>NC_140504.1:17129873-17807373 GCF_964339955.1 Pipistrellus hanaki
TCAAATCCAAGCTGTCTGACATGACATCCGATGCTCTGTACACTAAGCCAAAAATCTATGCAGTGGGATTCCGGATCCTCCCAAATAATTTCCCTTGATTTTTTGTGGAAGGAGTGTCTTCTAATTTCCCTGAATCTTTTAAACCACAGGGGCAAGGATAGAGAAGCAAGGGAAAGGGTGGATATAAAATCCAAGAGGTCCTTGACAGTAGCTGTCAAGTCCAATACTGTATGTCCAGGTATTGGCACTTCAGAAGCTTTCAGTACTTTGCAGGAAAAAATGAAAGGAAAATGGTTTTTTTGTTATTGTTTTTCATTTGGGTTCTTAAATTAAGCCTGAAGCTACTGAAAGGACGATGCCATAGACTCAGGCTGAGGTACCACCCACAGCTTTCATTCCCTCATTCAATAAATCTTCTTAGTACTAGAAACTGTGGGGATACTCAGCAAATAAGATGAGGTTTCTGCCCTCTCAGAATATACTTGTAAAAGAAAACAGAGGCTGAAGCCAGTTTGGCTCAGTGGATAGAGCATCGGTCTGCGGACTGAAAGGTCCCAGGTTCGATTCCGGTCAAGGGCATATATCTTGGTTGCAGGCACATCCCCAGTAGGGGGTGTGCAAGAGGCAGCTGATGTTTCTAGCTCTCTATCCTCTACCTTCCTCTCTGCAAAAAAAAAAAAAAAAAAAAAAAAAAAAAAAAAAAAAATCAATAAAATATATTATATATTTTTAAAAAAGAGAAAACTAATAAGCAATTTGAATGAACTATTATTACAAGGTCCATTATTGAGTATACAATATAGATATAAATAAAATACTATGCTATTCAAGTCAGTTTTTGGCTGTGTTAATTACAAGAAAGTTGGGGTCAGAAAATAAGTATTTCAGAGCTGGAAGAAGTCTCACAGATGATCTCTCTCACCACTGCTCTGCTTGATAAAATCAAACTCTTTTGCAAAGTATACTGGGGTCCATACCATCTTCCTCCTAATCACCTATCTGGCTGCATCCCTCCCCACTTTTCCCTCCCACTCCCAGGAGGTACAGTGTGGCCACAGAGTTTCCTACTGGACAGCAAGCTCCCTGAAAACAAGAACCAGGTTTTGCTATAATGGAGCCCAGTGCTTAGCGCAGGGCAAGGAACTGGCTCCTTAGACATCAACTCACTTGTCCAGAGGTAGAGGTTATAAACAAAGTATAAGGGATATAAGCCAAGTCTTAAAAGATGAGTAGAAGTAGAATAGAAAATTTTGCATTGGGGATCCAGGTAGAGTCTTACGAAAGCAGAGAAGTTGAAGGGATGCTTAGACCCTAGTACTGGAACAGTTTGGTAGAGCAGAGAGATAAATGGAGGCCATTCAAAAGGTAGGTGGGGCTGTTTTAGGAGGTCTTTAATAACACAGAGGCATGCATGTATCCTCCTTTGACATAATTTGAGCTCACTCATGTTCTTATTCTCCTTGAGACTTCCCATGCACTCAGAGATAGGCCAGGAGCTATTAAAAGACTTAATGTAAAGACATGACCCTACTAATCGGATATAAATTGACTTGTAACCTATAATTTAGAGGAAAATCCAGATAACAGAGTACAGAAAAAGTCTTTAAGCTTCATAGTTAGCAGGACAGTGAGAATAAGTAAGGAAATCTCTGCGGTAAGGTAACCAGGGCAACATAGTTTGATTATATGCCAAGTAAGAGGTCAATAAAAAAAAAAGTAATTGTCCAAAGGCATCTGAGACAGATGTTTACAAATTATTATGAGTCCCTTCAATTCTAGCAAGACAATCAATGACTGACAATATTTTTATTCTAACATCAATTATAGGGATATGAATTTCAATGACAAACATTTTTGCCAGGATATGTTTTATCTTACAAAACTTACTAGTCTTTTTGGTGAATTGTATGGCTTTAATAGTTTCTCAGTGCTAGCTAATGGTTTTGTGAGGAGAAATCTGGAGACACTCTGCCGAGTGTGTGTAGGTGTGCTGATTTTGACACCCATATGTGCTAATGTACAGAAATGGGCAATTAATTACCTCAGTTACAGTATATGGGATGTGCTATTTTGCATGAGGCATGAAGTAGCTCTTTGAATTTCTTGCTTTATTTAACACGTGTCAAACACACAAAACTGCTAATTATAAACAATCCTGTGACATGCAGAGTAGCCACAGTGAGGACAAAGTAGACAGTTATTTCAAAAATAATGTTTAAAAAGTGTAGCTAGCAGTCCATCCGGATATATCAAAGGATAATATGTGACACTATTTATGGACTTCTATCGGTTATTAAAACAACATTCTAAAGTTAACAATGAACCCGTCTATGAGTACAATGCTTTGGTCGAATTTATCAAATCTAATTCATCTAAGGCAGGTTCTAGAAGCTTTTGTTTTAATTTGTTGCTTGGCAGCAGGAATCATTCCACTATATGCCTAACTCATCTCTGCACACAGAAAGTGGTGGTTTTTAAAGCGTATTAATAAAAGGCTAAAATACATGATGCTTTCTAATGAATAAAATGTGAAATGAGAAGGCACCTGGTATGAGTATTATGAGCTCACTAATGGCTCCTGTTCCGCTGGAGTCACTGCCACGGTGCCCTTCTGTAGGGAGGGACTCCCTCCGGCCCTTCATTGTCAGCTCTGATCCCCCGTGGTCCTAACTCTGAAATGGCCTGTCTGCCTTTTGTTCAGTGTGTTATAGATTTTTTTTAATTAAAAGGGTGGGGAGTAGCTTTATTAAAATGCTATAGCCACTAACTTCTTTATCCAATTTGGAGCAGAAAACAAGATTTGAATGGATGCTGTCTGAAATGAAATTTCAGTAAAACTAGAATCACAAAGGCAATGAAGAAAGAACAGGGAGAACATGTGATCAGAGCTTCTAGCCTCATTTCCGCCATCAAATCTCTGTGACCCAGAGGTGGCAATAAAATGCCACCAAAGTTCAAGCAGGATTTGAAATGACCGAGGCAGATTTGGTGGGGAAGGCTGTGAAACAGCCAATGTTATGACATAATTTGATTTTTCAAGAAAAGCCAGAAATAGAGATGGATGTGAAAGCTCCTAATTTTTGAATGCGGAAAACTAAATTTAATAAAAAAATTAAAATGTAGTAAAGGTGAAATAAGACATATCTTCAGGCTGTATTCTGCCCACAGGCCTTCAGAATGGGTGGGGCCTTGAGAGCAAGTCCAACACTCACTTTCTGTCAGAGGAGAAACTGAAGTGGATAATCACCCAGGTCCGCCCTCTCTAAGGTTCTCTGCTGGACAGTGTAACCTCTGATCCTATCCTCTCCTCCCTCCTAACCATCACACCTTCTGGCATCTTCTGTTCAGTCTTTTATTTAAACTCATTCAATAGAAGGCCTTCTTTCTTATACTTACTGAGATGAAAACAGAAACAAAATAAAAGAGAAGATGAAATCAAGATGATAGCAAATCTAAATTTAGAAATCTATACATAGTTACAACCTGCATAATCTATGCACACCCAGGAAATGTGCATGTGATGCAAGGATTTCCAGAGTAAATAATGTAAAAATGGTTGTTCCTATGACAGAGTATTTTTACAGTGCTTAAAGTTCTTTGGACAAAGATACAAGTGTCTTGTTTGATGTTATTATGATATTCTTACCTTATTTTGATGTTTTGTCTATTTTAAATGGCAAAATTCCAGTGCCACGTGGATAATTTCATGCCATTTCTATACTGGATTTTTCAAGAGCAACCAGAAATATATTTACATGAAAGCTTCTGATTCTTTAATGCGGAAAGCTAAATTTAACCAAAAATAAATGAAAGGGAAAATGTAACACAGGAAGGCCATTGTCATTTTCTGAAAAAGAAAGCTGTACTTTAACCTCCTAACCGATTTATACTACTCTGTAGCAAGTTGAATCATAAGGGAACTCATGGACTATAACCATAACAACTCTATTAAAAGGTGTCTGCTTTTTTCTGTAGGTTTAATAGAGTGAATACTATTCAGTGTTAGCCTCTTAACAGGCCTCCTGTTTATTCAACATACAGAAGCCAGTGTGATCTTTGAAATTTAGGTCATCTGACTTCTCTACTCAAAATCCTCCCTTTGCTTCTCATGACTCTGACAAAGCAATGCTGAGTCTTTTTACTGCAGCCTGTCAGGGGTTTCTAAATGGCCACAGATGCTCAGCTGCTCACCCCAATAAGAGACACAGTTCCTTTCCCCACCCTCTGAATCCAGGCCAGCCTTGCGGCTTCCTTTGGTTATTAGAATGTGCCAGAGGGGATGTTGAGTGAGCCTTGACCCTAAGTCTCAGAGGCCTAGAGCTCCCACTCTCATCTTCCGGGAATACTTCTGCCACTATGTCAAGAAGCACAAGGTAGAAAACCATGTCAGGAAGACCGTGGACAAGCAAGTGAGGGCATCCTAGACCACTAGGTTTTAAGCCACTAGGTTATGATGTGATTTGCATTCTAGCAACAGATTAGTAACAGCCTATAAGGCATTGGGTGATCTAACCACTGGGCACCTCCCTGACTTACTTCCCAAGTCCCTATGTCAACCAACTCTGGCCTCTTGGTATTCCTCAACCTAACAAGCACGCCCTGCTCTTCACTCTGCTTAAAGCCCTTTTCCTCCCAGTTTGCACGTGACTCCTCCACTCACTAAAGTCTGCTTACCCCTCTGTGAACAAGAGCAACCACCTCCCTCCCAGATCGCTCTCTAGCCCTGTCTGCACCATTTCTCTTGTCAGCACTTATGTGTCATCACCTTAGCTGCATGTTTAGGCTCTCTCTTCCCTAACCTAAATGTGAACTCTATGAATGTCGAGATTTTATTTATTTTATTTACTAGTGTAGCCCCACCACTTTGGACAGCATCTGAAACATAACGGTGTTCAATTATTGTAAAATGTGGTGAAAGAATTACTTTTCAATTCCTAGTAGAATTTCAATTTCAAAGTAGAAAACCTGCTCCTCATATATTACTTCTAGCCTACATATAATATGTTCTAGAAATTAAGGGTGGGGGGCACCTTTAAAAAAAAAGGGGAAAGAAAGAAAACCTAAAAATCCTGGAAAAGAGCAGTGAGTGTGTAAGTGCTCTAGGGTTTTCTTGAACATCGGAATTAGAGTTGCCTCCACAGAGATCTTATAGTTATACTCAGATTAAAAAAATAAATCGGTGTCATTCAGTTTCTTGGTGATTTTCCCCTTAAAATGTCTCTATTCTATATTTTCTGATCCCTAAATAGAATTGTGTGGTACTTCAATAATTATAAAAGCTCAATATATGGCATAACGTATTTTCTACTTGATACCATCTCCCTACCATCTCACCCGCTTACTTAGGTCTAAGATCTTTGATTTGTGGATAAGCACTTTGCATCAGCTACAATTACTGTATTTTTTTTCTTCTGAATTAGAAGAAAACTTTAACTTTATTGTTAGAGCAGGTTAGGTTCACAGCAAAACTGAGCAGAATGTACATATTTCCTACATACCACTTGGCCCCACTCATGCACAGCCTCCTCCATTATCGACATCCACTGCAGAGTGATACATTTGTGACAACTGATGTACCTACACTGATACATCATTATCACCCAAAGTCCATAGCTGAGTTCATTACTGATTTTGTACATTTTAGTTTTGTGCAAATTAACATGTAAGCACCATTAGAATATCATATACAGTAAGTACACTGCCCTAAATATCTTGTGTTCTACCAATTGATTACTCTGTAGGCCTTCTCCCCACTCCCCCCACCCCCATACTGTCTCTTGATTAAAATAATTTGGAAGTGAAATCCTAGGAGAAGTCCTAACTACTGAGTATGCATTACAAATGCCAAAAGATTCAATAAGAAAACATCAGTTGACATCCCTGGTGCTTATTGTGCAAAGGTAGGGTCAACATTAGACACCAACTGCATACCGCACGTTGCTGAGTATTTGCAAGTCAGTTCACATAGGCTAAGCCTGTTCCTATTCAAATCAGAAACCTAGTGTCATGCTAGACACCTTCCTTTTGTTGTTGCTGTTATTATTGTTTTGATCTCCCTCCCCATTTATTCAGATTTAACTTTCTAAATAGTAACCATGTAATCCAGCCTCTCACCTTCCTTCTGCTCATCCACACGACCATAGCCAGGGTGCTCATTATCTCTTGTCTAGCTGTCCTAACAGCTTCTTACTTGTCCTTGCTTTCAGCCTTGCCCCACCTCCAATCCATTAACAGTCTGCCTATATATTCTGCTGGCAGATAGAAAGACTAGGGAGGAGAGGATTTAGCTATTTTTCCTGGCACGATTTTTCTAGAATTTCAAGATACCCAACCTTGCATTTACCAGGCTCACCTACTTTCCTGTGAGGCTAGAAATAGTCTCTTGGTGAATGCGCAGTGAATTTTTCTTACATATGTCTCTTTTGAGAGAATATAATAATGTCTAATAGAGCAACTCTGGATCCTTAAGTTTCTCCTTCTCTTCTGTTTTTACGTTGATTGTCAATAAACAGTAGGTCTAAAACCCATTTTATGAAGGCCCAGAAGGAGATGTTGCTGCCTTTTTATCACTTGAAAATATAGTGTTTTAACATTAGTCTCTCTGATGGCATTATTTCTTCTCATTGTTAGGTTTTTCCAGTGTTCTACTTAATATATTGTTTCCTTTGGTTCCCATTTTATTGCCTAAATATATTTTAATTTGGTAGTTCATTCTGTCAAAGAGTTATAGTAAGAGTCTCAGATTCTCAGTTTTGTCTGTGTTTACTTTTTAAAAAATTTCTTTATTGATTAAGGTATTACATATTTGTCTTCATCCCCCCATTCCCATCCCAAACCCCTCCCCAAGTATGCCCCCAACCCCTGTTGTCCATGACCACTGGTTAGGCTTATATTCATGTACACAAATCCTTTGGTTGATCTCTCTCCCTTACCCCCAACCTCCCCTACCTTCTCTCTGAGGTTTGACAGTCTGATCGATGCTTCCCCATCTCCAGGTCTGTTTGTGTTTACTTTTAACTTATTAGAAGTTGAGGTCTCTCTTTGTGTGTGCGTTTTAATTTTTTAAAATGTTTTATTTTATTGCTTAAAGTATTACAAATAGTATATATGTCTCCTTCCACCCCCCCCCCATTGTCTGTTTATAGAAGGTTAAAATATATATAATGTTCACAAATAAAATTCTGCTTGGACCTCTGAGCTCATGCTGAACTTGGCAAATTTGAATAATTTTTGGTGGAAGTCTCACAAGACCCCAAAACATGAAGGAAGTGAAGAGGACAATCTTTTTAATATTCTCTTCATTCCTAGAACAAGGTATGGGGAAAGGGCACAGGGCTTCCATGGCCTACCTAGGAGTTCCAAACAATTATGTTAGAAAGAAAAAAAAGGAAAAGATTATTTATATTGATAGCTCTGTTTTTTATGAAAACAGAGGATACACTATGGATAGAGTTCTCCTCTTTCAAGTTATATGTAAGATTTCTGATTTTGCTTTTGTGAAGTTTACCCATTAAATGTATATAAAATTGCTAACGGCATAGAAAAAAATTATTTCCACTAATACACACAGGGTAAAATAAGATTGTTGTTAGAGTGTTGAGTTTGACAGTTGAATAGTAGTCCATTTCTCAAAGGAAACTAAATTGGCTAATTGATAAAAGTAAATATTCTAGAAAAAAATGATTGTACTGTACAAAAAGCTGTCCCTAAAGTGTTAACAAAAATTCTTATTGGCAGTTCATCTCATGGTAAAATTGCATAACATGTAATGAACCTAAAGCAGTCATATTTTAGCACAAATAACTAAAATGTAAAAGCTATCAAGACTACATTATAAAATTTCCAAAAGCCTCCTAGTATTTAAATTAAAAAAGGGGGTGATAGTGGAAAAATACCATGTAAGGAAAAATATCCTTCGAGTAAATTACATCTAGAAAATTTGCACTTTAGAAAATTAACTTTCATTTGAAATGCTAATAGCAAGATACCAATGAAAAACACACATGGTGTCAAAACAAGCCAGAGGAAAATCATTTGGGGGTGGGGGGGGGGGGGAAGAAAAAGAAAAAGGATCCCAAGTTAAATTTGTAGAAAATATCCCTTTATTAACTTTTGATCAAGAATATGTTTGTAAATTTTCAGAAAACAACTCCGAGACCATGTGGATTCCTATAACAGAGAGGAATTGACTGGAGTTCTCCAGCCATGAAGACAGAAATGAAACAGTCCAGAGATGAAAGACTCTAACAACACCTTACCATACTAGC
Source organism: Pipistrellus hanaki (assembly GCF_964339955.1). Classification (NCBI taxonomy): domain Eukaryota; kingdom Metazoa; phylum Chordata; class Mammalia; order Chiroptera; family Vespertilionidae; genus Pipistrellus; species Pipistrellus hanaki. The sequence goes on from NC_140504.1 coordinate 17,138,141, forward strand.
AGACAGCAGCTGTGTGTCGCTGAAGGATGTCCAGGACCAAATCAGAGATGGTTGGACCTGCATCACCCAGGGAATTTAAAGTTGCAGCTTCCTGGTCAAGCTGCCCAGATGGACATGCTTATAATGTCTGGTCTCCCTTCTGCTCCTTTCCTATCAATATTAATAACTAGCTAGTTACGATGGTAACACAGGTTCATGCTGGGGGAATCAGAGAGAAGCTAAAGGTCACCTAAGAATATGGGACATGGGAGTTGGGAGTGTCCGGGGAGAAGAAGGGAAACATACACCCACTGAGCCTCCAGAGTCCCAGGCCCTAGGCTTAACTTTTTCACATCCCTTTCCTCCTATGATCCCCCAAACAAGTCTCTCAATAATTCTCAGTATATTGGATTTACAGATTAGAAAATCTAGATTCAAAGAAGACAAATCCCTTACCGCACCTCAAACAATCAACAACTTCCTTTGTTAAAAAAAAAAAAAAAAAAAAAAAATTACACAGGAAGATATCACTAAAATTCTTACAAACACCTGGCTAATTGCCAAAAGAAGATTTCCCAAGCACTAAACACCCTCGGTTCACCAATCTGTCCAGAAGGTAAATGCTAGGACATTTTCTCAAAATTTATGACTACTCTTATTAGTTACCAACATCATCCAAATTGCATAAACCCAAATTCAGTATAGCAATAATCTTTGTAAATAAAGATTTCCCAGATAATTAACAGATTTCAATAGCCTTTGTGTAACAAAAAAAGTCAAAGCTATTTAAACTATACCAAAGGTGCTTCTGCAACTCTTCCTACTAATATTTTTAATAGAATTTTTATTTTTAAATTGTTTACATAAGTTAGTATTTGCTTTTCTGAGTTATAAATATGTAATCTTCAAGCATAAATATATAAACTTGAAAAAAGAATCTTTTTGAAAAATTATAAGATCAGATTTATCATTATTTGAGTAGGCAAAAAATTAAGTGTATTGTTTGCAATGAACTGCATTTGGTGTATATGTATAGACTGCATCTGAGCATATTACATAAGTAATTACATAAGTAATTACATAAGTAATTTAGAATTATGTTGTTTTACCATAAGTAAATCTTACAGCTTTCAATATTAATTATTTTAAATCTCATCTTCTTTGTAGAATCAATAATAGATTTTAAAACTAGACACATTTGTTGTGTAAATGAGAATGCTCTTGCTTTTGTCAAAATATGTAAAAATGTAAGACCTCATCGAACATAATGTGCTTCATGTTATGAGAAGTGACAATTACATTTCTCACAGACAGGGTTGTGTCATTAGGAAGCACAATGGGGGCACCATGGTACCATTCTTTGGGGTGAATGAAGCGTGGCATTGATCAAAACCAGGACCCTTGCTGATGAAGCATTAAGTGCCTGTATATTGCTTTGTATTCTTTTTCTGGAGGTGGTATCAAACGACATAGCTTCCAAATTTATCTCATTTGGAAGCCCTGCACATTTCTAAAGCTTAATTTTCTTATCCAAATAAATCTCAAAGCAAACATAATATAAATAAGTTTTATTTTTCTTTATTTAATCAGATTGTAGATATCTACATATTTTTGTCCTGTATCTTGGAATACATGAATTCATTAGCCCACCTTGTGGCTTTAAAATATATGGTGAAACAACTTTGTTAATGAAAGAAATCGTTTAATAATAATATGTATTTGCATTCTCCTCTTCCCTTCTGTGGGAACTCCTTTTTGATCTCCTTTCACTCAGAAAGACATTGTGTGAGTAAATGAAAATTTTATCATCTTACTATCTATGACCTCAGGTAAGTCATTTGAAAAACTACTTTAAAATAGGATAGTATGCTCTGAAAGTCTGTAAGAACTCTGCCTTATTTTAAATGTAAAAAATGTTTTGATCTCTTTTGAGAATAAGGTGTATGATTTCTAAGCCCTTTTTAACCTACAAACTCTGCATTACATGTCTGTTGAATACAAAGTATTATAAAGGTTCAAGGTGGATAAAATAAAGCTTGTGATATGAACCCTGCTCTCAATGGCCTTATTTTCTTTTTAATGAAATGGGGCAGAAATTATTGTATGTTATTTTTGTCCTCAAAAACAATTTTTCACTCAGTCAACTAAGTATTATCAATTATTTCCCATCCATTACAGTTCATGTGTTTTGGGTAAGACAGACCCCACCCTGAGTCACAAATGCCCTCTCTTCCCTCCTGAATCAGATGTTGAAAGAACCTAACACCTTCAACTAAGCATGCTGAGAGAGCCTGTATGGAAAGGAAGTCAACACCCCACATGCAGGATGACAGGGACAAACCATAAGACAGAGGCTCCGGGAGCCATACTACCTCCTATTTTGAGTTGGTCCAAAGCTAGTGTTGCCCTTTACTTTAGACAATAGGTTGTGATCTGTCACCTGCAATAAACACATGTCTAGTACACACATCAAAAATGAAAAGAAGAAAGCAAGTAGTGAATAGCTAGCTATAAAAAATATAAAAGAAATTTTAATTCTATGTATTCTTGCTACACGTTTATTTCTAATATCCCTATTTTGAATTCGAGCAGCTAGATTTCTGAGTAGCAATCCAGTTGCCCTCTGCACAAATAAAGTAGTGATGTACTATACTACTTTGGAAAATTTATTCTTGCATAAAATCAAGTTTTTAATTAAAACAAGAAACTTTTTCCTAAGCTACTAGTAAAAATGGTGGTTCCTGAGCCCTCAGTGAAATGTAACTGTATTTTTTATAGAAACATAGAATATGACCCCCTCAAATAATTATGCAGGATGCTAAATAACACTGAGAAAGTGTCTTCCCAAGTGAACTGAAAGAGAATGAGATGGGAGAAAGGACTTATTCCTTTCTTGGCTCTATAGTCGTGGTTCTCAACCAGGATATTTTTGCATCTCAAGGGGCATTTGACAATGTCTGGTGGCGGGGGGGGGGGGGGGGGGGGCAGGTAGGGGAAAGGTGCTGCTAGCATCTAGTGGGTAGAGAACAAGGATGTTGGTAAACATTGTGTAATGGACAGTAGAGTCTCTAGCCCAACATGCCAATAGTACTGAGGTTTAAAAATCCTGCCCTAAGAAATACTCCTTAGGATTCAGATGTTTAGTTGGAATAAACCTTTGGCAGGTTTAACAAAACCATTAGGCACAAACAGCAGAAATGTTGCACACACATGGTCATAGAAAACTAAACAGAATCTCTCATAAATTACATCAAACTATATATTCATATGTCAGTCAGTTACTTACGAAAAATTTTATTGTTTCAATCAAATTTTATTGTTTCAACCTTTCCTTGGTGTCTAGAGGCTATTGCATCATACATTAATAGTCACATTTACATTGGCAGCTTTTATGCGGATCCCAGAGGTCTCTGGTATTGGGTAGCTAAGCAACCTTCTGATTTAAAGAGGCTGGTTTCACCTGGGCTATCTCCCATGTGAATTATATAGGTGCATTGCATCTGTGACCTTGTACTAGGTTTCCAAAGCTAAGTAAAATATTTTACATATTGTGATATTGCCTGTATCTAAAGTCAAAGGGGAATACTCTTAATTCTACGAATTACTCAGTGGAGATATTCCTTTGAGGCAAAGTTTTCTGGAAGATTTTTCTATAGTCAGGCTCAGAAATACGCCTTCAAGAAGACACAAATAAGATTTACAAAGCACATTGCTGGTCTTGCAAGTTCACTAATCTGATGGAAAAAATAGTTCACCCACTACCTGACCCTCAATTTGTAACCTGACACCGGCTTCACTGCCCAGGGTCACACTTATTTGCACCTAAGTTACAAGTTGTGGTCAGCAAAGTCCCTTGGCCACTCTTGTGGCTTCCACTCCCCAAAAGTGAATCACTTCTTAGCTTCTGCCACTCATGAGGCCTCCAGAGTCCATGGAGAACACTGCCTCCATCCCTGGCTGCCTGGCTCTTTGGTCATAGGTATACACATACATTCATGTCAGCCACGCTGGAACATTTACCACTGTGGCTTTTTATATTAAGTGACCTAGATTTTTATTTCTAAGCCACCAGAATCAAGAACATTGAACTATGCAGCAACTTAGAGGCATCTGGAGTTGGCTTTTAGCTTGAGAGTTACTAAAATATATAAATCATACATCCAATAACTGCTTGTTTTTATGTTTATATCTGATCCCTAGAGGGAAAGCTGTTGCAAAGAGGATGCCCAAAGCAAAGATCTGCAATAAAATATTAAAGACTGAAATTAGGCAGGGGCTGACAACTCAAAGGCTTTCTCTGAACACTTATCTTCAGAGAGCCATTTGGTTATGTGTAATAAAAAGCTTCTTTTTTTTTTTTTTTTTTTTTTTTGCTCAGAAATATTATTTACTTATCCTTGGCTAATCATTGGGCTCCTCTCTCGCTGAATTACTTGTAAGGAAGCTTGGGGAAATCCAGGTTTCTTTCCTCACTGCCTTCAGTACCAGACTTCCTTCAGCCCAGAATGCAAAGAGGGAATGCCTCTGCTGAGCCCATTAAATAGTTGGGCAATTTCCCCATAGAACAGACCCTATGTGCTGCCCCTGGTGAAGGACTTATGCAATCTCCCTCTCTCTGCTCTACGTGGTTACAGAAGGATCCCCATTACAGGAACTGTGACACTTTGGACTCCATTCTTTAGGCATAAGCATTTGGCATGAGGAAGGGAAGTCCTTTCCTTCAGGACTTCACAGATAAGTAGGTGTTCTTCTAGAATCTAGACAGAGGTAAAAATCATTTTGCCCTTTTGCTTGCTTTTAGGAAAATCTAAGTATAGTGCTATTTCTGATCATATCAGTAGTGCTTCTCATATAGCTCCATGCACACCGAGGCATCATGCATGCTTATCATTGAATGGTTTTCTTGAATGCAGGCCCGCACTCCCTTTCTAAATATGTCTGTCTCCCCTGAGTTTTGGAAATGAATTGCATGAATTACATATCCACCAGCTTTCTGTGTCTTGCAACAACTGCCCATATGCAAAATTCAGAAGCTAACCATACATAATTGTCAATTACAGGCATCCAAAACAGATCATTATCTTTCCAGAATTGAGTTCCTCTTGGGAAACTATTTTTACCCAAATGGTTCGCTGGAATGGATTTCCTCTAAAGAAAATGTAGTGACATCTTAATCCATTATTAACACATTGCCTTTTGATTCTGAGCAGCAGTGAAACCAAAGATTAAGCATGTTATACTCTTGTCAGAGATACTTATAGCACAAAGGACCTGCTTAAGATGGTGAGAATGACACAAATCTCTTTAAGATTCTAATCAGAAATCAAAGAAAATCTTCCAAAGTGTCAGCAAGTATACTGACTACAATATTTAATCAAATTTACTTAAAAATAATAAGTCCACAAGTTATATAACTTCTGTTTGCAACCAAGCTAGAATAACAGAGACCTGATTTACGCTCTTAACTCAAACAACAAGAGAAAATACATACTTTAAAAAATAAAGATTTTTATACACTAGACATGAGGAACGTAGCCAGTGAGCCCTGAGAGATGGGAAATAAACAAGGTGAGCCCAAAGATTGCTCCACACTGCCTTAAGCCAGTAGCCTCTTCCTCATGGAGTCTTTGTCTCTGCCTATCAAATCTGCTCTGCTCTCCTTTCTATGGGCTGTTGTCTCAGGACTTAACTTGCATGGCAAAAGGGGAGCCACTGCAGCTACAAGTAACCCATGACCTGGCTGTTCCTATAGCTAAGGCCCCATCTCTCTATTTTCTCCACATTCCCCATGGAGAAGTCTATCAGACCTCATTCATCTTTGTGAGCTGGGCCACCTCATGCCTGCCTTCATCCAATCAGCTGTGACCCCAGGCTGCTGTGGGCAGGGCAGAGTCACTTAGCAAAGAGTGTTAGGCAGTCAAGAATTCCTCACAAAGAAGGAGCTGGAAAGAAGAGCAGGCGTATGCCAAGTAGTTGGAAAAGACAGAGAACACTCCATGCAGAGAAAACTAAAGAGATGTGAGCATTCAAGGTCTAGTTCCTAGAAGATAAATATCCTCTTGCTGGCCTCCCCTGCTAGTAAAAAAAACAAAACGTTGTTTTAAAATTTTGATACTTCAATATCTGAACAGCCAGTTCCACATCCTGCCGGCCTTTGCGGTCTGTTCTTTGGCATGCTCTTCTTACGGAGATTGTCTGTTCAGGGAATTTATGGCATAAAGAAATGCATTCATAGAAAAGAACCACCCAAAACAAGTCCTGTGTCTGTGCCCTCCAGTTGGTCAGACCAAATCTGCAGAATTGCATTGTACCTGGGAAGCACCCTTAATGGGCAGTTGGAAAAATAGGCTGGATTAAGAGGAAGTCATGAGCTGTAAGGGTAAGAAAACCTAATCTTCTAGAATGATTAAAGAAACTAGGGATGTGTCACTAGAAAAAAAATAAATAAATAAACAGGAGGCTATCTTATAGCTCACTGGAAATCTCTAAATGGGCTGTCAGGTAAAATAAAGGCCACACTGAATCTAAGGATGATGATACCAGAGGCAAAACCAACCTCATGGAATGTAAGTGATTGAAAGATTTCAACTCAATTCAATGAAGAAAAAAAGAAAAAAAAAAGAAAAAAAGAAAAAAACCTCTAACAATTACACAAGTATTATGTTAAAAAGGAAATGAGCTGTTTTGTGATCCACAGAATGCCTCGATACTAAAATAGAAGGCTAGATTATAGCTATTACGTAGTGTGGCAACTGAAGACAGAAAGAGACAACCCTGTAATCACTTTTGCTTTTGTCACAGAGGTAATGACAAGCCAGAGTTTCTTGGACTGAAAGATATTTCCTATTGCCCTAAACGGTTTGGCTCAGTGGATAGAGCGTCGGCCTGTGAAAGGTCCTGGGTTCGATTCTGGTCTGGGGCATGTACCTTGGATGCAAGCACATCCCCAGTAGGGGGTGTGCAGGAGGCAGCTGGTTGATGTTTCTCTCTCATCAATGTTCCTAGCTCTCTATCCCTCTCCTTTTCTCTCTGGAAAAAAATAAAAATAAATAAATAAATAAATAAATAAATAAATAAATAAATAAAATATACTTAAAAAAAAAACCCACAGTGTTTTTTTAAGAAAAGATATTTCATACTAAATTCAGAGAACCAATGTTAGTTCTTGTTAGGTTTAGATATGAAATGTACACATAAGAAAAATAAATGAAAGAGAAATTATTTTTGTTCCCCCCACTTTCTATCCTGTACCCCAAAGCAGTTGGGGCTTTTAAAGCAGAGAGAAGTTGATGATAGACAAGCCAGTGATCCAGTATCTGTGCTGGATTGTGCAGCCTGGCCCACAGGTGCAGAGGAACAGCTCAGAATTTTAATGACCGCAGTTCTGAATCCAGGGAGCCTTCTTTTCTGATAGGTGCTGACCCAGGTACAATGATATTGTGAGCATCATTAACATTCTATCCAATTGTTTCCTCAAACTAATTTGAATATAAAAGAGAAGGGGGAGCATGAAGATGAAGGGAAGAATAGGTATTCTGTGTGTAGGCATCTTTACAATTAACTGTGAAAATCCTTGACTAAAACTTACCTCAACCAGATAGGAACCTCTGTGAAACCTACACCCTCTTCCTTAACTCTGACAACGTGACACTCACACCGGAAAGCTGCATCCTAACCCTATCACTTACTAACTGTTGGGGACATTGACTTAGGTCTCCATGCCTCAGTTTGCTCATCTGTAAAATGGAGGTGATAATGATAGCTTCTTCGTTGCTTACTTGTAAGAATGAAAATTTACTGTATATCAAATCCTCAAGATTATCTCTCCCCCTTTACCATCCTAAACACATATTCCCCAGAAACTAGTATAGAATCCAATTTATTTCTGCTTCAATGAACAGTGAGTGTCCTTTTCAGAAATATTCTTTGGTTGTTAAGAATTTGAATCTATTTATTCCAGTATTTTTAAATTTTTCTTCGAATTGTAGAAGAGTAGCTTTTAATTTGGGTATTGTTCAAAGTGATATTTTATTCGGCAGATGTAAACAAACCATTTTTACATTTTACAGCATTCTTTTCATTCTGCAACTACCTGTTTGCTCCCCGATGAGTCCCTCTGTAGCAGTTATTCTGCCTCTCATGGGACTGAGAACACGATGTCAGCCTCTGTTACTGTGATAGTGAAATCTTTCTTTTGGCTGCGTTTGTCTCCTAAGCTGAGTTTGGCAGGCACAAGCGTCTAATAGACATGTGTTTTTCCATTGATAAGAAAGAGAAGTTTCCTGAGACAAGTGTGCTCAACATCCATAGTAAAAATTTGAAAAGGCAATGTTCATTTCCCTTATGTCCACGCATATACCACCAAATAAGCTGGTATCACCAGCCCCCAAACAAACACCTGCAACTGAATCTCTGCACCTGGTGCTGGTAAGGCCCCGGCTCACACTGGGACCTGGGGATGCAGGAACTTGTAAAAGAGTCATCAGCTCTGTTCACACGCGCGGACAGAGCCTCACCAGCACTTGCTACTGCAGACTATGCACTTGTTTTCCCTCCTAATGTGGTGAACAACACTATGAACACCCGGAATATCTGCACGTCGATTAATTGTCTGGAAAAAAATAATTTTCACTGGAGGAAAGCTGAGAAAATTTATTTATGAACATGGAGGTAAGCTACAATGACATGACAATCTGTTATAGAATAAAATGATGTATTTTCTGACTTGTGTGGCAATAGAAAAAAAAAAGAAAAGAAAGAAAGCATGATTCTGCTTATTAGGTAAAAGAAAATTTAAATGTGTGATAATAGAGGAGAAAATTATATTGTATTCTTCAAACAGAAGACTCCAATGTCCCTTCATGTCCCCAAATCAGAGGAAGGAATATCTAGAGTATGACGACCACAGAACCTTTGAACTCATATCACTTCCAACTTAAAATATTCTCTATTAAAATTATGTTTTAACCCTTTGCACTCCGAACCATTCTGGACATTGGCTACCAGCTACTCAACGCTACTTTGCAGCGGAAACGTGCGTTGAAATAACTCAATTCCCTCTAATCACTAATAAACTGCCATGTCCCCTGAGAGGGGACATGCGAGTGATATGCTAGAATTCCAATGTCCCCTGAGAGGGGACAGCGGAGTGCAAAGGGTTAAATATTGTGGGGGACAATTCCCCCTGGAAGTTATATTTTATTGCAGAATCAAAGACATGTTTATAAAAATTGATTATTCATAAGAAAGACCCATTTTTATAATTTTGAATAAAACACTGAATTATATTTTTCCTAAAATGTACTACTAATATGTTACAATTCGTTCACAGAAGGGAGGGAGGGAGAGAGGGAGGGAGGCAGAAGGGTGGGAGGGAAGGAGGGAGAGAGGGAGGGAGGCTGAAAGGAGAGAGGGAAGAAGGGTGGGAGGGTGGGAGGCAGAAGGGGAAGGGGAAGGGAGAAGCTGAAAGAATGTCTGGCAATATGACAGACTAGAGTGTTGGGTAAAACCCTCCGATTCAAAACATGAAAATGTTGGGCAAAAATAATTTTTTTTAGAGAGAGAGCAAGTACGAAGCTCAAAATAATAGAAAATCCATAGGTACTATACAGAAAGAAAATAAAGCCAGAACTTCAATCTGTAGCAAAGGCCATAGTGACCATGGATATTTTAATCCCCAGTTTAGACTTGAAGGGCTCAGGGCTTCAAGGAAAAAAACCTGATAATTTAGAGAAATGATTAATAAAAGGAGAGATTCAAGCATTTAAATTGCCTTTATAATGCCAGCTATAACTCAGAGCAACCAAATGGTTTAATGAAGTGATGTTTCACTTGACAGAAATATCTTGCCTCATAAAAAATATGGAATGATAGAACTGGAATGTTTTTCAACCCCTAGTGAATGTAATAGATTGAGGGCTACTAAAAAATCATGCAAATTGGACTACACATTTATGTATGTCTGATGAAATATATATATTACATTATCTGTGAAATAGACTTGACCCTCTAATAATGGAATTTTCATTTGATGGCATCTAATTCTAGGAAATACAGGGGAGATATGAACATGCTAAATGATGTCATGAAGATATATTATCAAAGTATTAAAAAAGAACTACAGTAATGAAGCATAACTAAACTTCATCGACAAATGAAGAGAGAGAAAAAGAATCTATATATTAAGCAAGATTTATGAAATATCAACAAAAGGAATTTTTGGAGCTTATTTTTAATTTGTGGTTTTGATTTACATTCCCCTATTAGTGATGCTGAACATCTTCTCATATGTCTATTGGTCATCTATATATCTTAAGTAGAAACATTTCTATTCCTATACTCTGTCCATTTTTAAATTGGGTTGTTTTGTTTTATTGGTTGTTGTTAAGTTCTTTATATATATTGGGATATTCACTCCTTATTAGAAGTACTTTTTTAAAATATCTTCTCACATTCAGTTGGATACCTTTCTGCTTTTTTTCCCCAGTTTTCCTTTATAGTGCAGAATAATTTGATGTAGTCCCATTTGTTTATTTTTGCTTCTGTTTTCCTTGCCTTGGAAGTAAAATTCACCAAATCCCCCTTTGTCAAACTATCGTACAAAGCTAAAGTAGTCAAAATAAACTGACAAACAAAATAGAACCAGAATCATGCATATATGGAACAGACTGACAGAGTTCAGAGGGGAAAGGAATTGGGCATGACTGGATAAAAGAAAGTGAAGAAAATAGCCAAATATCATATAAGATACATAGCCTATGGACACAGAAACAGAGTGGTGAAGCAGGGAATGGAGACAGGGACAGGGGCTGGGTGGGCATGGCCAAAGTGGGTAAATAAGGGACATCTGTAATATTGTCAATAATTTTAAAAAAATAGCAGACATATGAACCAGTGGAACAGAACTGAGTACAGAAATAAACCCACATATATAAGACTAATTCATGACAAAGGAGCCAAGAATATATGGAGAAAAAAAGTCTGTTCAATACATGGTGTTGGGAAAACTGGATAGCAAAGTGCAAAGGAATGACACTATCTTACAACATACACAAAAGTTAATCAAAATGGATTAAAGGCTTACAAGTGAGACCTGAAACAATAACAGAAAGTGTTGTTTTAAGCTACCACAGTTTGGGGTGGGTTGTTTTGCAGCAGTAGCTGATAGACTGGTCAACAATAACATAGATAATTGAAGACTGTAGATATGAGAACAATCTCTCCAGTTTCCAAATATACTTTAAGAGGAAATAAAACATACTAACTTTAAGTACATATTACAAAGTTAGTAACTACAGTGACATAAAATACAATTAAAACTTTCAAACCAATTTTATGTCAGAGGCAATAATTAAATAATAAAACTCAAATCAATTCAACAAAATCTATAAAAGAAGAAAGATAGAAACACAAAATAGACAAATAATAGTAAAATATATATAATCGGTAAAGTACATATAAGCAGATTAAACTTACTTCTTTAAAATATATTTACAGATTATATATATATAGATAGATAGTTAGATATTAAAGTATTGCTATGTGCTATTTTAAAATTGTATCCCTAGACTTTAGAAAAAGAAATTAAAAATAAGAGGACAGGGCTGCTACATCTAATGTTGATGAAAAATATACTACTATAAAAATGGCAATTTTCTTAATGAAATTTTTACACTCAATGTAATTTCAATCAAAATGTCAGCTGTATTTTTCATAAATCTTGATAATTCTATTCTAAAATTTATAGAGAATAAGTAAGGCCCCAAATAGCAATGAGTACATTGAGATAAAAGAATAAATTGAGCTGACATGGTTCAGGATAGACAAGGAGATCAATGGAACAGAAAAGAGAGTTCCCAAAGGCTTACAGCAAAACAGAATTTGCTATATGAGAAAGCTAACATAATATATATCAGTGGCTGAAGGGTGGATTACTCAACCATGCTGAGACAGCATACATATAGGAGAAAATATGATGTAATATAGGAATTTACCGTGCTTAAATTAAAATCAACCAAGATTAAAGGCATAACATTTTTTTAAGTTTTACTTTCTACATTATTATGTAAATACAGGAAAATATTTTAATGCATTTTAGTAATTATTTATTTATTTAATAAGACAGGGAAAAAAAGAACAAAACACAATGGGAATTCTTAAATATAAAAATAGTAAAATATTTTAAAATATCTAATTTTGAAAGCCCCCACTTACAAAATTAAATAAAGCCACATATTGGAAAAATATAGATGCACTACATATCACACACACACAAAAAAGTACTGATACCAAGAATATAAATAGAAGTCCTACAGGGGAAAAAAAGAAAGAAAAGGAACTTGATTTTAAAAACAAAAGCAGCTGTTAGATAGATGCCAGGCCCCATGTTCTGGTGTAAGGGTGACAAAGAGGTACAGGACGGGCTCCTGACTATAAGAAACTTCTCACCACCTACAGAAACAAGAAATGAACTGGCCTGGCTCTCTTTGTCAATAGATTATAAATGAGTCTGTAAACGTGGCCAGCATGAATGAAAGCTTGAAGAAGAAACAACAGGTGAGAACAAGACTATACACCAATAAATATTCCTGGACAGCAGAAAGTGGTATGTATGCAGGTTTGAGGGAGTGCCGTATTTTTTCCTGAAGATTTTCTGTTATAAAAATTCTCTGCAAAAGAGAAAAATAGAAGTTGAAACTAACATTCTGGGGGTAAGGAGAAGGGGGGGAATGGCATAGTAACTTTGGATTCTTGATTTCCATAGACCAAACTGTGAACAGATAGACAGGATAAAGTGTGTTGCTGTTTGAAGTTACATGCAGAAGTCACTTCAGGCCATGCTACATCTTTAAAACCCACTGAGGTCCTCAGAAACACAAGCCACTGGCATTTCAAGTGGAGCCTAGAGTACGAATGATCCTGTGAGGAAATATCCACAGTCAGTCCTGATTCAGATAGAGGAAATACACCGGGTGTCCCCCATGTTGGGCATCTCCAAAATGGGAAGTGTTTTCTGTTTCAAAGGAGAACATGAGGAAGCAGCTCTGATCTCAGGGAGGTTCTTGGAGCTGAGGAGTAGGAAGGTCTATGTGGCATTTCCCATCAAGACATTTCAATTCCTTTCCTTTCAGTCCTACTCTGTTTTTACACCTTCCCTGCTTCCTTCCCCATTGCCCTGTCTTCTTTCCTAGTATAAATGGGTACGGAAATGAACATCTTTCACAGAACAAGGATCACAAGAACCCAAAGACCACAAAGCAAATAATGCTAGTGGACTTATGATAAGGTATTTCCAGATGTTCCTATTTCTTTGAATATCTTTCTATTGTAGCTTGACGAAAAAAATGGCAACCACTGATATTAAAATAAGAATAATAAATGCTCTGGTGATATTATCCTTTTATTGAAGTTTCTAACTATGTAAAAAAAAAAAAAAAAGTATCATTGACTGAATAGTGGGCGTGTTGGCTAGAGACACCCAGTAAAACATGAGACAGTCCCCTGGAAGTTCATCTCAAATCCCCAAGACATGTCCACACAGGGTGACTGCCTTTTCAGTTCTGGAATTAAACTGAAGCTGATTACATCTTGGCCTATGTCCTCCCTTCATACACTGCATTTTCTCTTGTCTGATCATTTACAGCGGGGGTTCTCTCCTACCTGCATCACCAGCCCATATGCTCCATGCTATATTTTATTTTATTTTTGTTTATATATTTTATTGATTTTTTTTTACAGAGAGGAAGAGAGAGGTATAGACAGTTAGAAACATGGATGAGAGAGAATCATTGATCAGCTGCCTCCTGCACACCTCCTACTGGGGATGTGCCCGCAACCAAGGTACATGCCCTTGACTGGAATCAAACCTGGTACCTTTCAGTCTGCAGGCCGACGCTCTATCCACTGAGCCAAACCGGTTTCAGCTATGCTATATTTTTATGGGTAATCAATTTTGACCTTTCACCCTGTGCCCTGATTTTCTCATTAAATATAGGTGTTCAAATAAGCAGGTATCCCAGAATAAATAAATATGCAATTCAGGGACTTGGGTGGTAATTTTACAGCAGATCATTAAAAAAAATTAAACTATAATTTCTCCTGTCTATATAAACATTCTTATTTCAGCTTTCATATTTGCTTGGAAAAATTCAAGAAGAAAGAGGTGTTACTATCAAAGAAATATAGACTCTCCTTTAAAAATTACCCAAATTAAAGTTTCATGGGAGAGAAATGCTCCTTTATCTGCTGCTTTTAAGCTAAGAACCTCTCTTGAGGAACATAGACAATGATGGGATGACATGAAAGGGAAAAAAAATTAAGAGCCTCTCAAAGTAATTTCCAACTATGTGACATGCCATTGAACCCTCTGCACATCCTCCTCTGTTCCTGCAGGCAATTTTTAATATATTTTATTGTTGTTGGTTTTTTTGTGTGTTTTTTTGTTTGTTTGTTTTTTTACAGAGAGGAAGAGAGAGGGATAGAGAGTTAGAAACATCGATGAGAGAGAAACACCCATCAGCTACCTCCTACTACCCTCTTACTGGGGATGTGCCCACAACCAAGGTACATGCCCTTGACCGGAATCAAACCTGGGAACCTGGGACCCTTCAGTCTGCAGGCTGATGCTCTATCCACTGAGCCAAACTGGCTTTGGCTGCAGGCAATTTTTAGGTAGAAAATTTCAACAAGCAGAAGAGCAGTCACAGAGATAACACCGCTATAAGATTCACCACAGCTGGTGCATATGTGACCCAATTGAATGCATTGCATCCAAAGGGAGAAGTGGCAGGAATTCAACAGCTGTGAGTATCCAGAGGGCCTTCCATCCATCACTTTCCCTTCAGAGGCTCTGTCATATGCCCACTTCAGTTTTATGTCATTGAAAACAGTTTATGTTTCTCTCCCTCAGGCGAGAATCTTGATTCCACCCCCACACTCATTCTCCCAAGAATTATATTTCAAGTCCTTATAAAGCAAACCCCTCTATTTTCCGCCTTAGGCATTTGAACGTGAAAAGCCAACTTTTTGAACTATTTCTGCAAAAGCAACATTTCTGTCCTTCTAACATAACCCAGTTATTATGAGATACATTTTTGGAGGAAGTGCCAGTTACTACATGGGTATTTACAGTATCTTTCAACATTAGGTGCACATTTACTACATCCTCTGAGTGCTAGTGGAAATGTCTGCTCCTATTAGTTATTGTGCTGATATTTTAATAGTATTTGCTACATAAATACTTCTGTTCAGATTAGCCTAATCTAGTATTGCTAGAATTCATTTTAAGCTTTTGCTGCAAGTTTTTTTTTTGTTTTTTTGTTTGTGTGTGTGTGTGTGTGTGTGTGTGTGTGTGTGTGTTTTTAAATTGATTCAAAGAAAAAAAAATGTCAGTGATTTATTTTTCCCCATCTCCCCAGCCACTATTGGAAGAGTTCCTACTATAATAGAAAAAAAGAAAAAAGAATTATTAGTGAAATAATGAATCACACCTTAACTGACCTGGCCTAATTGTAATACATAATTACAGGCTGCTAGACAATTAGAACATTTTGTTTAAGTACCTAATGCCTCTCATGAGATAAAAAGTACGGTGTGCATTTATCTAGTAAACTATTATTATTAAGAAACAGGGAGAAAAACCTTTACAATAACAGCAGTGATGGCTACATCACAATCTTTAGCATCGTGATGCATCTCACTCATTTTTCCTGCACTGTTGCTCAGATACACAGCATCTGCTTCTGATTGGATACCATACAGGGCCAGTTCCTCTCCGTTTATGTGCAAGAGAAATGATGAGCTAATGTTACAAGGCAGAGTGCCTGCTCAGAGAAACTACTAATAATCAGCAGGGCAAGCTGCTCTCCTGGGGACGGACAGCAAGGCAGCTGACTGGCGGTATGCCCATCTCCTGGGTTTTCTGAGACTCTATTTTAAGAAAGATTTATCAGAACTAAAGAAGTCTAAGGAGAACTGTGCATTGTAATCGAATTCACTGCCATTTATGGCTAGAGTTGATGTAACTATGTAGGACTATTGTAAACCTTTCTGAATATTTTCCCAACTTTTATTTTAATCACATCAGCCTACTTAATGATTTTTTAAAAATCCGAATTATTGAATGAAAATAAAATGCATAACAGCTATCTAAAAACAAAAAATGAAGTTCAAGTTTTTCCCTCTAGGAGTAATTGTTAAGTCTCTTGGTATATAATTTAATTAGGCAGATACCTTTGTAACTTGAATGAAAGACAAGTATGACCACTGTGATATTCAGTTTTTAGGTGTTGTGCCTTCCTGTGAGAACAAATAATTAAAAGAGTAGAAAAAGAAATGGTATATAAATTATTATTCCAACAACAATGAAAAGAACTCATAAATAATATCTCAATAGAAGTGAGAGTTGGGATAAGGTGTTAAACTATGGTAAGAAAACTACTTATCAAGTAAACAAATTCAGAAATAATTTACCTTCAAATTTGCAAACAAGATATGTTAAGTTGTAGCTATTAGCTTTTATATAATTTAATTTTATATATTTGAATAAAATGGAATCTGATCTTACTTTCAGAACTTTTATTCTGATCCAGTTTGACCTATCTTGAATTTGTGAGGAAGTCTTAATTCTTTCTAGGATATTCTGGCATCTTCCATCAAATTGATTTAACCCCCTTTCCTTATAAGATGTAAGGTACATGACAGGAACTCTGTATGCCTCATGGGTCATCTTTAATTCCCAGTAAGCAGTTGCTATCAGCAGACATAGTAGAAGAGTCTAAAAAGTATGAGGCAATAACATACTATTAAAAGTTATTAGCTATTTTCCAGGCTGGTGTAGCTCAGTGGTTGAGCATTGATCTATGAACCAGTTTGATTCCTGGTCAAGGCACATGCCCTGGTTTCAAGATCCATCCCTAGTTGGGGGTGTGCAGGGGGCAGCCAGTTGATAATTCTCTCTTTTCATTGATGTTTTTGATCCCTCTCTCTCTCACCCTTACTCTCTCTGAAATTAAAATATTAAAAAATTATCAGCTACTTGTATTCTGGTTAGCCATATGAATTAAGATCACAGACCCATAACTCTAATATTCAAAATTCAGAAGTTATAGATGCCTTTAGTTATAGATGAATAACTACTATGTATGTATCCATGCATGCGAGGAGCATTAGAGAGTGGGGGCAGAATTGATTTATTAAGAGGCACATCTGCTTCAAATATTAGGATAAATTTCTAAAAAGTTTTGGTCACAACTCAAGAGCAAAAGGTGATATATATTGACAAGGGGAAGTTCTCACACAGAATAGCCAAATTTGGATGAGGGGTGCAAAGCTGAATATCTATTGTGCTAAAAACCTTAGAAAAATTATTAAATGTCTAAATTCATCCTACACTCCCCAAAGGGTGTATTTATAGATATCACAAAGCATGGTGATACAAATAGTGTGATAGTTGACAGTACTGGCATTTGAAAGATCCCGAGAAACTAGACTGACAGCTAGAACCATCAAGATTGCATTTCATAGAACTTAATATAATTTTTTAAATATTTTTATTGATTTTTTACAGAGAGGAAGGGAGAGAGATAGAGAGCTAGAATTGTCGATGAGAGAGAAACATCGACCAGCTGCCCCTTACATACCCCCTACTGGGGATATGCCCGCAACCAAGGTACATGCCCTTGACCGGAATCAAACCCAGGACCCCTCAGTCCGCAGACCGACGCTCTACCACTGAGCCAAACCGGTTTCAGCAGAATTTAATATAAATTTTAAGCTTTCAGTTACACGTGGTTCAGCTATGGATATTATTTATAAAGCCATAACTCTGTAAACAAAATATTGATTTTTTAACATTTTAGTTTTAAGTAAACACTGTAATTATAACATTGACTATGTTCGGATTTCTTTATAGTTCTGTTGAATAGAGACAGGCACATTCCTTAGAATGATCTAAAATCATGTCTTTGTTTAAAGGCTGTCCTATCTCTTTTTTTATCTTTTAAATGTATCTTTATAGTTGAAAGTATTGCAGATGTCTCCTTTTAAAATACCAATTTTACAAATGAATTGATGAAAAGTTGTCAGTGCAATGAGCCTGGCAAGCCATGTTTCTTTCTCCCACCATAGTGGCTGCATTACAGTAGTAAGTAGGCTTGCTTAGAAGCAATGACGTAAGTCATAGTCTCAGCAGCCATAATTGAAGGGAATGGACAACTAGTGATCACCCTACAGGCCTGGATGATTTTCTATTCCTACAAAAAAAAAGCAGAGAGGCACAGACCTCTGAGTTCCATAGCACTCCCATCATTATAGATGACGATAAGTTAAGAGTAGGTCCTGAGCCCTAACTGGTTTGGCTCAGTGGATAGAGTGTCAGCCTACAGACTGAAAGGTCCCAAGTTCAACTCCAGACAAGGACATGTACCTTGGTTGTGGGCACATCTCCAATAGGAGGTGTGCAAGAGGCAGCTGATCGATGTTTCTCTCTCATCTTTGTTCCTAGCTCTCTTTCCCTCTCCCTTCCTCTCTGTAAAAAATCAATGAAAAAAAAAAAAAAAAAAAATATATATATATTTTTTTTTTTTTTTTCTAAAGAGTAGGATCTGAGCAAAAATCCTCACTCAGTCTAAACCCAAACTGGATTCAATTCATTGGAGGTGTGTTCTGTGTAAGGGAAATAAGACTATTGGGTTGATTTAGAAGCTGGCTAATTCATAATCAGTTATTTTTATTTATAAGCATATATTAAACCGGTTTCTAATTACTTCTATAACTTGAGATATTCTGAAATTGTTCACAGAATTCAATGGGCCATTATTAAACTTTTACTATTTTGTCAGGCCCCATTGTACTTGACTTTAATGTACAAATAGATGTTTTTTTAAAAGGAAATGATGTGTTTCTATAAGACTTAAAATGTTGGTAAAGTTTAAAAACAGGAAATAGTCAAATAGTTTGAAGTACATTTTCCACAAGTTTTATCATCAGAAGGCCATGCCTGGCAGTTCTGGCGATCAGGCTCACAGAGTGGAAAACAGAGCCCACATGGTATCTCCACACAGAGCGCTGGCAGCCTCCACTGAGATCATAGTGCTGACAAGTGAGCATGAAAAGGACATCGTAGTGAAATCATAAGGCTTTCAGTTAGGCTATGTGAGCCCCAGCAATTACCAGCTAAATAAGCTGATAATTAAAATAAAATTGGATTTTCACTGCAGCCACTTCGAAGGAACCTGAGCTTCAGAGAAAGGACAACAGTAGATGTGAAACATTTCATCTCCATTGTTTATTCTCCATGACTGATTGTGTGCTGAGGGGTCACTCTTGATGAGCCTTTATAAGATATAGTGTGAGTTCTTTACTTTTTTTAAAAAAAAATGTGGTGAAACATTTTGGTGAAGAAGGTCATATTGACCTACATTCAATTTTAGTGTTTTTCTTCCCATCAGAATATGACTGCTGATCAGAGTTTCTATGCAACTTAGCATTTGTACAAAATGCTGAGTAAAATAACAACCTAATGTTATTAGCATTAGAAACACAAAGGTAAGAGCTTCTTATTGAAATTATTATTTGAAAAATTTACCTCTGATATTAAAATTACTCAGACAAAAAATTGTTTAACTGATTCAGAAAATTGGCATCAGACCTCATTATAATGGCCAGACCTTGTTTGCATATATAGTTTCACGAGTAATAAAAAAAAAAAAAAGTTTGGAAAGACTCTGGAAGCTTTATCCTGATTTGCCTTTACAAACAGACGGGGCAAGAACCCATAATGCTTAAAAAGAATTTTTAAGTGTGTCACTTATTTTATTATGTGCTTTATTGATAAATAACCCATATGCTATATAAATCACCCATGTAAAGTGTCAGTTCAATGGTTTTAGTATATTACCAGAGTTGTGCAACCATCACCATTATCTAATTTTAGAACAAGTTCTTCACTCTCAAAAAGAAACCCTATATTCAGTAGCAGGGAAGAAGTGGCAGTCTTTTGGAGTTTTCCCTTCCCTTAAAAAAAGAAAAATGTTTAAATATTGCTTAGTTGTTTGGACAGAACAGCTTAATGAAGTTTTTGGGTAGCTGAGATAGGAATAAGATGGTAGAATATAATGCTAAAGGATTTTTCTCTCTCCTGAGAGAATGCCCTGAAAAATTTATATTCACATACAGTACTAACATATGTGTGTGTGTGTATAAATCTAAAAAACATTGCACAGATATTTGATAACTCCTAGGATTATTCTTCTATCCTTGCCTTAAGGCTGAGAAGGTCCAATAGCCATATCATTGGGAAACATGGTTAATTTCTTTGCTGGTTATTAAATTTTCCTCTTGTTAGTGCTTTCAACTTTATTTAGTCAAAACTTTTTGCATATCAAAATTCTTGTCTAGATAAAAGAAATGGCAATTCTATTAAAATTAAAATTGCCTCCATGAAGTAGTAATTTAAAGAGATTATAGTATTTGGATGTAATAGACACAAATGCACATATTTTTCTTTATTCCCTGTGAATGAGAATAGATGACAATGTTTGATAGCTGTTAGGTATTCCTGATGATAACAATTTTAAACCTCTATAATTTTATAAAACACGCTGTTTTAGAGAATTACAATTCTGCATGAAGTTAAGCAGTCCTACTTTGTAATTCTATATCTTTTCCCAACATTATGATAAGAAAGTTAAGCTTCCTGTCTGAACTCATTATAGTCAAACCCACATTTCAGGAAGTCAATCTATTATCGGCTTTGCCAGATGTTACTCTAACTTGTGTGAGGTTGCTTGCTTTCTTTGAAGACACAAGACCTCTTCCGTCCCCTTTATGACTGTTCTCAAGTTAAGAGAACAGCATTTGCCCCAACATCTAATTCATTTTTTCTAAAATTATTGGTGAACACGTGTGTGTGCACTATTCCCTCATCTCCGGAAAAGTGTGTCACTGTGGCGTCCTTGGTCAGAAATGTCCTGGTTGCAAAAAGGAAATGTATTGTTCCTTTTAAAATATTGAGAATTCTGAAAATCCCCAAACCAACCTGGAGGCATTTTGCAAAAACCTCCATAACAATGTCAGCATGTATGAGAATTTATTAGGGGTTTTTATGACCTCTCTCATCCAAGGTCCCACCTGATTTTTTTGTACTTCCTATTGCAAAAGAAGAGTGCTACAGATGTTCAGGGGGAAATGCTGTGGTTCTGCTTGTAATTTGTTGAATTTGTTGAATCTGCTTAATATTGCATGGTTTGGAGGTTACAGAGAATGAATAAAAACCACAAGCAGTAGATCAGACCTGGGAAGACTGCCTTCTCTGCCAACCTTGTAACCAAGGTTAGGACTCCAGGGTTACAGATGAAAGCACTTGTAAAATATGGTGTTACATCTTTGTCAACTGCGATATTTTTTCATTTTCAACCTGTGTGTCTTACTCAGGATAAGATTTCACTTAGGTGCTAGAAAGGTAATCCAGTAAATCATGGGCCTAGTTTACTTCCTTCCATGGAGCTCTGCTGATATATCCCAGGTTGTCTCTGTCTACTAATCTCATTCCCCCACAAAACTCCTTTTCTCCCATCACCTTTTCCTGGCTTTCATGCTCAGTCACTTTAATGTACTGGAGTCTCACCCATCTTTAACAGCGTGTTCATGAGATTCAAGGTAGGGGGTGTTTTCTACATGTTGAAGGGGAGATGGTATTTCATATTGGATCAATTTATATAAGGAAATAGCTTACATGATGGAAAAGAATACAACTTAGACATACACATCAGTTTCAATGCTGTCCCTGTGAAAAATTCCATTAAACCTCAGATTTCTTAGCTTCGAAGTGGCAGCATCGTGGCCAGCTCAGAGGTCGGCAGTAAGAATGAGAGAGTGAATCTAAACTGGAGTCCAACAAATATGGATAACAAGCTACTACATGCCAGGTGCTCTAATGGTACCGCTCTCCATTGGACCTCTATGGCGAAGTTAAGATCCTGATGGGATGAGGTGAAAAACGGCTATATCATCTTTACGTGAATGATTCTATCATGTTGACAAACCACGTTGTCACGACAGCATCACAATGTTAGCCCTAATAGATGTTCAAGCAAACGGGCCCTGGGACAAGAATGGAATCAAACAATGCTCTTAGTAAAAAAAGAAATAATGGAGAGTGTGGGAAGCTTCCAACGGGAAGTTATTTTTTAGTTGAACTTTAGGGAGAAGTAGGCAATGGGTGTTCTGGAAGCAGACACTCCAGGAAAAGGTACAGGGTAAGAGATTTTGGTAGCCTATATGGACAGCACTCAGAAGTATTCTAAAATGACAGTATAGTACCTAGCAAGAGGGGAAGGTGGAACAGCCAGGGACTCAGTTGTCAAGGGCTTAGAGATATAGTGAAGACTTTGGAATTGGGATATAATTCTTGGGGAACAACTGGTTACTTGTTAGGAGAAAAGCAGGGTGACTAGGTCTGTGCTCTAGAAATGGAATGAGTATTTGCAGTGCAGAGAACAGAATGAATGGTGACCAACCTGAAGGAGAAATGTCAAGAGCATATTGAAGAATAGAGAGAGATTATGATCACTGAAACTCGAGTAGGGCCAGTGGGAATGAAGAAGAAAAGAATGATTTGAGAGACATTTTGGGACATGCTTCATTAGAATACCTGGTCAAATGGTCAGAGAGAAAAATACATTTATCTCTTCACTATCACCATTCAAGTATTTTGGAACAGCATTCTAAAGGTCTCAACAGTTCACAGTCTCCCTCTGCTTTTTTTTTTTTCTTTTTGTGTGTGTGTGTGTGTGTGTGTGTATGTGTGCACGTGCGCGTGCGCAAGCATGCTGGGGACAGAAGAGCATTAGGGAGAAAGCAGGCAGAAAAACCTGTTTGCTCCTCTTTCTTCCCAACAAAGAACCCCTTCATCCTCACCTCTGATTAAAGTTCTCAGTATATCATTGTGCTGACTTCCAGGAACTGCTCTGACTGGTGTGGCTCAATGATTGAGTGTGCACCTATGAACCAAGGAGGTCATAGCTCAATTCCCAGTCACGACATGTCCGGGTTGCAGGCTCCATCACTAGTAGGGGGCATGCATGAGGCAGCCAATCAATTATTTTCTCTCATTAGTGATTTTTTTCTCTCTCTCTCTCCCCCTTCCTTCCTCTCTGAAATCAATAAAAAAAATATTTTTGTTTATTTGTTATTTTTAAAAAGAGGAGAGCCGAAACCGGTTTGGCTCAGTGGATAGAGCGGCGGCTTGCAGACTGAAGGGTCCCAGGTTCCATTCCGGTCAAGGGCATGTACCTGGGTTGCGGGCACATCCCCAGTGGGAGATGTGCAAGAGGCAGCTGATCAATGATGCTCTCTCATTGATGTTTCTAACTCTCTATCCCTCTCTTTTCCTCTCTGTAAAAAATTCAATAAAATATATTTTTTTAAAAATAAAAAAGAGGAGAAAAGAATGCTTGAGGTGAGAAGGATGAGCAGGAGAACCAAGGAAGATATAGTTCATAGCTTTGGGGACAACCAAATTGTACTCTGGGGACAGAGAATGGAGGCCAGGAGGCCTCTCTACCACTAGCATCTGTGTGACCTTGGACAAGCCACTCAGTGTCTCAGAGCTTCATCAGGAGCAACTATGGCAGAAAGATACAGTGGTGCCTCACACAACGAACTTAATTCGTTCCAGGAGCAAGTTTGTTATGCGGAAAGTTCGTTATGTGAAACGCGTTTTCCCATAACAATACATGTTAAAAAAAATAATTCGTTCTGTAGCATAAAATATGCTAAGATGACATAAAAAAAGATAAATTTTTTGTTATTATTTTTATTTAGATACATCTAAAAACATAATTTAAAAAAAAAACACACATTTTTTTAATTTTAAGACAGACTAAGTAGAGTCTACCGAATCTTGCACATCTTCATCCATTTTCTGCTTTTTGGCCGAAGGTTTCATGAAAAACCTGTCCAAAGTTCGCTGTGCAAGGCGTTCTTTATGCGAGGCACCACTGTAATTAAAAGTAATACCTACCCTGCTTGCCTAGTGGAGATGAGAAAGGAAATATGAAGAGCTAACATGTCAGAAAGTTCTTTGCTAGAGAGCTATGTGATGTAAAAAACTGTAATTAAAGAGTCACACATATTTATATAATAGGCACTTCACTTTTATGGGAATGAGAGAGACGGTGTCTGCACCCAGTAGATGTTTATTTCATAAAGATATACTCACATCCACAAACACATGCACAATGCACTGAAAGCATGAAGAACAGCGCTAAATGCAATCACTCAATTTAAATATGCTCTATGAGATTTCCACATGCCATAGTGCAAGAAGATGAGACCTAGAGTCATTACATAATGAGCTCACTCTCACGTAATTAGACTGGGCATTCCTTAAGGATTTATGCACCATTATTAAGACCTAAGTTCCTACTTTTTCATCAGTGAACTGGAGAAAATAATACATATTTCACAATAACTATATGCAACTAATACAATAATTAGCACAATGCTTGGCATAAAAGGGGGGGGGGGATTCTATCAATTTTAGTTTCCATTCCCCACATTTATTCATTCATTTAGTAAATTAGTAGCATATGTATAGTGTGCCAGTCATCATTTTAGGACTAAATACAATAGAAATTAAGAGTGACAGGGTCTCTACCCTAATGGAACCTAGAGTATAGCAGAGGAAGCAAAAAAATAAACAAGAGAACAAACCGTGTGGATTTCTATGAAGGAAGGTGATGCTATACAATCATCTATAAGGGCATAGTGGGGTGGGAGATGGGAAGGTTGCCATAAAGGCAAATCATGGAAAGTCTTTCTAAGAATATGACATTAAATTGAGACTTGAAGTGTTTGGAGACAGCACACACACACACACACACACACACACACACACACACACAGAGGAAATTGAGTATTCCAGGCAGAAGAACTGTAAGAAGGAATGAACCAAAGTGGCAAAGGGCATGGAAGGTTTGAGACACTTGAAAGCCAGGGCAGCTGAAAAGCAGTGAGCAGGAGTGACAGTCATACAGATGAAGCTGTGGGGACCTGGGTGCCAGACCACACAGGGCCAGTGGTATCAGACTTTTAGACTAAACTCCAAGTACAAGGGAAGACACTAGAATATTTCAAAGAACTGACATGATCTGAGTTACAGACTTAACACTGTGTCTTACCTATAATAAGCTTTGAAGAAAGGTATATATTTGAGTTCTATACATTTTTCATTCAGGTACCCTTTATTTTCTAAGATGTGGCACAAATATTATATGCCACATTTTAAAAATTTTCTATTTTGTTGGATGTTCTTTATTAATTACTAGAGGCCTACTGCACAAAATCCGTGCATGGGAGGAGGGGGTATGTGTCCCTCAGCCCAGCCTGCACCCTCTCCAATCTGACATCCCTCTCAAAATCCAAGACTGCTGACTCCCAACCGCTCGCTTGCCTGCCTGCCTGATTGCCCCAACCACTTCTGCCTGCTAGCATGATCACCACCTCACCACTCCCCTGCCAGCCTGATCAACACCTAGCTGTTCCCCTGCTGGCCCGATTGCCCCTAACTGCCCTCCCCTGCCAGCCTGATCACCCCCAACTGCCCTGCCTTGCAGGCTTGGTCACCTCCAACTGCCTTCCCTTGCAGGCCTGGTCTCCCCCATCCTCAATTGCCCTCCCCTGCTGGCCTGATTGCCCACAACTGCCCTCTCCTGCTGGCCATGTTGTAGTGGCCATTTTGTGTCTACATGGGGGGTCAACATCTTGTGTGTTGGAGTGATGGTCAATTTGCATATTACCTCTTTATTATATAGGATGAGATGGACCTATGGGCCACTGAACCCTAGGTCTGATGTATTAAACTTATTTTCATCAATCAGGTTAGAGTCTTCAATTTTCTAGGCTATGTACTTCATAGTTTACCCTAACATCTGTCTCAAAATAAGTATCTTTGTGTCCCAGCTTTTTGTCCCCTCTCTTCCTAGTATCTATTTTCCCCTGTCAAAATATGAGAAAGAGGATGAAGAGGAGGGGAGTTATTTTTCTGGTGATCTGTTATCCTTATACTGACCAATATTAAGAAGCAATTTTCTTTGCCAGCCCAATGTAGTTATCAAGTCAGTTAACAAGGGAAAAGAATGTATGTCCTAGATACATTCCTCCCTCTCCCATTGATTCATATTTTTTACTATGTGTGGTACTTGTCTTAAGCCCAGCTCCTCTGATTCCCGGGCTTATGACAGGCTTTTGTTTGACTTGCAGAAACCATGGTCTGTGTTGCTATATGGCAACCGGCTGTTTGGCTGGATTCCTGCTCATATCCATTCCTATTCTCTCATTTATTTCTATTTCCTTTCTTTTTCTCCCCTAGAGAATCAAAGGATATACATTTTCAGATGAAATTGTGTTAGGACAAAGTTTCCACATTCTGCAATAGTTCTTCCTGTGAACTAACAGTGTCTCTGGATATATGCTCAGCAGTGGGCCATGGTTTTTTATTTTCAAAGCCCATGAGGGAAAACGTGCACTGTTTAGTAGGGAAGCTCTCCAGTGCTGGGCTCATGGGACAGTGGTAAAATGAACAGAAGCCTCAGGTGGGTTGGGTGTCTTTTCATCTTCATCCACCTGGTCTCAGAGGGAGACTATATAATTAGGGCAAAGTGGGCACATAAAGATGTAAACAGTACAAGAACAAAAGTGATAGAACAAGTGATCTTTCATTTTAAATGCAAGCAGTAAGAACCAATTAACAGAATTTCATATGAGGAATAAAAAAAATAGTTATAGCCATCAAAAATGAAATCACCTATCATTTTGCACAAAATCTTCTTTGTGCCAGGTAAATGCCAACTAAACCAGTACCTGTATAACAGTTTATAAAACATTTGTCATATATGTTTTCACATTTAGCTTTTATAAAAATTCATATTCAGGGAAAATTAGAAATCCGTCAGGGACAAAGCAGTGGAGAAAGTTGCATAGTAATGCTCACACTCTGGAATCTGACCAGTCTAGCTCTAGGATATGATGCTACCACTTATTTAGCTTTGTGACATTGAACAAGGCACATTACCCATCAAAGTACTAGCCCCCTGAGGGCTCTCAGACTGTGAAAGAGGCAGGCCAGGCTGAAGGACCCCTGCCAGTGCATGTATTTTCATGCACCGGGCCACTAGTATATAAATAAGATATTCTATTCAATGGTTATAAGATATCTTGCATGTATTATAAGGAGTATTTGGAAAGATCCTTAAAAACAGAAAGTGTTAAGGTCATCAAAGACTGAGAAATTGTTATAAATTTAAAAAGACTAAGGAGAGATGATAACTAAATGCAACATAGCATGTATTTGATCCTGAAGAGATAAAGATATTCGTGGAAAAACTGGGAAAGCCAAATAAAATATGGAGCTTAGTAATTGAATTTTGCTAGTTCTAATTTCTTAGTTTTAATAAATGTTGCATGGTTAATATTACAGAAAGCTTAGTGAAGTATATGTAAATAAATCTCTATTATTTTTGAAACTTTTCTATAAATCTAAATGTATTATAAAATATAATACTTAAAAAGAAAAGAAAAAACAGCAGGAAAATAACATAGAGCATTTAGATACACAGCTGACAACTCCAGAAAAAGTCTGGATGTGACTGCTGTTAGAAATCACTAGTCTCATAATATTGAGGAAAACAACTTAAAATCAAGCACTGTGGGTGACAGATGATGAAAATGCTGCCAGGCTCCCGGCTGTGATGCCTCAATGAGGAAACAGAGCTCAGCATATTCTCAGGATGGGGTCACATTGATTTTTATTTTTTTTAAAGATAGGTAAAGGTCCTTTGAGGGAAATATGGAATTCTGTATTAATCTGATAGAACTTTTAATGTTTTTGTTCAAGAATCCATAGTTCATATTTAAAGGAAAGCAGAGCCATACTACATGATGAACTAAGTGTTTGGAGTTCTCTCCTGAAATGTGTAAGCAGGTAAAAAGATAGTTTTTTTTTATATCAAGACCTTATTTCTAGACCTTAGGTTTTTGTTTCCATATGGTCTGTACATAGTATATGCAAAACAACTCCTCCACTTAGCTGCCTCCTAATCAAGTGGGAACTTCAACTGAGTTTTCTGAAAGAGGAAATTCAATCTGTTCCCAGTGCAGCAGGGTGAATTTGGCACATGGGGTTTGATCTGTACATGTTGTTCTTTCATTGATTTGTTTTAGCTGTTGAATTTTTACCAGGAATAGGGCAAAATCCTGAATGAATAAGACACAGGGTGGAGGAATTATTTTATATTAATGTATCTGCCTTTATTTGAGATCTGCAAGCAAATCTTAGAGGTAGCATGCTGCAATCCCTGGCCTGTGAGCATGCCTGCTTTCAGTGGTGCTACGACTTGCAGTCCCTTTCCCACCACCCACTCCAGATGCTAACTTGAGCACCAGAAATGATAAGGCCAGTATATGTTTAATCGATAGAACAGAAACCTTAAGTGGCAATGTGTCCATATTTATAGAAAGTCATTTATTGAATGTTTCAAAAATATATGCTCATCTGTATATGATGTGAATATCAATTAAATGAGCAGAATTTAACTGACTCCCTGCACTGATGCTTATCATTGCTAAACTTTAGTGAAAATAAAAATTATATCTCAAAATGACTGCTAAGGAAGTGAATTGTATCCCTACCAAAATTCATGTTTTTGAAGTACTAATCTCCAATATGGTGATATTTGGAGATGGGACCATTGGGAAGAATTGTGTTTAGATTAGTTCATGAGGTTGAGGCTCTCATAAGGAATTAGTGCCTTATAAAAAGAAACACCAGAAAGCTACCTCTCTCTCTCTCCCTTTCTCTCTCTCTCTCTCTCTCTCTCTCTCTCTCTCTCTCTCTCTCTCTCTCTCTCTCTCTCCCTTCCTCCCTCCCTCCCTCCCTCCCTCCCTCCCTCCCTCCCTCTCTTTCTCTCTCTCCTTGCCATATGAGGACACACAAAAAAAGCAGCCATCTTCAAGTTAGAAATAGAGCCCTGACTGGGGGACCAAGTTGAACAATACCTTGATCTTGGACTTCCCAGCCTTCAAAACTATGAGAAACAAATCTGTTGTTTAAGCCATCCATCCAGCTTATAGTATTTTAATAAAGCAGCCTGAACTGACTAATACAATGGCAGTCTAAGGAAATGGATTAAAATACTAAGTCAGTTCTGAGCTATGAAGTATAACAATCTTTGTTCAAAAAAACATTGAAAGTGAGGGAGACCAAGGAATAGGTTTTGAAGGATTTGGAACTGGATATGATCCTTGCAGGGCTTACCAATCTATCAACTGGAAATACTCCAAATTATAGGCGTGGTCTTTTCCAGTCCCAAATCCACCCTGACCATGTCTAGGCTGCTCCAGCCAGCAGAGGCCACAGGGAATTGCCTGCTTTTAGAACTTGTATCTGCCAGAGGGGATCCAAGTCCTTGGTGCTAACCACATTCACTTACTCAGTTGGCCAGTCCTTATGGTTAGTCTTTTGCTTTAATTGCCCTTCTTAGACTTGATTTCCTTATTAAGAAGAAAACCCATATTCTATGTTCTCACCAAAGATGGTGAGAAGTTAGCTAGATGGTGGGGGAGGAATATAAAGAATTTTGATAAATATGGAGGGGCAGGAACGGAGATGTCATTGGAAATGAGTATATGTTTTTATGAAATAATCAAAACTTCCTTACCCAAACATACACACTAACTGTTGAGACTAGATAAGCTAGGTTAGGGTATAATGGGAAATAAAACCAAGGGAGCTCAACTATGTGAAATTTGGGTGAAATTTTGTGATGGTTAATTTTATATCTACATGAGTTGGCTAAGGGATACCCTGATAACTGGTATACATTGTATCTGAGTGTGTCTATGAGGCTGCCTTGGGAAGAAATTAACAGTTAAATCAATACACTAAGAGGGTGGGCATCATCCAATCTGTTCAGGGCCTGAAAAGAACAAAGGGCAGAAGAGGGGCAGAATTGCCTCTCACTTGAGCAGTGGCATTCCATGTTCTTTTCCCCTCACCTATCAGTGCTCCTGGTTCTCAGAAAGTTTGGACTCACTCATCACAGGTCCCTTGATTCTCATGCCTTTGAACTCAAACTGAATAGCACCATAGCTTTCTTGGTTCTCTAGCTTGCAGAGGCAGATCATGACACTTCTTGGCTTTCATAACTGCATGAGCCAATTCCTGTAATAAATCTCCTCTTATCTATCCTATTAGTTCTATCTCTATGGAATTCTTGACTTGTGTCTCAAGTTTATTGCAGAAAGCAGAAGGAAGGTAACACTAGTAAAGGAATGGATCTTGTTTTTGCTCCTAGCAATACTCAACTAGCATCACTTCTAGCAAGAGCTGGCTGCTGCAATATTGGAAATCACAAACATATGGGTAATTCATTAGTCAAATAAATCAACCTTAAAAATGATCTGTGTGCAGCAATGTATCACAATTGGAGTAAGTTTATAGGAAAGAAATAAGTGCTTTCATGTATTTTGCAGTGTTTGAGTGGTGAATAAGCAAGCTAGAAATGAAGAGATGAAAGAAATGACAGATGGCATTGCCTTCTTTATAACACAGTTTTAGGCAATAGTCCTCAAGCTTGAGCATGCATCAGAATCTGAATGTAGAATTCCAGGCTCCCATATAGGAGGGATGCCATGAGTTGGGCAGAACAAGAATTTACATTTCTAACAAACTTCTTAGATGATGCCATTGCTACTGGTCCAAGAATTACATTTTGAGAAATGGTCAACTAGGGAAAGAACTCTTGCACAATTTTGCCTGAGGAAAAAAAAATCTGTGTTAAGAATCATGTTTAATTGCCTCTTATTACTCAAGAAAACATTTGACAGGCCCCAATTTGCCATCTGTACCATTAGCAGCCCTCTCCTTAAAAAATGAAAATAGTCCTTGTAGTTAAAATGTGATCTTACTCAACAAAGTCAAGGAATGGAAAGCATGAAGCATTCTTTCTGCTGACTATTTTAATACACTATGCCCGTGGTCGGCAAACTGCAGCTCACGAGCCACATGCAGCTCTTTGGCCCCTTGAGTGTGGCTCTTCCACAAAACACCACAGCCTGGTTGAGTCTATTTTGAAGAAGTGGCATTAGAAGAAGTTTAAGTTTAAAAATTTGGCTCTCAAAAGAAATTCCAATCGTTGTACTGTTGATATTTGGCTCTGTTGACTAATGTGTTTGCCAACTACTGCACTAGGCAGGTCAGAAGATAAAATAGTCAACATGAAAAAGAAAAGTAAAAAAAACAAAATTATTTTAATCAAATGCCTCACCTCATATAATCCTGATCTGAATCAGAATTAAGAATGGGGATTGCATACAGATCATTAAAGAGGTCAGATATTGTCTTATAATAAACAGTACATTCTGTAATATTTCTACCTATTGGATAACCCAACAGACAGTTTAATAATACCATTAGCGTAAAACATTCATTTGAAATAAAAAAGCAGAAGCAACGTTGGGAGTAGCTACATAATTATGCTATAAGCGTAGTCTTTTGAAGCCTGGAGATGGATAAATGAAATATTTGTTCCATCCTTTGAAGTTTCTTCAGAAACTCTGAGGCACTATACTGTTGAAAATTTTAAAATCCTATTATATTTGCAAATGATAGCAATAAGTAACTACGAGTTATAAGCCAATCCCAAACTATCAATACAATGCATTTCAGCAACCATACCTCTGGGGGGGAAAAAAGTCCATCAACAGTCCCTGATGTTGATGATGCTTTTAACACTAAGGGATAACTAATCCTTATATATTTTCTCCTTCCAAAATCTGCTAATTCTAGGATATATAAGTTCAGCTCTCTGTTTTGCCCAGATGGCCTGTCTTCCAAATACAGCCTTCCCTTAGTAAGCAATAAATTTAGTTTAATGAGCAAAAAAAGTCAGCTTGTTGTTTGTTTCAAATAGTCCTCAATGTGAAATACCAAAGGAAGTATCAATTGTCCGTGACTGATTACCTATTTTTCCTAGTACCTACTTGGGGAACATATAACCATCTCAGGGATCAGTAGAATCCACATCAGTGGTTCTCTATGAGGAAGAGGGGAACAATTTTGCCCTGGGGGACATTTGACAAAGTCTGCAGAGACTTTTGGTTGCCGTGACCGAAGGGAGAGGCAGGATACTGGCATCTAGTAGATAAGGACATGGATGTTGCCAAACATTCTTCAATACAAAGGACAGCCCCTCCCCAGCCCAAAATGTCAGTACTACTACTATGAAGCAACCCTGTCTGAAAAAAATAGAATGTGAAGAGAAATACTAGGAAATTATGCTTATTTTAAAGATGGTGAACCTGGGAAGATATGAATCACTTTTTGCCAATCCATGTCTTCGCTGAATTTCAAATATGTTAATTCTTCCAAAAATATTCCAACAAAGTACACCTAAAAGCAGGAGGATGGACAGTAAACTCTCCAGAGAGTAATATTTTTCTTTCATCCCATCCCACTATACACACTTCTGGCCCCAAAGGATAAAAAATAGGCACATTGATCAGCCAATCAAGTCTCTCAAGAATCAGTTCACTGTAGTTGTTCAAGCCTGTCTCCTATAGAGTTCCTTAATGTACCGTCCATTTAATCAGATTAAGTTAGCCATGCCCTTCCCCCACTCCTCTCAATCTTTCTGGCTCTGACAGTTTGGAAGAGTTATACACATTCACCAAATCCGTTCTTCCTCCTCCCTCTTTTCCATTGCAAATAGGCTTCTACCTCTTTCATTTTTCCCCAAATGTTTTTCTTAATGTCAGCCAGGACATCCTGATTTCTAATCCAATAGCAACTTAACAGTATTCTTTCATTTCAAATACTTGGCTATCCAGTAAATCCTCATAATCAGTAAGTTCATGGAACTGCAGTGAAACAATGTATAATGAAACCAAATTTAAATTAAGCTAATATGTTATGATATAAATAAGAGTTAACTTCCTATGACATCTCATCACCATTACAATAGAACAACATTGAACAAAACATTATTCAAGGACCTGTTGTAAGCCATAATAGAGTTGGTTCCTTCTTTTACCTGTATAATTTAATCCCTAATTTACTTTAACACTGAACTTTCTTTGCTCCTGAAAGTTTCTGAAAGTTCTCTGCCTTTCCTGCCCTTCTTCCATTCCCCTCTAAATTTAAACATTCCCTACAGTTCTGTTCTCAGATTTTTTTCTTCCTAGTTGCCATCCATTGGAGAATCCATGTTCCAAGTCCACATTTACAACCCTAATGTCGTCTCTATTACCTCAT
Organism: Pipistrellus hanaki; assembly: GCF_964339955.1. Classification (NCBI taxonomy): domain Eukaryota; kingdom Metazoa; phylum Chordata; class Mammalia; order Chiroptera; family Vespertilionidae; genus Pipistrellus; species Pipistrellus hanaki. The sequence continues at coordinate 17,171,430 of NC_140504.1, forward strand.
AATTACTTTGGTGAAACATATAGGGTTGAGTCTGGTTGTCCATACACAAATTTTCCTCTGACTTCATTACTGAAATTCATACACACTGTTGGTGTGATTGCTAATTAGTATAATGCCTTTGGAAAATATTTGTCAGCATCTAAAAAAGCAGAGCATATACCTATCTTATGATTCAGGATTCCACTTCTAGGCATATACCCAATAGAAGTGTATACATATTTATATATGTGCACCAAAAGAAATGTATATGAATACCCATGCAACATTACTCATTATAGCAACAAACAACCCAAATGTGTATCAGTAGAAGGGATAAATAAGTTTGTGGTATATTCCTCCAATGAAATACTACTTAGTATTGAAAAAGAAATACTACATGCATCAATATTACCACATCTCACAGATAAAATGTTAAGAAAAAACAGTAAACACAAACAACTACATCTAGTGTTAAGTTAATTTATATAAAGGCCCCAAACAGACAAATCAAATCTGTAGTAAAATAATTCAGAATAGCAATTACCTTTCAGGAACAATGTATGAGACTTCTTGGGTGTGAGTAGTGGTCCTTATCTTAATCTGAGTGGATTGTCTGCTTCATAAAATGCTATCAAGCACTATACATGTACAATTTGTTCAACCTTTATATATCAAAATTCCTAAGACACATCTTAAATAATTCAAACACCCAAATGTGTTTCCATGTTCTCTTTTTATAAGCAACAGAATGATAACTTTCTAGCAACACTGTCAAGTCCTCTTATCCTTACTCAGACTGTGTGGGATTTGTCCTACTAGAAGAATGAATCCGTAGACACAATATTGTCACTTGATTGTCAGCCTCACTAAATAACTTTATAAAAGTCATAACTATTCATATTCAAGATGAATTCAAGAATAGAGACCAAAAACTCTGCACTATTAAAGCTGCCAACCATGTCAATTTCAAAACCTGCCACTTACATTTTTCATTTTCTTCATGAAGAAGTTTGAAAATCACGTTCTATAGAACACAAAAATGCTTTTATGATCTTTCTGAAAACTTGACTCTTCTTTTTTCAGTGTAATTGAATTTCAATGGGACTTTCCTGGTTTCTTAATAGAAATGCACTTAATTAGAAACTAAGAAGCAAAATTGACTTTAGCCCTTTTAATATGTATTAAATTAAATGATAAATGTCAATTAAGTGGTTTGCTCCCATATACAGGGATAAAATAAAAACAAAGGCCAATTCTACAGAAAGCCAATCAAGTAAAAGTTCAAACTACTCTTGAAACTTGAATTAAGATTTTATATAAATTGAATAGATGTAGTTCTTTAAGATTTTTTAAAAACTAAGATGCTTTTATTAAAAAATGAGTTAAAACATGTCTGCTGCTTTTCAAATAAATACTATTCACTGGCAAAGCTGTCTCTTATTTCAGCGTTTGTCACCTCAACCAGATTTCTAATGTTATTCTAACTTTTCACTCTTTTCCTTTCAAAATCTATCATTTTTATTTGACAATTTATCATCTTCAGGCTGTGATCTCAGTCACTGTGTCATATCAAGAACTGAGACTTCATGATTAATAAATCTCTGGGGGGGAAAGTCAGCAAAAAACAGAGAAATCATTTCGAATCTAGTGCTGTTACTCAACCTAAGAGGCAGCCTGTGAACAAGACTGAGACACCAAATTTTTTTTGTTTTATATTTTTAAAAGGGAGTCAATACATTTTATAAAAACCAGAACTTCTTTTTGATTTTTTCATACTTAAAGCTTTAAAAAATTAGACATCTTTGAGATGGGAAATCCATCATTTTTCCCCACTTAGGGACACAACCAGAGAAGAAAAGTTACAAATAACTTTGCAACAAGGAATATGCAAATCTGCATATGACTGCTTCAGTCTCTACACAACAATCTCTCTTAATGAAAGAATACCACAGAGATAAAAGGCGAAATGCCCAGAACATGTTTTCAGAGAAACGCTGCCTCTTCCTTACTTGAATTTAATTTTTTTGGTCAACAAGAAAAGTAATTGTTTTGTAACCGATTTTTCAAAATTTCTAGTTGTTCCCCAGTGTTTTTACGTAAATGCTTTTACGACAACTTGAAGATGTGTGGGCAATAAATAGTTTATTATTAAAATCATGAAAGAATAACTAAAATGAAATTCAAATCACTTACAGTTCTGTGTTCATTTCCAGTGTGAGAGGAAACGCCAACTCTCCTGAAAACCAGCCAAATGCATACTGCTTCAGCCGGAAAGGAATATTCCAGAGACCCAATCTACATAGCGGTGTTTAATCCTGGGGGTACACCGGAGCACCTGAGAACCTGAAAAATAAGATAGTCAGTGACCCACCTCTGGAATCTGCATTAATCCGTCTGGGGAAGGGCTACCTGATACTGGAAAGTTCTCAAAACACTCCAATGATTCCAATATGCAGACAGAGTTGAGAACCACTGCTGTAAACCTACAACCAATTCAAACTGACATAAAACATTTGGGTTCTTAATTTCCCTATTACATTTTTTTTTTTACTTAGAAAATAAGTTTTAAAGGTTTAGCTCACTGAAACCATGGCAATGAAAATAAAATGAGATCCTTAACTTCAGACATTTTCTTTTACCAACTGCCATAATGAATCAGAATATACACCATACAAGTAATTTACATTTCATCATATCCCTCTTTCAACTAATACTATCTAGGTAACATTGCACATTTGCTTGTGTATCAGTTTCCTCCTCTGTAAAATGAAAATAATGACAGCACTCACTTATCAGAGCATTATTATGAGAAACATGAAAAATAAAAATGCATGCAAAACATTCAGCATAATGCCTGCATGAAACATTCCAATTGTTTTGGCTGGGGACATCAGGAAAATATGGGGGAAAGATGGTGTAGTGAGGGATATAGTGTTACCCACACTTGAGGAAAAATGTGTTAAGAGAAATGAAATGTCTTGCCCAAGATTATGCAGTTAGCAGTTGTGATCCAGAATTTGAACCTGAGTCAGCCTCATCCTGAAGCCCCTGTTGACTCCACAGAAGATCTTTCTCCTTATGGAGGAGGCCACACATGGATTCCCAAGATGCTAACTTATCTTGAAGATGGTTTAGATGACAGATGTTTTAATGCTAAGTGTTTTTGTTGTCCTTATTTCTTTGTTTTGGAGGTTTCTGCTGTTGTGTATATGTTTTTTAATAAAGAAGAATCAAAGTTAGGATAATTTTATGAGCAATAAAGCACCCCTCTGAAACTGTGATTAGATAAAATTTTCTGTAGCAGGCTCCTATTCCTTTGCTCATACACCTCTACTCCAAGGGCACTGCATTTACCAATCCAGGGCATACGCAAAAATCAAACAATGTAGCTTGAACAGCTATTTAATTGCCTATTCTGCCAGGATCAGAGCTCCCTTGGGAGCTGTACTCAGTGCCATCATATGTGGTTGCAGTCTATCAGGCAGACAGCTACTTCCCTCCACTTCCATTCTGGCCATCTTTGTCTCTGTTAGTGTTAAACACGTCCCAGTGCGCCTCTATCTCCTTTACTACTGTTTCTCAGAAATGATAATATAAACTGTCTCCCAAAACGTGTGTTAGATGAACAAAAAGGCCCTAGATGTACTAAAAAGCACATGGTAAAAAGAAAGACTTATGTGGCCTACTAAATTTGGGAAGTTCTAGGCTAAACAAAGTTTCAAATCACAACTTTTGCCATTCTCATGTATATTAGGTATCTTCATGTGGGAAATGTAATATGCAACATTTGCGAATACGGTTTTAGAAATGGGGAGTGCCCCTTGCTCACCCAAAGTACTTCCATTGTTTTCTGAAAGTGGCACTTTCCACTCATTTGCCCCTCTCTTCACTTCTTGGTGCTGCAAAGCAGATTCACTAGCAAAACTATTCCATTAATAGCTGCAGCCTTAGTTCCTGCTCAATGAGTTATGTAATTCACCTGAATATGGTATAAAACATTTAGAATAGGTCCCTCCCTGGAGCTGAACGTGAGATTCACCTTTTCATTACAATAGCAAACTCTCATAAAGAAAAAAAGCAGAACTTTCCAAGCATATCTAAAATACGTGGATAGCTGGTTAATTGGATAATAAAACCACTGGGGTAGTTGCCATAATGAAAAGCACTTTTTATTTGGATTAGAACATAAACCAATATATTGGAAACAATATAAACTGATTATGCAGAATGAAGAAATGATAACATGTGATAAAAGCTATCTAGATAATGCCAACCTAGCTTAACATTAATCTTTGGGAAAACACAACTCAAGTCTCAATACTTTTTCACTGGGCAATTTTCCAACATTTTCTCTCTCTCTTATCATCATTTGGTTTTTTACAGATGGGCTATAATACTTCTAGGTTAATTTTATTATACTTTGAATGGCCTAATTTTTATTCTTATACCATTGGGTTATGGATAGTATGGGGCTATTTAAAATGTTGTTGAACCTTCTCATTTCACCTTTTGCACTATGCTTAATTTGAATGGAAAGTGCATCTTTTTAACCTTGAATTTGAGACATTGGAAATTCTTCCAGCTGAAAGTTTCTTTCCCTCAGTTTAAAAAAGGCAAGGAGTGAGGAAAATATTAAGTGAATCTGTCCTCTCAATTACATTTTATCAAATAATACCTTACCTGACTGCACTGATGCATAACAATTGATACTCGTTAAGTATAATACTGTTAAATTACTTTACTTATGGAGAAATTAAATCACTAAAATTATTAAATATTTCAAGAAAGAAGTAGAGGATTGGATTTTCTCATTTTGAGAGTGCCAGCATTTTCCAATTCTGTACAAATAAATAAATCTTGAAAAAAATGTTCTCTATACTCTTACATAAATTACTGCCATTATTACTTACTAGGGGTCCAGCGCACAAAATCGCATAAGACCCAAACCCAGTGCACCACAGGACCCAAAGTCAAATCCTGCTGGTGCCTGTGGGACCCAGCATCAAGTCCCGCCAGCACCTCAAGACCCAGAGTCGAGTCCCCGCCCACCTATACATGTTTCACTGCACATGCAGCCACACCCACCTGCGCATGTCTTGCCAAGCATACAGCCTCCTGGTGACCAGTCTTTGGCCATTATGGTGTGACAGCATCACAACCAAGGAGTTTCTTTAATAGAGATTTAAGAACCTGCCATTTGCCGAAACCAGTTTGGCTCAGTGGATAGTGTCAGCCTCAGACTGAAGGGTCCCAGGTTTGATTCTGGTCAGGGGCATGTACCTTGGTTGCGGGCACATCTCCAATAGGGGGCATGCAAGAGGCAGCTGATCAATGACTCTCTCTCATTGATGTTTCTGACTCTCTTATCTCTCTCCCTTCCTCTCTGTGAAATATCAGTAAAACATATTTAAAAAAAAAAAAAAAAGAACCTGCCATTTGGTTAAAATGCTAGGAATACCTGAGAGGAGAGGTGGCACACATGTACTGAATAATAACTATTATAAAACTAGAGGCCCAGTGCATGAAATTTGTGCACTGGTAGGGTTCCTAGTGGCTGCTGGCTGCCAGCCAGTGCCTCCCTCCCTTTCCCCAGCTGGCCCCATACCCTGGTTGAACTCCCAGTCAAGGGAAGAATGTACATATTATGCTTTTATTATATAGGATAAACATAGTATAGGTTGGTCCTTCTGGTTGCATTCAATACATCATAAAATAAAGCAGACCTGGATTAGCATTGTTATAATAGACTAGTCTGGTGCATGAATTTGTGCATAATTGAAATGAAATTAATTAGGAGAAATATTTTAATATCACTATTCACCCTCTCTCCATAACAGAAGTGTTAACCAAATTCACAATCAACAATGACAGATGAAAACACACACGTGAAATTGGTGCCAGTGAGAGCTTTAAATGTATCGCTCATGCACGAGTCAACTAGCCTTTTATATATATATAAAATAAACTTGTTTAATTAGACCTGCTATCTGATGTAGCTAAACATTTTCCAGCCCAGTGAAGCACCCCAACTTCTCTTTCAGGAAATTGTCTGCAACACAGAAATAGATATCAACACGAAGCAGATTATTAATGAAGGTCTCGCAGAGAGAACAAAGGATAAAATATTTAACTGCAGCAGTGTTTGATTATATTCTGCACAGTGAGAGAAGCTGAAGTCATTTTCATGTTCACCATTTCTTACTTCTTTTCAGTTGGATCAAGTTTCTAAACTTTCTAAATCTCTGTTTTCCAGCTAATGAAAAGAAAGTAGGATTCTACCAAGTCTCCTATCTACCTACTCCAGGACTTCTATAAGGATAAAATGAGATGAGGCATGGAAAAATACTTCACAGAGATTTGGTTAAAGTGTAAAATATTTGCACTGGCCATAAAGCAATTCGGGTTCCTGAGCTGAAGAAACTCCAATGAGGCTAGCCGCTAGGGAGAAGGCATTGCTACATGATGTCATTACCCAGGGCCCACAGTGACTGTTTCCATGCTCGGCTGGGCTGTGGGCCACATTTTGTGCCACGGGGTCTCTGCAGCATTGGCTGTGATTTGGTTGGGTGTCACTCCAAGGCCTGTGTCCCACCTGGGGGAAGCCGAATGTTGCTTTGTGGATACCAGGTCTGAGGTGCCGTTTCTCTGTAAATGGCCAGTGCACATTACAGCAGCTCCTTTGTTGAGCAGTTGCCCCCTGGTGGTTAGTGCATGTCATAGCAACTGGATAGATAGCCCAAAATGTTGGATATTTAGCATATTAGCCATATACACACACACACACACACACACACACACACACACACACACACACCACACTAGAGGCCTAGGGCATGAAATTCATGTACTCGGGGGTGGGTGGTCCCTCAGACTGGCCTGTGCCTTCTCGCATTCTCATAATCCAGGAGCCCTCAGGAGATGTGTGAATGACAGACATCCTTAGAACTTCTGCAGAGGCAGGAGAGGCTCCCATTACTGCCACTGCGCTCACCAGCTGTGAGCCTGGCTTCTGGCTGAGTGGTACTCCCTTGTGGGAGCGCACTGAACACCAGGGGGCACCTCCTGCATTGAGCGGGATCAGGCCAAAACTGGCTCTCTGATATCCCCTGAGGGGTCCCAGAATGTGGAAGGGCGCAGTCCAGGCCAAGGGACCCCACAGGTGGCACAATCAGGACCAGGAAGGGATGCGGGAGGTTGGCCAGCGGGGGAGGGACCACAGGAGGGCTCCAGGGCATGTCCCACCCATCTCACTAAGTCTTTTTTTTTTTTTTTTTTAATATATTTTATTGATTTTTTACAGAAAGGAAGAGAGAGGGATAGAGAGCTAGAAACATCGATGAGAGAGAGACATCGATCAGCTGCCTCTTGCACACCCCCTACTGGGGATATGCCCGCAACCAAGGTACATGCCCTTGACCAGAATCGAACCCGGGACCCTTCAGTCCCCAAGCCGACACTCTATCCATTGAGCCAAACTGGTCTCGGCATCACTAAGTCTTAATCAGCTGGAATCCAGCAGCAAGCTCACTTACCCATCAAAGTAACTGCCCCCTGGTGGTCAGTGCATGTCAAGACGAGAAGTTGAGCTGCCTTAGCATATCATTAGCATATTACACTTTGATTGATTGAACGCATGACCAGATGACTGGATGACAGGACACTTAGCATACTAGGCTTTTATTACATAGGATAGTTTACATATTAAGGTACTACTAACGTAATGTGTTTTAAGAGCTGGCTAATTAATGATGGGGCAGAGAAGTAGGTAAAAGGCAAAGATATAATATTTTCTAAAGAAAACATGAATTCTTGATTCAAAAAGTTCACAGTTCACTAACATAACTATAAAAGCGTATGAGGAAAGTAGACTAAACCTATCTTCATAAAAAAAAGAGAGTGAGGAGAAACTATATACTGAGTATAAATCTATAGATAAAGCATGTATATGCTTTTTATGTGATATTAAAATATAGGGTATTTTCTTGTTTTGATGTTGTTTAAACAACATTTTATTTTACACTAAATACTGCGAAAAAACTACATTTTCATTTAATTAACCTGCAGCCCAGAAAATAAATATTGGAACAGGAGATGACTAAGTAGAAGCTGAAATTAAAATGTGCCGAATACAAAATAATTATATCTAATGTTTTCAGGGATGCTCTTTAAAATGGCTTTGCTAAACATCTATTTCTCACCTCCAGATGCTTCCATATCTTTCCTTTGCTTAGCAACAACATCACATTAAAATCCTTCCCTGGTCTAGAATACTGCCTTAATATTTGTATTCTATCTTTATGATCTGTAATGTAGTTAAAATGATTGTGCAGACGCTTTTGCTGTAGTGCAGGTGGTAGGGGGCAGGCATTAATCAGGCGTTCAATGTAAGTGCAGGCCAGTATAATGGCCTGGTTAGTTACGATGTCAAGAGTCACTGAACCAGTGTGAATAAAAGAAAATGTGTGAGTGAATCACTGGCTAGGTAGACAAAAATGTCAACTTCCTCAGCAAGGTTCAGCAGGAAATAAAATAATTGGTGGGGGGTGGGAGCAATGCGCTGAAGAACCTTTCAAAAGACAGCCTTTCTATGTGAACTTGAATATTAACACATGAAGCATCTCAGGAATGCTAACAAGAAACATAGTTACCCACATATATTTCCATGCTCACCCAGCATTCAAACTAACCTGCATGAATTGTAATTTAACACTTTTCCTGCCTGGCTATTGTGGCTCAGTGGTTGAATATCAACCTATGAACCAAGAGGTCACGGTTTGATTCCCAACCGGGGCACATACCTAGGTTATGGGCCTGATCCCTGGTCTGGGGTGTGCAGGAGGCAGCCTATCGATGATTCTCTCTCATCACTGATGTTCCTATCTCTCTTTCCCTCTCCCTTCCTCTCTAAAATCAATGAAAATATATTTTTAAACACACACACACACACACACACACACACACACACACACCCCACTTTGCCTGACCACAGATCTATGGAAAATGCGTCATTAACTACTCATTCATCACTCTGCCCTCTTCACCCCCCACCCACAAAACATTAACTCTAATATTCAAAAGATTCACTCTAATATTCAAGTATCCTGAAAGGAACTAAATTACTTAACATTAACCCTTAGCATATCATTAGCATATTACAATCACATAGTTTGTTGTATAATTGTTTGTGTGTGTGTGTGTGTGTGTGTGTGTGTGTGTCTAATACTGGCATTTTTATTCACAAGGAGGGTTTAGCTGGAAGAACAAAAGTAAAAATGGTATTGTATGAAAAGCTTTAGCAACTAGAGTACATACTCTGTTTAGCAGAAGTTAGAACTGAAAGGTTTGGTTAGAAAAGAAGTAGTGAGAACAAAAGATAGGCAAGAAGGACTGCTGAAGTGATGACCATGACTGGCTGTCATGGGGAATTATCTGGGCTTACGGCTGACACAGATCGATCTGTGGTCCAAGACTGAGCTGCGTCCCAGAGGAATCTCCCAGGTAAAGTAACTGGACCTTATGCTGTTTATTTAAATCAGTAGTAAAAGGCAAAGATATAAACCTTTCAAAAGAAAACATGAATTCATTTATTTAAATCAGAAAAAAAAATGACTGCAATGTCTCACAAAAGATTAGTGTATTTATTTCATGGTTGCGTTATTTTCTCATTTGTAAGAAAGGGCATTTCACTTCATGAAACGCTTTAGAAAACTGTAACATTGAAAGCTCCTTGTTTTCTTGAAAATGTATAAATTTAGGATCAATTCTGAAACTGAAAACTTCCATTATGGTGGAAGGAAAATTCCCGGTATTTCATATACTGCATGATACATAGGCTCAAGCTGAACAGAATGAGAACGTCAATATGAATTATGTCACCCTGAAGTGAATGGTACATTTGAAGTCCAAAAAATAAAACACTTTGTATCAATATCCTAACAAAATCCTGGGTATTCTGGTTCCTAACTAAATACTGCCCATAATTTGTAAACTACCTCACCAAAGTTTAAATATTCTCATTGTTTTTATTTCCACGCTATCAAAACTGAACTTCTTCGGACAAACCGATCCTAAGTATAATTCCTGGAGGGCTGATGGTGGCTATTATATGGGATTTGAATGGTTAGAGTCCATGTGGCATCACTTCTTTTCCTTCTCACATCTAGTAAAGGGTAAGGGCTTCGATCTTTTCCATTGTTTTTCACCTAAAATGGTACAGGAACCATGAGGCTGAGTGAACCTGCCTAGTATAACGTTGGCTTTAAGTTTTTCATCTCTAAAGCATTTAAACCATCTTTTCCTCTTTTGTTGAAAAAGTTAAAACAAGAAGGAGCAACAATGAGAGAGAACCCTGTGCCTTACATCCTGAGCTGGGCCAAGGTGGGTGAGTACAGCAGGGATTGGCACTGTGCCCTTCTCCAGCCTTGCATGAGGATCAAGGTCAGGGTCAGGGTAAGGATTGGGGGCAGGCAGACTGCAGTTTCACTTTGAGTTCTATACTCAGCCTAATTTTGGTTGCAACTCATAGCTTTTCTTGGCTGCTCAGAGGTCCTTTGGGTGGATTCCCTGGTGGAGAGGTCAGAAAAGTGCCCACAGCTGCCTGGTTGGGCATATCTCTGGCCCAGAGCTCTGTCCTGCTCCCTGCAAGCCTGGCCCCAAGCAAAACAGGCTCCCCTCGGGACTACTTTGGTCTCAGTGCTTGGTTCTGGGTTTCTTCCCCTGGTGTGGCTGATCTGAGTTTCACAAAATAGCCAGGTGGATGCTTGCTGTGCTGAGCCTCATTAAAGAGTTTTTCATGCAGCAAGGAAAAGCTCTCTGGGACCCTCCTCCTCTTTCTCTTCCTCCTCCCAGCCCATGGTCACTTCTTCTCCATCTGCTTCAGCAGTGGGTTGCCTTCTGGAGTCAAAGGGTCTTACCACTGTTGGTCCTGATGATGCAGGTTGAGTATGAGGATGAGCTGCTGCCCATCCTGCTTCAGCTCCTCCATCTGGGTTTTCAGCTCCAGATTCATGAGCTCCATCTACTCAGATTCCCGCTGTAGAAACTCCTTCCTCTCCTTTCTGTTCTAGCATGGGGCTGCCACCACTTTGTTTTTTTCCCCAGAACCTTTTCCTCCACTCCTCTTCCTCATCTAGCTCACTTTTCACAGGTTGAGGCCTCTTGCCCAGTATCACCTCCAGGAAGTGCAAAGGAGCAATCATAGCTCCAATGTTGTGATGTCAGCATATTTTATCTCCTTTGCAGTCAAGGCAGAGCTGGGTAGTCCAGTCAGGGGGCCAAGCCCTGGCAGAGAGCCCATAGTCATGGATGGGTTTGGGATCTGCCCAGGCACATCATAGCAGGAGGAGTGGCAGTCCAATCCTGCAGAAATCGTGGGGACTGGGCGGTGGAGGGGGATTGGGGGGGCGGGGGGCTGTGACTCTAGGGCCTGGGCCAGGCTGAAGGCACCAAGCCTGCTCAAAAGCCACAATGGCACCAGCCCTGCTCCTGCAGTGCTCACTGCTGCCAGGGCCTCCTGTCACAGCCTCCAATTGTCCTTCCCGCAGGCTGTGGCCTGGATCTCCCTTTTTGAGATGATTGATCATGGGGCTCTGCCTGCCTGCCTCATTGCCCCTAACTACTTGCTTGCCTACCTGATCACCCCTAACTGCTGGCCTGCCTACTTGATTGCCCCTAACTGCTCGCCTGCCTACCTGATCACCCTTAACCACTAGTCTGCCTACTTCATCACCCTTAACCACTTGTCTGTTGCCTGATCACCCCTAACCATTCATCTGTCTGCCTGATCACCCCTAAACGCTTGTGGGGGGTAGGCAGCCTGGTGAGGGGCTGTCCACCTATCTGATTGCCCCTAACTGCTGGCCTGCCTACCTCATCACCCCTAACCACTTGCCTGCCTACCTGATCACCCCTAATTGCTTGCTAGGGGAAGGGCCAGCCCGGTGAGGAGCCAGGGTGGTTCTGGTCTCTGGTCGTTCTGCTCATTATGTCGTTATGGTCCCTGGGCTTTTATTATATAGGATGTCAACTACAAGTGCAAAATAAAAAAGTATTTTTAAAAAAAATTAATACTGCCCTGGCTAGTGGTTCAGTTGGTTGGAGCATTATCCCATACACCAAGAAGTTGTGGGTTCAATTTCTGGATATATCCCATACACCAAGAAGTTGTGGGGTTGATCCCTGGTCAAGACATGTAAAGGAGGCAATTGGTGTATGTTTCTCTCACTTAAATGTCTCTCTCTTTTTCTTTCATCTCATCCTCTCTAGAAAAAAAGAAAATCAATAAAAAACATGTCTCAGGAGAAGATTTAAAAAGTTAATTCTTAAACATATTTTCCTTCTAGGTAGAAATCTTTTAGAATAGCATCTTTTAAACTATGGATCATTAAACTAATTTAGTGTGTGACAGCTAGCATTTTTAAACAAAATAGAAATATCTATAAAGTTTTAAATGGTAAAAGTGTACATTATTGCTGACATTGAATATATTTCAATGTATATATTGACTTTATGTTTCAGTTGCCATCGGTAAGTGCACATAATGGATAAACACTATTGTGAAATAAAATGTATTCTTAACTGCTGATTATAGTCATTGTTTAAATACACTACTTTTTCACATTCGGGTACCTGGGGAAAGTAATTGTAATGACATCCTGTTTATGTAGGTAAGCCTGAGATAGGCTATAGGAGAGATCAGTGATAGCCATGAACTGACACTGGATAAGCAGGATCAATCTTGATAAAATTTCTACTTAGGTATGGAATGAAAATTGCAGGCAACACCTGAGAGGGCACTGAAATACACTGTGATTGATACACATTATGAAATCACCCAAATAATTTTCTGTTTCCTATTGCCATTCTGTTTTCTCATGTAACTATTTCTCAATTTCAAGATTAATTCAAAATACAAATAGTAATCTAAATAAAGAACAGTACACTTAGTCATCATTTAGTAAAATGGATATATTTCAAGGAATGGTAAGTTCTCCTGTGATTGTTAATAAATGTAGTTTTAAGAATCATTTAAAAGATAGTATTCATTTAAAGGTTATTTCTGTCTTCCTTAAAATCTAAGAATAACTTTTAAAAGAAAAGTGAATTTCAGGATGTCTTCCCTTCATCACTAGGTTCTGGATCCCTTGAAATATAAACTCAGATTCAGGCATAAATACCAAAGTCGTTCTCTTGGTTGAACTGAAAAGACCTTTCCTTTTAACTAGAAGAATAAAAATATATTAGCACAATCCAGCCAGCCCAAGTAATGAGAGAGGGGAGTGAGGGGCTGACCCTGGCATACACTAGTTGGACCACTTATTATTCCAAAATTAGACTTCTTTAATGCTGTTTCCAGAAACAAAACATTAGAAAATTTTTATTTTCTATGTGTGCAACATACATAAGTTAAATACAAACCAGAACAGTAAACTTAAACATTAAATATTTAAACCTCAAGAAACAAGAAAAATCTCAAATAAATGGCCTACCTTTATACCTCAAGGAACGAGAAAAAGAACAAATGAGGTGCAAAGTCAAAAGATGTAAGTAGATTCTTAAGGAACTGCACAGATTTTTAAAAAAAAAAAGGATTTAAAAATTATTCAGGTATAATAAGATGAGCCACTAATAGTAATAAAACAAAGTAAAAGTAATTTAATGTGCTAATTAGTAGATTCAGAATAATTTTATACTTCGGGGTCTGGTTCAATGTGTTAATGAGTATTTTAACAGTGCTAGTATATGACAGTCCCCAAGAGAATTACCACGCTGAGAGAAAGTGGGTGCTGTGAAATCCTTTTTGCTTTAGTGAGGACCTATAGTTTCAAACACAAGAGGAAATGAATAGTGATAAGCAAAGCAGCTCCTAGAGAATCAAATGAAAGGGGCTAGCAGGAGAAAGATACTCTTAGAAACAAAAATTTTTAAACTACATTTCCAACATTATCTAAAATGTTTAAATTTAGGCTAAGGAAAAAAAATGGACATTTCTCATCACATTAAATTACATATACTTGGTCTCTCTTGTAAACAAAATAACCTAGGACTAGGGTTTACCTCTGTGCTCACATTTCTAAGATAATTCTATCTAGATCTATCAATAGAAATGCTTTGAGTAAATATAACTCTTTAGAAATAAAGGGAGGAAAAGATGGTTAAGATGTTTGTCCTTTTTGAGAAGAAATTGAAGAGTAAAACACAGTATAAATTATCATAACAACACATGTACTTTCTAGAGGGCCTATGATTCTCTCTTTCTCCCGGCTGCATTCCCACTGCCCTGATGCTCAGATCTCCTGGGACTGCAGGAGAAGAGCATCGCCACCCTGGTAGCCATCGAACCTAAGTGTATATCTGAGATGCCTACAGGTGGTGCTCCTGTGTACCTTGTATAGTGAAACCTTCCCCCTCCAATACTTCATCTTTACTTTCTGGAGTGGGTTACATATTCCAGTAATCCAAAAGATATTCATCATTTGTCAATCGATCTTATTAATAGCAATTATGTCCAAGTCTCAGTGCTGTGGCTTAGAGGAGGAATAAGATAGGTAATGATAATCAACATTTTTTTTAGGTGTTCCTATGTACTAGGCATCATGCATTCTTTACATGCTATCACTATGCATTACATGCATTTGATCATTCAGTACTACCCATAGCCCAATATAACACTGAACCAAATTTATACAAACATAATGTGAGAAACTGATGTTCACATAGGTAAATTTTACTTCACAAAGCTAATAACTGCTTAAGTCCAGATTTGAATTCCAACAGTATAATAATATAATCTATAGTCTTAACCACCACTCTGTACCATCTCACAATAAAGGAGATAAAGAAAAACATATATAATAGTATATAATTTTGAAATTATATTGGCATTTAGAAATTTTAACAAAGAATGACCCAATATCTAAAACAAAATCTAGAAAGAAAGAAAAGAAAAGAAAAAAACACCAAAAGTCCTAACCCAGATGCTGAGAAATAGCAGAGAACAGTGCAATGTTTCATTTTTCCAACTTTTACTGTGACAAGGCTGTGGTCCATCTTAGATCTATGCAATCCAGGGTAAAGAAAAAATAAACATGAATCTGTGGAAACAAAGAATCAGATCTACAAAGACTTCATATATTAGAATCAACCAAAAATAGAAATATGGTCCATCCTTAATTCTGTTTCCACAGGTAATAGTTTCAATTTTATGTATCCTATAACAAACAACTTTATAGCAAACATGTAAGAAGAAATTCAGCTGGTTCATGCGGTCTCTAATACACATGTGATCAAACAGATTGAAACACATTTTATTATATTTCGCTTTCTATTTCTCTGCTTTGGCACAGTTACTTCATCATGTTTATTTTAATTGTGCATGTGTGAATTTGTTATGAATCTATTGACAGAGAATGAAATATTTATTATTGAAAGCTATGTGGTGTGTAGACAGGTGGTCATTTCACTATGATTTATTATACCTCTCTTATCTGTGTGAAGTGTTTTGTAATAAGAAAAGGAAACCTTTCTTCAAACAGTGCTGAAGAAGCTGAGTAATATCTACATATTTTTTTGTCTTTTGGTAGCATTTATAACCAGGCGCTCACATACTTTTTGTAGCTCTGGCACTTAGAAATTCTGAGTGATGACAAACTATTCTAGGTCCTAAATGACTTTTAAAAAATGTATCTTTATTGTTGAAAGTTATACAGATGTACCCTTTTCCCCCCAATGAACCCCTTCTAGCCCACCCCCCTCTCTCCTCCCCAGGCCTTCACCACACTATGGTCTGGAGAGTATCATGTTAAGTGAAATAAGCCAGTTAGAGAAAGACAGTTGCCACATGATCTCACTCATGTGGAATCTAAAGAACAAAGTAAACTGATGAACAAAATAGATCCAGAGACATAGAAGCATCGAACAGACTGACATATTCTCAGAGGGTAAAGGAGGAGGGGAGGATGGGGAGAAGAGATTAACCAAAGAACTTATATGCATAACACATGGACACAGGCAATATCTACATGTTTGCTTGACACTGGGGGATACTGACCTGTGGGAGGCAAGGGGGGCAGTCCAGGGTGCATGTGAGAGAACCATCAGCTGACTAGGACTGAAAGCATACTCCTAAGGAGGAGCGAGAGGAACTTCCAAATCCTTCTCCACCCAAAAATCGCTCCCTATGTCCAGATTCCTCGAGGGCCAGGGGGTACAGTTTCTAAAAGGCCTTAAAGTCCTACTTTTAATTAGATCCTCCATGAAATAGTAAAAAGAGAATATGTCTCCCTGGCTGTCCACCTCAGATTTCATCGTCAAAAACCAACAGTTCACCTGCCTGAGATCCCCCTGCCAGGTTCCTCCATCAGTTTACCACTGTGAGACCCTGTTGACCTGCGGTGAGACTGAGGCAGGAGCAAGTGTGACCCAGGCACATGCTCAGGCCTTTCCTAAGCAGAGAGTGGGGGAATGAGAGAGTGGGATGGGCACACACACACACACACACACACACACACACACATATACATATATATATATATATATATATATATATATATATATATATATATATATATTTTTTTTTTTTTTTTTTAATGAGTTGGGGACACAGATTTGGGAACTGAGACTCAGAGCAAAAACATGTTATTACTGGAAATAGTTAAAACTTCATTCCCTAAGTGACCAAAATAAGGATCTTGCGGCACAGAAGAAACAAAACAAAAGTCACATGTCCTGGAGCTCAGTCTAAAGAAGCGATTTTCATCTGCTGTACCACAAGAATGTTTAAAACATGCGATACCTGACTATTTACTCGGGGGGCACTGACCTCTTTTCCAAAGCCAGGGCTTAACTCCAATAAACGTATCAATCTCTAGCTGCAGGATAGAGCCAGAGCACACAAGGCAGAGAAGTCATGTGTGCCGGAATTCAGAGGCATGATGTACAGTGGATACAAACAACATGGATAATCTAAAAGACACAATTGACTTAGCATTTATCAGTTTGTCTGACATTTTAAGTTAAATTAATTTTCTTCCCAGACGATGTTGGTTAGAGTGGTAAACTGGAAGTTGAAAAGACAGTGAAGAAGATAAATATTTTATTACGTTGGGGTCCTCAGGGCAGGAAAGGTAATATTTTATATTGTTGTACATACTATTTGTGTTTGAGATAGTCACAGTACATTATGAGATTTAAATAAAGCCTTCCACTGTCAATACTGAATCCATTTATGTAGCCTGCTTTATCTCTAATGAATATCTGATTTTGTTTTCGTTTAATATCGGAAAACATTTTATGAAGGAGAGCAGCTTTTCAGATATTTTATGATATAAACCAAGTGTTGTTTTGCCTTTTTTTTACAACCTATTATAAAAGTAACACATCTCATGTTGTAAATACAGATTCAGTTCCACTCTCAAGTGAGGAGATTGTCTCCTATCAGGAGCATTTCCAAATGTTCAGAATTCTACTTTCAGTTGGGTTTTGTGTATCAGAAGATTAGAACAGTGAGCACTATTGAGACCTAAGGACTAAATTAGGAACTTCTCTCCAAATTGGACTTCTCTCATGATATTTGCCAAACGTTAGATGGAAACTCTGCAAGACGCATTCAGTCTTGAGAAACTTTTGGATATTCCAGCAATTTTCCTTATAAGCTAAGGATATAAGATGTGTTAGTTGAACAAGACATTTTTTTTTCTGTACTCAGCTAATTGCCCATCGAATATTACATGAAGTAAATTAGAAATCTTCTGCCATCAGTTTGACCCATACTGCACTGAATAAACCACTATTGTTGAGTTTGCACAATACACTAATGTCTTGCTATGTTCAAATGAGAATATACAATAGCAAGGGTCTTCCTGAATATGAAAAGAGATTACTTAGCCCTGGCTGGTTTGGCTCAGAGATGAGAGCATAGGCCCACAAATTGAAGGTTTGAGAGTTCAATTCTCAGCCAAAGGCACATACTGTGGTTGCAGCTTTGATTCACACCAATGTTTCTCTCTTTCCCCTTGCTCTGCCTCCCTCCCTCCCACTCTCATAAATAAATAAATAAATAAGGAAAAATATACTTGGGTGAAGATGAGAGAGAGAGAGAGATAGAGATAGATAGAGAGAGAGAGAGAGAGAGAGAGAGAGAGAGAGAGAGAGAGACACCAGCTGGCATGGCTCAGTGGTGAGTGTAGATCTATGAACCAGGAGGTGATGGTTCAATTCCTGGTCAGGGCACATGCGCAGGGTTGTGGGCTCAATCACCAGTGGGGGTCGTGCAGGAGGCAGCCAATCGGTATTTCGCTCTCATCAATGATGTTTCTATCTCTCTCTCCTTCTACCTTCCTCTTTAAAATCAACAAAAATATTTTTAAAATATAAAGAGTTAAAATTACATAAATAAGTAAATAAGTAAGTAAGTAAGTAAATAAATAAATAAATAAATAAATAAAGAGTTTAATTGAGAACAATCTATATTTACCATCTACATTCTTTGGTATCTTTAACCAAGATTTGTATCAGGCAGAGTACTAGTACACTAAAAGTGAGGGAGGTCAGTAGTATTATACTCACTACCTATTTAATACATTGAATCTTTAAAATCAGTCACAACCAGAAAAATCTTTCTCTTGATCTCCCCTATCTTTTTAAAGATATCATCCTATATAATAAACCCTAACATGCAAATCAACCAAACAGTGGATGACCAGTCCCTATAATGAGCACTGACCACTTAGTGGCAGATGCTTAATACAGGAGCTGCTCCCTGGTGGTCAGCTCCACAGGGGGAGCACCAATCAGTGAGAGGCCGGGCTCCTCGCTGGGGAGCACAGTGTCAGTGGCTGGAGCATCTCCTGCTTCCACAGTAGTGGAAGGATCTCTGAGCTGAGCCATAAGGAGCAGCAAGAAGGAGGAAGATAAGGAGTGAGGGGTCCCGGACTGTGAGAGGGATGTCCAAGACTGCAAGAGGGTGCAGACCAGGCTGAGGGGACTCCCCACCCACAATGCATGAATTCCGTGCACCAGGCCCCTAGTCAATATATAATATTTTGTGTGTTTAGGTACAGGATGGGATGATTTGATACATATATTACAGAATGAATACCCTAGTAAAGTTAGTTAACACCTCCATCCCATCACATAATTACCTTTTTTTGTGTGGTGTTAACTTATAAAAATCAATGTTCTTTGATTATTCATGAACCTCATGGCCCTGCAGTGGTATATGTGCATTTCAGGATACAGGCTCCTCTTCTGGTTTTTAGAGACTGGCTTCAGCAGGCAAAGCCTTGCACCAGTCAGCCGACCCATTAATTTCACTGCTGAAATCTGGAATAAATAATCATGAAGAGTTATTTATACAGGAAAATTTATCCAACTGTATTATTTATAATACAGGTATTGATGTTCTGTTTCCTTTTCTAAGAGTAAAAAAGACTTAAATATCCAAATGTCTTAAATCAGAAAAGTGGTTAAAAAAATTGTAAGAAAGGCATAACATAATATTGTGCAAATATTAAAACATTTGTTATAGGTATGAGTAAAAGATAAATCTACAAATTTTATGCACAGCATGATTTTTACTCTGTAAAAAAAAAAATACATGGAAAAAAGATAAGGAAATAATCCAAATGCCAGATTATGGGTAGTAGATTATAGTAGTAAATTATAGGTAGCTTTAAATTATATATATATATATATATATATATATATATATATATATTCTTCTTTATACTTTACTATTTCCTAAACTTACTACAAAAAGCATGCATTTATTTTGTGATAAAAAACAGAATAGACAGACATTTTATTCTTTCTAACAGCAGAGTTCCTATTTGGAAGTAAAATGACTTTTTGAATTATTGAAAGTATGTAAACTAAAGGCATTTGGAAACAATTGGGACTTGTTCCTCCTCCCTGTGCACACCTGGAAAGTATGCTGTTGTAGGCAGGTTAGCAATCAATTTCAGAGAAAAGCAAAGAAGCTACATAATGTAGAGTTTCTGTTTCTGTTGATGTTCTGTTTGCTTTTCTAGGAGTCTTATTTAACATGAGAGGCCTGGTGCATGAAATTCATGCATAGGGGGGAGGAGTGTCCCTCAGCCTGGCCTGCACCCTCTCCAATCTGGGGCTCCTTGGGGGATGTCCAACTTTATTAGTCTAGATTCTTACTTTTGAAATATGTAAACAGTAGATACTCTCTAGTTTCTCCTGCTGAAAACAAGAAGAAGCTTAACAAAATTACCTAAGTTTATTTTTTAGTGTATTTTTTAACTAAACATTTTATTTTGGGAAAATTGTAGATTTACCATGCAGAGTAAGAAATAAGAGAGTGCTCATCATCCCTTCATCCATTTTCTCCAAGTGACATTTTACCAAATTATAGTCCAAGATTATAATCAGAATGCTGACATTAATAGAGTCAAAAGGGAACAGTGTTCCCTCCTCTTCTATTTTATCACCATAAGGACCCTTCATGTTATCCTTTTATAGCCATGCTGAGTAGTTTGCCATGATATTGATATGCCACAATTTGTTTAAACACTGAAGGCCTTCTAGGTTGTACCCAAGTTTTAACTATAATAAATAAAGCTGTTATAGCCCTAGCCAGTTTGGCTCAGTGAACAGAGGATCAGCCTGTGGAATGAAGAGTCCAGAGTTTGATTCTGTTCAAGGGCACATGCCTGGGTTATGGGCTCTGTCCCCAGTAGGGGGTGTGCAGAAGGCAGCTGATCAATGAGTCTCTATCATCATTGATGTTCCTATCTCTTCCTCTCCCTTTCTCTCTGAAATCAGAAAAAGTATATAGGATTTTTTATATAAACTTGTCTTAATTTCTCTGAAATAAATACCCAGGTGTGTAATTCCTGAGTTATATGATATTTGTAGGTTTAATTTTTTAAAGAAACTGGCAAAGAGTTTTCCAGAGTGGCTGTATCATTTTACATTATCATCAGCAACATATGAGTGATCTAGTTTTTCTATATCCTCAATACTGTTTTATGCTGTCTCTGTTTTATACTTTAGCCATCCTGATAGATATTATTGTGATTTTAAATTTCATTTCCTTAAGCGTAATGAGTTCAAAGAACTTCCACGTTGTTTTTGCCAGCTCTTTATTTTTTTCTTTTGGCCTATGTTCTATTTGAATTGTTTGGTTTTACTGTTGAATTTTAAGAGGTTTTATATATATGTGTGTGTGTGTGTGTGTGTGTGTGTGTGTATGTATGTGTGTGTGTATATATATATATATATATATATATATATATATATATATATATATTTTCCAGATACTAATTGTCAAATATGTGATATGTAAATATTTTATTCACATTGATAGCTTGTCTTTTCATTCTCTTAATATGGTCTTTCATAAAGCAATTTTTTTTTTATGAAACCAAATTTATTAGTGATTTCTTTTTAGGGATCATGGTTTGTTTTGCCTACATCAACTCTACAGATTTTGTTCTTTTTTCTAAAGGTTTTAAAATTTAGTTTCACAATTCACTTCAAGTTAATTTTTGTAGCAGGAGAAAGATTTAGATCCAGGTTCATTTTTTGTCCTATGTATGCCCGATTGCTCCAATATCATTTGTTGAAAAGCTATGTCTTTCACTGAGTTGCTTTTTGCACCATTGTCAAAATCCCTGGAGTATATATTTGTGCATCTATTTCTGGGTTCTCTGATGTTCTTTAATCCACTTGTTTAAATTTCTATCACCATCATGTAGACTTGACTATTAAAACTCTGTAATAAGCCTTGAAATTGAGTAACTGATTCCCCCATTCCATCCTTCTTTTTTCGTAATTGTTTTAGCCATTCCAGTTACTTTGACTTTTCTCCTATGGTAAGTTTTATAATAATGTTGTCTATATCTACAAAAAGTATCTTTCCATGATTTTGACAGAAATTAAACAAAATTGACATCTTTACTAAATTGAGTCTTATAATTTGTGAACTTGGAATGGCCTCTCCATTTCTTTAATCCTCTTTGGTTTCTTTCATCAGCATTGTGTAATTTCTATCACATAAGTCATGTACATATTTTATCAGATTTACACCTAAATAGCACAATTTTTGTAAATGGTATTGTATTTTCAATTTCAATGTGCATGTAATCATTGTTAGTATATAGAAATGCAATTAATTTTTGTTTACTTATTATGAACCCTACAATATTATTGAACTTTTTTTTTAGTTTTAGACATTATTGGTAGATTCTTTAAGATTTTCTACAGATATAATTTGTTATCTGCAAATATGAATAGTTATTTCTTCATTTCTGATCTGAATCCTCTTTATTTCCTTTTAATTGCTGAATTACTCTAACTAGAATCTCTATTTTTTAAAATTAAAAGTGGTGAGAGTGAACATTATTATT
Source organism: Pipistrellus hanaki (assembly GCF_964339955.1). Taxonomy (NCBI): domain Eukaryota; kingdom Metazoa; phylum Chordata; class Mammalia; order Chiroptera; family Vespertilionidae; genus Pipistrellus; species Pipistrellus hanaki. Next base: position 17,193,782 of record NC_140504.1, read on the forward strand.
TTGTTTCTGATTATAGAGAGAAAACATTCAGTCTTTTATCATTAAACTAGAGGCTCGGTGCATGAAAATTCATGCACTGAAAAGGGGGTCCCTCAGCCAGGCCTGCCCCCTCTCACAGTCTGGGAGCACTCAGGGGTAGGAGGTGACCCAGTGATCAGGGGAAGGTGACACCCCATTACACTTCTGCTGCTGCCACTGTTGGCAATGCAAGCATCGGCTGGCTCTGGTTACCTGCACCTCAGGTGGCCCTGGGTGGCTGGGCAGCCACCAGCTATCTGAGGCTTGCCTGTGTCTCAGGCCAGTCCTGAGCTGCTAGGGTGCTGAGGGGACTGGGGGACCCTGGAGGCAAGTGTGCAGAATGACCAGGCCTGCCTGGGGGCTGGGCCTTGCTGCACACCTGCTGCCCCAGTGGGGCTAAGGGATTGGGTGCTGCCATCTTTTGCCTGTGGGCACTGCCATCTTTGAGGGTGGGACAGTCAATTAGCATATTTCCTCTTTATTAGATAGTATATAAATTTAACTATATATCCTCTTATCAGATTGAGTATGTTCTTCTCTATTCCTATTTTACTAAATTTTACCATGAATGGAAGTTAAATTTTGTCTTATATATTTTTCTGAATTGATTAATATATTATGTGATTTCTCTATTTTTTTAGCCTGCTAATATAGATTACATTAATTGAATTTAAATATTAAAGCAAACTTGTACAATATGATGTATACTTATTTTTAATATATTGCTGAGTTCTACTTGCTAACATTTTAGTAAGAACTTTTGTATCTATATTCATGAAAATATTCAGTTCACAGTTTGACATTTTTGTACCCTATTCATCATGTTTTGGTATCAAGGTAATACTAGCTTTATAAAATGACTTGAAATGCATTCCATCTTATTCTGTGTTTTGGGAAGAGATTTCATAAAATTGGTGTTAATCATTCATTTAAAAAATGTTATATAATTCTCCATGGGAACCACCTGGAACTGGAGATTTTGTCATGGAAAATTTTTTAATTATGAAATCAATTTCCCTATTAGATATGGATTTATCCAAATTATCTATTTTATATTGAGTGAGTTGTGATAGTTTGCATTTTTTTAAGACTGGGTCCATTTTATCTAAGTTTTCAAATTCAAGTATATAGAGTTGCTTATAGAATTATCTTATTATCTTGACATTCATATTTAACTCCTAAATTGGTGTTTTGTCATTTTTTTCTGTTCCTTTTGCATTTTTTTTTTACTATTTCTACTATCTGTGCACACTTTTAAAAAGATGTCATTATAAAAAATTTAACAATTCGTTTTAGAGGAAAACAGGAAAACTAAAGAATGTACAATATTTAATTCAGCTATGCTACTTGATTTCCCAGGAGTGTAATTTTGTATTTTTACTTTTAAAATATCTAAACAATATGATCTGTTATTGAAAACAAGGATAAACTTACTGAAATTCCCTAAGTCTTTTGTTTTTGTTTTAATTTTTACTACCCAATTTAATTTTAATCAATCTGGGTTGGGTGGCCTTTAGGGGATCCTAGAGAAAAGGGCACAGAACATAGGCTGGGATTTTTGTTGTGACAACTTCTATCATTTATATCCTAGATGAAGTGAGAAAAATTCCGTGGGAATACATAAGGCCTCAACTTAATCCTAAATCAACTGAGAGGACCTTTCTCAAGAATTTTGAAAGACAACTGAGTTGTTCCAGCCTCAGAGCAATTCCTTCATTCTTTTTCCTATAAATTGATATTAGCTGACTAGACTGTTCCCCAGGACTTGATTCTGTATTTTAATTGTACTGAGTTTTCCAGAGGCATAACACTATTTTCCATAGAAATACATAATATGAAAGAACCTCCTTCTCCCTCCTCCCCCCCACACACATACATATACTACACTAAAAATTTAAGGATGGCAGAGTATCTATACCTGGATTGAAAAGAATAGGTAACTTAGAAAAAGGAGACCTAATTATAAATTTGGACTTGGAGCAAATTCTTAAAATGTCCCAGTTTCCTGTCTGGTGGATGCATATGTTTATTTGCCACCCTAACTTTGGGGAAAGGAATCACCAAAAGAATACATAGCAAATACTGAGTCATACGGAAGTAAATCCAAAGAGACATATGTTATTAATTAACCTAGTTCTTTCTAGCAGTCATGGCTAAGAAGAGCCAATTTTATGTTTATGTATTACTGAGAGCAGTAACTTTATCATGCATCCATGCATGACATATATTCCCTTTCTTTTAATTCAGTACTTACTGGAACGTCAATTTGAAGGTAAGAGTATTAAGTTAATGAAAATTTGTAAATGATTATGAGTCAGTAAACTAGAATATATTAAATCTCAATCACTGTGAGTGTAGAGTTTGCACTTACATCATATTCTTTCTACATAGCTAGCTACCTGGATTCCAAGTGAAATTAAAAAAGGTTTCTTCCTTTTCACCATTTGAAAGAATAAATGTAATTTTGCCTTCTTCATTTCAATGGTTTAACCATAAGGATATGTGAATTTGAGAGTACAATTAAGTGAAGCTCAGGGGCACGTTCAACTTGAGAGTAGGGAATGAGTTTAGGAATTACCTAGTCTAACTTGACTACTCATAAAAATTATTTTTATTGCCAAGACTGGTTTGGCTCTGCGGACTGAAAGGTCCCAGGTTCGATTCCGGTCAAGGGCATGTACCTTGGTTGCAGGCACATCCCCAGTAGGGGGTGTGCAAGAGGCAGCTGATCGGTGACTCTCTCTCATCGATGTTTCTAACTCTCTATCCCTCTCTCTTCCCCTCTGTAAAAAAATCAATAAAATATATTTTAAAAAAATTATTTTTATTGGATCCAACTTTTTAAAGAAATTACATTTAGATAGTATACACACACACACACACACACACACACACACACACACACACACAGAGTCCAGCTGATAGGCAAGTCTTAGAAGTTTTAGTATACAAGCCAGTAGGAGCTAGAAATAGGGAAAGTCAGCCAGGAGACAAGTCAAAGCAGATGGCAGATTTAAGAGATGATCTAGGGCCAAAGTACTGCTAGGATTATGTGTAGATAAAATATTAGGAGGGCTATAAAGAGATCAGTCATGGAAAGTAGAGGATCACTAAGCTAAATGAAGACTTAGAATTGTATCAAAGCCTCCAGTCAAAAACCGCGGGAAGACACTTATTAAACAAGTTGAGGGTGTTGCTTGTTGCAGCAAAGTGGGATGCACACTACGAAATACAGTGGGACATCTCAGGAAGATTAGAGAGATCTTATAGGATTCGGGCTTTGGCTGGATAATTTTGGCAATAAGCCACGGTAGTGGGGATTCCCTATTGATTGGGTTCTGCCAAAAAGTAGGAATATATTTACAACTAGATATTTTAATAAATCTTACTTACAGTGAGGGCAAACTAAAGTGAAGCTAAAGTTGTGATTGGTAGAGAAGTAGCAATTACATTAGTCCATTGGTCTGCAAACTGTGGCTTGCAAGCCACATGCGGCTAAAGAGCTGCAGTTTGCTGCTTTGTTGACTAATGAGTTTGCCAACCACTGGGATAGGGACTTAATCACAGTGAACAACAGCCTGTAATTATTGGAATCCAGAGTCTAAGCCAGTGGTCGGCAAACTCATTAGTCAACAGAGAGGCAAACCACAACTCGCGACTTTGCCAATCACTGCTCAGAAGAAGGGACTGTTTGATAATTTTTATCCTTAGAACAATGTTCACATTTTGTCTGTGCTTAGGCATGATTACAGAATAGGCTTGTTTTTTTGTCTCTGCCCATTATGGTCACAGAATGGCCAGGTCTAATGTTGATGCTCTCTAGAGCTGCTGATGTCTAACAAGAGAACACCAAGACCTAGTTATGACCACCAGATCAAAGCATAGCAACACCAAGGTCAAACTGATAGGGCCAGGCCAGCTCCTGAATGTCAGGGGCTGCTTTTCTCTTACTCAGTTAGTAATATAGATAGCTCTATAAAAAAAAAGTGGTTCTAATAAAGAAAAGTTACACTCAAGTCTTTATTCCCTTTAAGTCCAACACGTTATACTGAATTAAGCTTGATTTTAGAATACAGATATTGTGAATAAGATTAATAAAAAGACTGCCATTTGGATTACCCTGTTGACATGATTGTATCTTATCTAGTTGGAAAGGCTTTAATACCATGAATCATCTGGGAATGTGACTAAAAACCAGACCCATGACATGGTCAATGAGAAGGAGCTTCTGAAATTGGGCCAAACACCATACTATACTGAAGCAAGTTTAGTCTTGTATGAAGACTATCCAAGGCATGATTGGTATCCTCAGTGGTTAGAGCGCTGGCCCAAGCAAAGGAAGGTCTAGAGTTCCATTCTTGGTTAAGGGCAGCTAGCTGGGTTGCAGGTTCAATTCCTGGACCCTGTTAGGGTACATGGAGGAGGTAGCCAATTGATGTTTTACATCAGTGTTTTTCTCTGTCTCATCCCCCCCCCACTCTTTTCACTCTTTCTAAAAATCAATGGAAAAATATGCCCAGCTAAAACTTAACCAAAAAAAACAAACAAACCACTAACCAAGACATTCAGCAAACCAATGACAAATTGAGAATATGAATGAACACTTAGATACAAAGAGGCACAAAGCAACACATGGAGGGGGGAAAAGCCAAAAAAAAAAATAAATCATCGCTAAACAGATGAAATTTAAAAATGCAAATTTTCAGAGAACTCATTCTTAAATTAACTCTGAGCCCATGGCCGACAGCTTCACTTTTCCAAACTAATTTACATAAAGGTACTTTAGCACGTCCACACTTGTGATTCAAAATTATTTTCACTTTATAGCAGTACTAAAACCAAAGACATACACACATGTAATGAAGTATATATTAAACGCTAGCAATGAAGACAATCAATTTCTTACCTTGTGATGAAAATGTAATTCATATACCTGAAGATATTACAATGAACAGATCCGTGCGCATACAATTTTTTCTAATGAGTATATCTCCACTGACTATTGTGCCGGGCTCAGTTAGTGATTGGAAAGAACTATTACCGTGGGCTGATGCATGTCACCCAGCTGTGTGATAATGGCACATTAGAGATATTTTAGACACAGCTTCAGTGTTGGATTTGTGGTGTTTTATTTATTATTTGCTCATGACTTTGATCTCTTATATTGCACTGGGTAGCTATGTGTGTCGCCAAGACAGTGTGAGATGGGGGTGGTGTGACATCTATTTTTATCACAGAGAGCTCTGTTGGTGGCAGAAACAAAGAATGAGTTCCTTGAATTTAAAAAACAACAACACATAGAACAGCCATCATAGTGCTTTGCACACTACAAGCACTCAAAGATCAGTTCTTTATTTTTTGTTTTTATTAATATTATTTTATGCCAAATTTGAATGCAACTCCCGCCCGATAGTGGATGCTCTTCATGATCTTTTCACTACTCAGATGCCAAATTTTCATGGAAACGCATCACATTGTTTGTACCTTTCTGTAAATTCCCTAGGGCCTAAGGCATCCAGAATACAACCATTGTGAGCCCAAAAGGAGGAGGACTTCTCTGTGTACATGTTTTAAAGAAATTTTTTTGAAACTCCTTAAGAAATATATTAGTTTTTCCTTTCCTTCAAGAGAGTTTCTCTGGGCATAATTTAGCTTCTTTGAATGATTCCGGGTCACCATCCTCAGAACATGATTTACAGTTCTCGGACATAATCCAAGGACTTCCCCAGTCCCATACAGCAACTCATAGGTCTATTCCAACACTAGCTGACCCCAGACCAATGTGTTTGGGGTTTATTTACTCTATCTCCTCCTAATTTTTAGTTCCCCTTCCTGGGTTCAGTCTGATACATCTCCTTTACTACGGTCTGTTTGCCTGCTTCAAACTAGTTATTCTTGGCCTTCTCAACCCTTTTTAATCAAATAAAGTTTCCTGGACTCAGTTAAATTTTAAAATCTGCCAAGGCCCTTGTTAAGGATACAGACTTCCAGGCTGCTCCCTGATGATTGGAATTCATTAGCTCTGAAGTGGGACTTGGTAAAGTGTATTTTTAATAAATAGCCTAAGTAGTGAAAAATAGAATACATTGAGGTAACCTGGCCATGTAAACAAGTAATCTTAATCATAAAAGTAAGCTTCTTAAATATATTAATATTAAAAATAAATAGGCCCTAAATGAGGACTTGTATTTTTGAGAAAATATTTAAACATTTTATATTATCCTTAGATGTTATGCTGCACTTACTTTTGGAAAATGTTTTTAATATACAAACCCACAAAAATAATATAATAGATATTTAAGTATCTACCACCCAGCTTTTTAAAAAGTTGAAGTTTGTTACATTGATTTTAGAATTTTTAAATAAGTATCTAGTAAATACTATTATTTATTCATATTGACTCTTTCAAACTCCTATTCCTTTTTCTATTCATATATAGAATAGAGGCCCAGTGCATGAAATTCGTGCAGGGGGGGCAGGGTGTGCAAACTAAAACACTGCTACAAAATAAAAATAATTTTGAATCACAAGTGTGGATGTCCTGCACCCTCTCCAATCTGGGACGCCTCAAGGTATGTTCAACTAAATGGGCAGTCAGACATCCCTCTCACAATCCAGGACTGCTGGCTCCCAACTGCTCTCCTGCCTGCCTGCCTGATTGTCCCTAACTGCTTCTACCTGCCAGCCTGATCACCCCCTAACCACTCCCCTGCCAGCCTGTTTGACACCTAATTGCTCCTCTGCCAGCCTGGTCACCCCTAACTTTCCTCCCTTGCAGGTCTCGACACCCCCAAATGCCCTCCCCTGCTGGCCTGGTCACCCATACTGCTCTCCCTTTCCAGCTTGGTCACCCCCAGCTGCCTTCCCCTGTTGGCCTGGTCCGCTCCAACTACCCTCCCCTGCAGGTCTGGTCCCCCCCCAACTGCCCTCTCTTGCAGGCCTACCCCCCTCCAACTGCCCTCCCCTGCAGGCCTGGGTCCCTCCCAACTGCCCTCTCCTACAGGCCTGGGTCCCCCCCCAACTGTCTTTTCCTGCAGGCCTGATGGCCCCCAACTGCCCTCCCTTTCAGGGCTGGTCCTTCCCAACTTGCCCTCCCCAGGTGTTCATCTTGTGGTGGCCATCTTGTGTCCACATGGGGGTGGCCATCTTGTGTGTTGGAGTGATGGTCAATTTGCATATTATCTTTATTATATAGGATATATATGCAATTTGCCTTTTTTATTTTTTATTGTAATTTTATTGCTGTGAATAAGAAAACATTTCTTAAAAATTCAAGTTGGAAAACAGCTGTTACCCCAAATACCAAGATAATGGAACTTGTATTTAATTACTTTTACTTGGATAAAGTATTTAAACACGTATCCAATCATTTGAAAATGCCAAAGGATCCACATATTCTTCCTATTACTCGCTTGCCTAATTTCCTTTCCTCAACCCACCCCTTTATATAGATCAAATGGAGAGAACACCAAAATAATGTTAAATTTAAAAATCAAATTACAGTTAAAACTGCCACATGTCAATTACTTGATAAGACTGCAATTTGCTTTTTAAACTCAACATTACTTTGGTGATCTCTCCATTTGATCTATATGAGTTTAGTTCATTTATTTCACCCTGCTGTATAGTAAACACATGTGTACATATTTCACCACTTAATTTCCTATTCCCCCTACCTTTCTAATATTTTGCTTATATATTCAATGCTGCCATTTACACCCTAGGACCTATGTCTGTGCACATACTGAAAAGGTTTCTAGAGTTTATAGCTAGGAGTGGTCATCTAGTTTGTAAATTTTCAACTTCATTAGAAATTGGTCAAATGCTCTTTAGAGTATTGCTTATATATACTCACACCACTGATGTGCAAGCTACTTTTTCCCATAAACCCACTCACTGCAATGAAGTATTATAGATAATTTGAGGAGTATGAAATTGTATTTTGGTGTTTTAGTTTGCACTTTTTGTGTTATTGGTGAGAATGAGCATCTTCTCAAATGTTCTATGGTTATCTGATTTTTTGTTCAGTGAATTTATTTTCCTGATTTTTTGTTCAATTAAATCTACTAATGCCTTCTCCTTTTCCTTAATCATCTATTGGTTAGGATTTATTATAAATTTTGGGTACTACCCTTATTATACTCATTGCAGGCAAAGCACTGATGATTGAGATTGTCTGAAAGTTTACTGCAGGTAAGTATTTCTACAGTTAGTTCTTTTCCCTGTTTATAAGCAAAAACATTCACCTTGAGATGATGTAAAGCCTAAGGCAGAAATTTCATTTTCTGTTATATAGAAAGCATAACAAACATAGCAAAAAATTAAAGCTATAAACTGACACTTTATCAATTTTAATTTGCTTTTCACTCAGGCAATCATCTTGAAAGTTGATGTAATAGTACCCTTCACATCTCTTCTTAAATTAGCTAATTTGGGGAAATTATTTTAGAGGGAATTCATACTTTTCTAAGTCTCTACTAAAAACAAAAACAACATATCCTCTGTCAATGAAAATTGGTAAGAATTAAAGGGCACATTAACATAAAAATGGAAAGAAAAAAAAAAACAGTGCTGAAAAATCAAATCTTCCTGTTGCTATTTCTGGTAGCAAAAACAATTGTATGGATTTAGTATATTGTTCATGTTTTGCTAAAAAACTAAAGATTAATAAATTTGAGCTGTTAGACAAAAACTAGTCCTCTATACTGCTTTCAACTTAATTTCTTTGGTGAATTTTTGTAGATATTGATTTTCAGATAATTGCTATTCATCTTTTGGTTCATCTTTAGCATCCTGCAAATGCCAAAGCCCATTCATTTTATAAGATCCCCATTATTTAAAATGGGAAAATATTTAGAAATTTTAAAGGTTTTTATAAACATGTATCCCTAGAATTCTAGAAGAGCATGCTTTTAAATTTTTAAATAAAAACACTTGCTTTTAGAACTGTGTTCTTTTTTAATGAGCACATTTTATCATATTTTAAAAATAAATTGGCACAAAATTCTCCTTTCATTTTACCAGTACAAACTGTCCATTGACCTGATTCATCAGAAGTGCTGTTTTCTGAATATTTGCTTATTTCTCCCATATGTCTTATAAAAATCCCATGGAGTATCACCTCCAAAACTAAGCTATGCTTAAAACTTAGACAGAGAATAAATGGTCATCATGAAGCAGTATTGCAGAGGAGAAAAGTGGGTCTCCAGAAACTTTACCCCTTTTATCTTCACTCTTCCTTCTTACAAGTATTCCTCCCAACTGCCCTTCAGACTTCACCACCTCTTCCTTCCTCCCCCTCTCATATAAATTACACACACACACACACACACACACACACACACACACGTGTGTCCTGTGACTTCAACAGTCATCTTACCTCTCACCTCTTGTATTAATAAGCAGCAAATCCTATATAAAAAAAGCCTACTATGCTAAGTGTCTAACTGTTAATCTGATCATTTGACCAGTCACTATGATGCATACTGACCACCAAGGGACAGATGCTCCAATCAGTAGGTTAGCTTGCTGCTGGGGTCAGGCCAATCGGGACTGGGTAAGACAGGCCAGACACACCCTGAATGAATCCTTGCACTGGGCCTCTGTAATGTTAAGCTCATTCTAAGTGAAATGTTAAGTAATAATATGATATCCCTTTCTGAAAATTGAATGATGTGATAGAGATACTGGGAACACATTGCCTTGCTTGGTTCCTTGCTCCAGCATCCATGTAACCTAGCTTACATGGATGCTGAAAGCACAGAAAGTAAAATCTTCTAGAGCACATGTGTCAAACACAAGGCCCGCGGGCCAAATCCAGCCCGCCAGGCCTTGCAATGTGGCCCGCACCGCGCTGTCATCACTGCACTCCGCTGTCAGTTTATGACATTGTCAGTTTATGACTGTTCAGTAAACCATTTGGCCCGAGATTTAGGCTGGATTTTAGATTTTGGCCCTTTCTCTGATTGAGTTCGACACCCCTATCTAGAGGGTCTTCAAACTTTTTTCTGTAAATGCTAGAGAATATTTTAGGCTTTGCAAGCCATATATGTTCTATTATAACTACTCAACTCTGACATTGTAACACAAAAGCAGCCATAGAAAACATGTACATGAATGGGCATAGCTGTGTTCCAATAAAACTTTATTTACAAGGACAGGGGGTCAGATATGACCCATGGGCCATAATTTACCAACCTTTTTCTAGGCTCTTGGTGATATACAATTCAATTAGCTTTGCTCATTTATTAATTCACTTACTCATTTTCTCATTCACTATATGAATATTGAGTCCCTGCTTTATGTCAGTCACTTGTCAAGACTTATTACATGTTAATGCAAAAATAACTGCAATCAATCTTCCCCTATTTGAGTTTGGAGCTACAAGGAGAAGATAGGTTTGTAAAAAAATAATAATAAGCTGTTAAGGTATGTGTCATCGCATATCTGTTGCTGTTGCAAATGACAGTAAGCTTTTCCCAAATTGGCTTAAGCATAAGATAGCATATTGGCTTATATTAACCAAAGTATTCAGGAGATACTTGTTTCAGGGACCTAACCAGATGCATTTCCTATCTCTGCTTTTTTTTTTTTTTTTTTTTTTTTAATATATTTCACTGATTTTTTACAGAGAGGAAGGGAGAGAGACAAAGAGCTAGAAACGTCGATAAGAGAGAAACATCAACCAGCTGCCTCCTGCACACCCCCCACCAGGGACGTGCCCACAACCAAGGCACATGCCCTTGACCGGAATCGAACCTGGGACCTTTCAGTCCGCAGACCGATACTCCATCACTGAGCCAAACCAGCTTCGGCCTACCTTTTTTTAGGGTACTCTATGTTCATGCTCCATGTGGGAGTCTCAAGAAGATCCATGGTCATATCAGCACCACACTTACCACCAGAGAGATCATCTGACTCCATGATAGCATGGAGTTCTGGGTGTACACCCTCTTGGCTTACATAAGCTACTAGGGTGATGTGCCCATCCTAAGTCAATCACTGTGGCTAGAAGAATAGAATATGCTAAGTCTGTGGTCGACAAACTGCGGCTCTTTGGCCCCTTGAGTGTGGCTCTTCCACAAAATACCATGGACTGGGAGAGTCTATTTTGAAGAAGTGGCATTAGAAGAAGTTTAAGTTTAAAAAATTTTGACTCTCAAAAGAAATTTCAATCGTACTGTTGATAAATTAGCTCTGTTGACTAATGAGTTTGCTGACCACTGTGCTAAGTGATTAAGTTAAGGTCATGTTCTCCAACTCTGGAAACTGAGAAAAGCTTTACCCAAAGCACATAAACAGAATGAAGAGAGATGACTTCCCAAAAGAAAACTGAGCACTGTATCATGATATAGGGTGTCCCAAAATATTGTATACACACACTTTGAATAATTATAAAGATGGTGTTTATTAAAATACACTTCATTTTCAAAATCAAGCTATCAGCTTTTAAAATGTGTGTAGTTGCCGAGACCAGTTTGGCTCAGTGGATAGAGCGTCAGCCTGTGGACTGAGGGGTCCCAGGTTCTATTCTGGTCGGGGGCATGTGCCTTGGTTGTGGGCACATCCCTAGTGGGGAGTGTGCAGGAGGCAGCTGATCGATGTTTCTCTCTCATCGATTTTTCTAACTCTCTATCCCTCTTCCTTCCTCTCTGTAAAAAGTCAATAAAATATATTAAATAAATAAATAAATAAATAAATAAATAAATAAATAAATAAATATAGATTTTTGGAATACCCTGTATTGGTGGTGTGTCTTCAAAATATCAGTACTTATCACAAAGTAAAAATGTCTGAGTGGGTCAATAGCCATGGAGCATTTCTGTCATTCTGGTAGGCTGGATTATTGGCTTTTTCAGTGTGACTAAGATATGATTTGCACAGACAACCACTAATGAGAATCTATCCCTTTATTCTATTATTCATAGCAAGGGATTTGCCTTCCCAGACTCCTTAGGGTGGGACTGCTGCCCTTGACCCCTAGTATCCATGACTAGGTCATGATATCTACTGCCAAATCTACCTATCCCACATGAATTGCTTGCTGCCCAGGACCCACAGATGACCAAATTCCCTCACCCCATAGTCTGTCCATCTATTGTGATGATTGGCCACCTGCTGATCGCCTTGATCATGCAATCCAAGGAAGTTGTTAAATTGGCACACTCCCTGGCCATGCAAGCCCCTCTGTTGTCCTGTTCTATCTCCATAGTCCTAATAAGAATTTATTGCTAATGTATAACTTCAGACATCTATACAAGGAGTTTAACTGGGCAGGGAAAGGGGTAATTTTCATAAGCAAGAAATCATTGATATGACCCTGAATCTTCCTAAATAGAAACAACTCCCCATATTATAGGTGCCTAAATCCAATCCTAATCACAGAAATAAGACCAACAAAACAATACATTTATAACAATAGAAATATAATATTAATTAAATGTATGCTATGTATCAAGTTGAATTCCAAGTATATGTATTAACTCTTCATCCTCACCACACACTAAGTGGTAGTTATGATATTACCCTCAATTTATAGGTAAGAAACCTGGAGCAGAAAGTTTAATGCCCTGCTTATCTGGAGGAGGTACAGTCAGAATTTGAACCCAGGCAGTATGGGTTTGAACTCTCTGTCAGGCTTCTGCTATTTTGATTCACGTGGAACTCAGCTCTGAAGCCACAGCCCTGGGAGCTTTGGCATCATGCACATTGTAAGAAGCTCACCTGCAGTAAACCCTCTTTTGTTCAACGATCAGGGCCATATCTAGTTGCCCTAAATCCTAGAATAACATCTTAATAAACTATGTTACATCATGTCCAAACATTTTAATTCTCTCTCATGTCTTTCTGGGCATTTGCTAAATGGGATCACTATTCATCTACCTTAAAAAGGACTTCTAACTAAAAATTAAAAATGTGATATATACCTGAAATATAATGATTTGACTAAAAATTTTTCATAAGGAGATTATAACTGTATTATATATCTAAATTTATCAACCAAGTTTCTAAAAAAAAATAGTGACTCTAAAGTAGCTAAAATTCAAACTATAATTTTCAAATCTGATTTTTCTTTTATCTTCCTTGTATGATTTTTTTTAAAATTGGGTAGAGGCTCATTCTGGAGTTTTAACAGTAATGCAATATAAAGTGCTATAAAGAAAATAATAATTCCTATAAGTTTATGATTGAAACTAATTTGAGATGTGTTTTTAAAAGTGTGTGTGTGTGTGAAATGAGCATACATGTGTGATGTTTTCTGCGGTTTGGAAATATGAGGGATTTTTTTGTTTTGCTAAAATTAAAATAACCACTTAGCTGAAATTGCTTTGGATCCTGAAATAAGATTATTGAGTAATAATTCTACCAAAGCACATTGGAAATTATTGCTAATAAATGAACTCAAGTTGCTTTTAGAATGACTTTGCTACAGCATGCATGTCTTTTCACTTTGAATTTTAATGCTAGAATTGCTAGATTGTATTTTACAGATCTCTTACTGTTTTCCTCCTCAATAGGGCATCCATATGAATATTAAGTAACCATGAAACAGGAATGAATCCACCATTCATTCCTAAACGCATATAATTTCAGAAGATTCATGAGAGTATGAAAAAGTTGGTGGTAGTACTGGCAAATGAGCATGGAGTTGTTTCAGTTTGAGGAATGAATTGCTTATGTTTATTGCTTTTCCATATTTGTAATAAAAATGCTTATAAAAAGAGGTGTAACAGTTCGAAAGAGAAAATTATTTTTTAAAAATTAATGATCATTTAACACCTCTCCTTCCCTCCATTAATGCAGACTAACTGAGAGGTATACCAACTCATATGTTACATTCAAAAATATATGTTAACATAAAATTACTCAAATAAATTTTTTATTCATAATAACAGTTAGTGTTTCTTTGGTTTTCAAAATGTGACAGATACTATTCAAAGTGACAAACAATAATTAGCTCACTTAATGTTTTCAATCCTATTAGGAAGTTACTTTTTTTTTCCTGAGGTATGCATGTGGAATTTGAGACATAGACTGGTAAAGTAATTTGCCCAGGTAGTTAGTAATAAAGTTGGGCTAAGAACTCAGGTAGACACACACTTAACCACGCATTATTTTGTACCTATCAGAAAGAGTCTACAAAAAAATTTGGTTGAATTACTCATTTCTGGAGACTGTTTACAATTTCACTATTTAGGGGTCATGAAGCTGTTTTATTGGGTCGGCAGCTAAGTAATTGCGGGTTTCACACATATATGGCTTCAGTTGAATTTTTTAGGTTTGCAGACGTAGTACAAATGTAAAACACATTTTGTTATTGATAGTTGGCTATTCAGCTGTTAATCAGTAAAAAAAGTTTTTTGATCTGTTTTGTAGTTTTCGTTTGGCGTTCGTTGAAAAATGGAAAATCAAAAGGAACATTTTCGTCATATTTTGCTTTTTTATTTCCGCAAAGGGAAAACGCATCGCAAGCTCATAAAAAGTTATGTGCTGTTTATGGTGACGAAGCCTTAAAAGAACGGCAGTGTCAAAATTGGTTTGCCAAATTTCGTTCTGGTGATTTTTCACTCAAAGATGAAAAACGCTCTGGTCGTCCAGTTGAAGTTGATGACGCCCTAATCAAAGCAATAATCAATTCAGACTGTCACAGTACAACACGTGAGATTGCAGAGAAGCTTCATGTATCACATACATGCATTGAAAATCACTTAAAACAACTTGGCTATGTTCAAAAACTCGATACATGGGTTCCTCACGAACTGAAAGAATCACAGTTAACGCAACGCATTAGCAGCTGCGATTTGCTAAAGAAACGTAATGAAAATGATCCATTTTTAAAACGACTGATAACTGGCAATGAAAAATGGGTTGTTTACAACAATATCAAGCGGAAAAGATCGTGGAGCAGGCCAGGTGAACCAACTCAAACAACATCAAAAGCTGATATTCATCAAAAGAAGGTTTTGTTATCAGTTTGGTGGGATTACAAAGGAATTGTCTACTTTGAACTCTTACCACCCAACGAACGATCAATTCTGATGTCTACATTGAACAACTAACGAAATTAAACAATGCAGTTGAAGAAAAGCGGCCCGAATTGACAAATCGAAAAGGTGTTGTATTCCATCATGACAATGCAAGGCCACACACATCTTTGGTCACTCGGCAAAAATTAATGGAGCTTGGTTGGGATGTTTTGCCACATCCACCATATAGTCCTGACCTTGCACCATCTGATTACTTTTTGTTTCGATCTTTACAAAACTCCTTGAATGGTAAAAATTTCAATAATGATGATGATGTCAAATCGTACCTGATTCAGTTTTTTGCTAATAAAAAACAGAAGTTTTTTGAACGTGGGATTATGATGCTGCCTGAAAGATGGCAAAAGGTCATTTATCAAAATGGGCAATACATTACAGAATAAAGTTATTTAGTTCCATGAAAAAATTGTCTTTGATTTTCTTTAAAAAATCCGCAATTACTTAGTTGCCGACCCAATATTTCTCTACCATTTTATATTATTCTCATCAAATAGTAATATCTATTAAGCATTAATATCATCCTGGTCCTGTTTTAGCATAGCTCTCATTCCTGTCCTAGTGCACAAAATTTGTGCATGGGGGGAGTGTCCCTCAGCCTGGTCTGCACCCTCTCCAATCTGGGATCCCTCAGTTGATGTCTGATCCTTCTCAAATTCCAGGACCACTGCCTCCTAACTGCTTTCCTGCCTGCTTGCTTGCCTTCTTGCCCCTAACCGCTTCTATCTGCCAGCATGATCGCCCCCTAACTGCTCTCCTGCTGGCCTGATTGCCCTCAACTGCCTTCCCCTGCTGGCCTGCTCAACCCCAAGGCTTTTATTAGTATAGATGTGCCTCCTAGGATTTGTCTCTGCCCAATTAAAGATGATATCAGTACAACACATATTTGAAATCTATAACTTATATAATAAAAACCCTCCTGTGACTCAATCTGTGTCCATTATTGTGCTAGAGAGGCCCCTGATATGTAACTCAAATCCCGAACACAATGAATTAGATCAGAAGTGGTCAAATTATAGGTGAAATCATAGAACATGAACTCTCCTGGCAAAAAAGCAAAAAGTCAATGACCCAATATATCTAATTCCATGGTATTTGAATTGGAGCCACAGATATATTTAGTTTGAGAAATGGGAAGGCTATTGAATTAGCACTATATACATCTTCTTATCCATTAATTTCAAACCTTTTCTTACTCCGGTTAGTCCTATAATAATTTGGCAAAACTGTGTATCTTATATCCCATTCTACATTGTAATGCATAATTTTAATAATACATTTAAACATCTGCATATGACATATTTTCTTACATTTGTAAGTATCATTATTTTAAAATCAAAATGATCTTTCTCTTTTTTAAATGAAGTAGAATCCTTAGACCTAAGCAAGAGGACCTCTGCATATCATGAAAGCACAAAATATAAATTCACTTTAAAAAAAAAAGCCACCTAGGACCCTCATATTACTCAGGTTCTGGCATATAATATACACAACAATCTATAACTCTAAATATCTGTTCTTCATCTAACAGCAAGCACCAGGGGATCCTTTTGCACATCTCCTGGCCTAGAACTCACCCAAAATAAGATTGTCTATCAACATCATAAAGCTTGTAGGATGGGCTGTCACCAGTGCCTGAGTCAGACACTGCTTTGGAAAGCAGAAAAGATGTGAGCAAAGTGCTTTAGTAAGAGGACAAATTAATTAACTCGTCAAATCCCTATGCCAGATGGCATGAATGCCACATATTCTTGCAATAACAAATTATATTTCCAATAGGGTCAAATAACCATTTTCTTCCCTCTCTTTGATTTATGACTAAAGTAGTATTAACAACAGTTGCACATAGAACATGTGGATTATTTTGCAATAATAAGCAACTTATGGTAGTCTCTTATTGGTATATATGAATATCTAGACTATTTTTTGTACTGGCAACTAGATGAAAATTGAACAGCAGAAATACAGACAATTTTCTTTTTATAGGCATATTTAATAACATTAAATTCACTACTCAAAATTGAGTAATTTTTATGTAAATGTTTTATGTTCATTGCTAATAATTTGTATTATGCTTCCTAATTTGACTTCAATTTTTGAATATTTTAGTAAAAATAACTTCTTTTAAAAACAGGAAAACCAATTTATTGTTTTTATAAATTTTTTATGAACGTATTTTCAAGTTTTGTACACTTTAGTATAATTACAATATATTGTATTTTTAATCTTCTAGGTTATTACATCAATAAATAAAAAGTATGTGAAATTTTGATTATGACAACATAATGCTATTCCTAAATAGGAGCAAAAAATGAAATTAATGGGAGAACTATAACAATTTCTATATTATGTTTGTCATTGTTTTTTTCACGTATGCAAACACAGTGCTCCACCAGCAGAACACCCAGCCAGTCATTAATATTTCGCCAACTTTGAGATATATGAAAACCAAAACTTCACACTTCTGTTTTTCTGTCACACTGAGAGTACATTTTTCAGAGTAAAATAGGGCATATTTTGATTAATAATTTGTTAGCCTGACTTACAACTAGCTCTTAAGTATTTAAACATATACTTGGTAGGCCTCTATTTGTACTCAGGTCCGGGGCAGCCCATTTTGAATGTAGATAGAATCTAAATACCATAGTGATCTGATGTTCATCCTCATCCATTTAAAAAAATTAATCACATTTTTCTTGAAGAGCTAAAAGCTCATTGTCTCTTTCTTTGTAATCAAATTTCCATTTCATTTCCCCACAGATGTTTATTTTAATGTTACGTGTCTAGTCAATATGTTTACATAAAGGCCTATTATTAACCACTCTATCAATCTTTTCTGAAAAAAAAAAAATATATATATATATATATATATATATATATATATATATATATGGTCTAGTAATAATGTCGTTTTCTAATACTTTTTAAAATCGAATTTATTTAAACAATACAACAAAATTTAATCAACAATATAGTTGCCGTTGTTTTCTACTACTTGTGCCCAACGCTCAGGAAGCATTTTAATCCCTCTGTTGTAAAATTCTTGTGATTTTGATGCAAAAAATTCGGTCAATGCATTTTTGAGGCATTCTTCATTATTAAATTTTTTTCCAAGAAGAAAGTTTTGCAAAGAACGAAACAAATGGTAATCAGAAGGGGCAATATCAGGAGAATATGCAGGTTGAGGGAGAACTTCCCATTCCAACTGGCGCAGTTTTTCAGCAGTGATTCTTGCAATATGTGGTCATGCGTTATCATGGTGAAGAATTACGCCCTTCCGATTAATCAGCGCGGGTTCTTTTTCTCTTAAAGCTTGGGCTAACCTTTCCAATTGGGCACTATACACTGCACTTGTAATGGTTTGGTTAGATGGTAAAAGTTCATAATGAAGAATTCCTTTAAAATTCCACCAAACACACAACATCACTTTTTTCGCATGCAAGTCAGGTTTTGGCGTGGGCTGCGGAGCTTCATTTTTGTCCAACCATTGAGGCCGCCTTTTCAAATTAACATACAGCACCCATTCTTCATCTCCGGTAACAATTTGCTCTAAAAACGGCAAACGGTTTTGACGAGAGAGGAGCGAACTGCAAATTGTGACTCTTTGATTACGGTTGTTGTCGGTCAACTCATGAGGAACCCATTTTCCAAACTTTTGGACTTTGCCAAGTGCACGCAATTGATTGGAAATTGTTTTTTGTGAACAATTTAAAGTTGTCGCAAGTTCTTGTTGGGTAATTTGAGGATTTTGCACCAAAAGAGCTTGAAGAGCTTCTTGATCAAAATTGGACACACGGCCTCGACCACTCTTGTCATCTAACGAAAAATTTCCCTTGCGAAATTTCTCAAACCAATGCTGGCATTTTCTGGAGCTAACTGCATCTTGACCAAGAGCACTACAGATGTTTTTTGCAGCCTCACTTGCTTTTCTTCCTAATTGGAACTCGTAAAGCATGCAGTGCCGAATATGCTCTTCATCCGCCATCTTCTTAGCCCTAGTTTTGCAACAAAAACCAAACCAAACACAAACTTTTTCAAGCAAAACTTGTTAACTGCACTTCACACGTTCTGTAGATATCACGTGTTTGAAGGTTATGTCAATACAAGTCAACGCCAAGCAAGATTTTAAACGAATGTTTAAAAACAACATGAATTATTACTAGACCCGAGATATATATATATATATATATATATATATATATATATATATATATATATATATATGGTGACTATAAGACTTTACATGTTAAAGACACTTTTTGTGGATTGGGTTTTATCACTATTTTTATTAATATAAAAATAATATATTGAAGGTTTTAATTAAAAAAATTAAACACAAAAATGTGTCTCTTAATTAGATTGCTAGGGAGATTTTAATTAGTTCATGTATCCATGGCTACCTATTACAGCATTAATTCTATTTCTTAGAGAAAGAAGTTTTAAGAAAACTTCTTTACATAAATAAGTTAGAGGGAATAGAATGAGATTTCAATTCCGTATCAATAATATGTTTTCAATTTTATTGAAAGGATAGGAATTGAATTTTAAAACTTCTTTCCACTGCCAGTGCTCTGACCCAGCTACTATTCCCTCTTGCCTAGGGCAGTGGTCAGCAAACTGCGGCTCGCGAGCCACTGCAGTTTCTCACTCTGTTGACTAATGAGTTTGCTGAACACTGGCCTAGGGTATTGTCATAGAACCAGAGGCCTGGGTGCATGGATTCGTGCACCAGTGGGGTCCCTCAGCCTGGCCTATGCAATCTGGGACCTCTCGGGGGATTTTGGAGAGCCAGTTTCAGCTCGATCCCCTAGAGGGGGGGAGGGTGTGATTCCTTGGCCTATCCTGCAGGGATCAGGCAGAAACCAGCAATCCAACATCCCCGAAGGGATCCTGGATTACAAAGGGGCGTAGGCCAGACTGAGGGACCCCGCGTTGCACAAATCCATGCACCAAGGCCTCTAGTATCCATATAAGATCTTTGGTTGAACTCTTCCCTTCCTCCTCCTCCTCTTAGATTCATCAGTCTGTTCCATGCCTTTATACACAGGAGTGGGTGTTTAAGAATATTTTGATATTAACATTACAGCAAGCCAGGCTGCATGGATAGTGTTAAAGTAGGTATGCATGTTTAAGAGAAATAATAGTTGAGTTTGAAGTGGCAGTTGAATAAGAAGGCTTGCCTATAGCCCACAGACAGGCTAAAGGGGAGTTACTAGGAAATTATTTCAATCGAGGAATATGTTCTAATTTTTTTAATTACTTTCCCTACACGAGAAACCAAAGACCCCAAGTGACATCCAGTTACAGGTCTTAGTTCATTTGAGGGCAGATTCAATGGTGACATTGAATCAAAACATCCTTAACCTCATTTGGGTGCCAATGAACAATTTTTTTTTAATCTCTAAAACAAACTTCAATTAGCAAATATATATATATATATATATATATATATATATATATATATATATATATATATATTTATTTATTTAACTGGACAAAGAGGGATTTCTCACAAGAATTAGCCATGTGTAATTTTTCTTCTTTCCTTGTTATAGAATGTTTAATTTATCTTGTGGAAAATGAATGGGAAAAGGGCACAGGTGTTCTTTTGCAACTTGGTTATTAGTCACAAGTTATTAATACCATGTTATTCCCTAGAGAGATAAGTAATTCCATAGCATTGTGATATGAAGAGTCTCCAGAGGGTCACCCATAACACTAAATATTACAACTAGAATAAGAAGAGGATGCTAGTCATGGATGAAAAGTGAAAGATACTAATTAAAAATGATTCTAAGGTTTTGAGCATATGTTTCTGAGAAGGCCCAGTATAATAATCAAGTTTTGGAAGAGAAATGAATTCAGTTTAAAACAAATGAAATGTTTGCTACCAGTGTGATTCCCCAAATGTGAATGTCCAGCAAGCAGCTGGCAGGGTGGGAACTGTCCAGAGGATAGATTGGAGGGGAAAAGATATTATTTAAATTTAATCCTTTTAAGGCAATGCTATTTATGTGTTAACTAAATGCCTTTTTTTAATAAAAATTCATTTTCTAGTTGTTAGCATTAAGTACTTCTTTGTTTTCTAAATTTGTGTCTTAGAAAGTGTTTATGTAAATTGCAACAATCTTAGTAAATACTTAAAAAGCTAAAATAGTTATTCCTGGTAAACACTAGATATCTTAGGTTGGTGGGGGAAAAAAACACTTTAAAAAAGCCATATTTTAAACTTACTTTAATTTGTAGCATATCCACAATTAAAATTACACAAACTCACAAGCGCGCACACACACACACCCTACATATTTACTTAGGAATGACATAAAATCTTTGTAAATACATTTTCAGTCAAGGAAAAGATAAGATAGAGAATTATATGTAAAGTGATGGTTTATTCACTGACTCCTCGGTTTACTTTTATTTAAGAAGTCTTGATCTCTTTTCCTGTCCATTCTACACAGTGTCTAAATCCCTCCCTCTGTTCAGAAGCAGTACAAGTGGCTAAAACTATTGTGCAGTGGCATTTCCAGAGGGATTACATGCAAGTTCTCCCAGTCCCTGCAGCTCATCGCTCCTCTCCTCTGTGTTGCCATCGCTATTTCTCCTTCCACATCCCCAGGCTCAGTCATGCCTAGTCTCTGAAAGAATCCAAAGTGATTCCTCAAGACATGATCTTGCTTTGGACTGAGGGAGAAGGCTGTGAACAGACGAGGATCTGTGCTTTATGCACCAACGTTGGAGAAAATGAGGAAATGATGAGGGACTATAAATAATATTTTTCAGGCCACAGTCATAGCATGCTTTCCTCTTTTCTTACAATAAAAGATGTCAGGAAGGGTTGTTTCCCCCCCCACCCCCCTTAAAAAATCTTTAAAAGTAGGAATCATGTCTTACCCAAGCTGATTAGTGTTTCATGAATGAGAACATGAGTGAATGAATGAACAAATGAATGAACTTTTATTCTTGGCGGGGGCGGGGGGGGGGTGGAGAGAGGGCTAAAGATACATAAAAGGATTTTTAAATATACATTTTATCACTTAATTCTTGATAGAATTGCATGAAGCAATCTTAGAGATAAAAACTAAAGATAGTCAAGACAGGTCTTCTGACTCTAATTAGTTGCCATTTTCACACTATTACACTGTGTCTTTGGAAGAATGATAAAAAATTAATACAGGGAGGTCCTGGGCTAGAGAAGAATGTTTACTAAGCAGTACAAACAGTCTTCGGGTTACGTCGGACTCGACATATATTGTTTCGTGGTCACGTAGTCATCTCCCATTTATTTATATTTTTAAAAAAGTTCCATCATTTCAACATATGGACATATTTGCTTTATGTTTTTTATTATTCATTTACCACAAGTAAAGGAATTGTTATCTTTTAAAATTTTTTTACTGTTTCATTTCATTACTGCTGTGCCTGTGCTCCATGTGAGTGACGTAGGTGCTTATGTAGGTGGGTTCCAACTTAATGGCAAAAACTACATTACATCCCACCATAGGAACGGATCTCCGACGTAACCCAAGGACCTACTGTACATGTAGATTAGGCCAATAAAAACCAGTGGTAGCAGCAGCTCATTCAACTAGTGTTTCCTTTCTCTTGGTGGTGGTACTTGAAGCTGCCTGGGGTTGCGTGATGTGGGTTACATGATGCAGACGTTAAACATCTTGACTACCATGTTCTATTCTCCATTCCACAGCCATAAGGACTTTGGTATTCTATTGCCTACACTCTTCTTCCCATAAAAACTCTTTGCAAGGCCTGTGTGAACTCTCCTATGGACCCTACATGATTACACCCAGTCCTGGTCCCACTTCAGAATAAGAACAACAGCTGCTCCCAGACCCCTGGGCCATTCCTTGCTATTAATGCATGTAACGATAACTGCTTATTATTATGGATCTCCTTTATGTTAAGTATTGTGCATTTAAATATTTCTTTAAGTGTTTAACTATTAACCTTCCAATATCTGTAGCATAATTTCCATTGTATAGTCAAAGAAACCAAGATCAGAAAAGTAAGGCAAGTTAGCTAAGGCCTCTTGATGGTCCTATCTAAAGCAGCACCTGCCTCAGTCACTCCTGTTTTCTTTGCCCTGTCTTATTTTTCTTCACATCACTAGTCACTGATAAGTTGACTTGCTTATTATTTATCTCACCTGACTAAATCTAAACTCCAAGAGAGTAGGGACTTAACATTTTTGTTCATTGCAGTTTTCCTTGGTGTGTAGGGCAGAGTCTGGCAATAGTTGTTTTTTAATAAATATTTTTGAATATATAAATGTACAATTCTAGAACACTCTTTCTGTTACTTTTTAAGTATACTTTCTTTAATACTTCCCCTGTGAAAATAAAGGCAAATTGATGTAGAAAAAAATTTTAATTGATATCAGAGACATTCAGGGCAATCCTGGGCAGCAGGAGGATTAACTAAGTGTGACTCCATGCATCTATTTATGCATTAGGGTATTCCAGTCAAATATTACTGATAGATTTCCTAATCACCATCTAATGCTGCAACAAACAGTCCCCAAATGTCAGCGTCTCACATTTATTTCTTGCTCAATTTACATGAAGGCTGCAGGTTGGCTTTAGTTCTGCTGGGCTTGACTTAACCGTATGTATCTTCATTTTCTAGGTCCCAGATGAAAGGACAGCCACTAACTGGGCTTGTTGTTACCATAACAGAAAGCAGATGCTCAATGAGGAACACAGCCAATCCTGTGTGTTCAATACAAGAGTTTTCGCATTCCATTAGCCAAAGCCAATGACATGGTCAAGCTCAAAGTCAGTGGAAAATACAATGTCTATAGGAAGTCAGGGCAAGGTCAGGGTGCAACATACTACTAGGGGTTATATTTCTATGTTACTTCACCACATCCAAGATCTTTCCCTTCACTCTACCAAGGATACTTTCCTCAACCTCTTTGAAAAAACTTGTAAATAACCCATCGTATTATTTATCAAGTTTTTTTTCTCCCTTAAATAAAGTACACCCCACTTTGTTTCTACTAAATGTTCTCTAGATTTTTTTCAATTTAGTTTAGACACTGTTATTTTTTAAAAACATATTTTTATTTTATTTTTTTAATATATTTTATTGTTTTTTTACAGAGAGGAAGGGAGAGAGATAGAGAGCTAGAAACGTCGATATGAGAGAAACATCGACCAGCTGCCTCTTGCACACCCCCTACTGGGGATGTGCCCGCAACCAAGGTACATGCCCTTGACCGGAATTGAACCCGGGACCTTTCAGTCCGCAGACCAAGGCTCTACCACTGAGCCAAACTGGTTTCGGCGAAAAAAAAACACATATTTTTATTGATTTCAGAGAGGAAGGGAGAGGGAGAGATAGAAACATCAATAATGACAGAGAATCGTTGATAGACTGCCTCCTGTACACCCCACACTGGAGATTGAGCCCACAATCCCAGCACATGCTCTAACCAGGAATGGAACCATAACTCCCTGGGTCATAGGTCAACACTCAATCACTGAGCCACACCAACCGGGCTAGACATTGTGATTTTAATATGAATTTCTAAGTTACTAACTCTCAAATTTTATTTTTATTTTTTTTAAACATATTTTATTGATTTTGTACAGAGAGGAAGGGAGAGAGATAGAGAGCTAGAAACATCGATGAGAGAGACTCATTGACCAGCTGCCTCTTGCACTCCCCCTACTGGGGATATGCCCGCAACCAAGGTACATGCCCTTGACCAGAATCAAACCCTGGTCCCTTCAGTCCCCAAGCCGACGCTCTATCCATTGAGCCAAACCGGTTTCGGCAACTCTCACATTTTATATCATTGACACATTTAATCTTTTTCAGTAAAATATGACCAAAATCCCTGAAAACCAATGTGATTGGAAAGACTCTTGTAGATGACACAAAAATCTCAAGAGATGACTTTTCCATAATAAAAATCAGTAGAGTATTTGAATCTTCAGCTCTAAAATACCTTATCTGTTAAGACAGAAAAAATACAGTCTCAGTTTTAAAGCCTTCCTAAAGTATCATGACGATTTTATTATTCTTTGAAGAATTTTATCAATATTTCATCATGATATTACTCTCTGTAGGAGAACCTAAGAAACACATTCTATTAATCATGGTGATATTAAAACTATCTGTCACTTGTAACATGCATATGCAATAAAGTAATCAGATAAAATTGATATCAGAGACAAATGGTCCACATTAAAAAACGTCTGCTTCAAGTTCTAAAATTACTCCTTTTTATGATTATCTCAATACCTAAACCTCCCAATTTGCAAATGAAGATAAATGTGAAGATAATTTTTAAAGTCTGAATTATAAAACAGTATAAAGGCCTAAAGTGCCTTTATACTAAGAGTATAAGAGCTGAAAGAAATGCTTCTGAAATTTTCAAGACAAATAAATGTTTATCTACTGGTTATTTTCTTAGACATTTAATTCAAATTCTAACTAATAGAAGCATGTAAACTTAAGTAAATCTTTTTAAATATATGAGCTTCAGTTTGGCTCAGTGAATAGAGCGTCGGCCTTCAGACTCAAGGGTCCCAGGTTCGATTCCAGTCAAGGGCATGTACCTTGGTTGTGGGCACATCCCCAGTGGGGGGTGTGCAGGAGGCAGCTGATCGATGTTTCTCTCTCATAAATATTTCTAACTCTCTATCCTTCTTCCTTCCTCTGTAAAAAATCAATAAAATATATTTTTTAAAAGAGTTTTCCATCACTGGGAAAGCTAGGATCAAGCAATCAGAGGTATACATGTGTATTTCTTTGCATTAGCACCATTGTAGGCACCATAGAGGTACAAATAAACGGCAGGTATTTTCTTTTCTAATCTTGTGAGTGGTAGCTGAGACTAGTTATAGGACCCTGAGGAGCATACAGACAAGAACATTGGTAAAGTAGGGCAAATTACAAAAAAGGAGTAAAAATAGAAAATAAAATCTGCCACAGTAAGGTCAGGAAACATAAACTTTAAAAGATAGAAAAGATAAAGTGTCCTTAAAATGAAATATACAGACCTTATATAAAAATGGTTGCAAGCTTTTTTGTTGTTATTAAACATAGATAATCTTTTAGACCCTTTTAACTTTATCTGATCAAGAGCACTATTGAGCCAATTACAGTCTAAAATATATATTTTTAGAGTGAAAAAGTATCTAATAATTGGAGAAAAGTTATATTGATAAACTTTCTAAAAATTTTTTTTAAAAAAGTGAATCTGAAAAACAGACTGGTAAAATTGCATGTAGCATAAAATTATGAAGAAAAAAAACATAAAATTATAGCCGAAACCAGTTTGGCTCAATGGATAGAGCGTCGGCTTGGGGACTGAAAGGTCCTGGGTTCGATTCTGGTCAAGGGCATGTACCTTGGTTGTGGGCATATCCCCAGTAGGGGGTGTGCAAGAGGCAGCTGATCGATGACTCTCTCTCATCGATGTTTCTAACTCTATCTCTCCCTTCCTCTCTGTACAAAATCAATAAAATATATTTTTTTAAAAACCATAAAATTATAAAACAATTATTAATGTCCACAAAGAGGACAAAATGCTGCATAGAACTAACAAAGGTTTATTTTTAATATCCTGTCAGTCTAATTTAATCTCCTGTAAAAATATCTTTGGCCCAGCCAGTGTAGCTCAGTGGTTGAGCCTAGACCCAGGAACCAGGAGGCAACCAATCGATGATGTTTCTCTCTCATTGATGTTTTTATCCTTCTATCCCTCTTCCTGTTTCTCTCTCCAAAAAAAAAATCAATAAACATATTTTTAAAGTGTCTTTGATTTATTTGTATAAACAATGACTTATTTTAAGTTCAGCAAATATATTTTTGTCCCTTTAAAACTGGATTGGTGACCACCAGACTGACATGGTAAATTTGTTGTTCCTGATTATAGGACAATGGAACTAAACAATAATTTCAAGTATAATTATGGTATCTTTTAATGCTATGGCACACAACATATTTCAGATAAATGACCCCCGTAGGATGTACATTATGCATTTCAGTACGCAGCTCCTAACTAGGAAGAGCAGGAACTCAAACCAAAGGAGAACTTGGCCACAGGAACCTGGCTCACACTCAGTGTGTTCCCATTTACTTGTAATGCAGATAAATCCTTTCTTTGAAAACATAGGTTCACCTCTAAAAACCTCTCCACTATCTTTATATATTTCTGCTTCAAATATTCTTATAATAGTATTTTATTCATGGACATGATGATTCTGGGGGGAAATCCACTTTGTTTCCCTCTTAGCAAAACTGAGCATTTGTCATCATTCCATCATAAAACATGTGTGGGGATTTTTGCAAATAAAGCCCTTTGCAGCTAAGAATCTTTATAAGCACTGTGGGAGTCTCAGTCTAACATGGTCAATTACTGACATGATTCTCCCATTGTTAGCTATTTTAGTCAAGATCACAAAAGATTCTTAATTTGCTTCAATTTCATAATCCCTGAAAAAGCTTTCTAGATATAATTCTTTTTTATTAAATGAACAAATGGATTTAGGTTATTATGTGAGAGCTTACAGTTTATATTTTCTGACATTTCCTATCACAGATGCCTAACAATTTCAAGAATAGGAGTAATGTTATTTACACTGAAAAATTAAACCAAATTAATAAAGATTTTCTAATGCTTTTGGATAATGCCTCTACAATTATTTTTTAATTACATTTTCTGCCCCTGGTATAAAATAGAATACTATGGTACAAAATAACAAGAACAAGAGACGGAAAGAAGTATTTTTTATTATAAAAAATGTTTTTAATTGATTTCAGAAAGGAAGGGAGAGAGAGAGAGAGAAACATCAGTGATGAGAGAGAATCATTGATTGGTTTCCTTCTGCACACCCCCTGCATCTCAGGTATATGCCCTGATAGGGAATCGAGCCAAGACCTCCTGGTTCATGGGTCGACACTCAACCATTGAGGCACACTGGCCAGGTAGAAAGAAATATTTTATTTCAATAAACTAGGAGATGCATCTGTGAATCAGAATAACAATAATATGAGTAAGGATTTCCAAAAGTAGAGAAGTTAAAATAGTGGGAAGTAAACAGGGGAGGATGGATGTCTATGGTTGCAGATCTCAGACTAAGCTGGCACAATTTCCAAAGTGGTTTACATAAATCAGCATCTCTAGACTGAAACATGAAAATGTGTGGACTCACTGTGGGAGTTTCCATGAACTAATGTGGCAACAAAAAACAGGTTAAGTGGGCTGAAGAAAGAATCTCACATGCATGCCACATTTTCCGTGAGCATTTGGTCAGAGGCAGAGCAAAAGATAGCAGCATAAATGTAGGCCTACCCGCAGTAGTTCATTGATGTTAGATGGGGAAAAGAACAACCCACCAATGCTATATACTGCCCCATCCTACAACGATCTTCCTATAAATAACTGGTTCAGTATGAGATCCGCACCCAAAGGTAACACGTAGTCAAAACTAATCAATGTTGGTTCTTATCAAAGATAACATTACATGAGGAAGGAAAGAAATAGGAAAAGCAAATGACAACACAGACCAACATAATCTTGCCACAGAGCAGATGAGCAAAACTATTGCCATAAATTTTTAAAAACCTAGTGAAGTGATTAGCTATATAAAGCAACTATTGTACTTAAATAAAATGTACCAAAAAAATCAACAGAAGATAAGACTACAACAAAGGAGTGAAATATGAGCTGAGAGAACTTAGCAAAGGTGTGGAATAGAAAGTAAAACCATCACAGAAATGAAAACTACATTGGCAGAATCACACAGGACCAAATACTGCCAGAAACAGAGCACAATATTGAGGACAGCAAGCAAAATGGAATGGAAAGAAACATTAAGAAGGACTACCGGAAAGAATATATCTAGGGAATTAAACTTATACAACTGAACAACATGGGGGTTAGGGCACTGACCTGTACCCCATGCAGTAAAATATTCACATAGAACATTTGACTCACAGTGGCAAAAAGACTGGTGATGAATGTGCGTTCGCTTTAACTCTAGAACTAAGACTTAAACAGTGATAGAGATTATAATTACAGAATAAAATGCTGAAGCCATCAATCCTGAGGATTCTTTCACTTGCTTGCTCTCTTCTGGATTAAGTGGAAGGGTGTCTTCTAACTGAAAATCCTTGAGTGGACTCACCCTACGGAGCTCACGAAGGAAGCTCTTATCAAAAATAAACTACTTGGTGTGTCCCACCTACTCTTTTTCAGCAACTGAGCTTGGTGACTGGCCTGCAGGAGGGCAAGTCACTCACAGATAAATGAGTTTACTGGAGCACAACTTGCTTATCTCCAGGGCTTACAAGAAAGGAAATTCCAATTTACTAGAGTTCCAAAGTTGAGTGAACCACTAGTTTCATAAAATGCACTTGATATGGTTAAATACAACTGCATCTTTTATTAAAGCCATGTGATTTTAAACATCAATTACTGGATACTTTTTAAAAAAAATATTTATATAAAAGTCACAAGTATAAATACTTGCTGACTCTAGCCAGGCTAAGAATTTTCTTGGTTATTAAAATCAATTCACTTTTAGTACTTTTTAAAATAAAGCTTCTATTTATGTAGCCATTGCGATTTGAAATCTGGTTTAATATGCATTTGTTATAATAATAATGATATTTACCAAGTATTTGCTATATGCTATGCATTATTTTAAGTGCTTAATATATATCATCTCAATTAATTCTCTGTATGTCTTTGTGAGGTAGGGACTATGATTAAGCACATTTTTCACATCAGGAAAATAAAGTACACTGCTCATAAAAGAGTCATATAAAGTAATAAGTATACTCTGTAAAAAAAAAAACAAAAAAAAAACCACACACCTAAATTCACATGCCACCTGTCATTGACATGCTATATTGAAGAAATTATTTAAACTGAGGTTTCAGTAGTTCAAACATAAAATAATTTTAATAGTAATAATAATAAAATAATAATAGTCATGTCTATCTTACAATATTGTTTTGAGGGTCAACTTACACAATATACATAAAATGTTTCATAAAATATACAGATTTATTAATAACAATAATATTATTACCTAACAATAATAATAATGTTATTGTTGTTAAAAGATAAACATTCTCCATTTGATCATCTCATCTATAATTAGCAACATCACATGTGGCTTTTATATCTTTAAACTCAACAGGATTATACTATTTTTCAATAGAACTAAAAGTCATTAGTTACTTTCCCTAAGTGGATCTGAATTTGGAATGGCTGAATTTTCCTTGGGAGGAGAGTTCAGATTAGCCTCTCAAGGGATCTTTATCTCAAAAATGTTGTTAAGGACCCCTGATAGTGGAACAAATTGCTTTAGCAGTGGTTGGAAGTAATTTTTAAATCATGGGATCTATGGATTTTAAAAGCATGGGCCTATAAATACAGATTTATGTTATTTCCATTATCAATTGGTCTCTTGGATTTTCTCTCTTTCCTAAAATAGCTGCATGAATCTAAGAACAATGCCAAGCATAAATGATTCTGACCAATTAATCATAACCTGTTTCTCATGGTTACAAGTTGAGTACAAAATATTCCAGCAGTCAAGAAAGAGCTTTTGAAATATTCTACTTGTTTATAATTTATAAAAGATGTATAAGAATTTTCCTCTGTGTTTATAATAGTAATTTATTTTTTTTCTTTTCTGCTAGAACACCATTCTCAAAAATTAAGTCCAATTCCAGATAAATATTTCATCTTTCAGTCTTTCATCTTTCTACCAGTACTTATCCTTTTTTCTTTCTTAAACTGTCATTAAAGAGAAAATCCTGTTTTTCCAAAGAGAAGCAACTTCAATGCATGAAGTTTCCAAAACTATTACTAATGCAGAGGGATTTATTAACTGGGAGGGACAATTCTAGCATTGCCTGTCAAGTCTACAAATATTTAGAAATAACAAGGAGTAGAAAAGACATAGCTTCTTTGCTCTGAGAAACGAAAGCTATATCTCTAATTTGATAGTCACTTCACTTTATTATATTTTATCTCTGAAATTTCGTGATTTAAAATTTAGATTATACAACTTTGATCTATACATTGATTTTCTTTCTACTATGCTGTATCTTATGTGAGCATAAAATCCCCAAGCAAACACCCTTTAGATGGCTGACAGCCAGGACTAGTTTCCAAACCCTTGAATTCTTTTTCCAGTCTCATTCTTTGAGTTTGGAAATGAAATCCATTTGTTTTAGCTCGTTCATTTGTTTTCCTTGGCCTAATGTAGCCTAAGGTTCATTAAGTATTTCTATGATGTCTGAACATGAAGGAAGAAAAGTACAAGATCCAGTACAAGCAGAGAGGGAACAGAAATGTCATAGAATTCCAGAAATCCATCATGCACACCATGCTAAATGTTTTCCTCTCTGCTTTCAAATCCTTTTAGGACATCCTCAATTCCATCTTCATTAATAAAATATTTATAGCAAAATAAAAAATTTAATATTAAAATATCTGTGAAAGCAAAACTGTTATCTTCATTTAATTGAAGGTCTTTCTTTTTTTCATTATAGATAGAGATTGTCTGATTATTAGACCATAAACACTCCTAATTCTATAAAGGTAAGTCATTTAAAAATCGACATATAAAAGTTTCAGTAATGGATTACATTGATGGCTCTAATTCTTCACTTCCTTCATCATTCCTACTCTTTGCCATATAACTTTACATGTCCTCCCTCAAAGAGCAGTGGAAGATATTTTTCTATCCCTTTATTTTGAATTCAGCTCTGTGACTTGCTTTCCTTGGTGGAATGTTAGCAGTTATGGTGCATTCAGGGCTTGGAAGAAAGTATTCAAGTGTCTGCCATTGCTCCTGCACTTTTATCAGCTATGAACATAGCCAGGCTATCCTGCTGGAGTTTGAAAAGCATGTGGACCAGTCATTCCAGCTGAGACCATCCTACATCAGCCCACACCAGTACATCCTGAGTGAGCCAGCTTTGATCAGCAGAGCAGCCTCATGCTCCAGCTGACTACAGGTGCCCAAGCAAACTGAGCCAAGATTATCTGAGTGTGAGATAAATAAATGTGTATTTTTTATGGCTTAAAATGTAATGATTGTTTATTAGGCAATATTATTGTGACAATAAAAAGCTCTCATGTATGTATATAGATAAATATGTACATATACATAAACATATACATACATTATAACATATTTAGAAATGTATTGAAGGGTAAAAATATATTTCTGAATAGTTAGGTGCAATAGATAGATGATATAGAGATAGAGATAGAGATAGAGATAGAGATAGAGATAGAGATAGAGATAGAGATATCAATCAGAGGCCCAATGCATGAACTTTATGCACAGGGTGTAGGGGTGTGCTCCTCAGCCCAGCCTGCACCTTCTCCAATCTGGGACATCCTTCTCACAATCCAGGACTACTGGCTCCCAGCCGCTCACCTGCCTGCCTGCCTGATCACCCCCTAACCACTCCCTGTCAGCCTGATTGATGCCTAACTGCTCCCCTGCTGGCCCAATTGCCCCTAACTGCCCTCCCTGCCAGCCTGGTTGTTCCCAACTGCCCTTCCCTGCCGGCCTGGTACCCCCCCCAACTGCCCTCCCCTGCAGGCTTGTCACCCCTAACTGCCCTTCCCTGCTGGTTTGATCACCCACAACTGCCCTCGCCTGCAGGCCATCTTGTGGTGGCCATCTTGTATCCACATGGGGAAGGCCATCTTTGACCTCATGAGGGTGGCCATCTTGTGTGGTGGTGTGACGGTCAATTTGCATATTACCTCTTTATTATATAGGATATATGCATATATGTACATATATGTGAATAAATTATATGATAGATATAGAAACTTTAAGGTTACAATCACAAAAATAAACCATTTTCCCTAGGCCCCTTTCCCCCACATTGTTTTTGTCTAAAAGGAGTTTTCCAGTTATTCACACCACCTTTCAATGTGTTTGTGTATTTGAATAATTTATTTTTGACTTTTTATAGTTTTGGCAAAATTTAGTATTTTTAATTATTTAGTTCTCAGGATGTTTTATCTTAATTTTGTATATCTAGCAAATATTACAATTGCAACACTTGGAAATGATGAAAATATTTTTTTTTTTTTGCAGGTTTTATTTAATATTTTATTTATTTATTTATTATACGTCAAGAGTAAGAAAAAGAAACTTTATCTTCAGTTAAAAAAGATTAGTGCCCTTGCTGGTGTGGCTTGGTTGGCCATCAGCCCATGCATCAAAAGGATGCCGGTGGGATTCCTGGTCAAGGCACATGCCCAGATTGCAGGCTCAATCCCTGGTTGGGGGGGGGGGGGGGGGGCAGCCAATCAACATACAGCTCTCACATCAATGTCTCTCTCTCCTCCTCCCTTCCCCTTTCTCTAAAAATCAATAAAAATATTTTTAAAATGGTTACCAATCAATTCCTGCCAGTAATACTATCATTAAGTTCAATCGATTATATAATATACGATCTTGATTACAATTCAATTATGTATTGTCCTGTGAATTGAGTTGTATTTCTTAAAACAGTGTTTCTTCATAAAATAAAACATAATGAAACATTTTAATCTCATGTGACATGCTGTGAATTTAAAACATCTTTAATCTTTCAAAATTAAATATTTCAATTTAGTCTTTTACATGTTCAAACAGTTCTAATGGGGGAAAATGCAGTAAATTTGATGAACATGTACTATATATTTTTTTAAAATATATTTTATTGATTTTTTTTTTTTACAGAGAGGAAGGGAGAGAGATAGAGAGCTAGAAACGTCAATGAGAGAGAAACATCGACCAGCTGCCTCTTGCACGCCCCCTACCGGTGATGTGCCCGCAACCAATGTACATGCCCTTGACCGGAATCAAACCTGGGACCTTTCAGTCCGCAGACTGACGCTCTACCACTGAGCCAAACCGGATTCGGCAATGTACTATATTTTTAACTATGTTAAATGTATCGGAGGTGAACTGAAACTGATTTCTCCTTATCTTATCCAGCTGCCATCCAGGTCAAGGATACAACTTGGGAATTAGAAAGAAGTAATTATGGGAATGATAACACTTACGTTCAATCAATGCTAAGAAATACTAAAACTTCACACACAATTGAAAAGGGACAAAACTGACCCTTAATAAAGCTAAAGTGATTATTTCATGCTTGTGAACACTCATACACACACACACACACACACACACACACACACACACAATTAGAGTACATCCATCCCTAGGAAAATGTAAATTTCCCATGTAAACTAATCAAGGAAATGCATAAATTTGCCCTTGTTCATCAGAGATATTGTATTTTAGATACTTGAAAAGAAAGTCAACAACACCCATGGTCAGAGCCCTCCAAACTTCCTCTCCTGCTGCCGCTGTCCACGGGGCCAGCTGGTTTTCACGATGGAAATGCTCTTTCTATGCTGTAACATGCTAAACAGATGTAACTTTTCCAACTTGCTTTGGGATCATAGCTTATGAAATTTAACCCTATGGCATGTCCATTTTTGCTTATTCTGAAAAAATGCTGCTGTATTAAAAAAAAACAACAGCCGAAGCATGAGTAAATGTTGGAAAAACAATTCCAGTTAGATCCATTTTACGTGATGGTATGATCTGATACACTCTCATAATCCAGTTTAAATTACTGACAAAATATGTTATAAATGGCAAAAATGCCCAAGATTACAAAAACAAAGCTTAGAGAAGATGGCATTGGGGGTGGGTGGGGTGGTAGGGAATATCACTAGTTGAAATATCAACATGGTTAGACTAAGAAATACAATTCAGCCACAAGCCAGGAAACTACCTGAGAACACACCAATAAAGAATGCTGAAGTTCCATTGCAGCAAATTGGGCATTGCTGCCAATTTAATGGGCTTGCCACACAGAATTCCTTATGTAATTCCAGAATGTAATTTGGTTATTAGCCTACTGAAGTAGACAGTGCCCTCTAGTGGGCACTCGTTTCAAAAGCACTTCTCGCTGTCACCACCCTCTCTTACTTGAGTGGGCTCTGCAGTTCACGCAGCAAATTTGCTGTGCACACATTGCAACTGCTGGCAAGGCCACCCTCAGCTCAGAGACCAGCAAGCTGTGAGGAGAGCCAGACAACACTGAGTAGCAATTGTCAGAAGAAATTTTGAATCAAAATTGGGTGCAAAGTGCAATGACTAGGAGCAGATAGAAAATTTTGTTCTCTCAGTTTTAATATTTAGCATGCCTTCTCGAGAGGCAATTGGTTGAGAGACTTTTAAAAGAAAATCAGGGATATGTTGTTTAATGGTTCACACTTGCAACTAGTAGATTAAAAAAAACCTATAGCTCTATGCACAGCAAAGTGATGGTTAACAATACTGTATTATAAACCTCAAACCTGCTAACAGACAAGATCTTAATTGTTCGCAACATAAAAATAATGATGTTTATGTGACCTGATAAAGGTGTTAGCTAACACTACAGCGGAAATCATATTACAATTCTAAGTATGTCAAATCCACATGTTGTACATCCTAAGCTTCCACAATGTTGTCAGTTGTCTCAATGTTAAAAAAGAAAGAAATAATAGCAGAGAGAGAACAGTAATACAGAGTAGGAGACTTTTTCTCCATCATGAAAGCAAGTTAAAAAGAAAGCTTTTAAACGTATTTTGAACAAGACTGTAATTATATGTGCTAGCTCTATCCTTAGTGATTGAGAGTGACTAACACGCTATAAACTATGAGTAACAGAAAGATTGTAAAATAAAAGATAATTTCAAATAAAGTAAAACACTGTACAATGTTCAGTACATAAGATAAGTTATACAGTTTAAATGTAGATAAATAGGTAGGAAGTTCATTAATTTAATAGAGACAGACTCATGCATAGAGTTGAGGAATGAGTCTGGATGGGAGGTGGAAGGATTGAGCAAAAATGAAAAATAAAAAAATGAGAAAGAACTTATGGACACTGACAACTGTGGGGTGATTGCCAGCGGGAGTAGGGAGAAGATGGAGGGCAGAATAGAAGGGTATAGGCAGATACATGGTCATGGATAGAGACTTGACTTGGGATGGTGAACACACAATACAGCATACAGATGATGTGTTACAGAATTGTGTACCTGAAACCTGTATGATCTTCTCAAGTAGTGTCAACCCAATACTTTTTTTAAGTTAGGCCCCTTCTTCTCTCTACTAAATAAACTTTAAGCAAACATTAAAGAATCTACATTTAAAAATGGCAATAAATCATCTATTTGTACAATAAAATGGCAGGTTCCAGACAGCCTGTGTAATCCTTGACTAAGAATGTCCAAACCTCTGAATTAGGATTGCAGCTATGGTTGAAAATAAGGCGTATATATTTAAGGTCAATAAAAACACTAAGACCTTGTCTTCTGTTCAGTGTCTGTCTTTAAATCAGGGATCCAGTGGTTGTTCTAATCACAGATCCCCCCCAAAAAATTTTTTAATTTATTTTATTGATTATGGCCTCACATAATTGTCCTTATTCCCCCATTCCCATCCCAAACCCTTCCCTAGATATGCCCCCTCACCCCCTCCACCCCCGTTGTCCATGGCCACTGGCTAGGCCCATATGTATGCACACAAATCCTTTGGTTAATCTCTTCCCCTTACCCCCATCCTCCCTTACTTTCCCTCTGAGGTTTGAGAGTCTGATCGCTGCTTCTCTTTCTCTGGGTCTGTTTATGTTATTCATTATTTCCTCTAGACGTGTGAGATCATGTGATCTAAGAAATACCCTTGTAAAAAGATCTTTTTTTTCTTACATGAAAAGATTCAAAAAGCCTTCAAGCACCAGGGTACATACATGATAATAAAGGTGTTGGCAAATGTTATCTTAGGAAATGGAATCCCTGCAAAGGCAGAAAGAAAAGGAGCCCTGGAAGCTATCCTAGGCAATAGGGGTACCTGGGTGGAGCAGTTATACAAAAGCAAACTCAAGGACAGCAAAACAAAACAGGTAAATGCAATCCAGGCACCAGATCTGCTATGCACAGCAACAGCCACTGCCAAATCTGAATCGACAAGAAAACACTCAAGGGGTAAGGGAAAGGGCTAGTCATCATATGTTAGCAAAAATAATCAAATCAATTAACACTACATGATGTCTCATTGTTTAACTCTTTGAAGCAGAAGTTTTTTAATAGCTCAGGGGGAAAAGGGAAATTAGAAGACAAAGAGGAAAGACATGCTCCTGAAAAGGATTTATTATATTACATTTCAAAAATCATTTTAAATTCCCAGGGAAATCAGTACTGTCCTTGCTTTGTATGGGGAATAGTTGCTTAGATTTATTCACATGGTTACCATTTTGCTGCTCTTCATTGCTTCCTGCATTTCCGTGTGTGTACCTGGACTCATTTCCCTTCTGCTGGAAGGACTCTCTGTATATTTCTTATAGGGCTGGCCTCCAAGGGAAAATTCTCAGAATCTTTACCTACTAATGTTTTTATTTCACCTCCACTTTTAAAGAAACGCTTCACCAAGTAAAGAATTCTAGGTCAGCAGTTACTTTCAACACTTTAAAGATATCATTGCACTGCCTGACTTGCATTGATTCTCTTAGAAGTCATTCGTTTTATTGCTGATCTTATAAACATTAACATATCTTTTTGTCTCAGGCCTCTCTGTTCTTTATATTTTTCCCTATCTTTGGTTTGAAATAGTTTCCCTATGATGCAGTTGCATGGTATTTTGTTTGTTTTCCCAATTTATCTATGCTTGCGTTCATAGCTCTTTATGACATAGCTACTCTCAACACTTTTGAAAGATTCTCAACCATTTGATCTTCAGATACTGTTTTTGCTCCAGTAACTCATTTTTCCTTCTGTTTAAAAAATTTACATTCAAGAACCTTTGCAGGTGTCCAAGTATCCTTTATGATCTTTTTGTATTTCCCATTCAGAGGGGAGGACTGTGTGGGACTGGGTGAAAAAGGTGAAGGGATTAAGTACAAATTGGTAGCTACAAAATAGTCATGGGAGTTCAGTAAAGCATAAGAAATATATATGCCAGGTGGGTAGTGGAAATATTGTGGGGAGCACTTTGTGTATGATTGCCTAATCTCTATGCTGTACACCTGAAACTACAGTAGGTCCTCGGGTTATGATGGAGTTTTTATGGTGCAATGTAATGTGATTTCCCCCGTAAGTCAGAACCCACCTACATGAGCACCTACGACACTCACATGGAGTACATACACAGCAGTAATGAAACACTTGACCCAGTAATCCCACTCCTAGGAATATATCCCAAGAAACTAGAAACACCAATCAGAAAGGATATATGCACCCCTATATTCATAGCAGCACAATCTACAATAGCTAGAATCTGGAAACAGCCTAGGTGTCCATCAGCAGATGATTGGATCAAAAAACTATGGTACATCTACACAATGGAATACTATGCTGCCATAAAAAAGAAGGAATTCTCATCATTTGCAGCAACCTGGATATAATTGGAGAACATCATGCTGAGTGAAATAAACCAGTCAATGAAAGAGAAATACCACATGACCTCACTTATTTATGGATAATAAAGAACATTATAAACTGATGAACCAAAGATAGATATAAAGACAGTAAAGCAACAAGCAGACTGTCAAGTTACAGCGGGGAGGGTAGGGAGATCTGGGGGAGATAAGAGATCAACCAAAGAACTTGTATACATGCATATAAGTACAACCAATGGACATAAAACTCTGGGGAGGGAGGGTATGTATGGAAGGGGGGGCAATGTTAAAATATGTACACAGATAATAATTTAATTAAAAAAAATTTTAAAAAAATTCCTGTCCTTTACTTGTGGTAAATAACTAACAAAAAAAACAAAAAAACCATAAAGCACATATGTATATGCATCAAAATGACAGAACTTTTTTTATATATATAAATAAATGGGAGGTGATATAACCATGAAATGATGTACATGGAGTCCAACATAACCCAAGGGCTGTAATACAAAATGATATAAAGGTCAACTGTAACTGAAAAATAAAAATTTTAAAATAAAGTTAAAGAAATAGAGTGTTCATGAAAGATTTCATCAAATGAAATTTGAACAAAGATTTGAAAGAAGAAATGAACTATGTGACATCTGGAGAAAGAATGTTAAAGGTAAAGAGCACCACAAATGCAATCCGCTGAGTGAGCCAGGGTCTGTGGTGACTCAGGATTTGGGCACTTCAGACCTCTAAGTAAGTGCCCCTCCCCCATTTCATGGTGTGTTGTCCCACTTTGTGCATTTAGCTGTATAACAAGTCACTGGCCCATAGGACAGCAATACTGGGAGCCAAAGAAAGCATGGAAGTTAGTGGCATTAGGCCAACAGACAAAACAGATCTGGGACACCAGTCTTCCGGTTTGGGCTGAGTGTTGACAAGAATGCTCGACAGGCAATATCTTGACATTGATTTGAGCCGCTCTGCCAGGTCAGATGTTCCATTCAGAGACATGGAACACAGGATATGTGTCTTAGGAGTTGTGGATTGAAAATATAGAGAAAATGTGAACATATAACATTTGAATGGCTGAGCATTTCTCCAAATTGATTAAAGATATAAAGCCATAGGTTTAGGAAGATCAGCATGTCTTGAACTGAATAAATAATAAGAAATATAAATTTAGATACATAGTTAAAATAACAGGACACCACATAGAGTAAAATCTTAATAATAATTTTAAATTGTTATTCACCTTGCTTCAATACCAATTTTACGTACTTAACTTAATACTAAGTTGCATGATCTTTCTCAAACTGGATCAATCCTGTCTATTTGAACTTTTTTTTTTCTTTGCCACGCCCAATAAGTACATCTATCCAGTTTGTAGACCTTTGAATGTCTTGTGAGATATGAGCTCAGTCTTCTCTCATTTGTCTTCTTCCAGAATGCCCTGTTCTCTGCCATCATCCCTTGAAATCTTGCCTGTGGTATAAATTACAGGGTGATCTCACCTCTACCTTAACCTTCTCTGATGCTGCCAGCCCATATCTGTGCCACTCACAAGCATATAATACCTGGCATTATGTCTATTTATGAATGTGTATCAATCACCTTGTTCAATTGAACATTGATTCTTAAAGGAAACATACAATGATGATGGT
Source organism: Pipistrellus hanaki (assembly GCF_964339955.1). Classification (NCBI taxonomy): domain Eukaryota; kingdom Metazoa; phylum Chordata; class Mammalia; order Chiroptera; family Vespertilionidae; genus Pipistrellus; species Pipistrellus hanaki. The sequence continues at coordinate 17,233,956 of NC_140504.1, forward strand.
TTAAAGCTGCAGTTCTCTAACTCTTGGATCTAATAGCTCCTTAAAATTGTGGGAGATATAGCATTCCCAGTTCTTTTGCTTAAAGTATATTAAAAGCCATCATTCACTAGTAATGTCATTTCATAAGAGAAAAGACATTTTAACAATAAAAACCTTATCGAGGACATAATCTCATATAAATTTAATAAATTTACCTTAATGTAAAGCTCACAATATGTTTATATTTTCCTGCCTTTACTAAAAATAACTAATAAAATATTGATTAATGGCAGCCCCAGTTGCTCAAGGCCAGAAATCAGCACCGTACTGTTATGTTGATTGCCCTATTTCCTTGTGGCTAGACTTTTGGTGCTAACAAATTAATTTTTGAATGATCAGATGAAGTAATCAAAGTCCAATTATCTTTATTTCCTTACATTTTTCTATTCTCATCATGAATCTTGACTCTCTTCCTCACCTCTCATTCACAGTCAGGCCATGGAAAGATTTTTACAAATATATTAGAGGCCTGATGCACAAAATTCATACATGGTGGGGGGGTAGAGAGGGGGATCCCCTCAGCCTAGTCTGCATCCTCTCCAATGTGGGACCTCTCAGGGGATGTCTGACTTCCAGGATCATGCCTAAACTGGCAATCAGACATCCCTCTCAAAACCCTGGACTGCTGGCTCCTAATCACTCACCTGCCTGCCTTCCTGGTTGCCCCTAACTGCTCCCTCCCTCCCAGCTTGGTTGCTCCTAACTGTCCTCCCCTCTGCCAGCTTGGTCACCCCCAATTGCCCCCCTCTGCCAGTCTGGTCACACCTAAATGCCCCCCTGCCAGCCTAGTCACCCCAAAATACCACCCCTGCTGTACTGGTTGCCCCCAACTGACCTCCTGTTGGCCTGGTTGCCCCACATAGCCTGCTGTTGAGTCATTTAGTCATCCCTCTAACCCTCCTGCCTGCCTGGTCAAAGGCAGCTATCTTGTGAGAATGTGAGGGTTAATTTGCATATTACCTCTTTATTATATAGGATGTTATCAATGTAACAAAGTTCATCTTTTCAAAATTTTTATCTGAATCTGAAAGTTTTCTGTACCTCTTTGAAGCAAAAGCAGTTTTTATTTGCAATTCTACCACATATACTTAAAGGTGAATGTCAGTCACACTTCTAGCTTTCTTTTATTATCTCTTACGTTGACCTTTATTTCTTATTTTTACTTTTTTATTGTAATTCTAAATTTAGCACCCTCTTTTCTCTAGTTTGACCTGGTTTTTACTTCTGTTCTTTTCTCAGATATACTTAGATTCTTACATAACTTTAATCACTTATTTCCACCCACATTTTTTCTCATTTACAAAAATATTTTTCCCTCTGCACTTAAAGTTCATTGTTTTTGATAGTTAATTTTTATTATCAAAACAATATAATTATAGAATATTTTAACTTATTTTTGAAATGAAAGAATATCACTCACAAATCTTACTCCCAAAGATAACCATTGTTAATATTTTGATGTATAGCCTATATTCTCTTAGGGTCTTTTACTGGGTGTTAGCACCCTCCCCTCTAACTAGAAAAAAAAAGGATTATGCATATGATAATTAAAAGAATATTCAGAGGTCCTAGATGGAAATAATGCAAAGATAAAATACATTTGCTTATTAATATTCACCATCATTTGCCTGCTACCATTAGAAAATAAGATGATACATCAAGCTGTGCTACTTGAATTTTAAAGATGAAGAAACATATGACTTAAGGTCTTTGACTATCAATATGACCATTGCTGTGATCTATACAACTCTTTTTGAGGATAGCAAAAGGAATATGTTTGATTTAACAAGTATCCTAGTAGTGTCCCCATCATGAAAACAGTTGTCTATTGTTATTATATGTTGTACCAAGATGTCACCTATTATTGATTTCAGAGGTTGCAGTATATTTGAGAGACAATTTGCCTGCCTTCTTAGAAAATCTTCTTTATCCCAGAGACCTTCTATGTGGGTGATGTAATCACCTAATCATTCCTTCTTTACTCCACCACACATATATCTCACCAGCTAAAATCTGTGGGAGGCAGGAGGAACTAGATGAGAGTGTGGAGGGATTGAGCAAAAAAAAGAGAAAAAAAAACTTATGAATAAGGACCACTATGTGGTGATTGCAAAGAGAAGGGGTGGTGGGAAGGTGAAGGAGGATATGGAGGGATAATGGTGATGGACAGAGAATTGACTTTGGGTGGTAAAAACACAATGGAGTATACAGATAATGTAATATAGAACTGTGCGCCTGAAACCTGTATAATTTTGTTAACCAGTGTCACTGCAATAGTGAGTGCTTGTTCAGTCATTTGATCATTATATTCTACACTAATAAAAAAGAAATATGCAAATTGACCACACCTACATGACATCCACCAGCCAATCAGGAGTATGTAAATTAACCCAACAAATATGGTGGGTTAATTTGCATACACAGGTACAGAGTAGCTGGGTGGGATAGGACGCCTGTTATAAGGGTTGCGGGGGATGGAGGGAGCTACAGGAGTGGTGCTCCAGACAGAGCAGAGAAGCAAACACTGAAGGCTCCAGCCAGAGTGAAGACAGAAGGAAACGACCAAAGTGAAGGCCTGGGTCCCAGGTGCTGGAGGAAAACCAGTGGCAGCAGCCAGGAGAAAGAAGACCTATTGCACAAATATTTGTGCAATGGGCCTCTAGTAAATTCATAAAAGAAAAATAAAATATAGCAGGAACTGGTTTGGGTCAGTGGATAGAGCGTCGGCCTGCGGACTGAAAGGTCCCGGGTTCGATTCCGGTCAAGGGCATGTACCTTGGTTGCAGGCACATCCCCAGTAGGGGGTGTGCAAGAGGCAGATGATTGATGATTCTCTCTCATCGATGTTTCTAACTCTCCATCCCTCTCTCTTCCTCTCTGTGAAAAATCAATAAAAAATATTTTTTTAAAAAGGAAAATAAAATATAAAAAGTAGAAGCTCAAAGAAAAGAAAATCAAATGTTTTAGTCAATACAAAAAATTCATTTGATACACTAATGACCAAACAATTAGCGGCTCTCATGGCGGGCGGAGCAGGGCACAAGCTACTAAGGACGGAGAGCTATGAGAGGTGGAGGGCAGGGCATGTGCTGAGCTACAAGTGGTGATGGGCAGGGTGGCCAGCTGAGGCAAGTGGAAGCGAGCTACTTGTGCACAATTTCATGTGCGCTGGGCCTCTAGTATTAATATAATATAGTCAATAAACTTCAAATTCAAGACCAAACTTAAAAGTCAAAATGTGAATTTTTGGTGCCAGAAAATAAGAGGAAACTTAAACAGCAAGTGAGAACTAAACAAATGTCCCACAGCACATATGGATTTAATAAGTCTAAATGGTCTAAATGGCTGTATTTTTAACAACTTCCCCAGGATGCTTGTGGTGGCCATGGGCCTGATGTCTGCAAAGTGGAACTGAGCTTCCACCTAAAGAAGAGAATCCACGTTAGTTCTATTGTACAGTTTAAAATTACCAAAGAGCCCTAACTGGTTTGGCTTAGTGGATAGAGTGTCAGCCTGTGAACTGAAGGATCCTGGGTTCAATTCCAGCCAAAGAGCTCAATCCCCAGTATGGGGCATGCAGGAGGCAGCCGATCAATGATTCTCTCGCATCATTGATGTTTCTAACTCTTTCTCCCTCTCCCTTCCTCTCTGAAATCAATAAAAATATATTTAATAAATAAATAAAGGACCAGAGAGTCTATCCACTGTCCTTGGTACATGACATAGGGCATCTAGTCACCATGGGTCACTGGAAGAATAATTATAATCTGATGCAAATGAAAAACACAAGCTTGTGGATGAAACTGGTTTGGCTCAATGGATAGAGCATCGGCCTGCAGACTGGAAGGTCCCAGGTTCGATTCCGGTCAGGGGCATGTATCTTGGTTGCAGGCACATCCCCAGTGGGGGGTGTGCAAGAGGCAGCTGATCGATGATTCTCTCTCATCGATGTTTCTAACTCTCTATTCCTCTCTCCTCTCTGTAAAAAATCAACAAAATATTTAAAAAAACAAAAACACAAGCTTGTGGATGTGGTGTCTGAATTTACACATTTACTGAAAGACATCCTCACAACTTAGGTCACTCAGTTTCCAATAGGAAAATAACTCTCACTGTTATGTTAGACAGTTCTAAAAAATGAAATTGATAAAGTGATTGGTAAATATAAATAAAGCACAGAGACCTAAACATAGCCAGATAAAAGGATGGAAATGTGACAGCTAAGATACAAAGAAAGAATTAGATATTCCAACTGATATCTACTACAGTTGTAGGGGACATTCCAGAAAATAAAGGAAAAATAATATATGAAGAGATGATGTTGCATAATTATCCAGATTTGAAGAAAGCCAGAATACTCAGATCAAAACAGTTGTCAAATCCTGAGTAAGATAAATTAAAAACAAATATTCATGTAGAATAACATATCATAAGGAAACCCAGAACATCCTTTATGATAAAAGCCTAATATGCAAATTATCCCCTCCAGAGGTCCACCGGGAGTTTGGCTGCTTGCTATGATATGCGCTAACCACCAAGGGGCAGTGTGGAACATAGTGGGCATCGGCAATGTGTCACTGGCAGCGGGTGATAGTGGAGGCACTGCCAGCCCTGATGTGACACAAGAGCAGGACTGCGGCAGGATGGTGGAGCAGGTGAGCAGGCGGCACCAGGCCAAGGTGGGTGCAAGTGAGGGCCCTGATTGCCCTGCCGATCACCCCGCAGACAGTGACCAGCAAGGGGCCGGGGGACCGCCACCCGGCTCCCAGGTGCTGAGGGAGACAGGTGGAGTGTCCCTCCACCCCCTTGCCCCGATTGATTCCCCTCAGGTGGGATAGTGGAGCAGGTGAGAGTGGTGGCACTAGGTCACGGAAGGGTGCCAGGTGGGACTGCGGGGCTGCAAGCCTGGGAGCACAAGCTGGGGCCTGATCCCCTCAGGCCATCCTGAGGGGCCCCACCTGGACACAAACTTGTGCACCGGGCTTCTAGTCAAATATAATGAGAGAAAAATACCAACTTAGAAAACACAGATCACTCTCAAGCAATAATTACCAGATTGTCAACAGACTTCTCATGAGAAATGAGAGTAATATAATGGAGTAATACATCCTAATTACCAAATCCAAATGGAGTAATATATCCTAATTACTAAGAAAAAAGGAATATCTTTGTAACCCAGCTTCAAATATCACTTAAAAGTAAGGACAGAAGAGCTCTGGCTGGTATGGCTCGGTTAGTTGGGCATTGTCTCATGCACTGAGGGATTGCTAGTTTGATTCCTGGTCAGGGCACATGCCCAGGATGTGGGCTCCATCCCTGGTAAGGGGCATACAGGAGATAGTCCATCAATGTTTCTCTCCGTTCCTCCCGTCCTCCCTTCCCTCTCTCCAAAAGTCAATGAAAAAATCTTTTAAAAAATAGACAAAAGTAAGGACAAAATAAGCATGTTTTATATACCTACACCCAATAAGAGACTTCATTCTTACAGAAAGCACAATTTCAGAGGGAAGTGCTTTTCCCAGAATGGAAGTTGAATCTATAAGGAAGGAGTTCAGACAGTATTTAAGGTCCTCATCTTCTCAGGACAGAAGATATGATGTATCTGAATATTAAACTTTGTTAAGACACGTACACATAACAATTTAACAATCTTTAAGACAATGGTTTTCAGGTAGAAGTGAGATTTTCTTCTCAGGAAATTTTGGCATTGTTTAAAGATATTTTTTGGTTGTCATATCCAAGGAGGGGAGTACTACCAGACATTTAGTGGGTAGAGATTAGGCATGCTGTTAAGAAGCATCCTACAGCCCTAGCTGTTTTATTTTTTTTTAATACATATTATTGATTTTTTACAGAGAGGAAGGGAGAGGGATAGAGAGTTAAAAACATCGATGAGAGAGAAACATCAATCAGCTGCCTCCTGCACACCCCCTACTGGGGATGTGCCCGCAACCAAGGTACATATCCTTCACCAGAATCAAACCTGGGACCCTTGAGTCCACAGGCCGATGCTATATCCACTGAGTCAAAATGGTTAGGGCCAGCCCTAGCTGGTTTTGCTCAGTGGATAGAGTATCGGCCTGCAGACTGAAAGGTCCATGGCTTGATTCCGGTAAAGGGACATGCCCAAGTTGCAGGCCCAATCCTTAATAAGGGGCATAAGGAGGAAGCTGATCAATGATTCTCCCTCATCATTGATGTTTCTATCTCCCTTTCCCTTCCTCTTTGAGATCAATAAAAAATATATTGTTTTAAATTAAAAAAAGAAAGCACCCTACAATGTTTAGGACAAGACCTCACAATACAGAATTAGAAGTCATGTGTACCACTGTTAAGAAACCATAATACAAATAAGTAAAACAAAAAGTATAATAACTTTGAATCCAATAGAAGGAAATATGAAATAAGGCAGGAAAGTCCAAGGCAGGAAAGTTATCCAAGGCAGGAAAGTCCAAAGCAGGAAAGTCCAAAGGCAGGAAAGTCCAAAGAGGTAAAGAACTTGATAAAGAAATAAGATGACAGAAATGTAATCATTACCAATATAAGCAAAATAAACTTGTTTAAAAGGCAGATATTCTCAACTTGAATAAAAAGAAATAAAATTCAGTATTGAAAAATTCACATTTACAACTTATTGGCATGGAAAGTATTAAAATAGAGAAATGAAATTACACTAATAAAGAGAAAGGCAATATAGCAAATCGCATTACCATTAGAGAAAAGAGAATTCAAAGTTAAAGGCATTATTATGCATAAATGTGATTACTTGATGACATGATAATTGTGAACCCATACCCATATTATAACATATGCATACTAAATAACATATGTCTATAATAACAATATGACCCAATATATGTATGGGAAAATAGCAAATAATTTTCACAAGAACTGATAAATTCAGCAGATAAAACAAAAGTATAACTGGGGATAATTTAAACAATATGTATAAAAAGCTTGATCTTATACCAAAAAAAAATAAAGCATAAATACTAAATTATCCTTTAGCTCCAGTGACATGACAGAAATATTAAGTGTTTTATAAGCATGCATGGCTCTGGCCAAGGTAAAAAAGCTATAACTTTCTGTTTTGCAACTAATAAGATTTTCCATTTTTGACTGAGTATCAGAACACTGAATAAAGCCTAAACTTGTTCCTACAACTTCTAAATAGAGTAGTTTTTCACTCTAATATATGAAAAGTATGAGAAAGAAACACAGATGTATCACATTCTAAAGGCTCTATGTTTCTATAGAACAAATAAAAAATTTTAGCCCAATTTTCTGAGACTTAAACAAGGAATCTATATATGTAAAAAGGCTAAGTGACCTGACTGGTAGCTATGACGCACACTGACCATCAGGGGGCAGACGCTCAATGCAGGAGCTGCCATGATGAACTCTAGCCATTTAAAAATAAACAGCACCACAGACCTGGCACCAACAAAACAATACTCAGTTTCTCCTAAGTGGGACACAGGCCCTGCCACCATCCTGGAGCTACACCCCCACCAAATCGCAACTAACGCTGCCAAGACCCCATAGCACAGAATGCAGCCCACAGCCCAGCTCAGCCCAGCCCAGAAAGAGTTGCTGTGGTCACCAGGTAATGATGTCACACAGCAACACCCAGCTTCCTCTCCCTAGCGACTAGCCTCCTTGGAGTTTCTTCAGCCCAGGGACCTGACTTGCTTTATAGCCAGGTGTAGACATTTTACATTTTAACCAAATGTCTGTGAAGTGTTTTTCCATGCCTCATCTCCACTGGTGCCAATTGCATGAGTGTGTTTCCATCTGTCACTGTTAATCATGAATTTGGTTGACACTTCAATTTAGAGAAAGGGAGAATAGTAAGATTAAAATATTTCTTCTAATTAATTTTCTTTCAATGTGCACCGGGACACTGGTGTAAAATAAATGCTGCAATCTGTATAATCAATCCTTCCCCTTTTCTCTCTCTAACTGTCCTCCAAAAATACACTGCCTCCCTGGTTAAAAATAGAGTTAGTTAAATATATATATATATATATATATATATATATACACACACACACATATATATATATATAGCCCTGGTCAGTGGATAGAACATAGGCCTATGGACTGAAGGGTCCTGGGTTTGATTCTGGTCAAGAGCATGTAGCTCCTTTACAAGTTCCTCCCCAGTCTGGGTCCTGGTCAGAGTACTTGCGGGAGTCAACCAATCAATTGTTTCTCTCATATCGATATTTCTCTCTGCCTTTCCCTCTCTCTCTTCCTTTCGCTCTAAAAATCAATGGAAAAATATCCTCAGGTGAGGATTAAACAATATTAATTAAGTAGATCACCATTTAATTATTTCCTAAGAGAACTAGAAAGTTCCAGAAACCATTCTCATGCTTTTTCCAACTTCATATGTCCTCAGATAATTAGAATAAATAAAGTTATGCCAAAGTTTACATAATTTATATAAGGCTGTAAGACTGTGTGTGGATATGCCCACAAACATTTTAAAACTTGTGTCGGCACCACAGAGAGCTATTAGAAACTCATGTGAAACAAAATTATTGAACTGTGTAAGTTTCCACATATGGTAATAAAAGTAGACTAAATTTGAAATGAAAGTGGTATAAAACTTTCATGGAAGAAAAAAACATTTTGAAAATATATTTTCCAAATGGTATATTTATAATAGCCAAACTCAGTGGTAACTGGAAACTATAGATGTTTGAAGAGGACAATAATGCTAAAAAGTAAAAAAATATATATATAAAATAAAGTGTAGTATTTTCCTTTATAATTTGTGTGAGTGTTTTAAGGCAAGTTGTATATGTCTGGACTTAAAGAACAGAAAAATGTACTGAGCATTTTTGCTGGTGTTATTTACTGACTTAGCAACACTGCCTCCTCCAACTATACCCACAGTGTTAGAACACTGTTTGTTATGAATTTGAAGGAACAGAAGTTTTCTTACAGCAAAGACATGTTTAAAATTGTGATGATTGTATCCAACTGAAAGAAATCTTTGGTCTGTACTAGAAATTATAACCCTCAAGAAAAAAAACCAACTATACAAAGGATAAATAAAAAGGAAGAAAATCATGCAAAAATAGTTTTAGACACTATGTTTCCATCATTAACCATTTAAAAGATACTGGCTCTTTGTTCATATAATTTCAACATCATTAGTTTATCCTTAGCTATATAAATCCGTACAAATTTCTACATGTTTTTATATTACTGGAAACCCTTGCATAACACACATGTTCTGCTATTAAAATCATTTCACATTCTACTTAAATGTCTTCAATAAAGCGGTAGTGCACATTTTATGTGTACTTCTGAATTGACATTCTCCAGGGACATATGCCAATACCTTTAAATTGGATTCCCTCAAACTTTAAAACCAAAAGTCTAACTGACTTGCTCCTTTACTAGCACTTTGTTTTTCCCCTGAATATCTTAATACGTTTTAATAAAATGTACATTTTATTAGCATATTTCTCTTATTTAATGGATATTTTTCAGAAGGAATATAATTTTATGTCAGATAAGGTAGTATAAAGGCTATGGAATCACAACAAAGCATAAAATTGTGTTGTAGTTGTTTGTTGGATAGCTAAACAACTTGCTAACACCCAGAATTGCAATGTGCAAAAAATCTCCATGAATTGGCCAAAGTATAAATTCCTATGTGATCTGGACTAATTAAGTCCTTATACAAAATGTGAATGTTGCATCTTCAAACATCAAAACCTATTTGTGTGGTGTATGTGTACCATGGGTTGACAACTGTTTTTTGTAAATGTCCAAATAGTAAATATTTTAGGCTTATTCATATGTACACAATAATGTACACTGCAATATGAATACATATACATACTACACATACAAACACATGTGTAATGAACAATTATTCATTTATCTTCCAATTTTGAAGCATTTAAAAATGCTATTTTTTTCATATTATACCAGTATTTTAAATTAAACTTTGTATTTTGAGATAATTGTATATTTACATGCAGTTGTAAGAAATAATACAGAGGAATACCCATGTCATTTACCTTGTTTTACCCAATGATAACATCTTGCAAAACTATTGTACTATACCACAACTATAGTACAGTACTGACATAGATTCAGTACATTTCCATCCCCAAAAGACCCTTCATGTTGCCCTTCTATAACCATACATAATTCCCTCCCACCCATAATTCCTCCTACCCCCTTAATTTCTGGCAACCCCTAATCTGTTTTCTATTTCTATAGTGTTATTTATAGAAAGTCATACAAATGAAAGCATGTATCATGAGACTTAGGATATTGGATTTTCTCATTCAGTATAATTTTCTGAAGATTCACCCAAGTTATTGCATGTACCAACAGTTCATTCCTTTTTGCTGCTGAGCAAAATTCCATAGGATGGACATATGGTAGTTTGTTTATCATCCATTGAAGGATATCTGGGTTATTTTCATTAATGGGGAGTAAAAAAATATTCATGTATAGGTTTTTGTATAAACATAAATATTAATATCTCCATGATAAATACCAAGACATATAGTTGCTGGGTCATATGTTAGTTATAAGTTCAATTTTTAAAGAATGACTCATCATTTTACATTCCCACCAATATATGACTGATTCAGTTTTCCTGTATCCTCACCAGTATTTGGTAATGTTACTATTTTTAACTTTAATCATTCTGATAGGTTAGTGGTATCTCAGTGGCTAATGGTGAACATCTTTTTATATGCTTATTTGCCATTATTTTCATGTTCTCTGTAGTAAAATCTCTGTTCATGCCTTTGTCCATTTTTAAATTGAATTGTTTCTATTTTTACACTTGAGATTTGAGAGTTATTTCATGTGCCAGAGATACTAGTTCTTTCTCATATAGTTTATAAATATGTTCTTCCAGTTAGTAGCATCTTTTCTCATTTTCCCATCCGGAAGCTTCAAAGAGCAATGTCTTTATTTTTATGAAGTTCAATTCATCAACTTTTGTTTTCATGGATTATTTTTTTGGTGTTAAGCCTAAGAACAAGTCACTTAGCCCTACATCTGGAAGATTTTCCTTTATTTTTTTCTTACAGTTTTACATTTTGCAATGTGACCCATTTTGAGTTAATCTTTGTGTAAGGTGTGATACTTGAGTTCCTTGTTTTGTTTCCTCTCCCTCCTCTAATTACTCCCTTCAGATATACAGCTCCAGGACCATTTCTTGAAATGGCTCTTTCTTCCACTGAATTACTTTTGCACCTTTATAAAAAAAAAATCAGTTGGGCATACTTATTCTATTTCTGGATTTCCTATTCTATTTTATATTGATCTGTATGCCTATCCCAATGCTAAAAATCACAGTTTTGAATACTGTAGCCACAAAGTAAGTTTAATAAAATGAACTGGAAAGTGTTCCCTTCTTTCCTATTTTCTGATGAGTTTGTGTAGAATTGGTGTCAGTTCTTTAAACATCTGATAGAATTCGAGGGGGGCAAAAAAAAAAAAAGAATTTTTCTGTAAAACCATACAGATTTTGAGATTTCTATGAGAAGTGCATAAATTGCAATTCAATTTTCTTAATTAACTATAGGGATATTCCAATTATCTACTTCATACTGAGTAAGTTGTAGTAGTATTTTTTTCCAAGGAATTATCACATCTTGTCTATGTTGTCAAATTTATGGATGTAAAATTGTTTGTTTTAATCATTTATCTCCCTTTTGATGTCTAAAGGTTATCTGTGTCATTGCCTAACCTTCAAGTTAAATAGAAAAATAATTCTATAAAGAACTGGGAGTGAAAAATGGTTTCTCTAACAAGAACTGTAGGCAGTATTTCTAAGATATATATTAATTACTCAGGTAGCAGTTAAAAATCCTAATAGTTTTACTGTTCTTCATATCAGACCCATGGGAAAAAATTATGTATCCAAACTAAGATTTATATAATATATTATAGTGAAACTCAATTTTCTACATCTGTAAAATTTCTCCACTGATTATTATTTTTTAATATTCAAGCTGATATTCTAATTACAGCAAATATCATTTTAATCTAGGAATACCATTCAAAAGCAGTGATGAATTAATTTGCTAGGCAAAACTAGAAAGAGGTGGAAAATTAAATGAAGAAAAGAAAAATTTATAATGAGTGTCAGATTGAGTTTCTGAAATTTATTTCTGTGAAAGTGAAATCAATTAATAATAAATAACACTAAACAATTATACACACATCCACAGCTCTGCCAATTCCTTTCTCAGTTCTACTTCATAATGTGAACTTGTGCAGAGTTTTAAATCTTTACACCCTCAGTTTTCTTATCAACAAAATGAGCATAATAAAAACTATCTTGAAGATTATTGTGTGTTTAAATGATCATAGAAATGCACACATGGAAAGCCTCAAAACTTGCTGTGTTTGAAGCTATCAAGAGGCATGAATAAATGATTGATACAGAGAAAAGTAAACAAAAGCAATAGCTACTAACTCCAAGTCTACTCAGCACTGAATGACAAAGGAAAATGAAATGAAGATAGGCTGCATGATTCAACAGTGAACAATATTTACAGTCAATATACTGTCCAAATACAGTATTGAGACCAGGCTGGGAAGTGACTTATTTTGTGCTAAAGAGTAGGATTCTGAGGGGCTGCAAAAGCAGAGTGCTCTGGAGTCAATCAGGAGTGACCATGATGAATATGCCCCTGCTCAAAGAAGTCACTTGAAGGGAAGGCAACACAGAACCAATATTTTTCCAGCAGCAGTGTACTTTCCTTTTTCTTCAAAAAACAAAAATCAATTCACAAAAGGGAAGAAACCTCTTTCCAAGAACTTAATTAGGGACCTGAGCAGGGCAGGCCTTCTGCAAATCTGTTCAGATTTTATAGCCATCGGTAAAGCTGCTCCCAAGCTTGACTGCATCCCTAATCCTCCCCTGAGCAGGTGAGAGCATGTCCTAACACTCCCTGGGGAGCGACTTGAAAGCAGTGACAGGTGCCTCTGGAATACAAACAAGATTGTTTAGTGAGGTCCAGCATCCTGAGCAGCACCTCCTGCTCTCTCCCACGGTGCCCATGCCCTTGGCCGCCAGCAGCGAGAAACGTGGCTGAGAACTCCAGAGCCCCAGAGTCCACGTTCTTCGCTGAAGGGAGTTCAACTTTCAAGAAAGAGATAAGCATTAACCTGTGGTGTCATGTCCAAACTCATCTAATGTTTGAAGAACAAAATGTAAATCAACAAGAATTGGCTTTTGGAGTTGCTGAGCCTAATGCCAACTAGGAATATGGTTTTGTTTGTTTGTTTGTTTGTTTGTTTGTTTGTTTTTAATATTTTTTTATTAAATTATTATGTGTACATATTTTAACATTGTGGCACACGTGGGCCCTACCTCTGAGATTCCAGGGGCCAGTCACAGTGACTACTCTACTGTGAAGCTCTCCATCTGGCATGCCACACGGTGTTAGAAGCCGGCTGGCCCCGGCTCTGGAAAGCTTATCCCTTCACTAGAACATAGAAAGAGGAAAAGTCCTTCACTCTATGAATAGACATCTTTAGGGGTTACTGCTTGATAGGGACGTTTTATATTAGAGGAAATTAGAAAAATTTAATGAGGCCTGTGTCTTCCAGAACTCACTTCAATGAGTAATAACAACGAGGCAAGAGATGACGTCAGCATCCTGTGGTCTAAGGAACTCACTCTGAGGATGGAGATGTGATCAAAGAAACGACAAACTAGAAAGGCATCTTCATATGAGTGTTTTAAGCTGTGAAACATGTTTCAAATTCCATCACTGAGTTATAAAACACAGCTTTTGGCTGCTTTCAATAATTAAGAGGGTGTTTTTCCTGAAAGACCGCATGTGTCTACAGTAGAAACATCTGTCCAACATCTGCCAAGAGCAAGAATGCACACGCTGAGGAAAATTGCTTTTGTTCCTGAGCAGCAAACCTTCAGCAACAGTCAACAACAACAAAAAAAAAAGCTGCTATTTTGTTGAAATTATGTTTTTGATTTCTGGCATTGCAAAAGGAATATTTAAAATGTAAATTGATTCACAGTTGTTCTGTTAACTGAGGCCAGCTGTGCGGATGAGGACTAGACATCATTTGCTCTCATATTACTCTTGTTTCCCTTCCCCGGTTCCCTCCATAGGCACCCTCACAGCATGAAAACACATTCTACTATCTGCTCAGTGTCATTAAGGTGCAAACAAATGAAACCAATTCACAATTTACAGCTCCCTGGGGGGAAATCCTTCCAAAGCTTCATAGAAGAGAGATCAAACTTATAATCTATTAAAATGAAAAAAAAAAAGAAAAAGAAAAAATCTATTAAAATGACAAATCCTATGGCCTGGCAAATTTGTTTCTTGTTATCTACCTGCATCAGTTAGTATTTCATCAGAGAAGCAGAACCATTATGAATTCATATAGGTTATATATAGTTATATATATAGTTATATATGTATCCTATATAATAAAGAGGTATTATGCAAATTGACCATCATGCCCTCACAAGATGGCTGCCTATGACCAAGCCAGCAGGGGGGTTAGTGAGAGACAACCAAACAACTGAATAGCAGGCTGCGAAGAACAACCAGGCTAGTTGGGGGGGCGGGGGGGGGGTGGCTGTGAGGGGCAACCAGGTCAGCGGGGGGCAGGAGGGGTCAGAGGGAGAGACACAGTTGGGGATGACCAGGGGTGGCAGTAAGAAGCAACCAGGCCAATGGGGGGGGGGCAGTTAGGGGCAACCAGGTCAGCGGGGGGGGATGCAATTGGGGGCAACCAGGCCAGCGGGGGATGAAGTTGGGGGCCCCCATGCCAGCATGGGGGGGGGGGGGCGGCAATTAGGGTGGTCAGGCTGGCATGCAGAGGGAGTGATGGGCAATCAGGCCATGGGAGGGGGCATTTAGGGGCGATCAGGCAAGCAGACAGGTGAACAATTAGGAGTGAGCAGTCCAGGATTATGAGAAGGATGTTAGGATGTTCGACTGCCAGTTTAGTCCCAATTCCTGGGATAGTGACTAAACCAGCAGTCAGACATCCCCCAAGGGGTCCAAGATTGGAGAGGGTACAGGCTGGGCTGAGGGGACTCCCCCTCCATGTACAAATTTTGTGCACCAGGCCATTAGTATACATATAGTTATATAAAAAATAATTGCATTTATTTGGGGTTTGAACTTATGCAATTGAGGGAGCTGGTGGCACTGTCTATGTGCAGCTGTTCCTTCTCTGTCTGCTGCTGGAGCTTGAAATCTACAGGCAATCAGGAAGGGAACATGGATACTATGGGGGAAGGAAGAATGAACTCGATCCTGGGATGCTGAGCCTGGTGCCAACAGGAAGGGTGGAGATCTGCGTTTGTCTCTCACCACCACCAAGCTTGTCAACTGAATGGTTGGAGTGTCCTCCAGGAGAAGTGGGCTCTTGTCATCATGGAGCTAAACATGTTCCTTGTGCAGAAGTAGGAGAGGCTGCAGCAGATCTGGTCGGAGCAGGCCTCACTGTGGCCCACCTTCTGCCCCACAGACTCCCAGGGGCCAGTAGGTAAGCTGCCACTGCAGGAGCTGGACTGTACCTGGTGCCAGGCCAACCTTCCAAATATAGAAAAAATACAGCTCCTGCTGGCTTCCAGCTTCCAAATCTCACAAAAATGTCTCTTAGAGCCCACGCTGTGTAGGACTTTGTAGAAAGGGGAATTTCAAGAAAACAGTTTCAGCTTAGCAAATCTATCACACTAACCTAAAGATATACACCTTTATATGCCCAAGGCGGATTATTTTTGTTGTTTTATTTATTACATTTATATGGGGGAAATAACCTACATGATCTATGCCATAGTTATTCTTTTATTTCATAACAATCATCTCTGGCTTTGTGAATAGCAGTTTTCTGAGATCAAATCACTGAAAATCACTATGGAGACTGAATGAATGCTAAGGTTTTAATACTAAATTGGGTGAATCTAATAGAAACAGTGCAAGGCTAAAATATCCCACCTTAAGGCACTTAAAATATAGACGTTTCAAATATTGATGAGTGATATGGATAGCAAAAATCCTTTTAAAAATCTATTATCAATTAATTAAAGTTAATTCAGGTGAAAGCATCAGCTTGTCTTGTTTCTCCTTTCTTTGGGTCCCAGATATGAGGGACTGTGAGGCTGACTAAGTCATTATGTATTCTACATGCAATTCTCCTGCGACAGCCTTTCAAGAAGAATTAGGAAGCTTGAATATTAAATGCCAACAATCGCTGACTAGAATAAGGTCAGTTTCAAGGATAAAGATAATTTTTGAATTGAGTGGCTTGTTCTACTTCCATAAAAACAACTTCAACAATAAGGCTCTGTTATTGTGTGTCTCATTTACGAAGAAAAGTCATTGCCCCCAAGTAACTTCACTTAAAAAGAGAGAATGTACATACATCCTCTCTCTCTCAGTTTCTCTCTCTCTCCCTCTCTCTCACACACACATACTGAATTAAATGTCAATGGTTTTTTAATTCAGATGAAAAATAAATGTTTACAGAGAATACATGTAAATCTAGCTTATTGATAATGTTCTGAAGCTTTCTCTTCTGGAAACAGTTACCTATTTTTGCATTAATATTGATTTTTCTCTTGAAACTGTCATCACAAATGCACTATTGTGTGTGAATATGATTAACTCACACTAAAATCTATATTTTGAATCATAATTCAAAATCTATAAAATCTATATTTTGAAGCCTAACTGGGCAACACTTTTTTTGGACTGTAAAAATTATTCATACATCTGGGAGTGATAAATTAACTGCTGTTTATTCACTGATTTCTATGCATTTATTAATGAAGCCCCTAAAATATAAATAATTCCACAACATTTAGGAGTTATTGTTTGGGGGGGTGACCATTTTTCTCTCTTTACAGAGTCTCTTAACACATGCCCATCTCTGATTCTCCAGCTTCAAACTCACATATCTAGTTAACTGCTATTGAATGTTCTGTGATCAGCACAGCTCTGAACTAAGTTAATTAATAGAGCCCCCAATATAACTGCTGCTCTTATAACCACATTATTTATCTCAGTTGGTGGCCATGCCATTCACCCCAGATTGAAATCTGTGAGTCATCCTAGATGCCTTTTTCAACATGACTTCCCACATAAAACCTGTCAAGATCTGCTAAATATCAATCATTTCCTTGATTCCTCCCTTCCCTTCACCTCCACATCCAACAGACCTCAGAGTTTTTCTAATTTAAATTCCTAAACACTTCTCAAGTCTGTTCCTTTTTTTCTCCAAACCTAGGAAAACCTTGTTAAAAGAAAGCCTCCCTGTTTATGTGTGTTTCAGTCTAGACTTTTAACTGTTCTCCCAACTTCCGTCACTCCCCCTTCAAATGGATTGCTCTTCAATGACACCTCAAACTAGAGAATTTTTTTTTTTTAATTAGGGTAGCATATGATGCTCTCCATGATATTCTCCAGTGGCTTCTGAACTTTTAAAAATAAAGGCCTGCCTGGCTGACATGGCTCATTGATTGAGTATGGACCTGTGAAGCTGGAGGTCACGGTTCCATTCCCAGTCAGGGCACATGTCCAAGTTGTAGGCTCAATCCCCAGTTGGAAAGAAGGGAGGGAGGGAGGGAGGGAGGGAGGAAGGGAGGGAGGGAGGGAGGGAGGGAGGGAGGGAGGGAGGGAGGGAGGGAGGGAGGGAGGGAGGACCATCTGTTGAAATCTGGTTTAGATAGAGATTTTTGGCATTGAGATTTTGACACCTTAATTTAGGGAGTGCATATCTGAGTCAAATGCTGTAATCTTCTATAGACTGTGTTTAGCTTATACTTCCCTGAAGAAGAATAAGGCCTTGAGCACTGAGGCAGAGACTTCTTCTTTGGAAGTATTTACTCCTGATTTCTCTCTCTTCCTTAGACCTCCCTTATTCACACTGACCCACATGATATTGGCTATGTTCACGAGGATCCATAATTGAGCTCCTCCTTGTGTTATCACCTGTCTTAGGCTGGCCTCTAATAAATACTGCAGCCATGAGTACAGCCAAGGAAAGTCTGTGCGCAGCCTGATGAAGCCAGTGTTTCAGCCTATCGCTGTGATGTAACAAACGGATTTAGCACAGATCTCTGAAAACCAGGGACAGAGCAAAACAAAATGTTTATGCTTACAAAGTGCCTTTACAATGATCTGCAGGTTATTTAATGCTCCGTGCTTCAATCAAAGTCTGTTTCAGTTTCTAAGCATGCTAGATTCTCTGTTACAGAACCATATCAGAAATGCCCAGTTGTGAATGCCTGGTCCAATATTGATATTTCCCTTCAATTTAGTTCACTTGTGAGCTCAGTCCTTTGGAATGCTAAACTCCCAATAAAATATGCATTTCTCTTTAATTTAAGCAATACATAAAGAAGCATTTTAAGAATTTAATACACGTTTCAATCAAACACCCTTTATGAATTTAGCTTACACTTATTCAATAAATATTTTATCATTATTCATGCACAAAATCATATGTGGTGAACGCCTATTCTGTACCAGGAATTGTTCAAAGCGTTAGAGAAATAACAGTGTGTCAAACAAAGCTCCTGTCTCCTTGGAGCTGACGTTCTATGAGAAAGACAATGTGGAAGAAATAAAAACACATTGGTCTCTTGGATTTTGGTTTCCCTACACTTTCAGAAACTAGCTAGAGAA
Organism: Pipistrellus hanaki; assembly: GCF_964339955.1. Taxonomy (NCBI): domain Eukaryota; kingdom Metazoa; phylum Chordata; class Mammalia; order Chiroptera; family Vespertilionidae; genus Pipistrellus; species Pipistrellus hanaki. The sequence goes on from NC_140504.1 coordinate 17,252,666, forward strand.
TAAGTGTTATAAGAGGAAGCAAAAGATGCTTTGGGGCTTTAGAATTAGCAGTGGTTTCTTCCAAAAGGCAGAACAAACAAACAAACAAACAAAAAAAGTCCAAGCCTTTGAATGAGACTTGAAGAAGAGGTAATACACCTGCAAATGAATGGGAAAGGCTCCCTGGACTAGCGAAGGAGCCAAGATAAAGGGCAAGAGAGTTGAACTCATGCTTCCGTGTGGCTCACAAGTGGTTTCCAAGAGAGAGAGAGAGTAGAAAAGGAGGTCAGAAAGGTAAGTTGTGGCCCAGGGCCAAGCATAACCTTTAAAATGATTGCCTACCCACCATGAAATAGATCTTTAAAAGCACTATGAAACTGAAAGTTGACACTTTTCCCTACAAAATCCTGATTTTTTTCCATGATGGCTTCTATAATACAGAATCTGACTCTATTTTTGATGCCTAATTGGAGACATATTTTAACTCTTACTCATCCCTCTTCCCTTCTGAGCAAGCTGATAAGAAAGCCCAGGTGTTTCTTTCTGGGCATCTGTGGGAAGGTTCAAACCACAAAGGAACCCTCATTCTGGCCACCTCCTGAAAGCCACACCTCCTCTCCCTGTTATCTGAAGTCGCTTCAGACCTGCCTGGAAGGTTAGCAATAAATCTCTTCATAAGCTTTGGGTGTGTGAGTGCTATCATCAGGCTTGATATCAAACCAAATTTTGGATGGGGTCCATCCTATATCTATGGAGTGGCTGCAATGAATATTTGATGCTCTTTTAAAAAAGGTTTTTTTTAAAAAAAAAAATTAAGTTATTCAAGGCCTCTGCTCTTTTATGCTTTTTAGAAAATGCAAAAAAAATTTGAGGCCCAGTCATAGAGGATTTCAGATGCTAAGGCCATTGGCATTTTTTAATTTTTTAATTTTTTTAATTTTTAATTTTTTTAATTTTTTAATTTTTTTAATTTTTTTCTCTGTAGCTAAATAATCTACATTTCTTGCAGTTAGGTGAAATAATTGAATGTTATATCTTTTCTAAATACACAATGAACATTCAATGGAAAAAATATCTAGCAATGGTTGTTGCAAAGCCAGAAGATACTTTTGATGGCATCCAAATAAATCTGGAAAAAATGGTTGTGGTAGAAACAAGCATTTCACACAAAAAATGAATAGTATTGACATATTGAGCCATTTTTCATATATTTAAGCATTTACACATACAAATTCATCATACTCTACTTGTCCCTGGAGGAGTAGATATTTTTATTTTTTCCTTGTAACACATATATTCAAACACTTTGTCAAAGTGTTTATAAATTTTGCTTGATTAGCAAGTAATTAAAATTATTTCATATTACCCTGGCTGGCATGGCTCAGTTGGTTTAGCATCATCCCATGTTTTGAAAGGTCTTTGGTTCAATCCCTAGTCACAGTGCATGCCAGATTTGAGGGCTGAGATCCCAGTAGGGAGCATGCAGGAGGCAGTCCATTGATATTGTTTCTCTCTCTCTCTCTCTCTCTCTCTCTCTCTCTCTCTCTCTCTCTCTCTCAAATAAATACATATTAAAAATACTTTATATTTTCAAGGATGATATTGGTTTATTCTATAGAGCCAGAAAATTCTCAAAAGATATAACATACATTCAATAAAAAATACTCTGAGTATGATGATCAAATATAGTTAATTATGAGAATCATCTCAGTGGCTTCATAATAGCTTTTATTTGTTAATTTAGAAAAATGCTGTTCATCACCTAGAATTATCAGCCTTTAGAAATTTTAATGTAGTTAATTTTCTGTAAGGAATGACTTGTACATGAAATTCATTCCAGAATAGAGCCTAATACCGCCTAAATGGCTTCATATAAGTGACTCATTATGGGCTAATTAGTTCCTTTTCATCATTCTTTGATTCATTTCAACTTTAGTTAGGCAAATTAACCACCTGAGGTGCACCTGTTTAAATGTATGTGTTACAAAGAAAAAATAAAAATATCTACTCCTCCAGGGACAAGTAGAGTATGATGAATTGCATGTGATAAATGCTTAAATATATGAAAAATGGCTCAATATGTCAATACTAAACAATTTAAAAAAATGCCAATGGCCTTAGCATCTGAAATCCTCTATGACTGGGCCTCAAAATTTTTTTGCATTTTCTAAAAAGCATAAAAGAGCAGAGGCCTTGAATAACTTACACAAGTTTAGGCCAAGTCACCATTATCTTTATCATGAAGCTTCTTATTAATGCTTCCTGGAGACACTTGTCTTTCTCCAATCCTTTTTACATTGCAATGAACACCTCCTCCCCTTCTTAATATACAGATTTTTAAAAGACATTGTCCTTCATAAACCCATCAGTAGTTTCACATTACTTTTAGAATAAAGATAAATGTCTTATCTGTCCTACAAGACCCTTCAGGATCCAGCTCTTGACTGCCTTTCTCACCCTTCTTACCCCACCTTCCTCCTTGCTCACCTCACCCCAGCCACAGAGACCATCCTGCCTCAGAGCCCTTGCACACACTGCTGTTTCCATGTGGAGCTCTCTTTCCAATGCCCTTACTTCTCTCATTTCTAACCAGATCTCAGAAATCCTACCTCTTGTAGACCTTCAGCAATTTACCCAATCGCTCTTTGCTTCATTTCCTTATCTGTAAATTAAGGGTAGACATGAAGATAAGGAGAATTAATACAGGTAAAACAATTACAATGGTGCCTGAGATAAGTGCTCAATAGATGTCAGCATCATCATTTTTATTGTTGTTACTATCATTGCCACAATTGTCTTGCTTTTCAGGAAGGTCTTCTCTGATTTCCCACTCTACATCAAATCCTTCCAATATATTCTTTCTGAACATTCCAAATTCTTCCTTCATTAACTCAACCATGATTAGTTGAATATTTATCTATCTCCTAGAAAACTCCAACCTCCATGAGGCCAGATATCATATTGTCTTGCTCATCTTTGTATGATCAAGACCAATTCATTTCTGGCACATAGTAGGTTCATAATATATAATGACGAATAAATGAATGAATAAATCACAATCCCCTGTCACAATAAATGAATGAATAAGTCACAATATTTTTGCCTCAAATATCTTGGAACACTCCATTAGTCTATTGCTAAAAGTGATTAAACTCTCTCAGCTAGTGCCAGAGAAGTAATTTGCCTCCTTTGGTCCTGTAATGGGTTGAATTTTGTCTCAAAATGATATGTTAAAGTCTTAAACCCCTGGTTCCTATGAATGTGACTTTATTTGGGAATATGGTATTTGCAGATGCAATTAAGTTTAAGATGAGATCATTAGAATAAGCCCTACTCCAATATGACTGTCATCCTCATAAGAGGAATACTTGAACATACATACATACACACACACACACACACACACACACACACACTCAGACACACACACACACACAGACACACACACACACATACACACACACACACACACACACACACAACCACCAAGTGAAGACACAGATAGAGGGAAGATGGTCACGTGAAGATAAAGGCAATGATTGGAGTAATGTTGTCAAAAGTCAAGGGATGCCTAGGGCTCCTGGAAGTTGGAAGAGGCAAAGAAGAATTCTCCGCTTGAGACTTGGGAGGGAGCAGAAGTCCTGCCAACACCTTATCTTCTATCCCTCAGAACTGCAAAAGAATACATTTTTATTGCTTTCAGCCAGTCAGTTGGGATTACTTTGTTACTGCAGCCCTAAGGAACTTATTTAGGTTTCTTTAAAAAAAAAAAAAAAAAAGTAATTCAGAGTCAGATAAATTGAGAGTCTGGACCAGTAGACAAACAACACACCTCTGTTTGCCCCTCAGTGACCTTTCTTGCCTTTTTGTTTCATTATACACAGAACTCCCTTCCCTAGCAGCCCAGGCTCCCTGATCACTGAACCAAATGAAGTGCCCTCCAGGTCCTGCACTGGGCTCAGCAAGCAATCAGGGCTTTCAGACAGGACATCAGTCCTGGTGATTCCTGAGATGGTGTCGGATCAATGAATAAGGTTAGACTGACCCTATTGAGGCCATTTTCAGTAGGAGACTCTAGGCACTGTTTGCTCCTTAGCTGAAAAAGAAATGTGTCCTCATAATGCATTCAGCACAGCTAATTATGGAACAACTCATTGAATATTAAACAGCAGTCTTTCTTTCTGCAAGTCAGCAAGCCATGATTAGTCTGAAAATGCTTAAAAGGCCAGCTCAAAGAATGGTGTGTTTTCACCTGTGTTTTTCAAGCATTTAGTCCATTGGTGGCAAAAAAGCGTTTTTCCTGTGAGCTTTTGTATGCTCAGTGATTACAGAACTGCCAACATATCATTCTCCCCAGTTCACATGACCGCTTGACAACCTATCCATTTGCATTTTTCAGTGATTTTCCAGAGATGGAGCTGGGAAGCTTTAAGATTACACAAAAGTGGAAGACTGGAGGACTCTATGGATCCTAGCTATCTTATTTTGAATTGCTGTAGCTGGAGTCTTATTACCACCAATAGGCCCAAATTCAAATTTAATCAGAGCACTTTGTTAAATATGGATAACAATGCAGTATATTTATTTTGATTTGTTTGGCATAAGAACTTTAAAAAATGTAACGTTATTTCGACAAAAATAAAAGCATTAGAAATACTCTCATGCTCCTTCTCAAAATATTTTTTATAAAAATTTTATGGTATTTCATTATTAAAAAATAAAAGTTGTTTATAATTAAAAACTTAGAAAATTATTTTCATTGAAGCTTGTATGAACAAAACACAAAAAGGCAGGCTTATAGTTGTGAGTATGGAAAACACAGAGTTTATTCTTATATTACAGTATTATTTATTGTATTATATATTGGTATTACAACTGTAAACCTACATTTCCCCACCCCTGTATCTAATGATAATAATTGAGTGAACTTCAGAATTTAAAAATCTCTAGAAGGTTTCTGACAAAAAGACATTTCCATCTTAAGAAAACTAATAGAATATTTTTCATCAGTATTTTTTTCATAGGTCAAAATGAGAAGGCTAATCCCCATTTTGTAATGTTTAAAATTCTCTGCTATTTAGATAGTCCCTTATTATGTGAAGTCAACTCTGTGATTTTTAGACAACACCTTATTCTGAAAAAAAATAACTTTGCTTTCTAACCTGCTTGAATAACAAGGAAGACAAACGTAGCTGTCTGACCTTGTAGGCCAGAGACTGAATACTTCCATGCTCTGCTAGATTTATTTTTTTTTTAATTGAATAGAACTGTGTTGTTGTCAAGGCCATAAACTTCCAGCAAGATAACCACTAAGCACAAACAGGGCTGGCTCTTTAATAAAAAGGAAACTTCTGCTTATTGCTTTGCTCAGAATTTGAAAGACATTTTCTCTGGGCCCACTGGTGTATAACAAAGTGGAACTCCAAACTCTTTAAGCATTGCTTAGTTTTTGTCTGGTCTTCTGCAACAAAAATATATTGATATTCTCCCTCAAAGCAGAGGGTTCTGAAAAATAGAAGTAAATGCACTTATTCTTTATGAAGACATAATACAATCTTAGAAAAATAAAATCAGTCCCACCCAATTTACATGAAATTTGTTCTTACTTTAAATTCCATTCTCAAGTCCACAAAAGTGCGTTACTCGTTGGGTTAGATAACTACACTTGTGAAAGCAGGAGTGACTCCATAGGAGCTTCTCAATTCAATCATTCAATCATTCAACTTTCTCTAAGTTGAAACACATCCCTCTCACCAATTTTCACTGCAAAATTATCAGTAGGGTGGTTCATACCTATAGATCTTTGACCCTTGGCAGATTATTCATTTATTGCAACATATCTAAAAATCCACATGCAACCAAGCATTATCTGCAGTTGTAAAAAATAAGTAGTCATACAAATACTTTTTCAAATGTAGAGAGAACCAGATGTGATTAAAATAAGAATTTTTTTAAAAAATTATTGAATTCATAGTAGGTCTTAATATTAGTTATTAAATTTATTTTTTTAATACTCAGGGTTAGAAAGCAGTTACTTTCATGTAATTGGTCCAGAATATCTAAAAATTACCTATCTACACTAATAAAAGAATAAGATGCAAATTGGCCATACCTTCATGATGCCCACCAGCCAATCAGGAATGAGTATGCAAATTAACCCAACGAAGATGGTGGGTTAATTTGCATATAGAGGTGCTGAGTGGATGGGGGCATTCTGCATAACCCCAGCTGCTCCAGGCCTCTGGGCATCATGGGAATGTGGAAAAGTGGCTCTGGGCCAGAGGTAAATGGTAGCTCCAGCCAGACCAAAGGCAGTGCCTGCAGCCAGGGGAAGAAAGGCCCATTCTTACATGAATTTTCATGCATCAGGCCTCTACTAGTCAATAATAGCTACCAATTATTGGATGCTTATTATGTCTTAGGAATTGTATTAAGCACTCAATCATTATCTCATTCAATTTTCTTAGCAATCTTTTATAGATTTAATAAATTTCAAATTATTATTCAATTATTCAGCCAGAAAGGTTATGCTCCCAAAGTCATACTTCACAAAATATACCAGACTTCTAAACTAAGACCATCACATCCCCTCTCTTATACGTGAAACATAGCCATTGGTGTGTTGGAGCCATCAACTTTAAGTATCCAGCAATTTGTAAGCCAGTTATTAAAGTCTGGTAAACTGACTTGGTAATGGTAGAGATATCTGCACCACAGAAATCAACAAGCACCAAAAATAAGGTCTTTCTCCCCCAGCCCCAGAAAGTTGGCTTACCAGACCCTGCTGACTATAGCCAAAGAATTCAAGTATTATTTTACTTTCACTTAGTTCAAATGGTTCAGAATAATATGTCTTTTCAGGAGTCTGTTACAATGGGGAATTGAAAGGGGTCATGGGCACATTTGAAAAGTAAAGAAAGTTTACTGGTGGTATGAATTCCAAAACTTTTTTTTCTGTCTTCTGGTATGCAGAGGGCTTTGAAAGCACATATCTGCCTTTTCAGAATGTCCACCATTCAACCTTCAAAGCCAATAGAGTAAGAGCAACACTTTATTCCCCCTTTAGGCTTCTAATCTTCAAGTAACCACAGGCCATAAAAACTGCCCCCATACGTTGTATTTTCAAAACGTTAACTACTCTCTATTTTTCCCCAGAGTAAAAAAGTTTTTCCCCCTCAATCATAAAACACTTGATAAGGGTCAGAATTTAGAGTAGATATTACAGGTTATTCATTTTCTCTGCCACATATTTGGTTTCATGCCTGCTTTCTGCTCAATTCCTCAGGAGAAACAGGAAAGTTAAAAATAACCTGCTGATTGGAGCCAATGTCATTGCAATATCAGCATCATAAAATCTTCCCTAAGGACCCTCCCTTAGTCAACTCAAGGCTTTTCTTCTAGACATGCTTATTATCAAAAGAACATCATTACATTGTGGCTTCATGCTACTATAAATTTCTGAGAACTGTTTTGGTATTTAAATGAGACACACCATGTGCTCACTCATCCAGATGAAGGGAGATGCTCATCACAGCTCAGTGGGCTGAATGAGTTTAGCAAGAAGCATCCTATCTGTCAATATCTCCAAACTCTGCTCTCTGTGGCAGTTTTTTACACAAGCTATTTTTTCATGATTAATGAAAACTAGTTTTAGCACAAATAAAAATGGCAGAAAGACACCCATTCATCAATGAGCAGTATTCTTCAGCAGCTCTGTTGTTAAATAACTCACTTATAAGAGCAAAAGGAAGACCTTATAGAAGTTGAAGTGTTTAATGAGAGTACAGAAACAATAACTACTGTGGAAAGTCCTTTAATAAGAATGAAAAAGTCACCAAGATATCCTTAAAACTTTCTTTAATAAATAACACTTTGATTTCCTAACCAACACAGATATTTTTAGCCCATGAATTTACAACATTAGCAACTGCTTTTTATGACCTAATCTAACTTTGGCAAGACTCCCAGTGTCAGCCGTGATGGAGTTAACTAAACCTGGATTACCCTTCCTGCCATAACAACTAGAAAGCTGGACAAAGTAAATTTCTTTTTCATATGCTAAAAAACAGACATTACAGAACTCTGGTTCTTAATAAAAGGGAAACAAATTAGAGGAGATCCACAATTGACCCAGATTGCTCATGAGGCACCTTAAGAGCCAAAGGTTATAAAGCAGAAATTAAACAGAGCACAGTAGTCCCATTGAGATGAGAAAACATGGATCTGAGGTGAGTGACGTAAAGTCACCCAGAATTCAAGGGGTAAAAAGAGAGCCATGCTGAGAAAGAGCTCTAGAAATCAACCCTTGGGCCCCTGTACAATTCTGGTTGAATGCTAAGATGCACACATGTGGGGTTAGGCTACATAAAACCAAGCAAAGAAGAGCTAGTGGGTAGAGAACAACTACCTGAGGCTATAACCAGAATAATCACCAGAACCAACATGAGACTGAGAGACATTCTGACCAACTGGAGTGGAGTGTCTTTCTTATATATGTCAGACATTCGGAAGGAATTCCAGAAAAACAACAGCTGAAGGTAGGGCTAATTCAGCAAAATTTCCTTTAACTTGTCATAACAAAGCTTGAGAGAGCCTCAGTGGGACCAAGCTGATCTTCTATATTAAACATTTGACATAAGATCCAACAATTTTAAGGGATAAAACAAAATCCAGAGCTTCACAAGCATAGCATTCTCAATATTGAGGATCCAATAAAAACTTTGTAGACATGCAAAGAAAGAGAAGGTCATGACCCATAATAAGAAGACAAATCAAAAAATAAAAATAGAACTGGAAATTATAAAGGTTATTCAATTAACAGACTAGAACCTTTAATAAAAAGCATAATAGTATGTTCATATTCAAAGATTTAAAATAAAACATGAGTATAATGAGGAAACAGGAATGGATTTTAGATAAATAGATGGAAACCATACAAAGGAACCACATAAAAATTCTACATCTAAAAATATAATAAAATAAAATAAAAATCACTGCATGTGTTTCACAGAAGATTAAATATAATAGAAGAAAAATAGTGAATTTCAAGATCTAGAAATAGACACAACACAAAATGAAGCCCAAAAAGGAAAACAGAGGCTTAAAAAATGAACAGAGCTTCAGTGACCTATGAGTCTATATCAAATAATCTAATAAATATGTAATTAGAGATCCAGAAAAGGATAAGAGACAAGGTGGGACACAAAAATTCTGAAGAAATAATGACTAAGAATTTTTCTAAATGTGATTTGCAATATAAACAGATACAAGAAGCTCACAAACCAAGAGCAGAATAAACATAACCAAAATCACATCAAGACACATCATAATAAAATTGCTGACAGTGAATAGTAAAATAAGTAAATAAATTCTTAAAGCACCCAACGAGGAAAAAAGACCATATATAACAGAGTAAAATTATAAAAGAAACTTTGAATTTTATTAAAATCAAGGCAGAAAACAACATCTTGATATCATTTTGCTGGGGGAAATGTCAATTTAGGATTCGATATCCAAAGAAAATGTTCAAGTGAAATAAACAATGTCATACAAATAAAAGCTGAGATAATTTGTTACCAATAACCTTTACCACCAGAAATGTTAAAGGAAGTTTTTTGGATTGAAAGAGAATTATATCAAACATAAATTTAGGTCTTTACATAGAAAAGAACATTACAAATAGTAAATATATAGGTGAGTATAATTTATTTTTCTTGTTTATAAAATCCCTTTAAAGGATAGTTGACTCTTTAAAGTATAATTCATAATGAAGTATTTTATATTACATAAATATGTGAAGGTAATTATGACAACAAAAGAACAAAGGGTAGGAGGGAGTAAATGGAAGTATATGGCTATAAGTTTCTTAAATTATGCATGAAGGTATATAATAATAGAAGAGGCCCAGTGTACGAAATTCATGCATGGAGGGGATGGGGGTGTTCCGCAGCCCAGCCTGCATCCTCTCCAATTTGAGACCTCTGGAAGGAAGTCTGACTGCCCATTTTGGTCTGATCCCTAACCACTTCTGCCTGCCAGACTGATCACACCCTAACCACTCCACTGCCAGCCTGATCGACATCTAACTGATCCCCTGCTGGCCCCATTGCCCCCAACTGCCCTCCCCTGCAGGTCTGGTCACCGCTAACTGCCCTTCCTGGCTGTCTGCAACTTCCCTTCCCTGCAGGTCTGATCCCCCCAATTGCCCTCCCCTGCTGGCCTGGTCACCCCTAAATGCCCTCCCCTACCAGTTGTCTTGTGTCCACATGGGGGTGTAGCCATCTTGTGTGTTGGAGTGATGTTCAATTTGCATAATACCTCTTTATTATATAGGATTACTTGAAGGTAGATTAAATAAACTATAGATACTTAATATAAATAATAGATTAATATTTAAAAATGTACAAAGTTGTAGCTAAAGTTCAATAGAGAATATAAACTAAAATATTAGAAAATAATAAATCCAAAATAGTGTTTAGAAAAGAAATAAAGATTAGATTAAATGAAACAAGAAGAAAATAATAAGATGGCAGACAAATGCAAATATATCAATAATTATATAGAAACTAGAGGCCTGCTGCACGAAATTTATGAGCGGATAGGGTCCATAGGCCTGGCCTACAATCAGGGCCATCTTCTGAAGCTGTCCGCAGATAGCCCCACCCCTCACCACAACCCACCCCCAGTTTTCCGTTTGCCATAGGGCAATTGGAGTCTGACAGCTGGGGGAAGGGACCAAGAGGTAAGCAGTTCTTGCCTGCCTGCTCGCCAACCCCAACCCCACTGTAGGTTGCCCTCTGTGTGTGGGGTGACCAGTGGGGCAAGGGCTTTGGCCTGACGCCACCCGCATCCTCTGCCACCCACTCCCTAGTTCCCCATTTGCCATTGGGTGATCAGAGCCCGCGGCTGAGGGAAGGGACCAAGTGGTTGGCCGTTCCACCCACTCAATGGCCCCACCCCTGCCACCACCCACCGCAGTTACCATTTGCCATTGGGAGCCTGACGGGCAGGGGAAGGGACTGAGAGGTTTGCCATTCCTGCCTACTCGCCCGGTCCCTCCCATGCCACAGTTGCCCTCTGTGTGTGGGGTAACTGATGGGGAGGGGCCTTTGCCTAGCACCACCTTTGTCCCCCGCCACCAAACTCTGGTTCCCCATTTGCCACCAGGAGATCAGAGCCTGCCAGTTGGGGAAAAGGACCAAGAGGTGATCAGTGGTCCTCATAGTGAGGGTTGAGCGGTCATTCTGGTCATTCCGTCATTAGGGTCAATTTGCATATTACCCTTTTATTATATAGAATGGACTTCCTACTAACTAAAATGCAGGATTAAAAAAAAAAAACAATTAGATCCAACTTATTTAAAATATAAAAGCATAAATAGATAAACATAAATGATTGAAAGTATTATATATGTATACTTCATTTTATTGTACTGCTTTTTATTGCACTTTGCAAATACTGTGTTTTTTCACAAATTGAAGGTTTGTGGCAACCTTGTATGGAGCAAGTCCATAATCACCATTTTTCCCATAGCATTTGTGTCTCTGTATCACATTTTGATAATTCTACCAATAGTTAAATTTTTTTCATTATTATTATACTAGATGCCTGATGTACAGATTTGTGCACTGGTGGGGTCCCTCGGCCTGGCCTGTGCCCCCACACAATTGGGACCTCTTGGGGTATGCCAAACTGCTAGTTTCAGCCTGGTTTCTGCAGGCCAAGCCAAGGGACCCCACTGGTGCAGGGGTTCATGCATACCAGGCTTTTAGTATGCATATAAGACCTTTGGTTAATCTCTTCCCATCTTTCCCCCCTTCCCTCTATTCCATGTTTCCATGACTGTGCATTGAGTATCTTCCCCCTGGTGGTCAGTGCACATCATAGCTACCAGTAGAACAGTTGAAAGGTTGCTTGGGCTTTTATTTATATAGGCTTGTTATAATGATCTGTTATCAGTGATTTTCAATTTACTATTGTAATTGTTTGGTGGCACCACAGTCATGCCCATAAAAGACAGTCAACTTAATACATAAATGTTGTGTGTTCGAACTGCTCCACAGACAGGTCATTTTCCCATCTCTCTCCCTCCTCCTTGCACTCCCCTATTTCCTGAGACACAACAATATTGTAATCAGGCCAGTTAATAACCCTGTAATGGTCTCTCAGTATTCAAGTGGGGAAAAAAAGAGTTTAATAAGTTTAATATATCTTACTTTAAATCAAAAGCATTTGTTATCACTTGCTGTTTTCTTAAGATCTAGATATCTCTATGTATGCAAATTATACCTTGATAATCTAATTCTACTAAGATTTTTTAACACCTCTATTTGAAAGAGCACGTGGAAGGTATGTGGACAAATAATCTGAATGCCATACATGCTCTGACCTCATTTATGACTATATGAGGAACAAACATTTAAACAACTCCCCATAATGCACCATAAATTAGTGTTGTACAGGTTAAAGACAGAGTGCTTTTGAAGCATGGGGAAAAAAAATCTATTCAATTCAGAGGATAAGTGAAGAGCCATCTTTTATTTCAAAGAAACCTTAAACATTAATATAAATGGAAATGCAGCCACTTTAAAATGAAGCTAGAGCTGCTCTGCCAGAGGTATATGCCTTTCACATCATAAACCTCAAACACTGGAATGCTAAAATCAGGGCAAAATAACCTTTGGAATGAGCCTGAGCAATTTAGTACTTTGAAAAATAACTGTTTGCCAAGATAACAAGAAAGCAGTTGTTATGGCTACTGGACTATTGATTACTGGACTGAAATTTAAAGACACTGATTTATAATTAACATCATTATGTTATATTATTCGTACCAATAGAAATGCCTTCCACCCATTGATGTAGTTCCCTTTCCCTTTCTTATAAATACCCATTGTCTTTGTCTCCTAATTGGAATGTTATTCAGGCTTCTACCTGAATTAACGGTTACCAAATTGCTCTTCTTATTGATCTCAATAAATGCTTGTTGCCTATTACTTTGAAAGGCTTTTTTAAAAAATTAGGTTAAAAACGAGCATTTATTGAGCGCCTATAATAGACTGTGTACTGGAGATATAAAAATAAATAATTAAAATATATTTTGTTAAGAATAAATAACATATACTGCATATCTACGATGTGCTGACATTTACCTTACTATAACATCATCTCACTAGAGCACATCAGTTAAAGGTCAAGCAGATTTGGGTCCAAGTTCAAGCTTTTTCACTTGCTAACTATCTAACCTTGAAAACATTACTAAAATACCATAAATTTAAAATTATCGTGTGTAAAATGACTATAATAATTAAAGTTCCTATGTTGTATGTTTGTGAAGATTAACAAAAATAGATATGGTCCAAGTCCTGAATAATTCAAAGAATTTCATTACAATAAGTTTAATGTCACTGATGCTAGGAGACTACAGAAAAGAAGCAATTTTTTCTAAGGAGAAGGATCCCTTAGAAAGATGCTCAATGGGATGGATCTTAAAGAAAAACATATTTTTCAAGAGAATTAGGGAATACGTAAATCTCTGGCAAACAAAATATCAAACACAATCTCAAAGAAAAATAATTTTTAATTATAACTGCTGAAATGTAAACACAAGACAAATAAGGTATGATAGATTCTGAGGGAACAGGTTTTACAGAAGGCTTTATATTGCAAGTTAAGAAGTTTGAGCTTAATTCTGCAGACTCTGAGGAACCCTTGAAGGGTTAAGGGATAGCTACTTTGCATTTCAGAAACACGGTAGCTCAATAGAAGTTTTATTTGAGATCAGCAAGGTGTCAGGAAGAGCAGTTAGGAGTTGTCACAAAATCTCAGGCAAAAGCTAATAAGGAATGAACTAGGGCAAGTGTACAGGGACAAGGATGATGGGGAAGATCTAAGAAATTCTAAGGAAGGGAAACTGGAAAGGTAAAGGTGAGTGATGATACATGAGTGAAGATGACACTCAGATTTGCTCTTTGGGTCATAATACCTGTGATAAGGGATCTAGAAGGAGGAATGAGTTTAGTTTGAGGCATGTTAATTCTGAGATACTTGCAGGAATCCCAAGGACACGTGTGTAGCAAGGGTGAATTTGCATATGGATCTCAGAGGAGAGTTAAGGCAGAGAGATGTGGATTGAAGAATCATCAAATATGAGAAATCAGATGCATTAAAATAGTGGAGATTATCTGGGGGTGAGGGAGAAGAAACAGAAAATACAAACTGTGATGAGCTGAACATAAGCTTAAGACACTAATCAAAACAATTGGAGAATGAGGAAACTAGAAGAAAGGCAGAGAGAACTATTTAAAGAAATAGGAAGTAAACAAGGAGTTAACAACACAGAAAGAGACCAGAATATTGGCCTTTGAACAGGGAAAGGGGAAAGTGTGTATTAGATAAAACAAAAGCCTGAAATTTCTATGCTGTCTTAATTACTCACACACACACACACACACACACACACACACACACACACACAATATAGTCGTGTGGAGTGTATTAAGAGGTTGGGACCAGCTCAGGGAGGGTCTTGAAATCAAAGCTATTAAGTTCAGGTTTTATTTTAAGGTTTGGGAATCCCCTCCCTGCTTTATTGAGATGTAACCCTATATAATAAAAGGCTAATATGCAAATTGACCCTAACTTCGGAATGCCCAGAACGACCACTCGACCAGTCACTATAAGGTGCACTGACCACGTGGAGTCCCTTTCTCCAGCCAGCAGGATCTGCTCAACCGAAGGTGAATGGGGAAATGGGAGTAGGTGGTAGGGGATGTGGGTGGTACCAGGCCAAGACCCCCACCCCATCTATCACCCCATACACAGAGTGGCCCACAATAGGGGTGAAGCCAGTAAGCAGGCGGGAATGGCCACCTCTTGATCCATCCCCCCAGCCAGCCAATAGTAAAACTGGGCTGGGTGGCAAGGGACATTGGTGACTCCAGGCCAAGGCCCCCAACTCACTTGTCACCTCACACACAAAGGGCAACCAGCGGCAAGGATGGGGCCAGAAAATGGGAGGGAACAGCTGACGTATTGGTCCCTCCCCGCAGCCAGCAGGCTCCAATCGCCTGATGGTGAACAGGGAACCGGGTGGATGGCAAGTGGGTGGTGAGGCCAGCTGCTAGCAGCTGGAGAAGATGGCGTTGATCACAGGCCAGCCCTAGGGACTGTACACACACACACGAATTTTGTGTGCCAGGCCTGTAGGTGACAAATAAAAATTGTATATATTTATGGTGTATACATATGAAACCATGTATATATATATATATATATATATATATATATATATATATATATATATATATATTGTGAAAGTACTGACATTATTTTAGGAGAGAAGTTGCATATTCAGCTATCTGTTTCAGACATAAAACTCCAACCTTTGTGTGAAAGAAAGAGCATTTTGGAAGCAATTGTGAAGTATGGGAGTGGAGGGTGACAGCCTGCATTAGAGAATGGGGAAGTAAAAATATCTCTAAGTTCCTCTTCTTGGGAGAGTAGGGGGTGATGGGAGTTACCAGTAAGTCAGGCAGGAAACACCTTAGAAGGACCTGGATAAGGGAGGTGAGAACAGAGGACATCTGTGTCTATATGACTTAGATAAGTCCATAGATCACCTATGTCAACATGACATAGTTCATCCGGGAAAACTCCCAGAGACAGATAAGAGTGTAAGCCAAGAAGTAATTCCACCAATTGTTTTAGGAAATGCCTACAGAAGCATTTATTAAAGATAAGAGTCTGTTCACCTGAGCAAACAGCCCACATACCAAACAAATGTTTGCTTATGAAAACATTCTTTATGAGATTCCTGCAGTCTCAATGAGCTTCCAGTTTGAGAGACCACTCTTACACCACTTAGGCCTTGATTCCAAAGTTTTGTAAATATTCCACTTCTGACTTCGAGGTCATGTTCTCCCATACTGAGCCAAGTTTGAGTTAAGTTTGCTTTGTTAACAAATTCCCTGCTGATAATCTGGAGAGTTCAATAGAGAGAATATGATGAGTACAGTGTGGAACATGTAACCTGAAAGCTCTATGGGACTTCAGCAGGCCCTGGAAATTTTGCATGGAGAGCTAAACAGTTGATAGAGTTACACCCTGGCCATTGTGACTCAGTGGTTAGAGGCCGTCCTGTGCACCAAAGGGTCTCAGGTTCGATTCTCAGTCAAGAGGATGTACTTATGTTGCAGGTTCATCAATGAGCCCAATGGGGAGTGCGTGGGAGTCAACCAATTGATATGCCTCTCTCACATCGATGTTTCTCCCCCCCCCCCCGCCTCCTTTCCAATTTCTCTAAAAACCCAATGGAAAAAATATCCTCCAGTGAGGATTTTTTTTTAAAAAGAGAGTTGATAAGAGTTAAAGATGATATTTGATAAGGCTTTCAGATACCATGCAAATTGATAAAATATGCGTTCAGGACAAAATGTTGTAAGCTAATCACAATTACATGTTGTGTAACCTTCACCATCACAGTTTACAACCACCTTTTCCCTCAGTACATCCTCCACTGTCAAGCTCATTATCAGCTCCACAGTTGGGCTTATGCCATTTTTCCCTACCTGGGATAGTTTTCCCTCCTCCCTGCAGTTCAAATCTCTCAGTGCAGCAGCCTCCTGCAACCCTTGAAGCTTTCCCAAAGGCACCTTTAATTCCAAGTGTTTGTCCCTCTCTCTACTGCATAACTGGCTGTTTCATCCACTCATGTGTGTTTGTCTCATACCTCTAGGCACACCAGAATCACTTTAAAGAGAGTGAGCAATTCTTACACTTCGTTATTGCTCCCAGCCCCTAATTTATCTCTGAACTTGCTATAAACCTTCAATGTATATATTTAAATACATTAATTTAAACTCAGGGAAGTTAAAAGGAAATTGAAATACATCTGATTTTCAAAAAAGAAAGTCGTTTCACTAGCAATTAACTAGTTAATAAGCCTAAGCTTAACTGAACATTTGCTTGATGCAAATTTAAATAATGAGAGATTAGGAAAGAATGAGAAGGAACTCAGAAAGTTTATTTGAGGTAAGATCTAAAAGATCTTTTAAAATGTGTTTCTAAAACATGGGTATTGAATATTTTGATCAGAAATAAATGGATAGACATAGAAACATTATGCACCTCCATAAGTGTCTGAGAAGCTATAGACCCAACTGTTTATAATAGTAATCTAGGTGTGGCAAAGGCAGGAGAAATGATAACAAGCTATTTTTCCCTTTATTTTGATCTTATTTATTTCATTAATTTATTCCAGAGCAAACTAGTATTTGTTGGACAATAGAAAGTTGAACAAAATGTTTAAAGTATCAGTGACCAAGTTTCCATATGACACGCTAGAAAGATGCCAACACAAAATTCATCCTTGAAAGGAAATAGTGAAATAGTTATTCTTTTGAATAAGACTCAGTAGTTAGCTCCTTGTTCTGTATATTACACCAGAAGTTTTGTTGCTGAAGCTATAAACCCAGATGCAAATTATAATGATGAACTGAATCCACTGACTCTCCTCAAATGCCTTATGGTAGTGATACAAATGAGAAACTTATTTTTATTGGAGGCCTTGGTAATCAAATAAGGACAAGATTTGAGTTGAAAATTGGAACTTCAGATCTGCAATTTGATGTTCTTAATAATTATTGCATTCCTGCATTATTGAGTCCTGAGGTAGTTCAGTAAGCAGAGCTGGCTTTGGACCTGAGTTGAATGTGCGCATGCTTCCCATTCGGTGCTGGTCTCACTGGAACAGCTACCACATCTTTCCTTGCCAAGAACCAACATGAACAGCAATTAGCAAATGTGAACATGGACATGCAGTTAAAATGGAAACTTTTGCCCTTGAATAGGAATGTCTCCCTCAGCATCTCCCTTTCCTACCCAGTCACTTTTTTTTTTTAATTCTGAGCTCATTTTCAAGTTAACTTTTATTCTTTAGGAAATATCTTGGATGAACCTGGAGAATTCTGAAGCAGTCTCTATAATCCTTTAATCACTTTAAGAAGCAAACAAATAGAGAGGCATTTGGAAGAAAAAAAGAAAACAGAAAATAAGAAGCTCTGGGAACAGAATACATTAGGCTGGCATCTTGCAGTTAACAAATCTTTCTACATCCCACACCCCACCCCTGACGTGTTAGAGCAAAACCACTATTCTGAAGCCACCACATCAGACCTGGTTTATCTATTTCTTGACTGACCTGACCATTAACATCAAGTCAATAGAGTAATCTGTGTATATAGAAGTTGTCATGTGAATTTATGTTCCTGGTTCTGTATTTCTTACGATCTATTTCAGTGCCCTTTATTAATTTTGCTGTACATTTTATTTTAGGGACACAGTTGTGTATGCTTATAAAAAGTGTGTTCCTTAAAGCCATAAATAAAATAGAAATGCAATTAGCAGAAAATTAGAAATATTTATATGGCACTGTGTTTTATGTCAGTCTAGTTTGCCTCATGGCAAAATAATCCCTAATTAAACTTTACTGCAATATAAATGTTAGCAAAATGGACTGCCTGAGTCGATCAGTGAATAGGAGAAGTTAATCAAATTCAATTGCTTTCCCTAATGAGCTGCTTCATGCACTGCCTGCTCATGAGTCCAGCTCTGAGTGAGGCTGAGCAGGTAATTTGGAGAAGCCCATGGATAGCTACCACAGTCTTCTCACTTTGTGCTGGAAACACTTGGAGTTAAGAAGAATGTGATCTACTCATCTGCTGATGGGCACTTAGGCTGTTTCCAAATCTTAGCTATTGTAAACTGTGCTGCTATGAACATAGGGATGGATAAGTTATCCAAGATCAAGGGCTGTCTGAAAGCAAATAATCAAGGGCTGTAAGTGAGTGGGGTGGCAAGGCACCACTGGTCTGGCAAAACCCCACTCACTTCCCATAGTGAAATACCTGAGCCCCAAACAGGAGGTCCTTTCTGAAGGAGCATTAGCTTGGTGGTAAGGAGGGGATATACTTCTTTCTTGGGTGCTTAAGAGAGAACAGCAGGGCAAGGCCCAAGATAATTCTATACCTCTGAACTAGAGAAAGAAAAAAAAAGGAATATCACCTTCTAAAAGTGAAATAAATACAAACATAAATTCACATACAGAACAAAATCCAACCAATGAAACACATAAGTGGCTGTTCTCCCAAGTTTAAGAAACTGAAAGCAGAACTCTCAGCCTTTGTCACACTCTTGAAGTACAAGCCACTCCACAAAGCATTGGTGAGAAATATTAGCTTTTGTGAATTATTTCATCGGGAGAAGAAAAAGAAAACACCCACATAATTACACATCTCATAGAAATAACAATCATGCATTATATTTAACTGTTCTATCCCCCTCCTTTCTTTTCTGGCTTCTAAACATCAAATTTTCTCTTTATCTTTATTGTGCCTGTGTTTCCAGGGTGCTTATTGATTCCAACATGTTCTTTCTTCTTACTTTCTGTTTAAGTAACTGTGCTTATTCAATGTTTTAGTTTAAGCCACCAAGCACACAAGGTATCCCAAGTTTCCATAGCCCTGTAATTAATTATATCTCTTTACCTACAAATCTTTTTGTAAAACTTATTATTCTACATATAATTTAATTAAATAATTTCCCTCTGGATCATGACTAACCATCACTCTTATACACTGCATGTCTTTCAATTATTTATTTCCATATCAAATGAGTCCACATTTGCCTTTCCAACACTTGTCTCTTCTCTGTGATATTACCCATTACTACCCAGGCTAATTTTCTTCAAATTCATTTAACCCTGCATTCTGTATTTTGTAAGATTCTTGGAAAAAGGCGATGTAATACAAATTGGATCCCCATATGACAAGAATAAAATAAGTGGTTCAAGTTTATATGATTACCCCTGGTAAATCTTCACTCCCTATGGTCCAATTAACATGTACCTAATCCTAAGATGTCTTTCATTTTCCCTGTCATGCAGTTGTGCACTGAGCAAAAAAAAAAAAAAAAATTGAAGAATTTTCCAGAATTCTAATAAAGTAGACTACATGGCATCCACTGTAATAAATAATTAATAATGCCATAATACTGATATGTCTTAATCAATTTAGAACTTTCTGAATGGCAGTTGGAAAAGTTAATTTCCTTGAGAGGTCAAATGGCATTTTCTAGGGTTTGAAATTTCCAGATCAGCCTCAGCAATTCCACTATAAGGATAGAAACAAGAAATCTAATTAATTTGTCTTGGCTAATTAAACTTACCTGTGACGAGTGCAACGGCTGCTTGTTTGTGAATTAGAAATGTTAATTATATGAGAATATTCAGTGTTAACATGCTTGGGAAGTCTATTATACAGCCATGATTTAAAAGGCTTGACTCAAAGTCACTTTGAACTGGCAAGTTCTAACTATTCTGCTGGAATGTCAATGAATCTTGAATGTCCAAACCCAGAGCAGTTACCTACTTACCTTCTATTACCTACTTTGAGCCTGAAATGTTAGCTGTAGTTTTCATATATTATACATTATTTTGAAAAATGCACAAAATATAGAACATTAGAAATATATGCCAAAAAATGATAGGCAAAAAATCATGACTAGGATACATTTAAATTAATACCAGAAAGGCTATACTAATAGATGTATAACTTACAAAATTTAATTCTATACTTTCCATTTTAGAATGAAAAGGAGATCTTTTAACGTTTCTAAAGGACACTTGATTTCTTCTCAAGATCTATTCCTCTCTCCTCCTTATTTCCCAAACTCTCCTTTATTTAGGAAGCTAAGTTGATTTTGGCTAAATTCTGATTAGTCTAAGCCAGTCATGTAATCTTATTCTCCCTGCTAGTAGATGTCTACCGTACTTGTTTCTAGGAGTGCACTTCACCTGGTTTGGGCCAATGACATGGTAGGAGTAACTGGGGGCCCTCTGGGAGATGTTTCTTTGAAATTAACAAGAATACACTGAGGGATGCCGAAACTGGTTTGGCTCAATGGATAGAGCATCAGCCTGTGGACTCAAGGGTCCCAGGCTCGATTCCGGTCAAGGACATGTACATTGGTTGCGGGCACATTCCCAGTGGTCAATGTTTCTCTCTCATCGATGTTTCTACCTCTCTATCCCTCTCCCCTTCTCTCTGTAAAAAATCAATAAAATATGTATTTTTTTAAAAGAATACACTGAGAGATATTGGCATGTTTTATTCTGCTGAATGTTACTCCATAAAGATTTGAATCTTGGTGCTACTATAACCATCTAACAGCTATAAACAAGGCTAGTCTGATAACAAGTTTGACATTGAAGGTGGCAGAGCTGAGAAAAATGAGAAGTGCTGAATGCCATAAATGCCATGGAGCTGATGAATTTATCATTCACTAAACCAAACTATCTCATATCGCTTGTTAACTGAAAGTATCCATGTACTGATGCTTTAGTAATTGGAGGTTGTGTTGCAGATGTAAATGAGAAAAACTATCAATTCTTTGGGAGAAGCAAAATTTCTCTAGTAATTAACAGAAAACTTGCTTAAGAACATTGTTGAATTGAGACTAACTGAAGACTAGTTACTATGAAAATATTATAAATATTATGGTTTATGTTGAGCTGCATTAACTTATCTGCTATTTTTCTCTTTATAATTCATCCAATAAAAATAAAATTTATCTTAACCTTGCTCATCGGTCAAGATTGTTCCATTCAATTAGCATTGACAGAGTGCATACTTAGTATCAGATGCCATGCCTGGTACTGGAGACACAAAGCTGAACAGAACATGGTCCCTGACTTCAAGAAGCTCAGAGTCATGTAAATCTTACAATCTGTCGGCTAGAGATTGATGGGTACTTAGCAGTAGACAATTATAATGAGCACAGAAAGTGGAAAAACAAATCAGTAATTATTAATCAATAGTAATTGAAGCAAAGGGGAGTTGATTCTTATAATTGGTGTGAGACATTCATTTTAAGTAATGAAGCTAATACTCAGAGTTTGCATGCACAGAACACCAAGACAACAGGCTGATTTGATTATTTGAACAAGAAACTGTTCAAATGTGATGGTTTTAATGCTCTGTCATTTGTATTACATTTGTGGACTGAAATAGTGTTCAGTTTGACAAATAAACATTCATTGTATACTAGATTGAGACCATATCATATGGGATTGGGGATGGAAGAAGAGTAACAGAAGATAAAGGAAGAAAGGAGAAACACAAAACTGAAAGAGAAATGTCTGATGGCTCCTGAAATGTATAAAGCAGTGGGAGGGATTTTCATGTAAATAACTAATTTCAATAGAAGACCAAATCAAAGGGGAAAAGAACAAAATTGCAAAACAAAAAAAGTAGGAAAGGTTTTATGTGATACATAACATTTTGTCTAAGGTATTGAAAAAAAGAGTATGATTTTATTACAGGTTAAATAGGAGAAATTCATCCATCACCACGAATATTCTTACAGCTTTATGCTTTAATCTCACACTCTTCTAAATTTAGGCTTTGCCATCATTCTTGGCAGACACTATCCTGTTCCATTGGTTGGGTCTTGAATTTATGGCGCTTAAGTACTTCTTCGGTTATCAGGAAGGAAGTTACTTTTAATATCAAATTTTCTAGGTTGTAATGGGGTTTAGGGAAAATCCACCTGTCATGAGGGTTATTTGATTCTAAATTTATATCAGTTTATAGACACTTAGATCACAAACTCATTCTATATAACTCAAAAAAAATAGAACCCATACATCAAATGTTATAGCTGAACGGTACACAAACCAGCATACAATCCAGCATGCTAAGGGAATTGCTGAAGGTCACATTGGGAATTTGGCAGAAGAAATGGTGCTAGAAGTTGGGAGTACAATAGACCACACTGTTTTCTTTCCATCACACTACCTTCCTTCATTAGTTTGGATTCACTTTTGGTTAAAGAATTGCCCACCTTCACAACACCTGGCTCCACAGGAAAAATTGTTTGGTGCTTTTACTAAGATTCTATATCTAGAAATTATTGTTCATGTGATTAGGCAGGAGCTCAAGTCTTCCAATGGAAACTTTCCACATAAACCCAAAAATGTTTTTAACAGTACCCCTGTTGTCTTTTTCCAACCACAACTAATGTATATTTTTCTGTCAAAAGGAATATGTTTTATGTACAAATTAGCATCTGCCTTGTTCATGCTGAATCTATGTAATCAGTATAATAATGAGAGAAATGACTCATAATTTTTGCCTTATGTGTTTTTTTTTCAATTTGGTAAATTAAAAAAGCAATGCCAAATTGCAGTTATGAAGACACAACTGAGAAGTCTGTCTAACTGCACAGCCTTGTCTAGTCTTTATGGGAAGAAAAGGTACATCTGTTTCTTCTGTAAGCTTGTTTGAGGGATGATGACACTCAGGAGAGAAACACCAACCCAGGAATTCATGTATTTTATGAACCAAACCAAAAAAAAAAAGAAAGAAAAGAAAACACCAATAAGCTTGTTCTTGGAAAAAACTGATTTTTACTTTCTGTAGTCTGTGTTGTATTCTTGGGGGTTAGGGCTGGACCAAATGATCCTAATTTCAAACCATTTAGCCCATTTTCTGAATAATTAACATGCTCAAATATTAACAGTGTCTCAAGGGTATTCATCTGATTCCCACATTTAATGTTTATAATTCTCACTTAATTTTAGCATGTAGTAAAAACATTTATGCCCTAATATGTTAACACACAGTACTGATGTGGAGAGAATCCATTAGCAGATGACTTTGTAGCTAAGCTAAGAGTAGAATACAATAGTTTCCATAAATATTATGTGATCATTTTTATTGCTAGGCATTACAGGCCAGTGACAGAAGGTAGATAAACCTGTAATAGGAAGTATAGTAAGAGACCAGAAAAATACATTGTCAGTAGAGAGCTTTGAAAACACAAAAACTAAATAAGTCAGGATGCTGAAGTCAGAAGCAATGTCTCTTACGAATTATATGAACTATTCTAATTAATTATTACACTTTAATGCTCTAATATACCATGAATGATTTAAAATTTTACATGTTCAAGAGGAACTACAATTTGTTCTTTGAATAAGTCTGACCTGATTGTGAAAAATAATTTATTGCAGTCTTGGGCTGCATTACTGAGAGTATAATATCCAGATCAAAGGAGATCAAAAGTGTCAAAGCATATCAGGACAACCAAAGCTCTTCTTTAAAGGAGCATGCCAGCTAATAAAGGTCAAAGGAATAAAATTAGAAATGTTGCAACGGCTAATATCATAATTGATGAAAGCAAGATGCTAAAGCCATAGGTGTAAATTATTGGAGAACAGGATATTCATACAGTCTTAAAATAGCAACCCACAATTTGTTGATTAATTACAAAAGTGAAAACTAACTTTTATAATGTAAAGTCTGGAAACATCATCTTAACCAAATGGGCAAAATGTTTGCCAACTATAACAAACAGATACCATGCACTCCGTAATGTGACAGAGTGACATGACACATTACTTATATAGTATTCTTTTTAAAATATTTAATCAAAATCTAACAATGAAAGTTCAATCAGACCAATCCAGATTGTGGAACATTCTGTCAGACAAGAGACAGAATTCTTCAAAAAGGCCAATATGATCAAAGAAGAAGAAAGGTTAGGAGACATAACCACCAAATACAAAGCATGATCCTTGACTGGATTGTGAGATGGGGGAAAGAAAAAGAAACATCTATAAAGAAAAATTGGGGCACAATTAGGGGTTTTTGAATTTGACTACATATTATTATTATTATGTCATAATTATTGGATGTGTTGATGGTAGAGTGGTTACATAGGTCGATGTCTTTGTTCTTACAAAATATTAGTATATGCTCATGTATGTAAGGTCAAGGTGTTATACCAGCAACTTAATGTCAAAGTTTCAGTAAAAAAATCTATACATGGAGAGAAATAAAGCACATGTGGTGATATATTAAAAATTTGTGAATGCATGTGAACAGTATGGAGGTGTTCAATGTAGTATTCCTTCAACATTTCTCTAAGGTTAATATTTTCTTTTAAAAATTAGGATAAAAAGAGTACATGAGGAGTATTGAGTTCAATTCCTTGATACCACATTTTAAAGATAATGTCTGTGACTCAGAGAAAGGTGAGAGGATCAAATATCAAGACGGTAAGGGGAGGAAGAAATAATGTCATAGGGAATTGAGAATTGTTCCCATGCTTTTTAGATGCCTGGTGTACAAAATTCATGCACAGGGGCAGGAGGGGTGTCCCTCAGCCCAGCCTGCACCCCACCCTCTCCAATCTGGTACCCCTAGAGGGATGTCCAACTGCCCTCTCACAATCCAGGACTGCTGGCTCCCAACTTCTCACCTGCCTAACTTCCTGATTGCCCCTAACCGCTTCTGCCTGCCAGTCTGATCACCCCCTAACCACTCCCCTGCTAGCCCAATTGATTCCTAACTGCTCCCCTGCCAGCCTGTTTGCCCCCAATTTCCCTCCTCTGCCAGCCTGGTCACCCCTAACTGCCTTCCCCTGCAGGGTTGATGGCCTCCAACTGCCCTCCCTTGCAGGCCTGGTCCCTCCCAACTGCCCTCTCCTGCTGGCCATCTTGTGGTGGCCATCTTGTGTCCACATAGGGGCAGGATTTTTGACCACATGGGGGCAGCCATCTGTGTGTTGGAGTGATGATCAATCTGCATATTACTCTTTTATTAGATAGAATAGAGGCCTGGTGCACGGGTGGTGGCCAGCTCTTTTGCCCTGAATGGTGTCCCAGATCAGGGTGGGGGTTCCCTTGGGGCGAGGGGCAGCCTGAGCAAGGGGCCACTGGTGGTTTGCAGGCCAGCCACACCTCCTGGCAACCCAAACAGAGGCCCTGGTATCTGATATTTATTTACCTTCTACAATGGAAACTTTGTAGCCTGGAGCGGAGGCAAGCCTTCTGCTCTTTCCAGCTCTGTGGATGCAGCCATTGCTGATGGAATTTGTTTACCTTATATAATTGAAATTTTGAAGCCTTGAGTGGAGGCTTAGGCTGAGAATGGCAGGTGGAAAGCTTGGCTTCCTTTATTGCCTGGGAAACCCAAGCCTCCTTCCTGCTCTCTGTTGCTGTAACCATCTTGGTTGGGTTTATTTGCATACTCGCTCTGATTGGCTGGTGGGCATGGCTGGTGGGCATGGCTGGTGGGTGTACCAGAGAGACGGTTAATTTTCATATTACTCTTTTATTATGTAGGATTAGAGACCCAGTGCATGAATTCATGCTTCGGTGGAGTCTGGCCAGTCTGGCCAGTGGGAGAGGCATGGTTGGTTGGCCAGCCTGCCTGCTGGTCAAACTCCTAGTAGAGGGGACAATTTGCATATTAGCCTCTTATTATATCGATAGATATATACACTGAGTGGCCACTCAGTGTATACACACACACACACACACACACACACACACACACACACACAAAATAATAAAAGCATAATATGTAAATCAACTGAATGGCCAAACAGCAGAATGACCATCCTGATGACTTTCTGGACGAAGCTGGGGATGCAGCTGCCACAGCTGTGAGCGCCAAGGCAGCTACAGAGGCTGCAAAGGCCTACTCTTTTTTTTTTTTTTTTTTTTTTAATATATTTTATTGATTTTTTACAGAGAGGAAGGGAGAAGGTCAGAGAGTTAAAAACATCGATCAGCTACTTCCTGCATACCCCTGACTGGGGATATGCCCACAACCAAGGTACATGCCCCTCACCAGAATCGAACCCGAAACCCTTCAGTCCACAGGCCGATGCTCTATCCACTGAGCAAAACCAGTTGGGGCACAAAGGCCTACTCTTGCATGAATTCCGTGCATCAGGCCTCTAGCATATATATATTTGAAGAGCAGCACACTCATGTGCCAGGCATTTCGCTGAGCACTAGAATTCCAAAAGTGACAAGAACAGTGAGGTCCCTGCCCTCATAGTTTTTCAGCTCAGCTCAGAGCTTCAGGAAACAATGAGAACCAAGAAAACGAGTTTTTTATCCATTTTATGGGACTATTCTTCTGTGGAAAAACCACAAAGATTATCCTGAAAAGCCAGATTTTATTTGTGAAAATGTTTATAAAGCAATGTTTTATCCTATTAATAGCTAAGTACATATCCCAATGTAGCATATTTTAAGAAGAGAAACACCATTACTATTTACTTTTAATTTAGTATGCCCATTTTTATTACTTGCAATGTGCATATCTTCTAAATTTATATCAATATGAATTAATGTGGGTTTAATAATTCCTTCATAATTTTGCAATACATATATACTTTGTGATAAATGAATGTTCCCTGCAAAAGTAACATTGATCATTATTTTCTGCAATTATATATGTTCAAAACCCAAGTACATGTTGAATGTTGGTAAACGGAAACACTAGGCTTTTTTCAATGGCTTTGTCAATACACTGGCTGTATAAGAAAGGATTTAGTGGAGCTTGTCCCAGGATCTGCATAAAGCTGGAGTGAATCTGTTGTTCAGAGGGCTCTGAGCCAGAGGAGGTGGTCTTTGTGGACCAAATAGGTAGGACAGTTTTTAGGAAGACGTTGATACTAACAGAGGGAGTTTCAAACTCTGTGTAGAGGAAGAGTAGAAAGAAAGATGGCGAAGAAGCCCTGAGCATGTTAGAACCAAAGATCATGGTGAAACTAAAAATGATTCGAATGGAACAAAATCATGTAGGAGTAGTTCGGGATTAAAGCTCTGAAGGTTTAGAAACAGGCCTTTGCATGAATGCATTTATTTAGTAAGCCTGACAGCATAAAGGAAACAGTCAAAGAAACCAAACCATCCTTGTATGCCAGACTTAATTTCTATACACTTCCAGAGAGGCCAAACACATACTTACGAACTTAGCAAAATATATCTTTGGCATTCACATTTAGACCAGAGTGTCTTGCATTTTCCCGCAAAGTCAAACTGGTTTCTTCAAGTCTGTATTGGCATCTTATGTTTGTGAGAGTTGGTCCTGGCCCTCTATCCTCAGCCTCATGAAAAGTGTTGCTTATTCACTCTTAACTACTCATTTAGGTATTCCCGGAAACATTGGCCACTTCTGAAACGTAAGTGAGCAGAATGTGGAATTATGATAATTTATGGCTCCAAGGCTTTGCTTTATTATTATTTATCAGTTAGGGTGATTTAACTCAAAATCACTTATAAAACACTGTGATTTATAATCAGACACAGCAAGAAATCAGAGTTAGTTCCTGTTATTGTTTCAAGATTGCTTCATTTTTGGCTTATTTCTCAAAGAAATGGCTTTTCCTCCTCAAATCTGTCTCCTGTGGTGGCAAATAGTATAACAATGGAATAAAAATTCAGTACCTTTTTGCCATGGGTTGAAGATATTCCTTTCATATTGTCCCTAATACTTTAGATAGAATTTAAGGCAGTGAAGTCTAAAAGATGGAAAAGAGAAAAAAGTAAAAGTAATACTATCCTTTGAGGGCCAAGCACTATACTGAAATATTAATACATTGCCTCATTTTTCCTTATAATCAGCCTATATGGTAACAATAATTACCCTAATTTTACAGTTGCAGAAACTGATGCCTAAAAAAAGTAAAAAACCCATGATGACAAATCTCTTAAGGAAAAGCGCTGGGCTTTGCAGCTGGCTGGCTGATTCTTTGACAACGCTACTAATCACAAGCAATAACAACGATGGAAATTAGAAGTCAAGAAGGCTGGCTTCCACTGAAAGCAAATCTCCCCACCCAGGCTGTATGTGGCTCATTTGGGACCCTAGGCACTCTGGTATCCTTAGGTGATCCTCAGGCATTCTCTGGGTGCCATGCATTTCCCTTTGCAGTCAACTGGAGAATCAGCATCGTGAGCGCAATCTTTCCTTTCAGTCCAGCGTGTTGCCAAGCACAGCCTGGAACAGAGGCTAGACTGGAGGAGACTGAATTATGCAGCAAGCTCCTCAGCCTGTGGACTTTCAGATAACGTGTTCTGCCAGGAGAGCTCTGTGTTCTGTCACCTATTTGTTCATGCTGGAACCATACAAGGTGAGTGCCCTACAACGCAGGCTGCAAAACAACAGATGATGCTATGCTGTGTAGGTCACTGTGGAAACCTGACTTCTGAGAGCATAAAGCCTATTGTTAGCACTGCTATGTGAATACGCTTCCAACAGAAACTATCTTTCCCTATAGAGGTCTGATTTCCCCAGATCACTTAAACAATCCCAATTTTTAACATACTGATTTTCCAGCATGTAGGATGCTTAACACATTTTTGAATGGTATACAGAATAAAGAACCTCTAAATATGTCCATGTCCAGTCTGACCAGTGTTGCTCAGTGGTTGAGCATCAACCTATGAACCAAGAGGTCATAGTTTGATCCCCGGTCAGGGTACGTGCCCAAGTTGCAGGCTCCATCTCCAGAGGGGGCATGCCAGAGGCAGCCGATCAACAATTATCTCTTATCACTGATGTTTCTATTTAGCTTTCACTCTCTGAAATCAATAAAAATATATTTAATTTAAAAAAATGTCCGTGCTCTAACTTGAAGAACCTGTGAATTTGTCACCTTATATAGCAAAGGGGAATTAAGACTACAGATTGAATGAAAGTTGCTAGTCAGCTGACCTTAAAATAGGGAGAATATTCTGGATTGCCTGGGTGGGTGGACCCAGTGTAATCAAAGGGTCCTTTCATGTGGAAGAGGAAGAGAGAGGTCAGAGTGATGTGATAGGGAAAGGACTCATCTCACAGTGGCTGGCGTTGAAGAGGGAGAACAAAGACCACCAGCCATGAAACCAGGGTAGCTTCTTAAAAGTTCAAGGAAATGGATTCGTCCCTACAGCCTCCAGGAGAAATACGGCTCTGCCAATACCTTGTTTGACACTAGTGAGACTTCAATACCTTATTTGACACCATTGAGACCTCTGTCAGACTTCTCTAGCCTACAGAACTGTAAGACAACAAATTTTTGTGGTTTTAAGCCACTGAGTTTGTAGTCATCTACATAATAACCATAGGGAAATAATACATGGCTAAACAATTGTTTTCCAAAACAAGATAAACTATTGAGTGAGTACTTGAAGACCTGTGACTTTGTGAATTGAAAAGTTGTTGCCTGCAGCCAATCGGCATCACAGTGAAAAACAGGTATATGTGTACCAAAAGTGAGAATGGTGGCAGCACAGCCCTGGGACTAAATAGCACTTGGAAGCTGACTGAAGGTGTAAGAGCAGGGAAATGTCAACATGGATGAGGGTTAGTTATATATAAAGTACGTAAATAATGAATATAGGTTTTAGGGGGTTGTGAGCTTATGAGACAAAAAAATATGATGGCATATCACCAAAGGAAAAATATATTTTTTTTAGTATTGTGCAAACTTTTACTCTATTTGCCACATCAATGTTATATAGAAAATATTATAATATTTACTTCCCAGCTTCTTGGGGAGTATTTTATAATTCATAATGTAAAGCTAAAGAGACTGACACAAAATTTAATGTACCCTAAAGTTTTAAAATTAAACTAATATTGAATTATTTTTTAGTTAGCCAATAAACAATTTTTTAGTACCTTCCACATTTAACATACTGACCTTATATGTAATGCAGTATAAACATGTTTCTTCCACTTCTCAAAATTTAATAATCTAGAATATATATTTTATAGATATATAGACACACACACACATACAAATAATTATATCTTAAGGTAAAAGGTGGGAAGAGAAATATAAAAGATACAGATCAAGAGCCATTGCATTATAATAGCCTATTCACTATATATAGCCTATTTTAAAGACAATTTCTAATCCTCACTTTGCAACGAGGTACCAAATTTGTTCCCTGTTTTAAGATAGAAAAATCAGACTCAGAATACTCAAGGCCAAATGGCTAGATGGTGTGTACGATAAATTGCATACAGTAAGAAAAGTCGGTTTAGATGGCCACAGCTATGTACCTGGTACTATTTGCAATGTTTTAAATCCACGTGTTATTCTATTTTACAGGTGAGGGAACAGAGGCACAGAGAGGTTTAGTATCCTTCCCTAAGTTACACACGTAGTAAGTGGCAAGATTAGGGTTCTATGGTCCATCGTTTATCCACTATATGCACAAACTCTCTGTAGTAAATTTCTTCAGTGTTTCCCAAAGTGTGGTACGCGTACCCCCAGGGGTACGGGGAGAGTTTGGTGGGGGTAGACGTTGCACCAGAGTTTGGTGGGGATATGCATTGCACCGTGCTTAGCTGCACCTAATTCTACGTTTCTCATGAGTACGAGGGGTACTCAGCGTTATGAAAATTATAGAAGGGTTACACATAGGTCAAAAGTTTGGGAAACACTGTATGAATATTGAGGTTTTCCCTACACATCTGTTTTAAACTGGAGCCTAATCCAGTGTCTGATAGGGAACCACAGAACTTGGCATTTTATGGATGTGAATTAATATTATATTTTCTTTGGAGGGGGTAGAAAAGGATCTCTAGTAAAGTAGTGAAGATTAATTACTGAATTTATGACAAGCACTGGAGGCTCACTGTGACTCCTGCTGTGACTTCAGTGTAAAGATCTCAAGGCTCAAGTCATTTATTTCAAATGTTCTAAAGGTTAGAAAACCCTCTCATTAATTTTCTTGGTGCTGAATAAATATTACATGAAACTGTGGTTGCTTGCTTTAATCATAGCTTATGAAAACAAAGCTCTTTTGCATGTACTTTTATCTTCTTTCATTTAGTTCTTAAGGTGTCTTTGAGTTGCCCTCCAAACACGTTCCAGATTCTGAGAATTGGACAGTTGTCTAACTGACAAACTATGTGAGTAAGAATTTGAAGTGAGAAATTGTCTAGTTTTCTATTTCTCCACTTGAGATCAATATTATTTTTACCTGCTTGAATTTCCCAGACTTACTACCATGTCTCAGTATTTGGGCAAAGTGATAATAGAATTTTTTCTGGAAGAACTGGAAGGAAAGAACACAGCCTTCTCCATATGAAATCTCTGTTTGACAGTTTTTCAGTTAAGTATGACAGTAAGGAAGCCCTGCCTTTATGTAAGGCTGGGCTCATATTTGCCTTTGAGTGTGAAGTTATTTTATAATTATTTCCTTTCTCAAAATGGGTAGAAATCCAAACTTGTTCTCTCAATTTTACCTGAAGTTTTATATTAGGAGTATGAGTTTAATTCTCAGCTTCTGAATTGCTCTGAAGTAATAACATGGGGATAAACTATTGAGTGAATACTAGAAGACCTGTTAAACTCTATAATTGAATGAGAACAGGTAAATAGTTGTAAAAACTCCCTATTGAATAGGCTCTTGGTGCCCATGTCTTTATTTAATCCTCAAAAATCCCATTTTATTGTAGCCAAAACCAGTTTGGCTCAGTGGATAGAGCATTGATCTGTGGGCTAGAAGGTCCCAGGTTCGATTCCGGCCAAGGGCATGTACATTGGTTGTGAGCACATCCCCAGTAGGGGGTGTGCAGGAGGCAGCTGGTTGATGTTTCTTTCTCATCAATGTTTCTAGCTCTCTATACCTCTCTCTTCCTCTCTGTAAAAAATGAATGAAATATATATTTTTAAAATCACATTTTATAGATAAACAAACAAACTCACAGATATTGAGAAATGTGTCCAAGTTCACATTGGCAGTGAAGAAACACCTATCAGTCTGGCTCCAGATGAACCCTTCAAGTTGCTGTAGATAGCAGGTACTGTTGGACAATATTCAATTAAAGGAGAGCAAAAGGAGAATTGGGTACTGTACTTTACTGCATTTACATCTAAATTCAAATTTAGTTCTAATCCTTATGTGCATGATAATGGATTTAACTATCTCAGCCTCAATTTCCTTACTGATGAGAATAATATCATCTACTTTGCAGTGTTTGTGAGAACATTAGAGATAATTTTTTTGAAATACTTGATACAGTGCCTGATATGAATTAGCCCCCAATATAGTTCACAGCTAATATTAATTTGCGAAGTGTTTTTCTTTTTTTCTCTTTTTAAAAAATATTTTTTAGCGATATTTTACAGAGAGGAAGGGAGAGGGAGAGTTAGAAACATCAATGAGAGAGAAACATTGACCAGCTGCCTCCTGCACACTCCCCACTGGGAATGTGCCCACAACCAAGGTACATGCCCTTGACTGGAAGCAAATTTGGGACCTTTCAGTCCTCAGGCCGACACTCTATCAGCTAAGCCAAACTGGTTTTAGCGCAAAGTGCTTTTCATTGTCTTCCAAATCTATATAACATTCCATAAGGAAAATGTATATCTGTATGAGAAAGAGCTCTAGTGGATTGCTAAGTATGTCAAGTTGCAGAGACACACTTATCAGCTGTCTTTGTAACAGCATGTGCAGCTGAGGACACTACAAAGAAGGAATCACTCAGCCCATGCCAGTGTACACGGGCTCATGCCCAGAGCATAACACAGAAGGCACGAGGGTAACCAACTGGTAGGGGTCGTCTGTCTGGGTTCACCCTGGCTCAGGCATGTGGGCTGAAATACACCTGGAGACTGGAGTTTCCCGGAATCTACAATATGGTGGGGTTTGGGGTGGAGGGTGCAAGGCTGACTCACAGGAAGGCAGCCACCTGCCATAGCAACCCAAGGTGATCTTCCTAGGCTTCCATGTGAAAGGGCCACGTTCCAAAAAGACTGTACCAATTTCCAGCCTAACTAGTAGTGCACAGGACTGCCTATTTTTGGTTAAATTCTAGCAAACCATAAACATACTTTTCTCAAACAAATAATTTTTTAGATTTCTTATCAAGCTAATGTCAAAATTAAAGGATAGGCATGACAGATCCCTCTGATGAAATAAGAAATTAATTGGTCTGAGATCTCAAAGACTAGAGCCAGCAGAAAAAAATAAATAAATAAATAAATAAATAAATAATAAAAAAAGAAAAAAACAAAACAAAACAAATTACTAAGCAAATCTTGTCATGATTACAGGGAAGATGGAGTAGATATGGGGGGATAAATGGTGATGGATGGAGACTTGATTTGGAGCAGTGAACACGCAATACAGTGTACAGATGATATGTTGCAGAATTATGCACTGAGACCCATGTAATTTTGTTAATCAGTGTCACTCCAACAAATTCAATAAAAAGGATAAATGTATTGATAGCAAGCCTATCACCATAGAGTGAAGCTGCAGCTGCGGTGACTATCATTAGTGCTTTAGAAGGCTTCTGACAACAAGAAAGGAAAATCAGGGTTGATTGTAACATTTCTATTAGCCTGAAAGAAACCCTCAGTGCAATGCAGGTGCCTTCTTAAAAAAATACATTTCAGGGTCCACACCACACAGATTCTAGCTTCAATAGGTCCAAGATAGAGTCCAGGGACCTGCAGTTTTAACAAGATCCCAGGTGGTTCTGAGGCAGGTGGTATACCCTGAACATTTTGAGAAATACTGATCCCTGGCCTCAACTCTGGCTACATATTGAATCAACAGGGAGATTTTAATATCTCAGATGGCTTGCAAAGTGATGAAAAGAATATGAATATTACAATATTTTTAAAACTTATAAAATGCTTTAGGCGTACCGTGGGGTCCTCTGCAAGGTATTCAGACCTTGCAGAGGACCCCACGGTATGCCTAGTTCAGTTATGATGAAGGTGTGCTAAACATAGAATTCTAGATAACCAGATTTTATGACAGTCTCTGCTTTTATTTTACTAAAACAAGAGAGGAAAGAGTAAAATCTAAGCATATCTATTTCTTCGTTTTTCTGATAGAGTCCCTTTCTTTGCACATTGGGAAGAAATTTTACTGTTGTAGTTGTTATGTCTCTGAGTTTGAAGCTAGAAAAAAATTTTAAATTCTGAAAGCATGCACGCCTCTTTTCTCCTATGAAAATTATGGCTTGTTCTCTTCATTGTTTCAGCAACTTCCTTGCAAAAGGGTTAACTCCTCAAGGTTAAAACCTACTTCATTAATAGTTATCTGCTAGACAAATGATCCCTAAAACATTGACAAGTAATTTTTAGAAGTGATACATTTTGGTCCCACCACCATCCGTTGCTGTAAAAGGTTAATGGCAAGCTTGTCATTTCTCTCAGAGTTTCATTAGGCGGATATTGTCTGAAAGGTATTTACCAGCACTGACATGCTTGCGGAATCAATAGTGGTAATGAGGAGCTGCTTTATTCTGGAAGTGGAAGTAAAATATGGGTGTCATTTTGTTTGTCACATGCCTTGAATCACCGATCTGGGTCTTCCTGAACTAGCCCACTCTGTCACTGGTCGCCCACAGGCAGGCAGAGAAGTTGGTAACTAACATCGAATGACCGAGATTAAGATGATGGACAAGTAGGTGACATTTTCAGCATGTTTCTGGAAAATAACAGTCGATGGCCACAGGACAGGGAAAGGATTATTTTAAGTAGGTCAAAGTTTTGGCAAATATATCACCTCATCTTTATTCTCAAAAACAAAACTTGAAAAGATAAAGTGATTCATTATGTAGGACAGTGATTTCACTAAGAGGCTTTGGCATTGCAACTGGTTATGCCTTTATTTAATTGGTCTGTAAAGCCCCAACTGTTTTTGTCTTGGCTTTGATTAGCACTAATTTAGGGCCCTTTGGTTCTGTTCAGTGATTTTAAAAACTTGACTCATTAAACGAAGACCGGGAGCTTAAAGGCAATGATAAACTTAAGCTGGATAACTATTTCCCTGCATATTTATGAGTTCAATACTAGATAAGCGTATACTGCCGTATTAGCTTATATTAAATCCGTTTCTCATTTAAAAGGAAAAACACAACAAAAAAAAGGTGCATTTACAAACATTTGTCTTGGTTGATTTGGAAACTTACAGTATCTCAATTCCGCTATAATGCAAGATGGGGACTTTATAGTATTCACAGCTTTATCCGCAGGACCTAGAACGGTGTCTACCTAGGGGTAGGCCATCAATAAAGACTTATTGAATAATTAATGTTTTCCACAGATCAATAACAGACTCTAATACCAAGAATTTACCACATATTTAATAATATGCTTCCTTTGTGTCAAAAAGGGGAGAAATAGTAACATACCATATTTGCAAAACAAGTGGGAAGCAGAAAGCCAGTGTTGAAAGCTGGGGGAAACCATGGGTACAAGGGACCTGACAGAAAGTTTTAAGGATCTCCAGGGAAATAAAAACTTCCGTAGAAAAGGAAATTTCATCATAGTTTATAATATAGTTTAGCTGTTAATAGTCATACCAATGTCAACACCGGATGTTGTTGTAACCAAAATTACAATCTGACAATCAGAAGAATGGTCAAGAAGAAGCATGGGGAGACTTCACTTTTCATTTTCCATGATAGAAAAAAAAGTCAAGTGATGAAGCTTAAAACTGAAAGTCAAAAGAGTAACAATGCAAACACAAAATTTACAAAATGGTAATAAATCCCCAAATCATTAGCTAAATGAAATGGCTGCTTGTGGAGAGAAGAGAGCAGTGAAACTGCCAGTGTGTGTGTGTGTGTGTGTGTGTGTGTGTGTGTTGTAGTTAAAAGTTTCAGTTCTTCAGAAAGCCAGAAGGTATGTTACCTCAAAGCTAGTGGATTCCTACATCCCATGACCTTATGGTTGATTATCTCATGTTCATATGACCTATGGATACACTAAGATACTAAGGAATCTCAGTATCAAACCTACAGTAGGCCCATACCAACAGCCTTACTATATGAAGTTTGTTCTTCTGCCAAATTGATGTTAAATCTGAAGAAATCGTAGACTCTAAAAATGTATCAACTAATTACAAAACAGTAGATTTAATCTCTGTATGACAGCTGGGGTCTTAAAGAGCTGATTGAAGATTGAACTCTCTCACTTTGCCATTGAGGAAACTGAGGGACCAAGAAGAGACATTTTCCAAGACTGGGATTAGAAAACAGTCTACTACTTCTTGCATAAGTCTCTCTGTCCAGGTTGTTTACTTACTCCTTGATGGATTGACATTGGAAGGCTATTGTTCAAGATCCATTACTATGGACTGAATTGTGTCCCTGTAAAATTCATATGTTGAAGCCCTAACTCCCAGTGTGATGACAGTGGAGATGGTGTTTTGGAGAGGTGATTTTATTTATATAAGGTCATGTGGCTGGGGCCTCAGATGGGATTAGTGCCCTTATAGGAAGATACATCAAAGAGCTCCCTTTCTTCTCCTCCTCCTTAAACTCCTCTTCCTTCTACTTCTCTCCTTTTCTTTCTGTCTCTATATATACATACCTTTTCCCCTACCCCTTTCTGCCATGTGATGGATGACTCAGCAGCAATAAGCTGGCCCATTGGAAGCCGGGAAGAGAGCCTTAGAGTTCTAAAACAATTAACAGGGTGTTTGGCTTTATTGTGGCTTTCCTGTGATTTTTCCAGGGATGGTTCATGCACCAAGAATAGCTGTCTTTTAAAATTTACTCTGCTTATGGCATAACTCACATTTTAGTTATGGAAAGAATATAAGTTGTTTATTAAAAACAGTGGGAGTTAATTTCAAACCTTTTTGAAAAACAATAGAAATTTTTTTATTTCATACAATTTTATTACTTGAAAATGGTCCATAATTTTGCTTCATAAGTACATGTAAATGGACATTTTAGCTTCATATATGTATTTAGCTTCAAGCATTATATCAGCAGGAATGTGTCATAATAAATATGTTTATTATTTTTATTGTGTTTATTTCATGGTTGCAGACATATGGCAAAAATGACCAAACTATATACTTTAAATATTTACTGTATATTGTTTTTCAATTTTACTTCAATAAAGTCTTTTTTCAATCTACAGAGAAAGTTCACAGCAAGGGTGCAGTTTACCACCACTGCCAATCTGTCCCTTCAGGGTATTTGCATTTTGGCTTTGGTTTAATTCTCACTCCTGCCACTGATTTATTTCAAAAGATGATTAAAGTCAAAATTCATTAAAAAGAATGTTTTATCACCCACTCATACAGAGAGTATGTTCTCAAGAAAATAAATATTCAGTAATTTTGCCTTACTGTCTGCAGCTTTGTCTTGCCGACATCAGTCAGCCTGCATCTGTATGCTCAAGGTCAAATCATATGCATATTAAAGATATTATCTGTCTCTTTATCTTTTATTATTAAAATGGCTCATCAAGTATTAGACTCAGAATATGAAACATGGTTGGACCAAGGCAGAAGAAACCAACCAAGTTGAACAATTATGCTTAATTGTAAGGTCATATCTATATAATTAAAATCACATTAAGTGCTATTTTATGGGCATAAGTGGGGCCTTTATTGCATTAACTTTATGAAGATACAGATTCTCTAACATATAGAAACTATCTCTAGTAACTGAAACATTATTGAGCTCTCAGGAATAAGAATGAAAGTAACTGTAAATACCCAGCCCATGTGGTCCCCGGGTCAGGGCACATGTCTGACTTCCAGGCTCAATCCCCAGCAGGGGGCATGCAGGAGGCAGCCAATCCATGTTTCTCTCTCATCTATGTTTCTATCTATCCCTCTCCCTTCCTCTCTCTCTAACATCAATAAAAACATATTTTAAAAGGTAATTATA
The DNA here is from genome assembly GCF_964339955.1 of Pipistrellus hanaki. NCBI lineage: Eukaryota > Metazoa > Chordata > Mammalia > Chiroptera > Vespertilionidae > Pipistrellus > Pipistrellus hanaki. The sequence continues at coordinate 17,291,155 of NC_140504.1, forward strand.
AAGCTACACTGATTATAGTATACCAAAGGCCTCGTGCAAGAATTCGTACATGGGTGGGGTTACTCAGGGTGGCCTGTGGGGATCAGGCCAAAATCTGCAGTCCAAAGCCACCTGTAGCTCCTACCTGCCTCTCCCACTTATCCCGGCTTCACTGTGCCTGCTACAGGCTCTTACCCAATTAGTCCTAATCAGGATAGGCTTGCACCACTGTAGCAGTGCTCACCAGCCATGAGCCCTGCATCTGGTGCCTTCCTGAGGGGAGTGGTCAGCAGGATCTGGCTAAAACCAGCTTTACAACATCCCCCAAGGGACTCCAAATTGTGAAAGGTTGCAAGCTAGGTTGAGGGACCCCACTAGTGCACAATCAGGTTGGCCAGCTGGGGAGGAACTGTGGGAGGGCTCCAGGGCATGTCTGGCCCATCTCATTCAGTCCTGATCTGCTGGACCCCAGCAGCAAGCTAACCTACTGGTTGGAGCATCTGCTCCCTGGTGGTCAGTGCACATCACAGTGAGCAGTTGAGCAGCCTTAGCATATCATTAGCATATTACACTTTGATTGGTTGAACAGTCAACTGGTCACCGGACAACCGGACACTTAGCATATTAGGCTTTTATTATATAGGATATACTTTACAGTCTTTTGCAATTTATAACATATAGTAATCCTCCCTTATATAGGTATGTTTCAAGCACCTGAATGGATGCTGAAACTGTAGATAGTACATATATATACTATATTTTTCCTACACATTCATGCCTATGGTAGAGTTTTATTTATAAATCAGGCACAGTAAGAAATTAGTAACAGCTAATAATAATAAAGTAGAACTATTATATCAATATACTGCATTAAGAGTTATGTGACTGTGGCATTATTAAATAAAATGAGGGTTATTTGAACATAAGCACTGCACTACCATGAGAGTAGACAGTTACCATGATAACCCAGGTAGCTACTGAGTGACCACCTGGTGGGTAGGGTATAGAGCACAAATATGTTAGACAAAGAGAGGATTCACATCCCACTTTGGAAGAAGCAGGACAGCACGATATTTCATCATACAATTCAATGGCACACAATTTAAAATTTAGGACTTATTTATTTCTACAATTTTCCATTTAATATTTTCAGGCCACATGGGTAATTGAAATCACCAAAAGTGAAACCACAGATGGAGGTGGACTATTATACTAGATTTTCATAAATTTTATCTCATTAGAAAATGAGTGATGACTCTATAAAGTGACTTGAACTTTGTGGCAGAGGCAGCATAACGTGAATCAATTTATTTCGCTATTTTGTACTCATACTAGAGGCCCAGTGCCCTGTACCCTCTCCAATCTAGAACCCCTTGGGGGATGTCCAACTGCCAGTTTAGGCCAGATCCCAGGAGTCAGGCCTACATTGGCAGTAGAACATTCCTCTCATAATCCTGGACCACTGGCTCCTAATCACTCGCCTGCCTGCCTGCCTGATTGCCCCTAACTGCCCCCCCCCCCGGTGGCCTGGTCACCCCTCATTGCCTATGCATGCTGTCCAGGTTGCCCCCTCCCTGCCAGCCTGGTCGCTCCTAACTACCACCACCCCTACCACCACTAGCCTGGTCACCCCTTACTACACCCCTGCTGACCTGGTTGCCCCAACTAATCCCACAGCTGGCCTAATCACCTCTTATTGACCCTTTGCTAGCCTGATCACTTCCAACTGCACTCCTTGTGGTCCTGGTCACCGTTCACAGCTCCCCCCCTCCCCCCCACTGGCCTGATCACCCCATGCAGCCTGCTGTTCAGTCATTTGGTTGTCCCTCAGTAACCCCCTTGCCAACCTGGTGGTAGGCAGCCATCTTATGAGGGTGTGAGGATTAATTTGCATATTACCTCTTTATTATATAGGATAAATTGTTGCCATTGCACAAGTCTTCCTTTGCCTAGTTATTCCAACGTCTTTGTAAAAAATACCTAATCAAATAGAATGGGGCACCCAAAGCTTGCATCATACTTTATGGAAACTTTGAAGAACAAAAATCACCAAATTCCTTTATTTTTAAATAAACTTTTTTAAAACAGTTTTATATTTACAGAAAAGTTACGAAGATATTATGGAGAGTAACCACCTACTCTACACCCAGTTTCCCTTATTGCTTGTATATTAGTTATACACTTGTCACAATTAATAATCTAATACAGATACTTTATAATAATTAAACTCATACTTAATTCAGATTTCATTCATGTTTACCATATTATCTTTTTCCTTTTCCTGTTATAGGATCCAATCCAAGATAGATATTACATTTAGTCCTCATTGTTCCTTGGTCCTTTCTGGCTTGAAAATTTATTAAAATTTCCTTATTTTTCACAACCTCAAGTTCTGAGGGTCACTGGTCATATATTTTGTAGAATGTCTCTTGGTTTGGATTTGTATCATGTGTTTGTTTGTTTTTCTCTGAGGCTGAGATTATGTGTTTCAGGAAAGAAGACCACAGAGTGCCATTATTTTTTTTTAATTGATTTCAGAGAAGAAAAGAGATGGAGCGATTGATAAAAAGATCAATGATGAGAGAGAGTCACTGATTGGCTGCCTCCTGCACATTACCCCCCACCCCCCAACTAGGAATCGAGCCCATAACCCGGGCATCGAACTGTGACCTCCTGATTCATAGGTCACTGATGCTCAATCACTGAGCTATGCTGGCAAGGCAAAGTGCCATTCTTATCACATCATTTCCAGGGCACAAGCTATCAGTGTAACTTAACCTGGGGATGTTAGCACTGATTACCTAATTAAAATAGCATTTGCCAGGTTTCTTCACTGTAGAGTTACTTTATTTATTTATTTATTTATTTATTTATTACCAACTCCTAGTCTTTGAAAGAAAGTACTAAGCTCAGCTCACAGTTAAGGGGTAGGGAGTCAAGCTCCACCTCCTTGAGAGGTGAGTAGCTACTTAAATTATTTGGAATTCTTTTCTACAAGAGACTTAACACTGTCTCGTTTACTTATTCAATCATTCATTTATATCAGTATATATTAGTGGATATTTATTTTATATTTTGGGTTATAAGCCAATACTATGCTATTTATTTTACTGCTCAGGTTGGTCCAGCTTTTGCCACTAGGAGTTCTTTTGGTTTGGCTCCTACTATATAATTTTGACATATCCTCCCTCCACCATTGTTTTGGGGTTTTGAGCACTTTTTTTTTTCTTTCTGGGACTACAAGATGTTCTAGACTTATATATTCCTTGTCCCAGCCATTTTTTCCAAGAAGCTCTGATTCCTTTTACTAAACAACAGAATTATAGAGAAACGATCCTTCATTTCTATGTTACAAGTCATTGTCATATATCACCGGTGTCATTTACAAACGAACACTGAAATAAATGGAATAGTTGTCCAATCGTGTTCTGGAGGCTGAAGGACCAAAGTTTGCCACTTCAAAATGTGCCTTTTGGAATGTCAATTTTAAGCTGGTGATGAAGAAACAAAAGACTCAGAAAGAACCCTTGACCCTCTTCCTTCTTGCCTCAGGGAATTCAGAGGCAAAGACCTGCTTCAGGAAGGGAATCTCAGTTATTCACCTTAGCCTGTCTGAATTGAGTGTGGCAGATAGGGTGGATTCAAGCAAACATCTGTTTACCAGATTTCCTTAGGTGTCCCATTGTTTCTGAGTTGTCCAGCAAGAATTGGTTTACCACAGGTTGTCTTTCTGTGAATTACCTGCCTCCCTTTGCAATCCCAGATTCCAAACCCCCCTCTTCTTCACACAAAATGGCACATAAACCTCAACTGCCAGATGTATCTTCAAATCTCATGTCTTATGACACCCCGAAAGTAATAAATTTTGGACATTTTCTCCTGTTAATCTGTCCCATGTAAACTTGATCACTAATCCAGCTAGAAGAACTTAGTAGAAGAAAAGTTTTTTGGTTTTTTTTTTTTTGTAACACCCCCCTTCCCCCACCCCAGCCCACCTAAGTCCTTAACAAAAACAGAAATGAGTGATGGCCTTTCTGGAATTCATGATGGGTGTCTACATAATTCCTACTATGGTATTTACTAATCATTTAATTTTGTCTTTTGAAGGCCTTAAGTAATTTATAATCAAATAAAAATTGAATAACAAAAACAATTTTTAATGTATCAGTTGTCCGTTCAAACTTTCATTTTAATCTTCTAAACTCAGATTTTTATTTTGCTCTGCAACTAAAAGTTGCAATTCATGGCTGCTCCTCACTTTTAAAACCTGTCCTCCTGATGTTCCCATACCTGGTGTTGGTTTTTATCACAGAGTATAAATATGAAAACGTAGACTTATAAAAAGCCAAATTCAATCTAAATAAGTGTGGCTTCCTTTTAAGTGCTTTTCAAATTACATTGCCACTTATATACAAAAAAGGACGAAAATTTCTGCACAGATGCAAATAGCCTCAAAGGCTTCCTATTTTGTACATTTAAGTATGAGTTACAGAAAAACTCCAGTGGATAATGTTTCCACCGATAGTAGATAGAAAGTTCTGAACATTTATCTTGAGAATAATTGTCTGAAATATCTAGGTGTACTTTGAAATGATAAAACTATGTGTAATTAAAAAAAGTAATTTTAAACAACACTATAGAGTGATTGAGGCCTTTTAAAATTCAGCAAAAGTTATATCTCAAACTATCTTGAAACCAGATGATTACAGTTTTAAAAGGCATAAATCATTGTAAACAGGGTATTTTAGAACCATAATCTTCTGGAGGTGAAAGAGATCTTTGAAATTATATGAGCCCATTTTACAGAAGAGGATAACTATCATCAGACCATGAGAAATATGCTATTTTTAGTTTGTGTGCAGAGGAATATTTGTGAAATGACTGTGAAATCTATACCAAATGTGATTTGATTAGTGGTTGGAGCAACTCGCTAATTTAGTTAATAAATAAAACCCTATTAGAGAAATATTAAAATATCCCTCAAAATATGTTAAAAATTTATTGGTTTTGTTATTATTTTAATATATCTTTATTTATTTCAGAGAGGAAAGGAGAGGGAGAAAGAGAAACATCAATGATGAGGCAGAATCATTGATTGGCTGCCTCCTGCATGCCCCCTACTGGGGACTGAGTCTGAAACCTGGGCATGCGCCCTTGACTGGAATCTAACACAGGACCCCTCAGTGTGCAGACTGACACTCTATCTACTGAGCCAAACCAGCTAGGGCAGAAATTGTTTTTGATCATAAAGTCCAGGTCTTCTTGTCTGCTGCATTCCAAGTAATTTCCCAATCAACCATCATAATTAATTCTTTGAAATCCTATTTTTTTTTTTTAGCTCTATCAACATATAATTTTTAAAGAACACTAGGATGGGAGACTATAGGCCTAAATTATAGACTAATTTTTATCAATAATTCCTATGGCAGGTGATTTAAAACTGCTCTGCCTCAGTTTCCTGTTCTGCAAAGCACAGGGGTGAGTCTGAAGAGATCTGAAATCCCTCCCAAATTTAACATTCTATCATTCTATTCATTTTACTTCTACTTTTTAAAAAATCACTTCACATTGTATGTGTCTGTCTCCATGCATGTATGTCCTCTCTTTTTATGTTTTGTTTGTGTTTTTTTGTTTTTTTGTTTTTGTTTTTGTTTTTTTTTTTCTGGACTTCTGCTCTTTAAAGAGAGTAGCAACCATTTTTTTTAATATTTATTATTTTATTTTATTTTATTAATTTTTTTTACAGAGAGGAGGAGAGAGGGATAGAGAGTTAGAAACATCAATGAGAGAGAATCATCGATCAGCTGCCTCTGTACATCCCCTACTGGGGATGTGCCCGCAACCAAGGTACCGGAATCGAACCCAGGACCTTTCAGTCCGCAGGCCGACGCTCTACCACTGAGCCAAACCGGTTTCAGCGAGAGTAGCAACCACTTAAAGAATGAATTAATTCAAAGTAAAGAGCTTAGCTTCTAGGATACGTGATCTTGTAATCATACTTCCTGCTTTTGTCACATTCACAATAAGTAGCTGAAATACAGCCAGCAGCAAAGGACTGGAAAAGGAATTTAAAGAAATTAAGAAAATGTGAAATAGATTGCATGTCTTATGCTATAGAAGTATAATAATCTCAAGAAAACTGTTATTTTTGTTTAATTTGATGTTGTCATGTTGCCATATGGTCTGTATCTGGCACTTGGTGATAGCAGGCAGCCCATTTTTTAATCATTATTATTGTGAGAGGCAGGATGTAAATGGCATGACCTAAGACAGCTGGGCATGAAGGTGTTAACTCCCTCAGTACTTAACTAGAGTGCACACCATATGCATGTGTGTAATTAGCCTTATGCTTTTTATGTGCCGACCTTGAGTCATTTTCTTCTTTTTAAAAGATGTTATAATTTAGTTTTGTGTTTTTGCAATAATACCATTTTTTTTTTTCAATTCAGAAATCTCAGTTACTTTTCTTTTTTTTCATTCATCACCCTCTTATCTGAGTTCATCACCAGGAGAGAAAAATTGCTCCACATTATCTTGAGTAACATTTGGATGAGCTATCAGTCATCAACCGAAATTAACTTGAACATGCCTCCAATGAGATGAAGAACGTTTAGGCATGCCAGCTGGAAGGCATTTACAGTTTCATTTTCCCAACTTCCTCAGAAAATCTTTCCAGTGCACATCTGTGAAGGTTTCATAATGATTAGAGTGATGCGAGTTTTTGTGTGGCACGAGGGCACTCAGAGCCCTTTAATCCACTCTGAAGTGTCAAAAACTCACCCAAAAACTACGAGCAAGAAGCGTTACAATCACACATAGCAGCTCTGCCCTCTGGCTTATGATTGATGCAAAGGCTACTGCCAGCTTTCTAAAAGGCAGCTCAGTGCATGCAAAATCTCCTTAGTGTAGCTTTAGTTCTCTAGAATTCCTCGTTGTGATGATCATTAGCCTTCCAGCTGAAAGGACCCTCCAGATCACGTGACCCAACCCTGTAATTTTATCAGTCTAGACACCCACCTTGTAACAGCATGAGGACAAAGCCCTCCTCCAAGTGCAATGCTGTTTCTACCACATCAGGGTGCTTTCTTTGTTAGTTTAAAATTATAAGTATATGAATTATGTTGATAAGTTATATTTGCATGTCAAGACTTTTATAAACCAAAGGTGATACATAAACATACTTTTAATAGCGCAGGAAATTTACCTTCGGTCACTGAAAACTGCATTTTATACTGTGGTAGATAGATTTTAAATACACATACAGCTGATTATTGTAAATAATCTAAAAACTTTTAAATCTTGCCTGGCTGCAATAGTTCAGTGGTTGAGCATCTACCTATGAACTAGGACAGTGGTCCGCAAACTGCGGTTCACAAGCCACATGCGGCTCTTTGGCCCCTTGAGTGTGGCTCTTCCACAAAATACCACAGACTGGGTGAGTCTATTTTGAAGAAGTGGCATTAGAAGAAGTTTAAGTTTTAAAAATTTGGCTCTCAAAAGAAATTTCAATCACTGTACTGTTGATATTTAGTTCTGCTGACTAATGTGTTTGCAGACCACTGAAGAAGGAGGTCATGGTTCTATTCAGGATCAGGGCATGGGTTGTGAGATTGACCCCTAGTGTAAGGAGTGCAGGAGGCAACTGAGCAAAGATTTTCTCTCATCATTGATGTTTCTCTCTCTCTCTCCCCCTCTCCTTTCTTCTCTAAAATCAATAAAATATATATATTTTTTTTAAAAGACACCCAGTATGTAATACCTGACACCTGTTTTGTGTCAGGTATTACATACTGGGTGTCTTTAAAAATTAAAATAAAGTAATTTTTTTAATCTTATAAAAAATAAGAAAATTATTTGATAGTTTTAATTATGTCAATATTCCAAGTTAGATCTCTTTTGAAATTCATTTCTGTTTAAGAAAAAGAGGAATTCAGCATCACCTATTAAAATCAGATTGTAAAGATTGCCAAGAGCCTCAAAGCTTAATGTATTCTTTCCCCTGCTTCTAGGAATTCCCATACTTAAACTATTCCAGATGCATAAGAATCTCCTAGGTTTTTAAATAGCTGCCCTAAATAGTTTTTAAAAAAAAAATATTTAAAACCTAATGAAGCTTTATAACATGGTGAAATCATATCTGGACTCAAATCCCACTTCTGTCATTTATTGGCCATATGATGTGGTGGAAAGCTCTCTAACCTTCAATTTCCCCCAAAGACTGAGAAAATATAAACAGCCAGCTCACAGAATTATGATGAAGATTAACAGATAACCCTCTAGCTTGGAACCTAGCACAAGATTTTCTAAAAAAATAAAATAAAAATGGTAATTCCCTGTTCACTGCTCGAAAATCTTTTTTTTTTTTTAAACCAATCCTCTGATTATTTGCTGAGCACACAAGAGTCATAATACCAGAGTATATACCTTGGGAAAGTCAAAGAAATATTACATGTGGTGCTGCCCTCAGAGCTAGAAAGACAAGGCATCTACATTCATGAACAAAGCAATATGAGGTAGCGTGATTAATTACAACCAAATGAATAGACCAGATACCAGATGGATCAGAGTGATATCTAACCAGAAGTTGGATATGTCAGAAAAGACTTGAAAAACATCTAGGCTGATCCTTATGAAAATGAACAGAATTAAATAATATTCACAGAAGTAACGCAAAGAGGAATGGTTAGGGCAAAGGAGGGGGCAGAGAGAGGTATGGGGGGGATTAATGAGCTAATCCATGGAATTTGAACTGTTGCTGTTTTCAATCTAATTGGACTGGAAGTTTATGTATAGCACAGTTAGGCATAATTACTGTAAAAAGCCTTAAAGGTGGTGATGGGGGAATCATGTCCTAGATATTACTAGATCATTCTCATTTCAAATAATTTACAATTTTTACTCATGAATTAGAAGATTTTGAAAATTTGCCCTGGCTATATTCCCCCTCCCCTCCTCCCTGCCCCTGCCTAAAATTTGTTCACCCTCAATATACATCCTTACATATTACTAGTAGGAATGCAAATAGTGCAGCAAAGACTCTTGTGTATATGCCTGACAAATAAATCTGAGTTTCAATAATGCCGGTGTTTTAACATTTCTGAGTTGTTAGCTCAAGAAACAAGTGTCAATATAGTAAAGTGAAAAATTCAGGGACTTGTGACCCTGGGTGGAATTCCTTACTATGCCACCGCAGGCAAGGTCTTCACCTCTTGAGGCCTCAATGTCAGCAATAAAGTGAGGATCATCCAGAAGGTCATTTTTGCACAAGCACTAAGCACTTGGTTCTGTAGATAGATTGTAGGATATTAAGAAGAGAGAAAGAGAGAGCGCGCCCACACACACCTCTCTCAGGATTTAGGATAATCTATATTCTTACTCCAGGAAATAAAAATATTGGCTACTAATAAAGTTAGCATTTTATTAAGATACCAAATCTCATCAACTATGCCTACTACAGAAGAGAAATCTTTTCTTTTTAATTCTTACCCAAGGATATTTTTCCATTGCTTTTTGGAGAGAGAGGGAAAGACAGAGAGAAATTTCAATGTGAGAGAAACACATCATTTGGTTGCTTCCTGCACACACCCTGACCAGGGCCTGGGCTGGGGAGGAGCCTGCAACCAAGCTATGTGCCCTTGACCAGAATTGAGCCTGGGACCCTTCAGTCCACAGGCCTACAGTCTATCCACTGAGCCAAACCAGCTAGGACTAGAGAAATCTTTATTCCTCTTTGTGCAGAATGTAAGGACTCAGTGTAGTGGTTAAGTTGCCTCAGGGGAAAAAAAAAAAAAACATGAGAAGGTTATTGGAATTCAGGATTTCATTTTGATAGAATAAACTAAGTATCATTCCCATCTTTCCATGCTTAATGGTTATTAAGAACAGCCTCTGGAATCAGACTCCTTTAGTTAATATTCCAGCTCTGCCACTTAATAACTGTTGATTGGGGCAAGTATGCCTTGATTTTTCTCATCTCTAAAATGAAAATCATGAACATAATGTGAGAATTAATGCGTGTTTTACATGTACAACAATAACAAGCACATGTATTAGTTATTGTTACCAATATTAACCTCTCTACACAGACCATTAAGATGCAGAATTCAGAAAGTACTGAAATAGCTGTAGGCAGTTATGAATTTGCCTTTGCAACAAGTATATAAACACAGATTAAATACTCAAGTTACAACTTCTCATGCATGCCAAGCCATGGAAATATATTTCTGACATGGGATGAAACGAGAACAGAGAACATTGTTATATATGATGAGGTGTTTTATAATATAATTAATACAAATATATTTATGTGTGTGTGTGTGTCTTTAGCCAAAGATAAATGGCAACACATGCTTAAGCTAAATATTAGTTTTGCTCTCCTAAACAATATGTAACAGTACTTTCCTTCAGTATTAGTAGTGATAACTACCTCCCAAAATGACAAAAGAGTATCAAAACACTTTATTAAAATCAATAATACTTTTCTAAAAATATATGTTTTTAAATGCAACTGGAAAAAGAAATCAGTTCGGGAGGAAAAATTAAATCAGTTTGGCCTTTCATTTTTTTAAGTTTCTTTTTGAATCATGAATTCTATTTGACCCTTAGTTTTATCTTCTCATTGACCTTGTCCAGATAGCAGGAAAAAAATTCTGTTATTATATTTTACTAGCAGCCTGGTGCATGGATTCATATACCAATGAGGTCCCTCAGCCTGGCTTGCACCCCTAGCAATCTGGGACCCCTTGGGGGATGTCAGAGAGCCAGTTTCAGCCCGATCCCCACAGGCCAGGTGGAGGGACCTCACTTGCATATAAGTATGCAATGAGTATGCATATAAGATCTTTGGTTAATCTCTTCCCACCCTCCGTCCTTCCCCGCCCCCTTGAGATTCATTATTCTGTTCCATGTTCTGTTCCATGTTTCCATGCCTGTGGTTTTCACTTCTGTGTTGAGCATCTACCCCCTGGTGGTCAGTGCATGTCATAGGTACTGGCCAGTCAGCTGGTCAACCAGTCATCTTTTATATAGAGAGATGGGTTCTACACCTTAACATTTTCTTCCTTTCTGACATATTAGCATTCAGAAACTTTTACACTTTACTCCTAAAACAGAAAATGGCCCTCCAGTTTATGTCCTAAAGATTTGTACACCTGCTACCTATTATTTTCAAAGAACCATCTGCCATGGACAATTAGTTGAATACGTAAAGAATATTAACTTTATCCCCATTATAAATCCCTTCTCCACATTTCATTTCTTCTGCTTTTAAATTTTTAGGATTGAATTTAGGTCATGCTTAAGATTTTTATTTCTGTATACAACTCCCATGTTAACCTAGCAACTACAAGTCATGACAAAATGTCACAATGTGTCCAGTGGAATCTTCCACCAAAGGAATTGCATGGACAGATAAAACCAAATTTTCCATACACCACGTTAAACATCTAGGTCTTTACAATTCCCCTAAGCACATGGAAATCCCTATAAAGGCAGCTTTCTTTTATTCCAGGTTTAACTTTCTTAGCTCACTGTCTCTCAAACTCTTCAGTCAGAAGTTTTTCTCGACACGCCAATTAACATTCTATAGAACATGTGTCCTATAGAACACATCTTGGGAAGCATAATGGCAAACACAGACAGGACTTCACATACCTAACAAAGCTCGCCTACAAAGTACAAAGCATAGACCTCGAAATGCAAGCAGGTCTCTGAAGCAGCTATCAGTAAAATAGCTGTACAAAACAAGTGCACCTGAGGCTGTGAATGAGCTCCTCTCAATTCTTCACTCACACTACTGCCTCCTGGAGGTGTATGGAGAGGAAACCAAACAACGGTGTGCAATCACAAGTGTGAGTCAACCCAGTAAGATCATTTATAGACAGGAAAACAAAAGTCCTATGCAAAAGAGTAGACTTTGAGGGCACATTCCTGGATTAAAAACAAAAAGAATTTATATTAATAATGCTAACACTAATTTTTTCCAAAGGGAGTCATATGCAACATAACACCCCCGAGTATATCAAGGAATGTAAAATATATTTCAGGACATTTTCTATGAAAAATTAAAGTTAAATGTTTTGATGCTTAAGAAAATTCATCTTTAGGGGATACCTTACAAATGATAGGAGAAAGTTTCTAAAAACTCCTGTGGTGATTATCTTACCCTGGAAAGAAGAACCATTGGAATCACACTAAATATGTTTTGACTTAGACACTGAATATAATTAGTTTAGAACATACAGTTTAAAGTAAATGTGCTAGAGAAAACCTGCACCCATCTGTAGATGTGAACCACAGAAATACTTTGCTTCTCGTGCTTTTAAACTAATCTATACTAAAAAAGATGGTTTCCTCAATAAAAGGAGCTTGTTCTTCTCCTCACCTCTAATGAGGTAGATGTAGACTATGGTTGTCAGATTCAGCAAACAAAAACACATGATGCCCACTTAAACTGGGTTTTCTCTGAAATTCTCTGCAAACCTAATTTAACTAGTCTTTGTGTGTTTTTATATGGTACCTCTAGTCTAGGTATAAAATATACTGTGGATATAAAAAATTCCAAGTTCCTAGGGTATCTTGGGGGACATGGACAACTAAGTTATTGAATGTTTTAACACAGAAATAGGAAAGAGATTCTAACATGGCCAAATCCTGGTCACTAGTAAAGGCTTAACACATATTTTTTCAGGTGACATCTGAAACCAAACCTCACTCTGTTATATTCTCAGGACAAGAAACTGCCATGGCCCAGCAATGTCCGAGCTGTGGTTCTGGAGAAATGCCTACCACGGCCTCAATTTCAACTGACAACCAACTTGGGAGAGGGGTTTCTGTTAGGAAAATTGCTGGGAACATGAGGGGGGATATGGTGCTACTCTTTGCTCATTACAATCAATACACTCCTGTTTTGAGAGCCTGGATGTATGACCACTGAGGTTACCCACCTAGGTGTGTGGAGTTGGATGGAAACAATGAGATGTTCCCATGAGCCTAGCTGTAGGCTAAGACTTAAACTGAGTAAAAACCCCTGGAGAAACCAAAGCCAAAATGACTGCAGTCCAATTGAAAACAAATGACTACATGGATCCCTGTGACACGCTGGATGCCAAGATTCATGCCTAAGACTAGACACTTGAGTGTAACCATGTTCTTGAGAAAATTACCTCAGTGACCTTATCTGTAAAATGGATATAACAAGGATACTTACCTCATAAAGTGGTCATGGAGATTTAACATGGACCTAGAACAGTATCTGTCCATAACAAGCCTTCACTAAGTGCCACTCGTTTTCACAGTAAGATTTTCCTCTGTTTTATTCTCCATTTAACCTGGAGCTTCTCCAGAAAAAGAGAACCGAGTGTCCAAAGCCAGAGTGACTTTCTTAAAGCAACAACATCATTTGCAGGATTGGCCTCACTGAAATGTTTTCTATTCTCATGGCCTGAGGTATTTTAGCAGCTTCAGAAGAATTTTCACACACAATTATTTAGGTTTTCAAATATTTTTAAAGCCTCAGGAATTTATAATTCAATGTCCTGACTAAATAGAGACTGGATCTTTCCTTCAAGTCAAGCAAACTCCTCCTACCCTTACCTCCCCCCACCCCGCCCCACTCCCCCCAGCCCCTGCCACAAACACATACCCCATAGTCATAGAGGTCAAGGAGAGATCAAAGCAAAAGTCAGATCACTCTAGATTGGTAGGCTCCAGTTTTAACAAGAAAGAGAACTTACTCAGGAGGCTTGTTATGGGTGGTTAAATCTCTACACCCAACTGCCAGAATCTTAAAAAAATGTGTATAGAGGACTTAGCAGGATTCAGTCACATGTACTATCCAGATCTCAACAATACATCACTCTCTCAAGACTGTTTCACTGAAACAGCTCCTGCTGTGGGAACAGTGGGCAAATGTGCATGCCAAGGACAGGGGAAGGGGTGTGAAACTTATGACTGCCCGGATCCAGCTTTCAGTCTAACTAACTGGTAGTCACACCCTCTCGATTACCTACTACAACAAGCTAAAACAACCGCATAGCCCACAAGGAGTTCCAATTTAGGTGTCAAGTTAGAATCAGGAATAGAATTGCTTAATTAAAGACTTCTGGCTTGGACTGCCCTGAACTCTCAGGTAATGTAGATGCACTGGTCTCTGCAAGCTGGGTGACTGTCTTTGGAGAGACCATGGATACCCAGTTGCTCAATGGATGCATCTACTCCTTGCTCTCCCATCATGCCTGGCTCTGGACTAGGGTATCTGAGTAACTGAGCCTGAGTGGGTGTCAGAGAAAGGACGGATGCTTCTTTTAAGCTGCTGCTTAATGCAGAGTACTGAAGAAGGGCCCTTACAAATGATCTAGTCTCATTTAACATTTATTTGGCAGGCTCTTGAGTTGAAGAAATAGTAAGAACTGTGACTTTTATTCATTTCTTGTTTCTGAAAAGCCTTTCATTAAGCATTGCCTGACAGCTTTTAAAAACTAACTAGGAGAAGTTGAATGAGTTAATGGAGATCCCACTATCCCTTTTTACCCCTCTCATGCTCTCATTTTCCTGTAGTCAAAGTTTTTAAATTGAGACTTCAGCATCAGTGCACCTCTTTGAGGAAGAAGGGCAAGCCCTCACCCATTCTATTTCAGCACTCCATTATTCCTCTGGATTGGCTGTTCTCTTAATTAACACCTTGTCTGTATTTAGTGAAAAGGTTCAGAGTTGGGAGCTAATACCAAAAACGGAATTTATTTCATGTGAATTTGCCACATTCAAAAACAGAAATGATTTTACGTAAGACATCAGCCCAAATAATGTCTTGAAAATGCACTGGAAAGCTATATCTTCTCATTTTTTCATTATTAATTATCCACATTGTACTAGCCAGAATGGTTTTATTTCTCATTGCTAATTTCTAACTTGAATAGAGAAAAGGGCAAATAAACAAATATATGTTTGATTGTTCAAAGGAGAGGCTACAACGGCAAGATGGTACTGCTTATAATTATAAGCTACCTAAATGAATACTCATTACTAGTGTGTGGAAAGAGACTACACATTCAACTTCCAGTATAAAAGATGCAATTGAGTAACCAAAATATTTTTATGCTTTCCTTGGGTTACTAATACTGTAAATGTTAATAGCACATTAGTTGAAAGAGGTGCAAATAACAGCCTGGGAGGAGACTGTTGGAAAAGCATTTTCTTTTTTGCTGTTGGTTTCTGCCCTCAGGATATTCACACCTCAGTAGAGCCCCTCTAACTGTACAATATTCATAACATGCCATGTCTCACAGGCATTAAGATATTAATGGCTGTCTAATCCTCATAATTAGCCTGACTGATCGGTGGGGGTCACAGCAACATCAGGAGTCTGGCAAGGTTACTTTCAGATAGACACTTTATTGTTCTGTTTATCACTTATTAATTACTGCTAACTGTCATGTCAAATGATCTAGTTTAAGAAAGTGGAACTATCAGCCTTGTACTTTGCCTGTATACATGGTTTTTGTTTTCTTTTGTATGAGTTCTTATTTACCCATATATAACACAACAGGTTTTTTAGATCCGGGGGCAAGAATGTAATATTTGGGGAAATTTTGGAATTGTAGAATAAATATATTTATGCTTTGCAAAATAACATATTGGTAACATTGAGTCAAAGCATAATGATGAAAGTGTTACAGAATGACCTTTGCTTGGTTTCATTCACTAGAATAGAAATTTTCTTGTAAGGAATTCAAAGCATGCTGTGTTTAAAAACCTTAAAATAGATGAAAGTGTCATCCTCATATTTTCTCAGAAGCAAGGAAAAGTCTCTTATGAGTAAGTAATTTTACTGATTCATGATTTTACTGAATCAAAAATTGATTTCCATTCTCTAATTACTTGAGTTAGTTGTCAAGAATTCTTCTTGCCCTAAGCTGGTTTTTCCCAGTGGATAGAGCATCAATCAGCCTGCAGATGGAAGGGTCCCAGGTTTAATTACGGTCAACGGTAGATGCCTAGATAGTGGATTTGATCCCCAATGTGGGGTGCAGGAGGCAGCCGAACTATGATCCTCTCTCATTATTGATGTTTCTGTCTCTCCCTCTCCCTTTCTCTCTGAAATAAATAATTTAAAAAAAAAGAATTCTTAATTGGGGGGGGAAAAGGGAGCAAATCAGCCATGTTTTACTTCACTGATAAAAAGAGTAAATATACCTAGAACAATATGATGACTAAAAAATCACCCTGGATTTTGAGATAGTTCTTATGAATAACTGGTAATTTTTCATAAAAGAACAGATGTATCTGATTCCTTGTGAGAGACTGAATATACAGACAATTGTCATACCACGTATTAAAGTAAAACCCTGACCCATAAACTACTGCAAACCAGACTTTTATAGCAATAGGCCCCCAGCAGTCAGGACTTGATTAGAAACTGACAGCTTCCTTCATTTTGCCCCAATTTCCAACTTAGGACCAATGAAATGAAGTCAAATACGCTCCCTCAATCAATCTTATAGGATACCCCACTTCTAGTTAGCTGGCATCAACAGATCTCCTGGTGCCAATGGATCTCCAATCAGGGCATTCCTGATGCCTTCTCTTTTTCAAACTATGAAGATTTTTCATTCCCCTGACTGCCTTTCAGTCTCTGCCAAAATGCAAATGATGGTGGCTGACTCTCTTGTTATTTAACAAGCTCTGAATAAATAGCGCTTACTTATTCTTATTTGAGTACTCTTCATTTATTTCCACATTTTGGAGTAGGCTATATTTTTCAAAGCCATATTCTTAAAATGTATTATTTTATCAGTATATTTCTAGATGACTCTTTGGACAATCTCCCTAAGTTAGTTGCAACTTCCTAAGAAACATGATCCAATAATATCCATAATTTGCCAAATAGGAGAGTAATTTTTCACCTAAAAGTAATTAAAACTATTATTTTAAACAGAATACTCCTACTATACTGAGTATGATTTATTTAATAACACTGCAAAATAGAACCTGTTATATTAATTACAACTAAAAGGATGAGTCAGATTAAAAATAATCTTTCTGGATAAGTTTTTCAAACGTAGAATAATTAAGTAGAAGGACATATGCTGGACACTGAGGCTTTTGTGAGTTTCTAGCTAGCTTTCTTAATCATGAAGAGAATGGATATTAAGCCTACTTTCAAAACCCTATAGAAATGCATAAATTAAAAATAGATAAGGAAAAATCCCTAGTGAGAGATAGTTCTAAATTATAAGCACATATGCTTTGGGGTTCTGTAATTAATATTACATTGAGCAAATATTATAGGAAAGCCACGAGTACAGGACACATCCACACCCATGCTTTACTTAAAATTGAAGAATATAAAAATAACACTAAGAAGAAAAAAAAACTTTTCAAGGGCACAATGATCAAAGTTGAAACCATTTATCATCCTCAGGAGCTCTGTCTTTCTACTTGGTTCTGTATTTAAATAAACCACCAAGTATGTTAGTACAGAATACTGGAGCTCAGGAATATACCTACTTCCTATCTAATTGGTGCATGCTGTGAACATGTATCTTAGCAGATACCCTGGGAACACCAAAGCTTTCTCAAAAATATGTTACAGTCAAAACCGGTTTGGCTCAGTGGATAGAGCATCGGTCTGCGGACTGAAGGGTCCAGGGTTCCTTTCGGGTCAAGGGCATGTACCTTGGTTGCAGGCACATCCCCAGTGGGTGGTGTGCAAAAGGCGGCTGATCAATGATTCTCTCATCGATGTTTCTAACTCTCTATCCCTCTCTCTTCCTCCCTGTAAAAAATCAATAAAATATATATATTTTTAATGTTACAAACTAGGCTTCATTGGTATTAATAATACCAAATATTCACCTATTGATTTTCTAATTTAATTGACACAAAATTACTTTTTAATTTAATATATTTTAGTTTAATATATTTAAGAATTTGATTTTCTTATTTGTAGAAAATCAAAATCTTTAAAATATATTCAAGCCTATAATCAACAATTACTCTAAGTGACATGAATAAATTTCAATTTATTGAATTTATTGAATTTATTTAAGAAAGACTCAGAAGCCCTAACCAGTTTGGCTCAGTGGATAGAGTGTCAGCCTATGGACTGAGGGCCCCAGGTTTGATTTTAGTCAAAGACATGTACAATGACTAAATCTGAAAAAGAGAATCGGCTAAAGGAGGTAATAAGGCAGCTGATGGATGTTTCTCTCTCATTGATGTTTCTAACTCTCTATCCTTCTCCCTTCCTCTCTGTAAAAATCAATAAAATATATATATTTTAAAAAGACTCAAAAATGCATAGCTAATCCTATCTATTCAGGGGAAACATTTCTATGAAACATCAACATTAATTCCCTGAAATTCACAGCACAGTTATAATATGGAATATCTAGTCCACCATTAAAATGAGAACCACCCCAGACAGAATGACTCAGCAGTTAAGCATTGACCTATGAACCAGGAGGTCACAGTTTGATTTCTGGTCAGCGCACATACCCAGGTTTCAGGCTCAATCCCCAATGGGGGACATGCAGGAGGCAGCGATCAATGATTCTCTCAAGAGATCAACTGAAGGACTTGTATGCATGCATAGAAACATAACCAATGAATATAAGACATGGTGGGGGGTTAGGTGAAGGCATATGCAAGGGGGTAAGGGAGATGGGGGGAGGTCAAGGGGGAAAAAAGGGAGTCATATGTATTACTATTTATAATGCTTCAAGCAATAAAAAAAAAAAAACACAAAAAAAGAGGAAAAATGATTCTCTCATCATTGATATTTCTATCTCTCCCTCCCTCTCCCTTCCTCTCTGAAATCAATAAAAAGTAAATATTAAAAAATGGAAATCATAGTGAAGGTCATTTTGGAGCTACCAGAGGGCTAAGAGAACAAATCTCTGTTAATTTGATTCCACCCCACTTTTTATATACTGCCATCCCCATATTCCTTTCCAGGATTTCATTTCCACTTCCTAAATGGCTTTATTTGAAGAAGTAAAAAACTATAATGAGTCAGTGGAGTTTTGTAGATACAATACCCAGACATATGTTTGATTTTTTTTGTTTGTTTCCTAATCTTATTTAAATATAAGCAAAATAAAACCTATTTAGCTTTTCCTGGTCAAATTCCGGTAAGTCAGATGGAAAGAGTGGCTAAAAGCAAATATAAACTATTAACATCACATTGAATTCTTAAGAAATAATCTGTATTATCTCCTATGAACACTTTCTCTAAAAGCTTATGGAAATGGTTTTTCATTTTAAAAAAGGAGTTAGCCAAGAAAAAGAAAAGACACAAAACTGAAGATCCAATAAAAGAAAAGAGACAAAGGAAACCCCGGTAATGATGGTGAAGGAGACATCAGGATGGCATTTAGGATGCAGGTGTACAGAGAAATCTAGGAACACTAAGGAGAAATGTCTCTGGAGAGAGAAAAAAAGAGAGAAAATTGGTGTCTACCTAAGGCAATTAAACATCTTGAGAAATTATTTAGACCAGAGGTTGACATACTACAGCCAAGGGGGTCAAATCTACAACAGCAGAGTTTAGTAGTTGTGGCAGGAACCATAGGTCTTAAAGGACTAAAAGTCTGTACGATTTATGGCTCTTTGTGGGAAAAATTTGCAAGTAGATTTGAGATTGGATTAACAATAAGTACATTAGGAAATGAAGAAAAAGAAGGTAAGAAATGATCATTGACTCCAATGAAAACAAATGGTTGTGCAGAAAAAGACAAAATAATAATTCACTACATGACTCAGCGTGAATTGCATTTCATAGTTATAATAACACAAATATTGAATATTCATGGAAGCAAAATTACCTTTGGGGAGAATGGGGAGGACAGGGGGAAAGAAGACAGCTCAATCCTGTCACATATAAGGAAATTCAACAGATATTGGCTAAATCTGAAAAATCAAGGAATTACAGTTAAAAGAATGTTGTTTAGACACATGATAATGGGAGAGTCATCTAAAGGAGGTACAAGAGTTGCATGAGGGGAAAAGAAAAGAAAGGAGAAGAGTAGACCTCCTTGTTTTGTTAACAAACTTTGTACAACTCTTCTACTCTTAAATTATGTGCATATATAATTGGGGGGATTAAAATTAAAAACAAAATAATTGGGGTCTGGCATAATATAAAAACCACTCATAAAATAACAGTCATTTTAGAAAGTTTTCAGCCTGGACAATATGCTGCCCATGTGCATTCAATTCCACCACTAATCCTCAGTAAGAACAATTATCCAAGATGACTATTTCACATGGTCTTTGCACCCTAATGAAAAACATTTACTGCTATATAATAATGATTAAGTCCCACTGATCCCATGGTACTTTCAATATAATATACATTCTGGAAATTATTTCTCTAAGAAGTCTCAGATAATGCTAGAAGTTATTTGTGTTGACACTATAAGATAATGTTTATGTTTAACTTCTCTGCCTATAAAATGAAAAAAAAAGGGAGGGAGAAAAAAAGAGAGGGGGAGGAGAAGGCATATCCTAAGATTAGTGAAATAAAAGATAAATAAAAATTCTTTGGTGCTAGGTAATAAATTTTAGAATACTATACAAAAATAATGTTTTTTATAGACTGAGAAAAGTATTTCTGGAGCTATTCTCATTCTCTCCTGACATTTAAAAGATTCATACACTATTCTATACAACTAGACAGAATGCCAAGCTATCAACAAAGCTTTCTCATTTTCTGGAAAATAGTTTGCAATTTAGAATATTTTTTTCCAATAGTCTCTGCAGTTAGTTGGCTTATACTTAATGCTTTTAATTTTCACTCTGATAAATAAATAATATGTATGCTATTAAGACTGCCTCTATGGAAAAGAAAAGACATTCCTATGTCTGATCATGGATATTGCACAAATTGAGCTTCTCTTTTGTTTGTGCATATATAATTCAAAATGCCACTGCATTTTATGTTTTCTAATTCTTCTAGTAATAATCTGCCCTTTTCATATTACATCTAAGACTTGATTCATCAACTATGAGATCATTATTATTTGGGTGCCTGAATTCTAGAATGTAAGAGTGATAGAATACAATGAGTCTTGTGTTGAAAAACTTTTACAAGCAGTAAGGAATGCACATAATGTGAAAGAGGAGATGAGCTCATGCATAAAATGTATTAGTGTGAACTGAGGTATTGAAAATCGGTATGCCTTGATGTCAAATAAAGATCTTTATCTCCCTTGACTCTTTGAATGTAAGAACTGAAAGATTGAATGATGTGGTTATAGTCATCTGAAATATAAATTGTCTAACTTTTAATACCTTTTGTCCAAAGTGACTAGAGTAATAAAAAAGAAAATGTTTAAGAAACAGTGAGTGCTTTCAAAAGTATATTTTGTATTGTTTTCAGTGATTTCTTTTACTGCACCTATACAATATCAGCACATCAGGATGAAAGTTAAATTCAGTCAACCAGAAATGTTTACTATATTACACCAAAAATACAGATGGAGGATAATATATAAATTCTAAAAATTCACATAATAGTTTTAAGTTTTAGTTCTTATTGTCCCTGCTCTTTCTGCTGCTTTGGCCTCCCATTCAATACTTTGTACCCTCTCATTCTTTGGGACTTAAAACTTTGTGAGAGATTATTCCCATTTATCCTTGAGCAATTTGACAAAATTCTTACTCTAGCTGCTTCTTTTTAATCTACCATTCCACTTGCCAAGATTTATTTTACTGCTGAAATATCCCTTCATATCTTCCCAGTCACCTTCCCATTCAAAGGACACACCATTTTTCTGCTTTATATTAGAAAAGGAAAACCACCTAAAATAATATAATAATTCAAATCAACCAGCTCCCTTCTTTTGAACATGGAGGTTTCCTCACTCAGCACAAAAGTCACCAGTTTTAACTTGCCCCTGATTTTGAAATTCCTATCAGTTCAGTTATTTAACTGAATCAAGTTGTTTTGAGCTTTAATCTCAAGATTTCTTTTCTTGGAGAGTTCTCTCTGTTTTTTTCTTCGTCGCTTCTTCATTTGACTTTTAATCCATTATTTTATTTTATCTATCTACCTATATATCTATCTACCTATCTATGTATCTATCATCTATTTACTTAATCTCTGGCTCCTATGTAGTTCTTGGTTCCTCATTGTTCACCAAAACTTTTTGTTTATTAATTTAATTATGAATTTATTAAATACTAATTGGTTGCCTCCTTTGAGATACAGTGAGGAATTTTTAAAAATCAAACATAGATACCTCCAAGGACCTCACAGAATAATAAAGATAAAGCTTAAATTCATAAGACTAAAATACAAATATATATATATATATATCAAAAGAGAGGTGCATAAATGTGCACTCTTAGTTAAGAAGAATAACTAGGATAGGAGGAAGCTTGGGACCTAGAATGCAAAACATTTTCCAAGGAAAACGTGAAGAAGGATAGAAACTGGAAAACCCCAAATATGTGTAAGTCTGAGGTGAGCAGAGGCACAGAGGGAAGGGGTTCACAAAGGTGAGCATTCCAGGCCCGGGAAACAAGGTGAGTCATATCAGGCATAGAAATCTGATATAAAATATTTATTTGATTACAGCTCAGTCTGGAGGAAAAGATGAATAAAAAGAGTAGCCACTCCCACTTTATTCCAATCCTCTTGGTTTAAAAGCATTAGGATATTTTCCATCTAAGAATCAGGGACTTTTGTAGTGTAAAATAAACATCAGTTAGAACTAGTATTGTAATCCACCTGATAGTAATTAGGAAATTATTTAACAGCAATGCCCACTTCCACAATCTCCTGGAGATGTTCAATGGTGTTAACCGAGAAAGGGCCAGGGCTCTTCACAAATGAGGGATCTATTTCCAGTTTACTCCAAATAGGAACAGATTCTACTTCATGCTTCACGCCCTTGCTAGCTTTTTCTACCTGTTCACTTATTGAGAGCATTTCCAGAAGTAGTGATATGGGTGCTGACATGTAAAATATAACTAAGCACTAAGTAAAGAGGTCACACGCTTGAGGCTGTGTGCCAGGGAGAAGACCCAGGATGCACAAAGGCTTAGTAGTGGGAGAATCTGTAAAGAAAAATCTCTACCTGACAAAGAGAAAGCAAGGGACAGTGTGTGCCCAAATAAAAAAGGGGATCAGAATAGGGTCTTGGCCAGCTTCAGGCTTTTGATCAATAGCTGGAGATCCATGAAAAACCATAAAAGAGTTTTAAGTAAGATTAAGACATCATTAGAATTGAGGTTTTGAAGACCACTTTGGCTGATGTGGAGGAAGACCACAGAAACCAACAAAGAATACAAATCAGGATTTTATTTATTTTTTTATTTTTATTTTTTTCAGAGAGAAGGGAGAGGGAGAAAGAGAGAGAAAAATCAATGATGAGAAAGAATCACTGATCAACTACCTCCTGCACAATCCCCACTGAGGATCAGGCCAGTAACCCAGGCATGTGCCCTTGACCAGAATCAAGCCTGGATCCCTTCAGTCCATAGACCGATGCTCTTTCCACTGAGCCAAACCAGCCAGGGTTTTACTTTCTTTTTTAAAAACCTGGTTGTTAAACATTTACCAGAATATTGAATTGGACACAAAATGAGAAGCACCTTCTCAAGGGTAATAGGAAGGAATTTAAAAATGGTGTGTGCAGGTTCATGGAAATGTATAGGTTCAATAGTAGGAAATCAAGGTGGTTTGCATTTTCTGTCAAGAAGATCATCCACTAAGAAGGAGGGGACAGCTATGGTGTCAGTTGTTTGTGGGGATGACCATCATCACTTAGTATAATTCCTGAAATAATAAGGATTCACTGGGTGATAGCTGTTATAAACACATACCCTTGACCATTCATAGGTTGACCATAATTACTAAATAGCATACAATTCTTGCTACAGGGTGTTAATTTAGTTATTCTCAACAAATCCTTTTCTTTTACAAGTCCAGAATTAAAAAACGTCTTCAATTATTATTAAATATATATTGCTTAATCAGATGGATTCTATTTGATTATTAGATTTAAGGTTTTCATGACCAAACATGGCACAACATAAATAGCTTCCCTTTGGAATTTGATGAAGGCTTGTTTTTGTCGTCAAGGCACTGTGCACGTTAACTCTCTCTCACATTTTACCTCAATGACTGAGAAGTGTGTGTGTGTGTGTGTGTGTGTGTGTATACATGTGTGTGTATGTGTGTGTGTGTGTGTGTGTGTGATATTTCCGTTGCCATGTATCTTTTTTTTCTTTAGTAATTACCCATAAGATCCTTAAAATGTAGGAGATCCTCTGCCTTTTACAGTGTGGTGAAAATGGAAACAGAAAAGAAGGTAAGAGACGAAAGCCCCAGGGCAGATTTAAGAAAGAATTAAGCTAAGAATTAAGCTGCGATCTGTAGGAAATTGGAAGAGCAAGACGGCATAAGCTGACTGAGAGGTGATATGGGGGCTCAGCAGGCGGTAGCCAGAGAATGGAGCCTTCTAACATCTGAAATCGTGTGTCACGGTTCCAGGTCACCAACTTCAGCATTCCCTGGTGTCTGGGCCTCTCTCTTTGGATTTTATGGGCTCTGAAATAACCACATGACATAGATGGCTTGTTGAAGAGAGTGAAAGAAAAATGAAAATTTGCAAATGTATTATGTCATCTGTCATCACTTTAAAAAATAATTCAGTGTTTAAAAGTTAGACACATTTGAGTAAAAAACAATTTTTACTATGTATGTCATTTCTACTGAGCAGCAATTCTTGGGAAAATATGTAGTTCTTAGTTCTGTAAACAGTTTTTCAATGCATTCTGTAATCTTATAAGCTAAGAAGATCTTATCTTCTCATAAACTAATGATTTAGCATTAGCTTCATAATTATAATTCAGAGAATTTAACACTAAGGAGAAAAAAATAAGCTTTCTCTTCCTAGGACTAAATTATCCCTAAGTTTTCTTCCAGGAACAAATGTAGAACATATCTGAGTGTTTAAAATTCTTTTTCCAGACAGTTCTTTTAGAAAGAGGAAGGACCATGTTCTAATGATTATAATAGCTATTTTGGGGGCTCTTTAAGTAATTAATCTTATTCACCAATAGGAGATATTCTGAAAAATCTGAATTTCTAAGAATGGGGGTTCAAATAAAGATGTAAAAAAAGGAAATATCATTTGCAGGGTCAAAAGATTATTTTCAGACATAAAGTAGATGTTTTGGCATGGCATTTAAATGGAGAAACCAGTTAGGCATCTGGAAACACCAAAATGGGGATCCTGAGTTAAACCAGAGGGAATGTTGGTGTTTACCCAGTGATTAGAGTCCGGGGGAAGATATAGCTATGAACAAAAAGGATTAGCCTTGGAGAGGACAGATAATTCTTTTCAATTTGCCATGTCCATATAAGTGATAACAATGCAGAGAAGTTTTGAGATGAGTAAGAAGTAAACAAAGATAATAGAAGTTGAGACCATCTGTTAGACTTGGGATAGAGGGAAGATTAGAAAAGAAATTTAGAAATAATAAAAACACTTGGAGCAGCATTTTGAGAAATTCAGTAATAAGACTTCTGCTTAAAAGTAGTACACTGTACATAGGAAATTTCCACCCTGAATAACCATCAAAGGACAATAAAGGAATGAAGAAGGCAATAACACACAAGAGTAAAGATAAATAGAGAGGAGAATAAAGAGGACATCAGAGATTTTGGCAAACATTTGAAAGCTAGCAAGCAGATGGGTAGATAGTAACTGGCTTACAAATTTGGAGAAAATTGAAACATAATCTTGTGATGATAGAATTAAGAGGTACCCATATTGTTTCATTAGAGTAAGTCTTGGGAATATAAAATACTGGGCATTTCTGAGGCATGAGATGTGAGGTGAAGCTAAAAGAGAAGGATTGGCAGAAAGACTTTTTTTTAAGAAGTTGGTCTCTGAGATCTCCTCCACCACACAGAGCAGTCAGGTGAGGCTGCCATCAAACCAGCAGGGTGTTTCTGAGGTTGGTGACAATGATAGAAGCTTCTCATTGCACCAGAGTCAGCATGGAGCAAAAATGCCTGACGGAGGCCAATTCCACAGTGTGGCTCTGGAAGATGTTCCTAAAAGTTGAGCCTTAGCAACTGTTTGACCATGAATCCGTGAACTGATACAGAATATTGTCATAGTTGTTCATTTTATTATTTGTTGTTAATCTCTTACTATGCCTAATGTGTAAATTAAACTATATCCATAGGTATGTATTTAAAGGGAAAAACAGTATATATAACATTTGATACTGTCTGGGGTTTTAGGCATCCAAGGAGGGTCTTGGAATGTACCATCTGTGGATAAAAGGGGGTGGGGGGGAAACGACTGCTAGGGGTGTCGAACTCAATCAGAGAAGGGGCCAAAATCTAAAATCCAGCCTAAATCGCGGGCTGAATGGTTTACTGAACAGTCATAAACTGACAATGTCATAAACTGACAGCAGAGTGCAGTGATGACAGCGCGGTGCGGGCCACATTGCAAGGCCTGGCGGGCTGGATTTGGCCCGCGGGCCTTGTGTTTGACACATGTGGACTATACACAATAGAAATGAGTGCATATATATCTACCAAAAGACTTGTAAACATATTCACAGCAGCTCTATTCATAACCAAAAACCAACA
Organism: Pipistrellus hanaki; assembly: GCF_964339955.1. Classification (NCBI taxonomy): domain Eukaryota; kingdom Metazoa; phylum Chordata; class Mammalia; order Chiroptera; family Vespertilionidae; genus Pipistrellus; species Pipistrellus hanaki. The sequence continues at coordinate 17,317,754 of NC_140504.1, forward strand.
CTACTCATTAAAAATAGAATGGATAAATTGATGTATGTTTATACATTAGAATACCACATACCAAAAAAAAAGAAAGAACTACTGCCACACATAACAACTTGAATCTCACTGACATTCTTGAGGAAAAAAAAATACAGAAATACAAGAATACTTACCAGAAGATTCCATGTATATGAAGTTTAAGAATAGCAAAACTAAAAAATAGACAACACTAATCTCTGGTAACAGAAGGCAGAAGAGTGGTCTAGGCTTCTGTAAAAGTTCTATGTCTTGAATGGAGTGCTGGATACAGAAAGTTTCACATTCATTGGGCTATATTTATGTTATATGTAGTGAGAAAGAAAGGAAGAGGGGAGGGAGCAGAGGAAGGAGGGAAAGAAGGAAGGAAAGAAGGGAAAGAGGGGAGGGGGAGGGAGAGATGAAAGGAGGAAGAGAGGGAGGGAGGAAGGAGCTATCTGGGTGGATTCTGTTGCTGGCAACCAGAACCCCTAACTAAAACAAGAGTAAAGAAGAAATGAATAAAGGTCGAATGTATGGTTAGGTGGCAAGAATTTATAGTGGGATTAAGTCTGCACATGCTCTAGCAATATCCATTAGATATGGAGTAAAGTTAAAGAAGGAAGACTACCATTGAGTGCCTATAGCATATATTATTATGTCTCTCTCGTTTACACTACATATTCGCTCTGGGGACAGGTATTACTTTCTTCATGTTTTAGAGTAGGTGATAGGTTGAGAAAGGTTAAATCATGTGTCTCAGAGAATAAAGCTAGTTGATAGTACACTAAAATTTGATTAAAATCTACCTGACGTCAGTAACCATTTGCTTTCTTTATTTGAAATATTTTTTTTAAGTTTTAGTTACAGTTGACATACAATATTATATTAGTTTCAGGTGTACTATATAGTGATTAAGCTTCTATATAACTTATTAAATAACCCCCCCCTACAAGTTTAGTACCCAACTGACACCATACATAGTTATTACAATATGATTGACTATATTCCTGATGCTGTACTTTATATCCCCATGAAGCATTTGCTTTCTGTGAAACTCTGCTAGAAAAAGTAGGAAGCCTGGGCTTGGAGACTGGAAAAGCATATATGATGGAAGGTCAAAGGACCATAGTAGTGTAAGGGCAAACTCTCCACTGAACCCAGTCAAGGTAGAAGTGAAAATCATTAGGAGGTAAATTGGAAAATAAAATTATGTTTAAGGATCAAGGCCAAGCTTGATGTGAAGAGCAGATGAAGTACATGAGGAGAAAAGTTAGAGTAAAAGCTTAGAATCTTGGAGATGGAAAAATCAAGAGTAATAAAAATGTTCATGTGGTGGAGAACAGTTGAATATATGAATACTCAAAATATATGGAATTTTACAAGCTTTTAAAACCAGATGTTGCAAATGTAGCACAGGCCCACACTTAGTCACAGTTTGTTGGCAACAAATCAAGAGGAATATGCCAGAAATTACAGAACATTTTCTAGTTTCATGTCAAAAAGTAACAGGCCTGGTCTGGTAAACTTATAGTTCACATGCAACAATGGGAAATGTGAAGGACAGCTAACTAATGGTGTGGACAAGTATGTCTGTCTTTCAAATTCAATTTCCTTACATTTTATTTTGTCAACCCATATACCTATTTTATTTCTGTTTTGTTTTGTTTTAGTTCTTGTATAGTTGGCACTTCCTATAAGTGTAGTGTATGGGTAATGCCTAGTAATTGTCCTGGTTTGGCAAACACTGGCCATTTCATTCTTTTTTGTTGAGTAGCTACAAGTAGAAATTAAGCTGAAATTCTAGAAGCTGAGAAAAACTTTTTCTGAATTCTCCTCTGTTGATTTCTTCTTCATCTTCTTAGTTTTATACAAATATAAATATGAGTGGAAAAGTAAAAGTGAAGATATGAAATTCCTTTGCAACGAGGCTAACAGTGTCAGGAAAGGAACATTTGACTACTACTGTTGGTGAGTCTTAATTTTGGGGTCAAGTCTTTACTAAGTTAGAATCAAAAAATGAAATTAAAGATTGAAAAATAATGTATCTGACATAAACTGGCAGATTAGTCTTATGATGCTACTTTAAAATGTGTGAGAAATTTAGATATATGATTTATTTATATTGAAATGTTCAAGAAGATTTGGCTATGTCAATAAAATATAAAATAAGATTTAAAATGTAAAAATTTTGAAGTGATGGAACAGTCAAAAGAACTTCAGCTTGTATTTGGAAAGGTTTAACTCATTTGGGTCATAAATTTGCTCACTAAGCATCTGATTTGTTTAAACAGAAAATTAAATACATTGTTTATATATGCAAAAAACACATGACATGTTCTGAATTTGTTTCATTTCAGGTTTAGTTAAAGCGGCAGGAAGTTAAACTTTCATGTGTGGAGAAGTGGGTTGGCACTTCCCAGCCTTTCATAATTAATTCTCCCTTGAATGTGTGAGAAATGACCCCAGGTCTATAGACCATGAAGAGGCCACTACTTAGAGCCTACAAACCATGTCAGGAAAACAAGTCACCTAGTGAGAATCCATCAGAATCCCTGGAGTAAAATTGCTGCATTTTTCCATACTTGAAATAAATATTTTCTCTCTGTGTATTTTAATATATTCCATGAACAAAAAGGATTGCTCCATACCACAACGCTATATTCACATATTTGTTATGTTTAGATTTGTTTCCATGGTCATTAGACTAAGATCTTTATGTTTCTTATTCCTGACTGCTCTCAAGAAAGAAATAAAATAAGGTAATGATTAAGGAATAAAACAAATATATTTTGTTTTTGCCCTTGCATTTAAAGCAAAGCACAGGGAAACACCATACTTAACTAACTGGATCTTCCATGACTTCGTAAGTGGGATTTGATGAGAATGACTCACATTTTCAGGCAGAAAATTCTGGTTAAAAGTCCAATATTTTGCCGGGACCGGTTTGGCTCAGTGGATAGAACCCGGGACCTTTCAGTCCGCAGTCGGCCTGCGGACTGAAAGGTCCCGGGTTCGATTCCGGTCAAGGGCATGTACCTTGGTTGCGGGCACATCCCCAGTAGGGGGTGTGCAGGAGGCAGCTGGTCGATGTCTCTCTCTCATCGACGTTTCTAGCTCTCTGTCCCTCTCAATTCCTCTCTGTGTAAAATCAATAAAATATATTAAAAAAAAAAAGTCCAATATTTTGAAGGCATCTCTATCAACTGGTAGTATCCAGAGATATAGAAATTACTAGAGTGCCACGTTGTGGTGAACTTAAAAACAAATGTTATAAACCTCTGCCGCTCAGTACAAATAAGCAAATACAAAGAAACCCCTTCGGTCAGATCATTTGAATCTCTGACACTTAACATACATCTGTGAGTATAAATCAAAGTGATCAGATATTTTAGTGCACTTCTGTTTTCAAAGGAACATCTAAAACCCCCTACAGATTTCACTGAAACTAAAGAACATGAGAGGCAACACTGAGCTATATGACTTTTTAGAATACAATTGACAAGTAAATTTTTCCAATTAGTCATTTCAGTGATATAACATTCACTATCACGTATCTCCCACCCTCCCTTGAAAACTGAGGAAAGAATTTGAGGATCTGCCTTCCTTCATCTAAGTCACAGCAGGAAAAACCCAACAGAGTAATTACATTGACCATCCTAGAGTTGGCAATTATACAAACTGCCTGAGGGACCCTGAGGTTAATCCTAGTGCCTGAGTCATTTCCATGCCTATTTCCAGGGGCAATGGAAAGAGATCTGGAAGTAATGCTGGGAGTCCTCAAGAGGGAAATGCCTGAGTCTTCCAGTTGGATTTCACTCAGCTGCAGAGGCTCTGTGCTGGGAAGATAGCCTTTAATTGCCCAACTCCCCTGCTCCTTTGGCCCCCTCGCACTGAGCCCTGTGGGAGAAGCTTCCTCAGGGCCACTGCAGAAGCCAAATGGAAGTGATCAAATTGGTCAAATTCACATTAAAATTAGATCCTTCACAAAGCCATCCTTAAGTTGATTCTTGAAAGTTTCTGATCTATACGGTATCCCCAAAAATGCATTACAAACTTTCACACCTGATAGCTCAATCTTTCTTTTCAGATTTAACCTACTGGAATTAATAATTATTCAAAGTGTGTATACATTTTTTGAGACAACCTCTATTTCAATATTAGCACTCATTTGGTCAGATTCCTTAAGGTCGGAAACTGTCTCATTCATTCTGTATCCTCAGTATTCAAAGGTCTAGCATAAAATAGGTGCGCCATCATCACTGTTTGCTGATAGAGCAGTTATTAAAAGAAATTACCAGATCCCTAAATATAATATTCTGCCCCGTACCATTGGAGCATTATTAACTAAGATATTAATGGGTGTAGAGCTTAGTAAAGATATTTACATTACGATTCATTAACAGTAGCAACATTTAAGTTAAGAAGTAGCAACAAAAATAATTTTATGGTTGGGGGTCACCACAACCTGAGGAACTGAATTAAAGGGTCGCAGCCTTAGAAAGGTTGAGAACCACTGTTCTAAAGAGAATGAGACCCAAAGAAGTAATTAGAGTAGGAAGTTTTTATACCTTTTAGACAAATAAACAATATATTTTTGAATGACTGACAAGACAAAGGCACTTGAGCTAAGGGTGGCAAATGATGAAGGAGTAAGTAGGAAGATAAAGGTTGGTTTAACAAGGTTTGTTTGTACAGATTCCTCAGTCCCCAGTTCCCCACCTCTGGTGGTAAGAATGTCTTTTTTCCTCTGGTATAGGAAGGCTACGTTTCACTTGAGAGCATTAGTTCTTGCTTTCTGAGAGAAAAAGGGGGGTCGGAGGGTTTTTCTTGCACCTGCTGTTTCTTAAGTGTCTTTAATTCAAAATATTCAATATGCCAAAGCGACATATTTTGGGCTTTCTTCACCATGTATGGAACCTAGTTTTTACTATGATGTAAGTTAACAGGAGCATGTTCATTTTACAACAGAGCCCAGAGAGACTAAATGCCTTCCCAAGGTTTCCCAGAATTCCTGATAGAGTCAAGGTCAAAATCAGCTCTCTTGCCTCAATGAATTTGTTCCACCATCCTTGCCAACAGTTCTAGAAGTAATAAAAAAAATTATTTTTCCTCCTTTTCATATATGATTCTCCTCTAAAGATTATCAGTTTCTATGTGTTTATCTAGTTGGATAGGGTACCTGCCATTTTAAGAGCCTATGGACCAAGATGCAGTTTAACACTGAAAGTGTATATTTTAATATAGAGCAAGAGGGAATGAAGTATTATAACCTAATCATTATTGAAACTATTTAATGGGCTACAATCCCCAAACCACAACAAACCCTACAATCACCCCTACTAAAAATTGAAATAATTTTAAAAGAATTTACCAAGACATATGTTTTGTTATTATCCATCTATCCACTTGTTAGCTTTCAAAAATGACATTAATAAAAGATTTTCCATACTCATCCTCTGGGAAATTTTCAACTGCCCAATTTTATTTCTTGCCTAGAGGCAACTTAAGTTAATTTTCATAAAATATTCCTCCAAGTTACTAATCATTTAAACATTTTTTCCCAGACATAATCTTTCTATTACTCTTTATTTGTGTTTTTTTTTAAATATATTCTTATGGAACAATCAATGTCAATAATATCTTTTTTCAGGAAGAAATTTAGTTATTGAATAAAAATCAAAGTTATTTTCATCTAAAAACCTGATTAAATCTCAGAAACATAGTCTAACATAGTGAAAAACAAAAACCTGAATAAAATCTTTCAGGATAAAAAATTTAGATAATCTAAAACTAATGAATGTTTCTTTACATTTTACTTAAATGCTAAGCTTCTTTCACTCCCAAAGATTTAAACGAATAATGTGAACTAAATTCTTCCAAATCTTGAGCTTACATTTTAAGTGCTGTCAAATTCTAACCTAACATTTTCAAATGGCCTCATCCTATGGATATTTCAAATTAAAATTTTATATTTTATTTTTAGGAGCAAACTTGAAATATATATACATATAATAGAACCTAAAAATACCCTACCTACCATTCTGGTTTTCTTTCCCAAGTCTGAAAGTACATTGTATCTTCTCTGAAGGCTATCTCTGCTGATCAATCCCATTTGTGGAGGACAGTTCTAGAGGTAATTCTTCTTAAGTAGTAAAAGGTATTTTAGGGCTGTGTGGGGAAGAGGAAGGTAGGGGAAAAATAAGAAAGTTCTCAGCAAACTGGAAACTTGATTCAATGGACATCGTTGAGTAAAAGATCTGGTTCAGAACATGAACTTGAAAGAAATTTCAGCTCTGAAGATCACAGCAGTGTGAAAGTGCCATGGCCAACAGGGAAGAGACTTGAGAAAGCAGAGGTTGCTGTCTGGACAAGAAGGCAGGCAAACAAGCCACTTGTGTGAATACTATGATAATACTCTAGATTTGACCACCCTCTTGGGGTCTGCCTTGTTGCCACAAGGGTTATTGTTTTCCTTGTTTAAACAAAGTGTTCAAATTAGCCTGTCCTTCATAGGTCAGCCTGTTCATGCTGAAATCTTATTGCTTATGCCCCACCAGGAGTAGACTCATTTACATGCAATACTCATGGCATCACTAAATTGTCAGAATTATTCCCAAATGGTACAAAACACTAGTAACTTGTAATAAAGAACATATGACTGTCACTCAGACTCTAGCACTTTGGAGTTAACAGGTCATCCTGATTTGGAGAGAGGTGTGCTAAAATCCCTCATTAGTCACATCTAATCATCACCTCCTTAAATAGGCATATATTGCCTCCTAAATATAGAATACCTTATAGTAATTTATATATATATATATATATATATATATATATATATATATATATATGTGTGTGTGTGTGTGTGTGTGTGTGTGTGTGTGTGTGTGTGTGCTTGTTTCATTTATCAACAAACATTTTCTGAGTATCTATATATATAAAAGCACAGCAACTAGAATGGTGGAACAACCAGTGACTATGATGTGCACTGCAGCAGCCAACCAGCCTGATCTGGCTCGATTGCCTCCACCCCAGCTGGTCCGGACCCCAGCTGGCCCCCAATATTCCCATCGTGGGCGAGGCTGGCTGGCCAGCTGCCCGTGGCCCTGCCCCCCCCACACCAGCCCGATCCAATGAGCCCCCATCAGTGTGGGCCCCACCTGTATCTGAATTCGTGCACCAGGCCTCTAGTCTAATATAAATGCATTAGACTATTTTAGGCAATGGAGATATAAAAATATAAAAGAAAGACAACTTTTCTGCCTGTAAAAGGTTATATTCTAGTAAAGGGAGACAGAAAATAAGCAAGAGAAAAAGCAAAATGATTTCTGAGACTGTAATTAAGACAGTTAATTTATAATGAGCTATGATTTCTAAGCAATCATTTCACATGCTAAGAAAAAAAATATAAACCATAAATTGTTTTCACGTGTAATTAAATGTTATAAATACTAAATTTAAAAATTAACAAGGCTGACCTGTTTCAGTGTGCAGACACTTACTTTCATTTGTTCTTTTCTATTTTCTAGTTTCCTATTCATGTTTTTCTAGTCACAAACATTTTTGTAGGCTCCTAAAAAGAGTCTACAGTCTGCTTATTCATTGGGATCAGAGAACACAGTATGTGAAGTGCTGTATTTCATGCTGAGGGTGATGGGAAGATACCAGTGGAGCCCAGCCTTCTGACCCAATACACAGTACATACTCCACTTAGCTACAGGAGCTCAATCCAGAGATTATTTCTAACTCAGGGACTTATCAAAAATGTCAAGGTGGTTGCTGATAATATATCAAAGAGAAGCACATGTATGGAATGCCCCTCGTGGGATTTATTTCATTGAAAATTACAGCCATAGACATTTGTAATGACATCTGTCGAAGTGCTTTTTCGCTTGCATGTTCATCGGTGTTGAAAGCTGAAACAGTAACATCCTGAGCTGTGGCTTCAGGAAGGGAGGACAGTTAATGATGCTGCACAGGAAACATGTGCTGGCTTATCATGGGACTGCCAATGGGGGGATTTATTTTTAGTTGTTCCCCTAATCAGGAAGTTATATTCCTCAGAAAAATTAGTTTTAGTTCATGACTTCTCAAAACAGAACTCAGAAAGAAAACAGGGCAGATGCCAGGAGGAAACACAGAAAGCTTAAAAGGCTGGAGATTAGTTCAGGAAGAGAGCTCAGCTCTTTGTTCTAGAGTCAGACTAGCTACATCCTAACTCTGAGGCCCTGGACAACTTAGTCAGCATCTCTGAGCCTCATCTGCATATCTGTAAATGGAATAACTACCATACCTAATCCATGGATTTGTGATCATTAAGTAAAGGGAGACTGGTTTGCATCAGTAGCTCAGTTCATGTGAGCTGTTTTCAGACAGAACAGTATCAGGGAGTAGAAATGAAGTTTTGCAAGGACTAAAGAACAAGTAGGCATTTGGCATTTTACAAAGTATACTATCTGAACAGTCCCATATCAAAATTTAGTATTTGGAGGGAAATTTGAGTAATAAAATAGGACCTGACAGTTTTTTATAATTATTGATTAAAATTATTAAAAAATTAAGCAAACTTCCAAATGTGCTCATTTCAGAATAGCTTGGAACAACACTTATGTTCAAAACTCAAAAGTTGCTTAAGTTTAAGAAAACCAGGGGAAAATGGAGTGTCATTTCTTTTAAACCAATTCTTCAGAGAGGAAACGCTGGTTATTCAAACTATCAAGGTGTCAGAAATCCCAGGTATTAACTAAAAAAGTTGTAACATGCACCACGTTCTCCTTCACTATCTACTACACTTATGATGCATTCTTCAAGTTTTAATTGTTATGTTCTTTCAAGTTATTGGCAGTGATAGGAACGTGGCCCAAATCAAGCCTAACTGGTGCCAAGTTGGTTCTCGCATCAATCACACAAGTTTCTAGTTGACTGTACTACAATCACATTATATTGTACTTACACTTGTCATCTTGTTTCATCTATTCATGTTTCCATGAGGAAACGAACATCTAGGATAAGATCAGCATTAAACATCAACCTAGCCCAGCCAGTGTGACTCAGTGTTTGAGCATCAACCTATGAACCTGGAGGTCACAGTTCAATGCCCAGGTGGCAGGCTCAGGGCCCAGTGTGGGGTGTGCAGGAGGCAGCCGGTCAATAATTCTCTTTCACCATTGATTTTTCTCTTTCCCTCTACCTTCCTTTCTGAAATCAATAAAAATATATGTATTTTTAAATAAGTAAATAAACATCAACCTGATAGCAGGGTCATGATAGAATTCTGGACTCGTGATGGCTTTTGAAGACTCTACCCACCTTCCTTGATTAAGTCACAGAGAGGAAAGCCACCCTGAACAAATCAGCGATGGATTCTCCCGTGGACATGAGTGACTCCAGGAATGCAGTGAGGCTAAAACACAACTTTAAGCGACATGGGAAAATCATGGTGCGGGAAACATAATGCGTAATAAAGTGAACTGACCTGTAAAAGGGTGTGTCTATTCAAAAGGGTTCCAGGAAGCCATCCAGACATGCAAGTGCATTCTTTATGTATCAGCTGCTGCCTGGGTATTTTGAGAAACCCTTTTGGGAAGTCACGGCGGGGACCTGGCTTTTGTGTTTCAAAAGTGCCAGCATTATTGCAGCTCCAACAGAAATAAAAAGGAAACAGCATCGTTACCTGGCAGGGTGTTCTGTGTGGCTCCAGCAGGGATGCTGACTTTTCTAACTCCCACACGCTTGCCTCCCAGCCGCGTGACAAAGCATGCCTTCTTGGCGGAACCTGGACCAAATAGAAAACGTGGATTCAACGTTTCCATGCCATTTTTTACCAGCGAGTGTTTTCTTTGGAATGGTTTGGTTTACTGAGAACATGTGTATCTTTTCTTTAGACACACAAAACCTTATTGTATTTGATGACATCAAGAGCCTTTTTACCTTCCACTGAGAGGGGAGGAGAGAAAGGGAACTCTGGGAGAAAGGTAATTGTACGCCTCTGTCACATGCTGTCTTGCTGAGCTGCATTATGGTTCATAAGCTCTTCACTGAGACTTATAAAAGTGCTCCCAATTGGTAGTTCAAGCTCTGGAGCCAGCTTAGAAATTGTTGAAATGTACAAAATAAATGGGGAAAAAACAGCAGGGAAAGAAATTCTAGGTCATGCTTTTAAAGTCTGCTTGACCAAAAAAAAAAAAAAAAAAAAGCTTCTTTCAGAGGATGGGAACAATTTCAATATTTAGTTTTCTATACCATTCATTTTGTTGGGCACAATATGTGCATCTCAGGCTGCAAATGACTTGATTGAAGAGATTTTAATTCTAGGTCCTAAGAAATGCAAATATATTGAAAGGTATGGAATCCTGCCAAATACTAGTAATCCCAGATTCTATTGCTCAGTTAAATCTCCATTGCACTCTCTCTTGTCAGAGTGGTTAGAAAAAGGATTCTGAGTTGAAGTAAGAGATAGGTCAGAAAACGATGGCACAGCAAGGGTATATTAAAATTTTAAGACAGTCCTAAAATATCTGAAAGAAACCTGAGGAAAAATACTACAGCGCCATAGGAAATGATATGCATGAGGGAGCCAGAGGTGCCAGGTCAGGATATTTGCTGCGCTGGCTAGCACTAGGGTTTTCCCATCACATAATGCAGAGTCTACGATTTGCCCAAACTGAAACTTTCCAGTCTCTCTGCTTCTCTTTCCCCCACTCCCTCTAAATTGTCCAACTTTAACTTCTAGTCACCGCTCAGAGCTCAGTTCAAACATCACTTCCTCAGAGAAGTCTTTCCTGATTTGGTCTCTGTGGAGTTAGGTCTTCCTGTAATATACTCTCTTTCTAGCCCCATAGAGCAGTGTTTCCCAACCTTCTCTCATGATGAGAATCACCTGGTGGAGTTGTTAAAACACAGATTCCTGAATCCCAACTAAGAAGTGCTAAACTAGAATTTTTGGGAACATATAGGTAAAATTGTATACCTAACTAGTGCTCTAAGACAGATTTTATATACAGAGCACTAAGTTAGGTATGCAATTTTACCTATATGTTCTCAAAAATTCTAGTTTAGCACTTCTTAGTTGGGATTCAGGAATCTGTGTTTTAACAACTCCACCAGGTGATTCTCATCATGAGAGAAGGTTGGGAAACACTGCCATAGAGTACACGCCACAGTTAATTTTGTATTTGGATGAGTATGGGATTGATGGCTGCCTCCCATGATCTCCTTAGAGCTCAGCCCAACGCCCAGCTTCATAGCAGGTCTTCAACAGATGCTGGCTAATGAGTAAGTTAGGGTGGCAACAAATAAACAAAAAGAAGGGTAGAATGGAGCATTGGAGTACTAGTACATACTTGTATGTCCTCCTGAGAGGGAGGAGAAGTCAATAGTCTTACCTATGTTTTTAGAGACAAAAGAGACCGCCCTGTCTTAACTTTCACAAATTATGCATAAAATTCCGTAAGGTTATTTTCTCTTCCCATTTTTCATAGAACTTCTGAGGCATGTTGCTATTTTTCTGCCCATGTTAACATGAAGCATTTTGTTCACCATTACAATGCACTCATGCCATGTTATGAAATGTAAGCCATATCTGACATGTGGAATAATTATTCTGTATTTGGGATGGACTGATCCCTGCGAGGGAGACGTCAGAGAAAGGAGCCTGCTGAAGCAGGCACAGGTTTCTGCACTTTCTCTTGAGGTGTCTCCGCCATGAGACACAATGGACACACAGCACAGGCCTTCTTCCTGCACCTTCACCAGCTTAGCTGTTACTGTGCATTTTTAAATGATCAGGTTGTGGATTCATTAAAACATTAACCATTGCCAAGGACTTGAAAGTGACATGCTAAAAGCAGACTGTAAAACAATAATTTCTACTCTCACATTCCCCTTTTCCCCAGCAGGTTAGGGCTTTCCACCCACTGCAATCTAGAGGTGACTTCGATGACAGTCATGGGGAGGAGATTAATATCATGAAATCCCAGTGATGCTAGTGAAAGGAAACAAAGCTGAAGCCATAAGTCAGTGATAAGTATATACTAATGATCTAATTCTTGAAATGGGAAATACTGGCATACCACTTGGAATGGAGGTCTAATTCACTAACTGAGCCACCCAGTCCAACTATTCTTTTGGGACTCTTTCAATCATGTTTGTAAAATACTTGACTGTCAATTTTTTCAAATATATGCAGCTTTGTTTTATAAATGACCGTACAATTTGCAGTACTTAGAGGAGTCCATAGCCTTAAGTTTGATTTCTACTCTGGAGAACTGTACAGTCTTTGAAATAGAACTTAGCATCTCAGTAACTAAGTTTTATGCTCTGTAGAACTAAGGGGTTATGCCACTGCACATAAAGGTCTCTTCCAGTTTCGATATTTAAGATTAAATACTTAGAATAATGTTTACTTTGATGAGTGTCAGGCATTCTGCTTAGCATCTAACATACTTTATCTCACCCAATCATCCCAATCACTCCATGACAAGGACTATCATTATTGACATTTTACAAATAAGAAAAGGAGACATAGAAAGGTTATATAACTTTCCTAAGATCATTCAACAGAAAACAGTGGAGCTGAGTTAGAAATCCAGATCTGACTTATTCTGCACAATGTTAAAAGCAGAGGTCAGGGAGAGTGGAGATAAATTAACCCAAATATTAAATCCAATCACTTGACAAATCTCAGTGGTATCCTTAGTTATGAATTATTATAAATTATTCAGTCACATAGAAACAAGAATATTGTATGTGTCCAAATCAGTATGGCCCTTAAGTTATATTCCATCAATACATCTCTCCATAGACTTTTTTCACCACACAGCCCACAGGCTCATGTGGGCACATGTACACACACACACACAGTACTGAATGAAGTATCTCTTCCTACTATAAGTTTATCTTAAATGACATAATTTTTTAAAGCAACCCTTGTTGAATAAGATTAATGTGTTTGAAATTGAATTTGTATAGGGATAATGGTACTATCCATTTCAAAATATACACAGGACCAGTTGAAACATTTATCTCTGTATGAAGATAATGTAATCCTTTGTCTATATTATTTATATATGTATTTTCAAATATCATATCAAGTGTCAATGGGGATACACCATGATTGAGGAGATACATGAGGAAAGGAGGCATCATGAATGACCAGTAAAAACAACAGAGAGTAGAAACAGATCTACAGGGTCTCCATATATTAGAATTATTAGTCACAAAATTTAAAATAATTGCACGTACTATGTTCAAGGACATAGAAAGAAAAGTTGTGGCAAGAATTTAAAACTATAAAAAAATTCTATAAGTTATGTGAAAAAGAACCAAATGAGAGCTCCATAACCAAAATCTATAATAATAGAAATTAAGAATTCAATGTTTGATTTCAATAAAATTGGTTGAATCAAGGAATTGGCAGGTAACTGAAAAGAAAATATCCAGCATAAAGCAAAGAATGGAAAGCACTTGAGAGAATTAAATAATATAGTGAAAACATCCTAACTAATAAAAGAGTAATATGCAAATTGAGCATCACTCTGACACACAAGATGGCTACCCCCATGTGGTCAAAGATGGCCACCACAAAATGGCCTAAAGGGGAGGGCAACTGTGGGTGATCAGGCCAGCAGGGGAGGGCAGTTGGGAGAAATCAGGCCTTCAGGGGAAGACAGTTGGGGGAATGGGGGGGTGAACTAGGTCTGCAGGGGAGAGCAGTTAGGGGAGACAAGGCCTGCAGGGGAAGACAGTTGGGGGGGGGGGGCAGGCCTACAGGGGAGGGAAATAGGGAGGGGACCAGGCCTGCAGGGTAGGGAAGTTGAGGGGGACAAGGCCTACAGAGGAGGGCAGTTGGGGGCAACCAAGCCCGCAGGAGAGGCAGTTGGGGGGAACCCAGACTAAAGGGGAGTGAAGTTGGAGAGAACCAGGCCAGTAGGGGAGGGCAGTTGTGGGGTACTAGGCATGCAGGCAAGAGTAGTTACCAGTACAGCAAGGGAGGGCAGTTAGGGGTGACCAGATGGGCAAGGAAGGGCAGTTGGCGGAAACTAGGCCTACAGGAGAGGATAGTTAGGGGCAATCGGGCTGGCAGGGGATTGGTTACGGGGTGATCAGGCTGGCAGGTAGAAGCACTTAGAGGCAATCAGGCAGCCAGGCAGGCGAGTGGTTGGGAGCCAGCAGTCCTGGATTGTGAGATGGATATCTGAATGCCCGTTTAGGCCCGAGTCAGACATCCCTTGAGGAGTCCCAGATTGGAGAGGGTGCAGGCTGGGCTGAGGGACATACCCTCCCTATGCATGAATTTTGTGCACCAGGCCTCTAGTATTACATATAATAATTGGAATTTCAGAAGGAGAATTTTTTTTTTAATGAATGAATCAAGAACTATATTTGAAGATAATGCCCAAGATTTTTTCCAAACTAATGAAATCTTAATCCATAGATGGAATACCAATGAACTCCAAGTTTAATAAATAAAAAAGAAATTCACATCTAGATATATCATAATGATACCAATAAAAACAAAAGAAAGAAATCTTAAAAATAGCTATGTCTAATATAGATATAGAACTAGTAACTATAGAAATATATATATATATATATATATATATATATATATATATATATATATATATGTTGGGGGGAACTAGGCATGCAGACGAGAGTAGCTAGGGGCTAGCGGGACGGCAAGGAGGGCAGTTAGGGGTGACCAGGCTGGCAGGAGAGGGCAGTTGGCAGGAACTAGGCCTGCAGGGGAGGACAGTTAGGGGCAATTGGGCCAGCAGTGGAGAAGGTGGAAAATAAATATTTATTTTTAATTCCATCTTCTTGAATGAAAACTGTGAATATGATAAAATAGTCCTCTATTAGATTATGTTACATGGGAATGGAGAAGGTATAGTCATATCTCTGGTTATGTTAAATTATATGACTAACTGATAGCAGACTAGAGAGAGATCCTCCTTTCTCCTGCTGGATTTAAACAAGTAAGCTGTCATGCTAATATGGCCATAGGGCTAGGTTTGATGGCCTCTTAGAACTGAGAGCAGTCCTAGCCAATAGCCAGCAAGAAAACAGAGATCTTACTCCTAGTACTGCAAGGAGTCGACTTCTGCCAAGAACCTGAAAGATCTTGACAGAGGATCCCAAGACTCAGATGAGATTGCAGCCCCAGCTGACACTTTGATGGTACCCTTGTGAGGACCTGAGCAGAAGACTCAGCTAAACCTTGTTTGACCCTGACCCACAAGAACTGTGAGATAACAAATGTCATTTTTAGGTTACAAGTATGTGGCAATTTGTTTCACAGGAATTGCAATTAATATAATACTCAAAGAGAAAGTAAAAGATTACCTTCAAAGGAACTCTATCAAATGTTCTATTAAATAAATTAATCATATTTTAATATATGGTATAATTAGCACTGCTTTGTTATGTATTATTTTCTGAATTTTCCTGGATATTCTTCTATGTTTATTTTCCATTTGATACTCCAAGATCAATATATTGCATTTTATTAAGCTCATATTAAACTTAACGATTAACTTATGTACTTTCAGTATTTTTATAATAATGTCTTTCTTTCCAAGAACAAAGTATGTCTCATTACATTTGGTTAAACTATCTTAGGCCCTCAGAAGCAATTTAAAGTTATTTTTCACCTACATTTTACAAAGCTTTTAAAGGTTTATTTTATAGATATTTTATTTCACTGGTTGTTATTATAAATGTAATTTTTTCATTATGTATAGGAATCTCTTTCATGTCCCATGTGGAAAGAGTTCCAATTCAGGGTTTAGGTTCTGGAGAAGGGCTGCACACAAAGGACTTGAGACTTGAAGAAATTCCATTTGGTGATATGGGGGGCCAGGCGGTAGTCCAACTCTAGTGGGAGAACTACTCACTGCTCTGGCCCTGCCATCCCCTTTTATTGAGGCTTTTGGGAAAGCATCTTAGGCCACGTAAACAGAAAATTACAGGTATCCCTTGGGCAGGAAATAACAGAATCTTACATGGGACAAACAAGGTGGAGGCTGCTTCAGCTAACAATGTCTCAACTAAAGGGTGAGTGGTTAGAGCAAGGTTGTTGACCAGCCTTCCTGGCTTCCTGTCAACATCTCTCTTTTAGCAAAACTGATTTGTTTCTGGCAATAATGTTTTATGAATGTTGTAAAACCATTACTTTTTTGCTTATTAATATTGTAATCAGCTACTTTAAGGAGTCCTTACCTATTGTTTTTACTATTTTATCAGTTGATGATAAAATGTAACAATATTTGGAGATCAGGCATTTAGAAAGTTATTAGTTTTAGATGAGGTCATGGAGGAGGAAACCTCATGATGAGGTCAGTGACCTTATACCAGTAAGAAGAGACATCAGACAGCTTGCTCCTCCCTCTCTCTCTCTCCACCATGTGAGGACACATAAGAACGCAGTCATCTGTAAGGCAGGAAGGGAGGCCTCACCAGAACTGGACTATGTTGGCACCCTGACCTCGAACTTCCAACCTCCAGAAGTGTGAGAAAATGAATTTCTGTTGTTTAGACCACCCAATCTACAGTATTTTGTGATGGCAGCCTGAATGGACAAAGCCAACAGTCAAAGCATCTGCAAATAATCACCACTGACTCTTTTCTTCCAATGTTTTTATTTCATCAGTTTCTCATTTAATTGCATTAGCGAGTACTTCCAGAAAATCTTAAGTATTAGGGACAGAAGGGCTCTCATATCTCATCTTTAAACAGGATGCTTGTTAGTTTTCAGTTTTTGCAAAATGTTACCAATAATAATGATGTTAGCTAATACTTATTCAGTGCTTTGTGTGTTGTGTCTTTCATATATAGTGATTGAGTTAATCATCGTATTAATTTTCTATACTTTCCTGATAAAGAAACTGCAGCAGAGAAATCATGCAAAAGCCCAAGGTTACACATTCTCCTCCTATAACTAGCCTTGCACTAACCAAAATATTATGTTTGTTGTTTTATGTATCTGTCTTCTCACTATTTTGTATGTCTGGAGTGTTGGAGCTCTTCAGACAAAGCCTGGAATAGACATTCACTAAGTGCTAGGAGAAAGAATGAAAGAGCTGGTTTCTGGAAAACACTGGATTTTGTTTTAGCTATGATGAAGTGAGCTGCCTGCAGAAACTCTAAGGGCAATGTGCTATATACAACAAATTAATACATCTTAGGCTAGGGAAACATCTTGGCTAAAGCTAAAATTTGGAGGCACAAATTTCAATTTAATTATGATTTTGCTCAAGCTTCCTAATACTAATTTTACATTTCATTATTAAAGAGGTACAAATACTAGCCAATAGAAAGCTTCCATTTAATAGAAGCTTTGAAGTATAAGAATAAGCAAAAGAGGTGAAAAAGTGGCACATTATGGTACTCCTAGTACTGAGGATATAGCTAAGCAATGCGCCTAGAAAATGGGAGAATAATTTCATGCCAACATCTTCTCTTAATAGTTTTTTTCCCAAGGAAAGTTGTATGTTTTTTGAAACTATTCTAGTCTGAACGAGAATAGTCTGGCAAAGAAACACTCAGCTCCACAGATAACACTCTATTATCTTATTCTTCCCTTCAGTGATCTTTACTGTTTTTCCCACTGTTGATATTACCTAATCTACAGCAAATGCACTTACCGATTACTTTATTACCTAGCGCTTTACCTAAATTTGCCCACAGTGTTTTTAGTACTCCTCTGTCACAGAGAACCAATTCATACCTTAAAACCACTGATTTGTCAAAGTAAAACACGAACAAAACCTGGCATACAGTAGAGTTGCAATGCTCACTGGTGGGACCAATTTAACAAATGCCACCAATGCACAGTGCGAGCCAGATGTCAGCGACTGGAACCAAGACGAGGGGAGTGAAGTAAGGAAACCAGGCAAGATGACAGTGAACTGGCACAAGCAGGGCTCCGGTGCTGCAAGTCAATTTCTGCTTCTCCCTGTCAATACTGAACCTGTCTCAGAGTTCCAGAAAACATGTTTGTCCAGAGCCGAGTTTTAAAAACTGGTTAGAGCTAAGAGAATTCCAATGTAAAAATCTAAGATGAAAAAAAAAACAATCAAAAAAATTTTAACTAACTGCCTTCTACATTTATACCCATAATGCCACTTTGTTTGTTTGTTTGGTGGGTTTGGGGGATTGTTGATGAAAATGACAGAAAACCCAATTAAGACTGTGTTCAGCAGTAAGAAATCTTTCTGTTACATAAGAGGAAATCTAGAGATTGAGTTAGCAGCCTAGTGATGTTACAAGTTCTTTCCATTTTCCTTCTCTGCTGGCTTTGTTTTTCCCTTCTCTCTGAGGCTGAACCACATCCTGGTCGTGGCTGGTAGCCAGCAAGAACTAGAGCAAGGGGCTCCCTTAATCAGATACTGCAGGAGGCAAAGAAAAACATCTCTTCCAATTAGAAAATATAATGCTCATTCTGCCGAATTGGACAAGCCTAGAGCACATGCACCAATAAAAACTATTAGGGGTATCCTATATGCTCATCCTTATTTAGGCTAATCAAGATTCAGCCCTATGGTTTTCAATGTAGTAAATACACCAGAAAAGAGGGGTTTCTCTTTTGAGACAAGATTAGGGGGGAGATTGAAGCTAAATAGGAAACAGATCAAGTCCTCAACATCCCATCAGAAAACACGAGGTAACAATAATAGACATAATTTACTGTGATTTTCCAATCCAATATTTTCTATCAGGTCATTGTTATATCATATGTTAAACTATATGTTAAAAATAACTTATTTGAATATTTTTATGAAAATAATTATTTTCCTATAAAATCCTATATATAGGATTTTTTTTTATTGTTTTTTTTTCATTTTATAGTAGTTTTTGTCCAGAAAAAACTTCTAATGAGATTTAATGTGAAAATCAGATCTAGCAATCAAATCATTTCAGATACACATACTTTGAAATTATGATAGAAAAAATAGAAAATCTTTAAAACAGTCACTATTCTCTAAGTCAATCAATGGCATGGTTTGTTTATATAAATATTTCTTCTAGCACCTATGCCCTGTATCAGTGATTTCCAAAATGATGTTAATACAGGGACATTTTTTTGCAAATAAAATCTTGCATAAAATGACAATATGTAAAAAAAAAAAAAAAAAGCAAAAAATGGAATTTATCCTATGGAAGCAGGAGTTCCACCTACTTTTCCTATTCTCGTTCAGTTAGCACTCCACCATGGAGGAAGTGCGTGTGTTTTGAGGGGAGGCGGGGTAGTGTCTGTGAAGCAGTTTAAAACAATTGCCTTGTATTACTGCCAAATATCAAGGCGGGGGGGGGGGGGGAGTAGAAAGCTCTTAGAATTAAAAAGATATTTCCAATAATGCTAACTTTTCTATGAAGATTCAGATTAATTTTACACGTTATTATTAAAGTTGTAGAAATATTAGTTAATAGAGACTCTCGTGTATCAAAACATCACATAGATATCAAGAGGGAGCTGCACTGTGAATGAAGAAGAACAAACAGTGGTCACAACAGAGTATATTATAAAGAAATATGAATAAACTTAGTGTTGAAAATAGTCAAATTCCTTCCGTGAGTGGTTAGTGCCATAGAAAATCCCAAATACAGTACGTCCTTTGTTGGAATCACCACAACTCTTCTTCAACATGATAAAGAGTTTGGTTCATCCTTCTGTTTAGGTATGATGCGTGCGGAAGCTGTAATGGCCTTTCAGGGAGCAGATCAGGACTTTGCCCTCCCCCAATCCCAGTAATCAGTTTTTGGATCTGGCTGTCCCAGGGAGGAGGGTGGTGCAAAACCTTGCTCTTTCTACTGAGGACATTCCGCTAGGCAGGGTTCAGCTGTGAGTCAGCAGCATCCAACCTTCCAAGCCACAAACTGGGGTAATGAAGCTCTCAGTCCTGATGGGATATTGGTCATGCACCAAAGCATCAAGTCCTCACTCCTACTATTTGCCCTGAACACTCATCCTGGAAGAGAAATAATCTTGAAGTGGCAGCATAATCACATAGCATTAATGGATGAGAGGAGGTTCTTCTATAAAGAATAAATGCAAAAGGAATGAGAGAGCTGGAAAATCAACATTACTTGTAACTAAAAATTTGATGCAGACAATCATCATCATAGATGCCAAAATCATTATAGTATAGGCTGCGAGAAAATCTTACAGTGAGAGGACGAAAGTGTCATCCCCAGAATCATAAATTAATCTTAGTATCATCAAAGTAGGACATTATCTGCTCCCTGAATTGGACAAAATGAAGCACACATTCCAATTATGAAGTATTTTGGAGCAAAAACATAATAAGAAGACTCTGACTTTAGATTTAACTTTAAATATATACAATAAGAGAAACAAGTTAAACTGCACCATGAAAAACCAGCAGTCTAATCTAGAAAGTGGGAACTTATAGAGGTCAATGGGACCAATTTTCCAGTATATCAATGGCTTGAAGAAAAATAAGGTGAATATAGTGGGGAAGGAGAAGGCAACAGAAAGAACAATCATAAACAATGAGCAAACTATATGGTTTAGATTCTGATTTAAACAAACTGTAAAAAATGTTTTCAATATATTTTTATTGATTTCAAAGAGGTAGGGAGAGGGGGAGAGAGATAGAAACATCAATGATGAGAGAGAATCATTGATTAGCTGCCTCCAGCACCACCCCCTGGGGATCAAGCCTGGAACCCTGGGTATGTGCCCTGACTGGGAATCGAACCATGACTGGGAATCGAACCATGAATCGAGCCATGCCAGTCGAGAGGTAAAAACATATTTTTAAGAAAATCAATGAAAGTTGGACATGGAATAGGTATTAAATGGTATTATTTATTATTTTACTAGGGGACAGGTGCATGAAATTCATGGACGGGGGGAGGGGGAGACCCTCAGCCCAGCCTGCACCCTCTCCAATCAGGGATTTGAGGATATGTTTTCAATCCAGCTTCCACAAACAAAATATCTAAACAGAAGGATAAACCAAACTCTTTATCATGTTGAAGAGTTATGGTGATTCCAACAAAGGATGTACTATATTTGGGATCAGGCCTAAACCAGTGGTCTGGAACTACTTCTAACTGCTCACCTGCCTGCCTGCCTGATTGCACCTAACTGCCCTCCCCTGCCAGCCTAATCTTTCCCACAACTGCCCTCCCCTGCCATCCTGATTTTGCCTCAACTGCCTCTGGCTGCTTGATCACCCCTAACTGCCTTCCCCTGCCGGCCTAATCACCCCTAACTGCATCAGCCTGCCTCATCTGCCCTAATTGCACTCCTCTACCCCCAACTGCCCTCCCCTGCCAGCCTGATTGCCCCTAACTTCCTCTGCCTCGGCCCCCACCACCATGGCTTTGTCTGGAAGGAAGTCAGACATCTGGAAGATGGCCATTCTACCCACTCTAATTAGCATATTACCCTTTTAGTAGCATAGATAGATTATATAAGATAGGATTGCTTAAATGGGGGAGGAGGAAAGCCTTTTTCAGCAGAAGGAGATGCTCTTGGCAGACAAAAACACATAATCTCTATATCTGGACTGATAGCCAGTCATATGCACTATACTACCAAACCGGTCATGAAAAAATTGAACTGCTTTCCTACACCTTATTACCAAACAACTATTGTCCTTAAAACTCCTCCTCAGCCCCCACCTTAGGTTCTGCTTTCACAGTTAACCCAGATTAGGTTCTGATTGGTTGGTTTCTATGCCAGTCAGCGTCAAAAGCTCTGCCTCCTAGGCAGCCATTGGCTCCTAGCACTTCACCCAGATTTGTTTCTGATTGGTCAGTTTCTATGCCAGTCGCATCTCTGGGCCTATCTCTGGATCTGATCAAAGAGGCAGGGCTGATAAGCAGCCCCCAAGGAGGCCCAGAGAGAAACAGAGGCATAGCTGCTGGAGATGCCAGGAGAGAAACAACAGCTGATCAAAAACTGCCATGGAGTTTGGGGATCAGACCCTGCCTCTCTCTCTGCAGGCCTCTCTCTGGGCCTGATCCGCAACTGACTTCCAGTGCGCAGTAGAGCCTTGGTCATTACAGACCCTGGCTCTTTATATATATAGATTAGGTCTGATATTGTCTTATGGTAACATTTGAAAATGTCCTTACTGTTTTTGGAAACAAATGTTAAAGTCTTTAAAAGTGAAATGACATGATGTTGCATATTTATTTTATTATTAATTTTCTTTAATCCTCACCTGAAGATATTTTTCCATTGATTTTTAGAGAGAATGGAGAAGAGACGAAAAGACAAAGAGAAATATCAATGTGGGAGAAACAGATCTATTGGTTGTCTCCTGCGAGCGGCCCAGGCTCTGGGGAGAAGCCTACATCTTCTCCCTTATGTGCCCTTAAACAGAATTGAACTGAGGACTCTTCGAGTCCACAGGCCAACCCTCTATGGAGGGAGCCAGGACTCCACCTTAAGCCCACCTGACTTCCATCCTTGCAACTGGCACCTTTGTCCCTCACTGCCTCTGTCTCCCTTCAGTCCACTGAGCCAAACCAGCTAGAGCTGCATATTTATTTTAAATTATTTCAGTTAAAAAGAAAAAATGGTAGGGTTAGTTGGCAGGGATGGAAAAAAGAGAATAAGCAAATATAGCTGAACATTGTGCAATCAGTACAGGACTGTTAGTTCTACTTTTTGCACATTTTGAAATTTGTATAATATGTTTTTAAGGGAAAAACTATTTCCCAAGTTGCATTATTTCCCCCCTCCCCCCATTTTGGGAAAGAATATCAGAGACATCAGTTTATAATGTGTTTAAGAACATGTACATAGAATGGTTCCATTATAGATACAACACACTCCTCTGAATTTATTCATAATTAAATAAGAAATATGTGGCAATTTAGAACTTTCATTATTTAGAATGAAAGGAATAGTCATTATTCCTTCCTTGACACTTATGTTGACTATTCAGTTATGCTAATACTGCATAAACACAGAGCAAATGATGGAAGAATATATTTTCTTTAATAAAATGCCATTATTCTGTTTGTGAAGAAGGGATTGTATCTCAGACTTCTGGTCCCAACAGGAAACTGCCTAACATCATTAATATTTTAGTCCTGTCTGCTTTTTAACTGAAACTTTCATTAAAATCTGTAGGGGAAAAAATTGTACTTCCATAATACACTTATTGCATGTAAATTTCTAAGAATGAATCTTCTAACTATATATTTGTATTAATTTCTACAAGTCTAGAGTAATAGTCAAGTGGTAGACTGAGGTTAATATGCTTGAATATTTTTACTGAATTTTAGACAGGGTGTCATAGTATTGACAAGAAGCATCACTGATATTAAATTTGGGGGGAAGAGAGTGGAAGATAAAGGAAACTGGCATTAGATTCACAGATGTGGATGGAAGAAGTGTCATAAACCTGGCATCATGGGACTTAGACACAGTAAGCTTTTCCATTACCAAAGTGTTCACAATAATGAAAATAACTCAGAATCCTGATATTCTCTTTCACAAATCAAGGATGCATAGGTGCCGAAACCAGTTTGGCTCAGTGAATAGAGCATTGGCCTATGGACTGAAAGGTCCCGAGTTCAATTCCAGTCAAGGGCATGTACCTTGGCTGCGGGCACATCCCCAGTGGGGGGTGTGCAAGAGGCAGCTGATCGATGTTTCTCTCTCATCAATGTTTCTAACTCTATCTCTCCCTCTCTCTTCCTCTCTATAAAAAATCAATAAAATATATATTTTTTTAAAAAGGATGCATAGGTAAGCCTTATCATCTCTCTTTCTTTCTAATGGACAAATACTGTCACTCAAAGCATATATCTTGCCTAATAATAGAGAAACATGTAAATTGACAATACCTCCCCACTACACCCGCAGCCAATCAGAGTGAGAATACAAATTAACTCAACAAAGATGGTGGTTAATTTGCATACATACCTGGGTCGCAGGAACCTCCTTGGCACCCAAGTCACTCCCAGCTGGCCATTGGGTGGAGGCTTTAGGCTTAGGCAGGGGCCAAGCCTGGGATAGGAGGGAAGGGGAAAATATCAATGGAAACATATCCTCATGTGAGGATAAAAAGAAAATAAAGAAATGTCATATCCTATGAAAGACACATCTTGAAAATGCTTAAAGAAAGTTGTCATTTTTTCATGGTGTAGGGACTGGAGTCTGTGTTGATGAAAACACCTTGGTGGCTGTGGTGACTGGCAGTGGCTGCAGCAGCTAGGTGATGGGGCTGGCGCCTTTCCCTGATCAGCCGGGTCACCTTCCTCAAAGGGAGGCCAGATTGCAGCTTAGGTCTGCACCCCATGGACCTCACACTCTGGTAGGAGGTGAGCCCCAGACTCTGATAGGAGGAAGGGTTTCATATACATTTTACTAATTTTCTTTCATCTCTGACATTTCTATTCTAGAGAAAGGGCAAACAGCAATTGTACCTCTCAAGAAATAAGGAGGCTGTCATTCACAATCTGAATATACAAAAGCCTAAGCGACCATTATGACAGGTTGACTGGTGGCAATAATATGCACTGACCACCAAGGGGCAGACGCTCAATGCAGGAGCTGGCCCCTGGTGGTCAGTGCACTCCCAGAGCCAACCTCCAATGGCCAGCCAACCTCCCGAGGTCCCTCCCTCCAGCTGGCCAGCCCCGATGGGCCCCAATCACCAGCCAGGCCGAGGGACCCCACCCGTGCACAAATTTGTGCACTGGGCTGTAGTCAATAATAATAGTTGTTAAAATCTCCTTTCCTTCCTTCCCTCAGTCTCTAGTATTACTTGGATTCTCTGGAGTTGTGCAGTCCAAGAAAGTAACCACAAGCGATATGTGGCTTTTTAAATTTAAATTAATTAAAATTAAATGAAAATGAAAAGTTTCTCAGTCACACTAGCCACATTCAGGTGCTCAATAGCCAGTTGTAGACAATGGTCGTATCAGACAGTTCAGAGAACAATTCTGCATTTCCAGAAAGTTCTATTGACAGTGCTGCTCTACCTCAACATACCACCGAACTCTTTCTGACACCCCCGCCCCCCAAGTATCCGTCTGCCACCCCCAACTTTCCTCACCCTTTCAAATGAAATGGTGGGCACTCTGTTTCTACCCTTTCTCTTTTCTTACACTTCTCAGATAACCTCCTTCTCTACTGTTTTGTGTGTGTTTTTGTTGTTGTTGTTGTTGTTGTTGTGTGTGTGTGTGGGGGTGTGTGTGTGTGTGTTTTCTAACCTGACATCACAAATAGGTCCAGGAACTGAGCTAAAAAAACAAAAGCTCTCTAGAAGAGATCTAGGAATGGATTCAGGCAGGAAATATTTAGATGTTAGCTATCTTTTCACAATCACATCAACATAATAATTGCAGTATTTACTAATTGTCTTCTGATGCACTCATCAGTTCTAATGCTCATAAAAACCATTCAGATTGAAAATTATATTATTTTCATTTTTTTAAAAACGAGTCCGGGTTAATTTAAATATTTTACTCACAGTTGCATGGCTATTAAGGAGTTAAGGCCAGAAGTAGGTTCATTATTTCTTAACTATAAGACTCACGTTCTCTCTGCTCTACCGACTGACAGTTTCTATCTGAAGATATAAAAATGGACATTCCCATGGCAACACAAGCAGACAAGGGTAAAATTCCCAAAGATTTCCCTTCGATATGCTAAATGAGAAGCTTCTGTCATAAATACACGTTTGAATAAACCCTTCGAGGAAAGAAAAACCTACTTGATCATGTCCCAGTACAGTCTGACCACGGGCATTTTACATATTCAAAATTCACTATAAAAATGCTAAGAAATGCTTTCCATTTTTGACTTCAACTATACTTTCCAACTCTTGTAGTTTGGCCTTTAAAATAAGTTAAAAATGTAAAATCAAATAAGCAGATGGGAAAATGCCAATTTTACCCTCATTACTGATAGTTTATGCAAAACCATCTGATTTTAATCTTCCCACTTGATTTAACTCATGTTTTAAAAATTTGTATAGCCAGTGAGAAATAAATGCAAGATGAATAGAATATTATGTCCTAGGGCTTGCCAGAAGAAATTCAAATGTGGGCATTACCAGTTTGCTATAAAAATCAAGAAATGTTGTAATTCCACCAGCAGAAGCAAAAATGCATTTATTTCCCCTTTAAAAGTCCACTCATTTCCCTTTCAAACATCACGTTAAGAAAAATATTATTCTCCTCTGGAGTTTAAAGAGAGCTTAGTTTAGAAAAGAAAACAATACATTTAAGAGAGAAAAGGGAAAGATAGACCTTGCTAATCTTTCTATTTCCCTTTTTCAAGTTCTTCATCACATTTCCCTTTTGCCAAGAATAAAATTGTTTTTTACGGTGCAAACTGAAACAATTCTTGCCCATAATATTATTTATCTCTTACTGTATTAGGAAATGATGCATATTTTCAGGCATCATTTAACACACATTATTTAAACAAGGAATACAACTGTTTTGCAGGTAAAGAAAATTTGGGGAATTATATTCACTATTGTGAGAATTCGTTCTAAGCACCATATGTGGTTGTAAATATTAGCAGGTATTGTTCAGTGGGGATAATATGATTTCCAAATAGTCTGCCTTCTTTAGTGAAAAAAGTATAGATTAGATTTTACTAAATCTTGATGGACTAAAGAATGAATTTATCCTACTACTAAATGTGGAATAACAGAGCCAAGATAAGGGGGAAAAAAGGATGTTAGCACAGTGAGAAGATCCGGACAGCTACATTCAGGGTAAACATGAACCTCATCTATAGTTACATCTATAGCCCTTTCTTTTCATTGTCCTTTCTTTTTCTTAACCTGAGAGACTAAAATACTGTCCAACTCTACTGCCCTGGTTTTGAAGTTAGCAAAGAATTAAGTCCTCAGGATTTGTTAACAAGTTTTCTAATTAGTTTAGAAACTACAGAAATGGTTCAAAAGGTGTTCTAGAATTAGAATAGGATGACACCAAACTCAAAGTCCGTTCACTTACTTACCCTCAACCCCTTTCCAGGTGTTACTCAAATGTCACCTCCTCTCTTCCCTGACACCCACATTCAAAGTGACATCTCCTTCCTTCCTACCCGCCACTACCACATACATCACATCTCCTAAACTCATGAAGAAAACTACTTTATTCCAAGCTAATGGCACACAAATTGACCAGAAGGCTAGATATTTCATGGCTCAGCAAATTCAGCCCAAGCAACCGGGTTAGCCAAAGGGGTCAACAATTACTTTATCAACAGTTTGATCACTGAGTCACCCTGCAAGACATTGTGGTGGGCATGACCTGGTTACCTGGTTCACAAGAACTCTTCTTGGATAGTTAAATGCAGAGCACCTTGAATGATAGCCTTCCCATGACTGAAAGTAAAAGATAATTCCAAAACCAGAACTGAGTGTTATCCTGAAAGAAGGGGGCCAGCGTGCACTGCATCATTTATGTGTCAATCCATCAGGCTCTGCCTCCCAGTGCCCTCTGCTTCTTCTCATCCTCAGATGTTGTCTCATTTTATGCATAACTTCTGATGCACTTATTTTTCATTTGTCCTACTAAATTGTTAGCACCTCAGAGGCAAAAGCAACGTATTTTCAAATAACTTCCAGTGCTTTGTACAAAGCAAGTGCTCAAAAAAATTTATTGTTTGCCCTTGCTGGTTTGGCTCAGTGGATAGACCATCGGCCTGCAGACTGAAGGGTCCTGGATTCAGTTCTGGTCAAGGGCACATGCCTGGTTGTGGGCTCAATCCCCAGAAGGCAGCCCATCAATGGTCCTTTCATCATTGATGTTTCTATCTCTCTCTCTCCCTCTCCCTTCCTCTCTGAAATCAATGAAAAAATATATATTTTTTAAAGTGTATTGATTTAAAATGAGAAGTTCTAATTTCTTAGAGGTTTGTTTTACATCACGGTGAAATCACTTTCTAGGTTTTATTTCAATTATTTACTTGGAAATCTTTTAAAAGCCAGGTTTTTCATCTTGCAGCTGCTTGTTCTTTCCATGATATTTGGTATTTCCTTGGCAAGAGAAGCTGCTGGAGTAGTTGCTGAGTATGGTAAGAATGTGTCAACAAATGAGGAGCTTAACCTTTACATGAGGCTTATTTAAATCTTTAATATTTACTTCACACTCTAACGATATCAGTTATTGCCAAGTAATGAAACTGTGCACAACAAATGGCAGGATCTGGGCTCCAAGACTCCAATGATGTCTGACCACTTTCAGTTCTCTACTGAGAATCTGCAAATGAGACGTGGGTTCTAATGAGCAAAAGTTATCAACCAGAGCCCAGAGGTACATGCCCCGCAGCTGCCCTGCACAGACAAACACTGGCCAGCGAGGCAAGCGATAAAAACGTGTTGCCTGCCTTTTCCGCTAACTGGCTTTTTCACTCTGGGTAGTCTTGGAATCTCAGTTTTAACCAGCCCCCCAATTCAGCATGTGTGGACTAGGCTCAAGAAGGACTCACCTTGGATGGTAGTAATGTGAAATGTTTCAACATATTCTACATGTTGGTAAAAAGTAGCTGTGCAAATAAAGCATATGCAATATATAACACTGTTATAAATCAAAATTTGAACTTATAAAATAGACAGTTTCTGTAGAAAAGAGAAACTAGATTACCAATAGGTTTCCAAAGAAATAAAAATTTAGGATGTCAATCTGACTTTAGCTACTGCAATGTAAATTGCATAATATATTCTGATTATTCTTTATTAGCTGGTGAAACCTTCCTGGTGATGAGTGGAAGTTTGAAAACTGACTTACAGTTTCCTAAGTGAAAATGATGCCAAGCAATCAGATAATTATGTATTACCAGCAGAAAAAGGTCACTACACATATACTCTAAGAGTTTCTATCTCATAAAAGATAGTATCATTTGTAAGTTTTCTCTTTTCCTTGGCTCCAATTCTCTTGTATTATAAATTGTGAACTCTGCAATGGTCAAAAATAAGACAAACAGCTCTGTCTAGTGGCAAATTTAATCACTGCAGCCAAAGTCAAGAATACCACTTAACTCAGACCCTTTAAAATAATATGTCTGCAGCTTGGCAAGCAACCTTGAAAGGAGGTGGCTGTATTATCCCAGCTCAGGAGACACAATGGATAAACACTTAAAGCCATCAGTCATGTCATCTTCACTTGGGATTTTCTCAGCAATTAATAGACAGGTATAAAATCTAGCTCAGCCATTTAATTTAAAACAAAAATAGTTTTATTTGTGATATTGTACTTGTTAGATAATTTTGTCCAAATCATAAGTATACCTCTTAACTTGCTCTTATCTTTACTCTCCTATCTTTAAAAAAAAAAAAATATATATATATATATATATATATATATATATATATATATAAAATAATAAATATATATATATATATATATATATATTATTGCATTTTTACAGAGAGGAAGGGAGAGGGAGAGGGAGTTAGAAACATCGATGAGAGAGAACATCGATCATCTGCCTCCTGCACATCTCCTACTGGGGATGTGCCCAGAACCCAGGTACATGCCCTTGACCGGAATTGAATCTGGGACCTTTCAGTCCACTGACTGATGCTCTATCCACTGAGCCAAACCAGTTAGGACTTTACTCTCCTTTCTTTTTCCCCCTCTCCCATCTCCTGCCTTTAATAGAAACCTATGGGTGGTGGACACATGGTGCTTTGTAACTTAGAAAACCACACATGAAACCTGTATGTTCATGTAGACCAGTGGTCAGCAAACTCATTAGTCAACAGAGCCAAATATCAACAGTACTACAACTGAAATTTCTTTTGAGAGCCAAATTTTTTAAACTTAAACTTCTTCTAACACCACTTCTTCAAAATAGACTCGCCCAGGCCATGGTATTTTGTGGAAGAGCCACACATAAGGGGCCAAAGAGCTACATGTGGCTAGCAAGCTACAGTTTGCCGAACAGGTGATGTTTCTTTCTTTTTAGATTTAATCCATTGGAATTACTAATGGCAGCCAAAGTGTCTATACATTTTTTTTAAATACCCTGTATTATGCATATGGGGCAAAGGTGAACATAAGCCTTTTAAGTGCAATTTAAAGCATATTATATTTGAAATGCATCAAAAGGATGAATTTGTGAGAACAATCCACATGGTGATGTCCAAAGGTAAATTTAAAGAACCCCAAAATGGCAGTGAAATACATGCAGTCAATTTTGACATTGCTCTGATGCTGGAAGGAGAGAAATGTGTTCTAACAGTTTCCCTCAATGGCAATATTCTAAATTTTTAAGTTGTGAAATGATGACACTATCGTAGGAACAACAAATCATGAGCTTAAGAATCCTGTGCATGTTAGAATCAAGCAAAACCCACCACAAGGCTAATGCGACGCATATTTAATGATATGCATAATCACTGCAGTGTTACGCAGCAATCTGGCATAAAAGGCCAATGATTACATAAATGACTGAAATTAGCATGACTTTCACACAGCCAAATTAAGCATTTCTGGGGTCAGCTGGGGTGAGTATAACAAGACGGCCTAAAAAGCTGCTTCAAGACCCTGCCAAAGACCACCAGCAGCTGGGTCTCCCTCATTCTCTGGTGACAGCATAAGACTGGAGAGGAAAAGCAAAGAAAAAATGTGGGGGAGTCCTACAAAGGGACCAGGGAAGAACGGTGTGTATCTCCCAGTTACTTTATCTTGTTTTTTTTTCTCCTCTACAACTTCCTAGAAAATTCACGACAATTTTATCTTCTCTGTTCCATAAAAGATAGGATCCTCCAGACTTCTGGACTTAAAAGACAAGGAAGTCTTTGAAGCCAGTATCTGCACTTACTGGTATTGTCACCAGAGCCCCCATACATGGTCTGCAATATCAGCGGTTTCTTACAGTTAGCAAACGAACATCCATGGGATGGTTACGGGGTGCATTGCTGGATGTTCAGGCTTGGCCACAGCAAGAGCACTGTATGTTTGGATTTCTGGGCACTATAAGAAGAAACAATAAAGGCAGCATAGAAATGGGAGTGGTGGGGGGGACACAAAATTTTACCTCCCTCAAAAATGTGTCTAGAGCTAACTCTGCCTACTAAGACATCATAAAATAAAAAAGAGCCCTAGTTGGTATGGATCAGTGGAAAGAGCATCAGCCTGCAGACTGAAGGGTCCTGGGTTCAATTCCAGTCAATGGCATGTTACTTCAGTTGCATAGTCAGGGTGTGTGCAAAGGCAACAATCAATGTGTTTCTCTCACATCAAGATGTTTCTCTCTGTCTTTCTGTCTCTCCTTTCCACCCTCTTTGAAAATCAATGAAAAAATATTCTCAGAAGGTTAGTAACAAAAATTAATTCATTCATTAAAAAATTTAAAAGAATATGAAACTTGAAGTAAGACTGTAAAAGTCCAGATCATGACTGTATAATAGCTGTGTGAGCTGGGATAAATTACTTAACCTCCCTGAGCCTTAGTTGTTGTATTTTATCTTTAAAAAAAATGAGGAATATACCTACATAATTCACAGAAATGCTCAGAGATTACACTGGCTAGCATACATCTGACTTTTCCCATGCTTCTACTAATGAACCTCTCTTAGCTTGGTTTGCTGAAACAGAACACCATAGACTAGGTAACTTAAACCACAAACATTAATCCTTAGGGTTCTGGAGAGTGGTAAGTCCCGTGATCAGGTGCCAGCAGGTTCAGTGTCTAGTGAGAGTTCTCTTCCTGATTTACAGATGGCCCTCTTCTCACTGAGACCTTACATGGCAGAAGACAGAGCAAGAGAAACTTGCTCTCTCATGTCTCTTTGTAGAAGGGCACTAATGCCACTCATGAGGACCCTATCCCATA
Organism: Pipistrellus hanaki; assembly: GCF_964339955.1. Taxonomy (NCBI): domain Eukaryota; kingdom Metazoa; phylum Chordata; class Mammalia; order Chiroptera; family Vespertilionidae; genus Pipistrellus; species Pipistrellus hanaki. Next base: position 17,349,552 of record NC_140504.1, read on the forward strand.
ACCAAATTACTTCCCAAAGGCCCATCTCCAAACACTATCATTTTGAGGTTTAGACTTCAAGATAAGAATTTTGACTAACAATTCAGTCCACAGAACCCAACAGCAGCTGAGGTATATTCATGCCTATGGACATTCTAGGGGCAGAGCTGAGGGACACAATCCAGGTGCAAAATTTACTTGAAGTTTCAGCTTTAACTTTAAATTTAGTATTTATACACAGGTTATATTTTACTCTTTATGTATGTGGTTTAATATAAAAAATCAATGTTTCTTAAATATTTACATCAGGTAAAATTGATACTATAAGGTTTACCTTCTGGTTTAGAATAGCCCTGCCCTACACTCCAGTTTGAGAAAATCCAATTTATGTAAAAGCACCAACAGGGTGGATCTAGTGCAGCCCAGATGCACAGTAAGTGCACCTAATCCATCTCCTCCCTTCCTCTGTCTCCGAAGCCAAAAGCAGCTATCTTTCACCTTCAATGGGGACTGGCTTCCCTCTTCCTTTCCTTGCCTAAAATACACAGATGAGAACATGAACCAGCTACTGGGTAGTTTTCAATCAAGACTGATGTTAGCCACCAGGGGCCAATATCTGGAGGCATTTTTGGTTGCTACAACTAGGGAATAGGGATCTGGGACACAGCATCTAATGACAGAAGCCAGGGATGATGCTAAACATCCTACAAGGCACAGGACAGCCCCCACAACAAAGAATTGTTTGGCCTAAAATGTCGATCATGCTGAGGCTAAGAAATGCTGAGTCCCATGTAACTGAGCCCACTCTGACCTTCACCAGCGGAGACCCAGGCTAGCTGATGCATGCAGGAGTGTTTTATGCTTTGCCAAGATGTAGGCACTCATGCTTCAGGGGACCTAAATTTAAACTTGAGCTGTTATTCAAACTTTACTAGATTCCGATTTTGTTCAGAAATGAAAAGCTCACATATCCATGAAATTTAAAACAGAACTCTGCCAAATAGTCAGAGGCATAACTTTCTTCGTCCTATATTTTATATTTCCCTACTGCATACTGCAAAACCTGTAAGCTAATCCACTTATGTGCTAAGGGTGCCTGGTCTTCTAACCTTAAGCTTTCTGCAAAAAGTGTGAAAGATAAAGAACACTCAGTTTGATGCCAATTCTTGATTCAGAAAGACACGCACATCCAAAGGCTCTTGGTGGAATTTAAATAATGCTGTTCACCCTCAGTCACAAAGTGGGATGTGATATTTAACAATATGGCTGCTGAAGAGTAAACTTCTGAGTACATCTGCCCTTCCCACTCCCGTTTTCTCAGTGTGGCATTCGGGTTCAATTCATTGTCATAATTCTCATGCTGCTAGGTGTTCAGAAGCTCTAGCATCAATCAGGTCTGAGCTGAGAGGTGTTTCAGAAAAGAGAATATTCTTTAAGGAGAAAAAACTAATAAGCATAAGACATGTCAAAATGAAAATTAAGCAAATAGACAGTCACCTGATGAAAATGACAAAATGTATACTATTCAATTCTACAAATTATATTTTTATATACTAACTAGAGGCCTGGTGCACGAAATTTGTGCGGGGGGTGGGGGTTGCTTTATCCTGGCCTGCACCCTCTCCAATCTGGAGGATATACGACTGCTGGTTTCAGACATCCCTCTTGCAATCCAGGACCACTGGCTCCAAGCCACTCACCTGCCTGCCTGCCTAATGCCCCTAACTGCTCCCCTGCCTGCCTAATCGCTCCTAACCACCTCTGCCTGGTCACCCCTAACAGCCCTCCCCTGCTGGCCTGGTAGCCCCCAACATGCATATGGCTGGGGTCCCTTAGCCTGACCTGTGCCCTCTCGCAGTCCAAGAGCCCGCCGTGGATGTCCTCAGAGGAGCGGGCCTAAGCCATTAGTCAGACATCCTTAGCTCTGCTCTGGAGCAAGAGAGGCTCCCATCACAGCTATTGTTTGCCAGCCGTGAACCCAGCTTGGGGCTTCTAGCTGAGTGATACTCGCCCTGTGGGAGTGCACTGACCACCAGGGGGCAGCTCCTGCATTGAGCATCTGGGCAGTCCTTGCCCTCTTGTGATCAGTGTGCATCATAGCAACTGCTTGTTCCACTGTTTGGTTGATTTGCATATTAGCCTTTTATTATATAGGATGGGTACTACAATACAGGCTCCCTACATGTCTGAGTATAGATAACTTCCTTTTATAAAAGCCTTTTGTGTTTGGGTTCTCTCACCTTTGGGCACAACAAACACTCAACCTGATGGCCAACAGGTGGAAACCAAGAAAGTCTGGAACCCAATGTAAGCTACAAATGGCCAGAAAAGTTGCATCTATGAATGAAATACCTATGCTTTCCATAGAAGAGCTTTGCTCTGATAGAAACTATTTTTCCCCACCAGTGCTAAGAACCCCTAGTTTAATTTTACAGAGTTACTAAGAAATAAGAACTATCCTTAGACCTGGGCAAGAGGACACCCTGTCCAGATATCCATGTTCTAGAGCAGGGCCATTGGGATATTTATAACATCATTCACAGCCACACAAAATTATCAATTTAAAAATTAGCCTGCTATAATTGGTCAAACATTTTATTAATTCACCCCCTAATGTCTTGGCTGGGCCAGACCAAACGATTTCATGAGCCTTATTCAGCCCTCAGGCCGAGCATTCTCCATCCCCGCTCTAGCAGCATCTACTCTGTCTCTCACTCTTGCAAGAAGTCAAGAAGGCCAGGACTGCCCATCTGCTTACAGACCACAATCTGGATGTTCAGGAGCTGGAATTCCTTATTAGGACGGTCCAACCATACTTCCAAGGAGGACTACTTAAGCCTTTCTCCAGGTATTTTTTTTTTTCTTCCCAAGAAGCACCTAGGTCTGAGCAAAGGGCATCATTTGAGAAGTGCAGGAAGGGAGCTTGAGCATACAAGTAGGGTGCCCACACTTAGCAAGCCAGGTTGTCCAGTACAGGACAGAAAAGAAGGGCTGGGTGGTGGAGTGCGAGGGGCATAGGCCAAAGCCCTGGAGCCAAATACTGCCATATTCTGGCTAACTTCAAGAAGTCCAAAAATTCCAATGTCCTTCAAATATCTCAAAATACCTTTAAGACATTCTGAAGGTATTTTGTTGGGGTAGGCAGACAAACATTTTATTTAACAGTTTGGTAGCTTGATTTTTAACTTTCAAAATATTTAACATGCTCTCTTGTCCCAAACTCCACATATAAAACAATGTGAGAGTTGTTTTCACCCTGCTCCTAGCCCTGTCCCATCTACCACCTGGCTCAGTGTTGGTGGTTTTGCTCTTAACTTCATTATACTCAATTATGGCTCCCCTGCCTCCGGAGTTTAAATGATGACACGTATTCCCATTTGTCCAGAGTTTTTCACCAACAATCCAACCAGCTTCAAAATTGTATTTTTGAAGCGGCTGTCTTTTGACCCTCTTCTTTCTCTTCTCACCCTCCTCTGCCCCAGTCGCCCACATGCACACTTTCTTGCTCCTTCCCCCGTAACTCCTTTTATAAAGTCTGACTCATGTCAGGCCCTTTGTGTGTTCCTTTCTGGCTCCCTCTATTGTAACTCCCTGCCAATTTCTTGCAATCTTTGTCTGCTCCTCCGCTCAGCATACTTTCTGGCTGCCTCCCCGTTCTCATTCCTAAGCAATTTCAATTGCTTTTTCCCAGTGAGCTTTTCCCTCCTCCCTTTGCTTCTTGTACTTTTATAGGAAATAGGGAATTAATTGTTTTATTGCCAATTTTGATCTTTCTTCTTTCTTACACCTCTCAGATATTGAGTCTCCACCCCGTTGGAGGGAAAATAATTTAAAAAAAAACTTGTTTTTACTTCAAGATTCATTCGATTACAACTGGCTTTTAAAACTGGGGTGTTGCCATATTCACCAGTGATTTTCCAATCATTGCTCTTCTTTCATTTCCTCTCAGCTTCATTGTTTTTTCCTTCAATGAAAGTTGCCAAACAGTTTTATATAGTAACTAGAAATATTCCAAATTTAAGATCAAGGTTTGCCCCAGACTATTTTAACTATCTAAATAGGAGTTACAGGGATGACTAAGGGGCTTCCTTGTTTTTATTTCATAGGTAAGCTCATTGTTTATTCAGATTGATGAAATGACATGAGACTGTTTGAAAATGTATCTTGTAATTTCACAACTAACTGTGCTGGAAAGAACCTTAGAGATTTTCCAGCTCCAATCCCTCATTTATAAGAAGAAAAAAAATGGAATTTAAGTGATTTGACAAGTAATAAATAATAGCTATTGTTTATAGATTATGTCTTATAGACCTCATTTAATACTAAAACAAATCTGTTCTATAATAAATACACTATTTTGTTGTGAAACCTCAGAAACATTCCAATTAAAGTTAGGAAACAGGCCTGTTTTTACTGTCACTCTTTGACATTGTTCTAGATGGCCTAGCTAACAGAATAAGATAATTATTTTATATTTAAGAAAGGAACACCTAGAAGATAGGTTTTAAGATCCATAAAGTGAATGATTGACAGATGTGAACCACATGAAAAAGTTAATCTTTTATATTTAAAAAAATGACAACAAAAAGTTAGGAAATAAGTGGGAGGAAGGGAGATATACATGGAGCCCATGTGGAGACAAAATTCCACAATATACAAATCCATTAAAAAATCAAGTATCTAATAGAAAAATGAGCAAAAAAATATAAATAGCTAATATACAGAAGAGGAAATTCAAATATTGTAGTTAATAAATGTAAAGATATGCACAGCTTTGCCCTAGCTGGTTTGGCTCAATGGATAGAGCATCAGTCCTGTGGACTAAAGGGTGCCAGATTTGATTCCAGTCAAGGTCACATGCCTGGGTTGCATGCTCAATCCCCACTAGAGGGCATACAGGAAGCAGCCAATCAATGATTCTCTTTCATCAATGATGTTTCTCTCTCTCTCCTTCTCCCTTCCTCTCTGAAATCAATAAAAATATTTTTTAAAAGATATGCACAACTTTAATCATAAGATGTCATTAATATCTTTATTTTCATTCTCATTCACATGAGGGTTGTTGTTGTTTTTGGGGGGTAGGGGACTTTAATTTAGTGGCTATTACCTTAAGGTTACTGGGCTAATATGATAATATTCTGATTGTGACTCCACACTGATCACTAATGTTCCCAGGACCAATTTCATGTGTGGAGGTGAGGAGTTTCAAACACCACCCAGCAACTCAATTCTCATACTATCGACCAGAGGACAGCACCAAATTTCCCAGGTGAAGGGCTCAGTCTTGCAAGATAGACACCCCTATCCCTTCAGACACCAGTCCCAAGTCCAGGTTGAAACTGGTACTCCTTCTGACTAACTGGCAATATATAGTGGGTTGGTTCCAAGGACTCCCCTCTGAGAGTTAAATCAAGATTGCCAGGACAGCTCACAGAACTCACAGGAATATTTTACTTACTAGATCGCAGTTTATTATAAAAGGATGTAACTCAGGAACTGCCTGATGGAAGAGATGTAAGGGCAAGGTAAGGGGAAAGGGTGCAGAGCCCCCATGCTCTAAGAGTGCCACTCTTCTCAAGTCTCCATGTGTTCGCCAACCTGAAGCTCTCTGAACCCCGACCTTTTCTGTTCTTTCAGAGGCTTCGTCACAAGGGCATGTTGGACTAAATCACTGACAATCAATCAACCTCCAGCCCCGCTCCGCTCTGGGAGGTCAAGAGGGTAGGAATGAAAGTTGCAATCCTCTCATCACAAGGCTAGTTCTCCAGGCAACCAACCCCCATCCTTATGTGCTTTCCAAAGTCACCTCATTATTATCAGCCCAGTTGTGGTGGAAAGGGGCTTGCTGTGGGTAATAAAATAATTCATTTCACATTTATGACTCTAAAGCCATTTCAGGAACTGAGGATGGAGACCAAATATAACAAAAGATGTTCCCATTGCTCTTATCTCTGAGGAAATTCCAGGGGGGTGAAGAGGTGTGAGCCAGGAATTATAGACAAATATAGAAAATATATGTTTAGTATCCAAATGATGAAATATGGATTTTCTATAAATTACAATATTTGAAAGGAGAAGATGATACTCTTGGTCAAATCTTTTCCTGGGAGCTTTTCAAGCCTCTTAACTAGTATCTCGAAGTAAAGGTTCATGCACATTGAAAGGAAATTAATTAGAAGAGGTCTTTTAATATCACTATTTACCCTTTCTTTATAATAGAAGTGTCAGAGATTAAAGAAAATTAATAAAATATATATGAAAATAATGTACAAATTGATTGAAAAATAAACAATAATAACACGATATAACAACAAAGACATGATATTAAAAAACAGCAAAAACATGATATAAAAACATTGATACAATGACTGATAAATTGATTAAACTTATTCTGATTAAACTTATTCCTGTATACCACATCAAGAGTAAAAACACTGTCAGAGTGCTTGACTAATTTCCCTTGTGATGAAGTATTTACAACTTTAATGTCACATACTCTTCGAACATGAGAGAAAGCAACGTATAACTGACCATGTCCAAAAACAGACTCAGATAGGAATATTGCTACTCTATCTAGAGTTTGTCCTTATGATTTATTCATAGTCATCACAAATGCTGGCATCATGGGAAACTGTCTTCAAATTAATTTAAAAGGGAGGCATGTCAGACAAGAACAAACATCATTCATGCACAAGTCCACGTTTATTTTTAAATTGTCAGTGTTTGTCATATGTATGGCTGGTCAGTCCATTGGACAGTTAGACAGATGGACAGTTGGTCACTGAGCCTTTTATATCTCTACTAATGGCCAGTGCACAAAATTCATGCACATTAAAAGGGAATTAGAGGAAATATTTTAATATTGCTATTTGCCCTTTCTCTATAATATTGCTGTTTGCTCTTTCTCTATAACAGAAGAATTGATTTGTCCCCATCTGACACTAGCCTCCCATTTAAAGTCAAGCCCTGGGTGTTGGTATCCAGCTCCCTCCTCCCTCCTATCAGAGTCTGGGCCAGCGCCCATGGGGATGCACCATCAAGTCCCCACAAGCCCCTGCGAGGACCCAGAGTCAAGTCCTGCCAGGTCTGTCAGACCCAGAGTCAAGTCCTGGGGGTGGCTATCTGGCTCCCTCCTCCCTCCTGTCAGGGTCTGGGCCAGTGCCCATGGGGACACAGCGTCAAGTACTGCCATTGCCACAAGACCCAGAGTCAAATCCCCACCCACCAGCACACACTTCGCAGTGCACACAGCCCAGCCCACCCACACCTGCCTCGAGATCAGAAGAGACCCAGACCTACTGGCGCCCCGCAGGGACAGTGTCAAGCCCACCCCCCATCCCGCCTGCGGACTCCTCTGAGTCCCAGAGTCTTACCCCGCAGGGCCAGCACCACACAGGACTCCCCCGGGATGCACCTCCTGATCAAATTCTCACCAGCGCCTGTGGGGACACAGCATCAAGTTCCCATCCACCTGTGTGCACCTAGCGGAGCACGCAGCCTCCTGGTGATGGGTCGCTACAGTGTGAGGGGGTCACAGCCATAGGCTTTTTATAATACAGGATGCCTTGCTTAACTAACTCTTACAGTTAAAATCCAAAGCAGTTGGCTATTCCAACAATGCAAGGCCATGAACTCCCTCTGTTCACCACAGTGGTTTTACCTAGCTCATCTCTCTCTTTAAATAACACCTTGCGCTAAACGGAACTAATAGCACTCAGCCCACGAAATTAATGTTTTGTTTTCCAGACACTTCCTTATACTTGCTAGCCTTCTATGTTACCAAAGGTGATCATTTTAATATATTTGACACTATAAATATACCTCAGATCACCGTATTTCCATCCTCCCATAAAAGTTTCTTTGCAACCTGCTGACAGTGCAGCCAATCATACGTGTTTTCAGTTTTGTTATGGCGACGTCCTTTTTCCAACACCACATTTTGTACTCAGGGTAAAAAGTGTTTTAACAAACTAATCTTGTGGCCCTGAGAAAGGTACAGTTCTCACTCACAATATTCACTGTGTGTTCACAGCTATAAGAGCAGCTGTCTCAGAGATCTGGCTTCTTGTGACACCATTTGAACACAGAGCCCTGCTGAGTATACAATGAGTAAAGAGGAGCAGTGGAAAGTTCACACTCTGATTCAGCTAAGGCTTAGCCCAGAAGTATTACATGCCATGTCTGTTCACAGTCCATAGTTCCGAGCTGGCTTCACTGTATGTGGCGATTGGTGAGCACTCAATGACGCTGCCAAATACCTATTATAACAAATGTTTCATAATACCCTCTTACTTGTGAAGGATATGATCACAGATAATTTCACCTGATAATAACGTATAATATTGATGGCACTTTCCTAAGGTTGCTATAATAAAAAACACTATAGACTAGGTGGCTTAAACAAAAGAAAATTATTTTCTCACAATTCTAGAGGCTGGAGATCCAAGATGAAAGGGACAGTGGGTTTGGTTTCTCCTGGAGACTCACACCTTGGCTGGCAAATGGTCATCTTATTGTGTTCTCACATGGCCTTTTCTCTGCAGGCACATCTCTGGCATCATTTCCTCTTATGAGAACACTAGTCTTGGCCCTGGCCAGGTAGCTCAGCTGGTTAGAGCATCATCTTGATACACCAATGTTGCAAGTTCGATCCTTGATCAGGGCACTTACAAAATAAATAGAACAACAAACTGATATTTCTCTCTCTCTTACCTTCTCTCTCTCAAATCAATTTCTTAAAAAAAGAACACTAGTCTTATTGAATTAAAACCCCACCTTTAAAACCTTATTTAACCTAAATCATCTTGTTAAAGGTTCTAACCCCAAGTGTAATCATATTAGGGATTGTACTGGGGGTTAGAATTCAACATATGAATTTTAGGGGACAATTTAGTCCATAACAATATAAAAGTAACAGTATAATATCCTAACTATAATATGAAAGAAAAAGAAAATGAAGTAAATTTGTATTATTTTTCAATAAATTCTTGAGCATAACTACAAAAGGAGATATATTGAAGTAGTCAGGTACTTGCAGCTTCTTATAACAAAAACATATATAGATTTAAGAAAAGTAAGATGACTAGAAGCCAACTGTGAAGTACTCAGATATAAAAAGGAACAGTGGCATTAGCAGCATTAGAGTAAAATCTATTTAGATAAATAGTAATACACCAGAATTGTTCGTGTAAGAGAAGGGAAAGACAAAAATAACAATGGATAAAGCAGGAATAAATGCCAAGATTAATTACACACTGTCAAAGTAGAAAAAATGAGTAAATAAGATATTTGTAAAGTGTGGCTATTGGTGAGCACTCAATAAATACTAAACAAATAAATACTAATTTATAAACGTAGTGTTAAAATAGTTCTTTTGTTATAACATGGGATAAAGTAACACAAAACTATCATCTCTCCTGAAACCTCCTCACATGTTGAAACATATATTTAATCTTAGAATTTAAGAAGCCTTAAATAGGTGATGGAGAATAGAGTATGATTTTTAAAAAGAAACAAATATAGCTCAGCTGGCGTAGCTCAGTGGTTGAACACTGACCTCTGAATCAGGAGGTCATGGTTCAATTCCCTGTGAAGGTTGGGGTTACAAGCTTAATCCCTACGGGGGGATGTGCAGGATGCATCCAGTCAATGATTCTCTCTCATCACTGATGTTTCTATCTCTTTCTCCCTCTCTCTTCCCTTTGAAATCAATAAAAAAATATGTGTGCTTTTTAAAAAAGAAACAAATATAAAAGACTAAAGTGAACTAGTTTGTTAGGCCTCCAGAGACAGTATCAGAGTAATGTTGAAAAGCCACTGGCAGCCAAAAACAATAATTCCAGTTTGTATTTTTTAAAATAAATATTTGTCAGCCAAAACTGTTTTGGCTCAGTGGTGGAGCATTGGTCTGTGGACTGAAAGGTCCCGGGTTCGATTCCGGTCAAGGGCATGTACCTTGGTTGCGGGCACATCCCCGGTGGGGGGTGTGCAAGAGGCAGCTTGTCGATATTTCTCTCTCATTGATGTTTCTAGCTCTCTATCTCTCTCCCTTCCTCTCTGTAAAAACTCAATAAATATATTTTTTTAAAAATATTTATCATTTTGCCACACAAAGAATAAAAATATATAGAATGCTATAATATGAAACTCTTTTAAGAAACAACATAAAATTCAGTGAGATCTTCATTTCATGTGATTCATTAAATGAATACTGGTTAAGTCTGTTCAAAATAATCTCTTATTTTCCCCACTGCACAGATGACAAAATGCCCCAATTTCTGATTTTGGATATTTACATACCATCAGCACTTTTACTGACAGTAACTTGATTTTATGAAATGGTAAATAGTTCTTGGTAAAGTTACAAACAAGGTATAATCTTCACTGAATTAACATGGTAGTTGTATTCTTGGAAATTTCAGTGTATAGTAAAATTTTGTGGAAAAAAAGTACTAATGTGTAAAATGGTTCTTCACTTCTATAATTTTAAATAGGAGTTTCACTCACATGAATATCTGGGGTATGTGAAAGTCATTCAAGATAAAGAATAATATTTCTCTGTACAAGACCATGCTGCACATTCTAGGACATTAATCATGGCTGGCTCATACCTACTAAATATCAGAAGCTCTTCCTGTTATCTGACAAGTAAAAATACTGCCATCAATTTCCAAATTTCACCCTAGGGGTCAGTATAGCCCTATTGAGAACCACTGTTCTCAAGTAGCTTGCATCTACTTGTATCCATCTCTACTCATACTGTTTTCTGAATCTCTGCGATTGCCTCTCTCTTCTCTGTTATTCCTGTCAAACCACTTATTCTTTTACTCTGGAATCCTGCAGAACAGAACTCATGTCTCAAGCTTGGATGCCCTCTCATCCACTGCATACTCATTCCAGACTTATCTTTCTACAATACAAAGCTGGACCTCTGGTCAAAATGGTATGTGATTTCACATGAAAGACCACCCTTCCCCGCTGACCTCCACCCAAAAATAACAAAGATATAATACAAGAAAATATGCCAACACATAGTCATCCTCACAAACAAATGGCTCCACATGGAGGGAAAAAAATAGAACAAAAATATAAGAATGTAAGCAATGGCTCTGAGATTTTAAATAAGCAGAGAGCCCTAGCTGGTTCGGCTTAGTGGATAGAGTGTCCACCTGCCGACTGAAGGATCTTGGGTTTGATTCTAATCAAGGACAGATGCCCGGGTTGCAGGCTAGGTCCCCAGTAGGGGGTGTGCAGGAGGAAGCTGATCATTGATGTTTCTATCTCCCTCTTCCTCTCCCTACCTCTCTGAAATGAAAATATATTTTTAAAAATAGAAATACACAGGGAGAGAATTTTTACCTCTAATATGTTAGCTAGGCTTGAATTAGTCATTGCAGGAAAAGTGACCACACAGACCTACTGTGTTCAGCTGGATTGTCCTGTCATGGGATCCCCCATTCATTAACCAAAGCTAGTACTCTTACCTCTGTAGAGGCTTTTTTGTTTTGCTTTGTTTTTTGTTTGTTTTGTTATGTTTTTTTGTTTTTGTTTTTGTTTTGTTTTTTTGTGGGTTTGTTGTTTGTTTGTTTCTTTTTTGGGGGGAGGGTCATTGCCTAAAGTGGCAGGGAGGAGCAATAAGAACTGGGCCAAATTTCTTACTGCCCATGATCTGCTATATCTCTTCAAACAAAAGTCCTGATCCACCAACGTAAGACTATCTTTTTATTGGAGGATCCTACTGAGATATGTAGAGGCAGTGGTAAATCTACCAGATACCAAGAAGTGGGAAGATGACGGGAAAAAGGGTGGTGGGGAGGGAGACACGAGAGAAATTTCTACATAAGTGACACTAGCAAATTAAAATTCTAGAACACATAAAGATACTAAAGTTAAAAATAACCAAATTTAAACCACTCAGCAAATGAGAAGACAACCCAAAGTAAATGCAAAAAGAGAAAAGTTTTCCAGAAAAATAAATGTCTTTAAAGTCCTAAATTTTTTTAAAAGGAATAATATCTCACAAAAAGCCAAAATTAAAACCATATAACAAAACAAGCAGCTATGCATCTAGGACGGAAGAGGTTTTGAAAAAGCATTAGAGAGAAAGAATAAGGGAAGATAGGAATGGGGGGAAAGTGGCACTTACAAATCCTAGAAATTAACATCTTAATCATTACAAAACTAATAGATGATATAAATCCTAGCCAAAGGAGTATTAAGAAATTGGAAGAGAACACAGAAAAATTGAACCAGAATTTGTACAAACACAGAGATTTTTTTTAATATGAAAAAGATTTAAGAGTCCTAGCCCAGCCGGTGTTGCTCAGTGGTTGGGTGTCAACCCATGAACCAGGAGGTCATGACTGGATTCCTGTCAGGGCACATGCCCAAGGTTGCAGGCTTGATCCTCTGTAGGGGACGAGCAAGAGGTAGCCAATCAATGTTTTTCTCTATCGCTCTCTCTTCCTATTTCTAAAATCAATAAAAACATACGTTTTTAAAGAGAGAGACAAGTACAGCAGTAAAACAGAGAGGGTCCCTAAAACAGTCCATTCCTATAGAGCACTTGATATGCGGTACAAATCAGCCTATTATTTTCAGCTGTAAAAGTATAGCAATCATCTATGAAAAGAGGAACCCACTCCATACTTTAATACATATGTGTTAGAGATTTTTGGAGATTAAAAGAACTGAAAATAAATTATACTATCACCATTTTATGGCCTCTCTATCATACCCACTATGAGAGTCTTTTAAATTCTATATAATATAGCCCTTCTACAATTTTTCACATCAGTAAAACCCTTTGAACCATTTGAGGAAATACTTCCCGTTTTCCTAAGTAATAACAAACTAGAGGGAATGCTGTCCGGGAACAACTGAGAGACTGGCAGAAGAATATTTTCTATAAAAAGGATAAAACTCACTGTATGTTTCGTTAAATGTAATTATAATTTTTTTTTAAAAAGACAATCTACATGGAGAAAATTTTTCCCAATTAAAATAAATAGAGCATCAAATGAGTCATGGTTTATGTCTTGTTTGAGAAAAGGAATTTCAGCCAAACCCCTTCTTAGGAGAACAGAGAAGAGACCACAGCATTTGCTATTCCTGGGGATGGGCATCTGGTTTCGGTCCTGAAACACAGAGTATCAGACTTTATATAGACAGAGAAATTTTACAAGGAAGAGGGAAAATTATCCAAACCTATCTATATTTAGTATTTAAATTGATAAAGGAATTATGACCTTGAAAAAAATTAAAAATTCAGAAATCCCAACTTGTAATAATTAATTAAACACATGATGTTACTTAACAGAAGTCATTAAATTTTTAAAAGACACAGAGGTTGAAAGGACCCAATCCCACACTGTTCAAAGGTTAGAGTGTGTCCATTGTAAATCTCAAAGAAAAGGATAGAAGAAACAATGTGGAAGTAGTTCTTTAAAGATACAAAGTTGGATTATTTAATCTAGGAAAGTACTGACAGGAAAAACCTAAAAGACTAGGGATAGAATAGAATCCAGAAACAGACATAGAAATATATGCTTATTGTATGATAGAGGTAGCATTGCAAATAATTCAATAAATGGACTAGGATAATTGGGGAGAAACTACATATGCCTGTCTTATGCCATACACCAAAATAAATCCATAAAGATTAAAAAACAAAATGCTAAAAGCAAAACATTTTAACACTTGAAAGAGAATCTAAATATTTTTGATATTGTTGTAACAAAGAATTCCTCAAACAAGACACAAATTGCACAAATCATAAAGGAAGCTATTAATAAATTTAATATTAACCAAAATTTCAACAGAGCAAAGGCTAAGGCCTAGGAAAATGTATTTGGAACGTATAACTGGAAAAAGATCGGTACCAGAATAAACAAAATAATTTCTAAAAAGTAATAAAAATAATATTAATAACAAAATTTTAACATAGGTAAAGAATTAAAACAGGTATAATCACAGAATAAAAAACTTAAATGGCAAAAAAAAAATGAGAAAAGACAGTCAAACTGACCAATAACCAGAAGAATGAAAATTAAAGTAAGATATAATTTCCCACCCATCAAATTAATAAAATACGTTATAATCAAGTGTGTTGAGAAGCAATCATAGGACTGTAAAATTGGTACAAATACCATGAGGAGTACTTTGGCAATATCTAATGGTATACATTCCTCATGTATGAGTTAGCTATTGTCATAATAAAGCTGTATAACAAACTACGCCAACAGCCAGAGGTACAAAGCAGTAATTATGCTCATGCTCACAGCTCAGTGGGGGAGTGGATGGTTATTATGGCATTCATATAATGACTTCCTATGTGACAGTATAAATGAATGAACTAAGGCTTATACATAGCAACCTAAATCAATGTATATAGTACATAATGTGGAGGGAAATAAGCAATTCACAAAAGGTTAAACCTTTAGTATCATACCATTTGCATTTCATAACATTTTAAACTCAAGCCAAATATGACAAAAGCATTTTCATAGCCCTGTGTGGTTATTACAATGGCCTGTCAGACAAGTAGAATAGCTGACACAGAAACATCACTTCCAGAAAAAATTATTTTGAGAAAGTCTTTGGATATCCTGATGTTTCCAATTCCACATGGAGTCCCTCTAGACAGCTAATCAGCAACATATTTTATGTCACTCCTTTAGGCACCCATCCTAGAACCTGTAAGCAGCTCACATTCTGTTTGCTTTTATAAAGACCCAAGTAATCATTTGAGGTCATGCTGGGAAAACTCAGGGCCAATAAATTGCAGTCCCACTGTACTTATGTCATGGCCTCCCAATGATTGCGCTGGCCTGAGGTGCCCATGTACGGTCCAACTGTACAGCAGACACATGAGAAAACACCACAGAGCTAAAAATACCCATTCTGTTATATGTTTTCTTATGACACAGCCACCATACTTGGAAGAATCAACTATACTAATGTGCAAAGAGGAGACCGCTTGGGTTGAGACAAGCACTGGGTGTGCCCAGCGGTGTCAGGCTGCTACCAGATGGCAAGCCGTGCTTGGCTGGAGGAAAAAGAAGCTGTCAGGAGTTAGCAGAGTCCCAGACAACAGACTGAGGTTCAGGGACAGAGCCCAAAGCCCTACTGATGAAGGAATTATCAAACAAAACGCCGGGACACAGGAAAAGAAGAAATCGAGCCCCAGCCAGTTTGTAAGGCAGGGCCTGGGGCACAGGGATGAAAGCATTCAGATATCGATCAGTCATTCTTTACCAAGGGCCCACTGTGTGCCAGGCTCTATACTGGATGTTGGGCTCAAAGACCTGATCTCTTTTTCCACCGAGGCCTAAGAATTACTATACTTGTGTATGCAGATAAAATTATTTAAAATCTACAAGTTGCAGGTAAGAGAGAAAATTACTATGAAAAAAAAAAAAGTAAGAATTGAGGATTAGAAAAAAGAATCAAGTATATTATCTTTGCAATGTTGATATTACTTGATTTTCTAAGCTTTTATTACTTTGATATTAATTTATAATCATATCAATTCTTAAGGATAAATAAAATGATTGCTACACAATCAGCTTAACAGATTGTATAAATTAAAGCCCAAAGACATTAAGGAATTTATACAAATTCATGTGTCAAGTTAGTGCTAGAGCCAATGGTAGAATTTAGGTTTCCTGTGTTCTAATTAGTGTTCTTGTTTTATTTTATGCTACACCTTCTGATCAAGGTATGGAATGTAAATACAAACATACTCGGTCAGATGTGGCCAGGAGTCCAAGAAACTTTAACTGTCATAATTTTTGAGAGTAAAAGAAATTACTTGATCTTTAAATTTGATGTTACTTTTAAGGCATATTTTATGATACTCTGTTTAAGAACCAAAATTTTGCTTTGATTTTAATTATTGCATTCATATCTGAATTCTATAAATATAATAAAGTAACTAGAGGCCCAGTGCACAAGATTCATGCACTGGGAAAGGGGGGGGGGGTGTGCTCAGCCTGGCCTGCGCCCTTTTGCCGTACAGGAACTTATGCCCCAGGGGATCAGGCCTAAATTGGCAGTCAAAGATCCCTCTTGCAGTCCAGGACTCTGGTAGTCTAGAACCCCTCACTCCTTACCGCCCACATACAGCAGAGGCAGGAGATGCTCCCACCACCACTGCTACACTGAGCCTGGCTTCTGGCTGAGCAGAAGGGAGTGGGAGCACACTGACCACTAGGGGGCAGCTCCTGCATTGAGCGTCTGCTCCCTGGTGGTCAGTGCGCATCATAACGACCAGTCATTCTGCCATTCAGTCAATTTGCATATTATACTTTTATTATATGTATAAGACAGGAATAGCATGAAGCCAAAATTACAGAAACATATTAAGACTTAATAGCTTTGATTTCATAACAAAAACTTAAAAAGCAGTAAAGTCTAGTTTATTAAAAGGTTTTCCAAGTTGCTACAAAAATTGTCTTTAAAATGTCATTAAAAAAAAAAAAAAAAAAAAAAGCCTTCTTCACAAAGTCTTGATATCCAGCTAAGATTTCCCATCATTTATTCTCATCTTATTCTTCCTGAGCCCCATCAACTTTCACACTCACCCACTCTGCTTTCCACTCCACTTCCTCTGCTGATTTCAATCAATAACCATCACACTCACGAAAACCTGCCTACATTAGGCTCTCAGTAATAGCTATTGATTTGAGATTCTCATTTCTGCTTTAGGTTAAACACATCTTCAGACTTAATTCACCCACTTTTTTATCTAATCTTATTTCTTGATTACATTTAGTCAAATGAGATTACAATTTTGATAATCTATATTTAACATCCAAAAAAATATACCATTACACTTTTTCTTTCATTTAATATTGATCAAAATTAAATGGAAATTCTAACTGACTAGAATGCACAATGGTAATCAGGGAAAATCCTAGGAGAGAGCAAGACCAGAGGAGCACAGCAGGAGGCAACAAGTGGGACATCTGGCAAGGAGATAAGGTTCAGTATTAGGGTTTCAATAGCAGGAAATACAGTGTGTCCCCCCAAAAATGTACATACACTTGGATTAATTATTAATTCCAATGGGCTAAACCTGAAAAGAAAGAAACATTGGAATAAATAATTATACATTTTATGGGACACCCTATAGAAAGGGCAGAAGTCAAGAAAGGCAGGGTGTCAAAGAAATTCTGTAGCAATTACATCAGAGTATAATATTGATAAGGAGGACTGTCAATGATAGCTGCTTGTTCAATATCTATTTGTACTCTACTTTCCTCACAAAAAGAATAGAGGGGAGAAGGAAGAGAAGAAGGAGGGGAAGCAAGAGGAGGGGGAAAAGGAAGAGAAGAAGAAGGGGAAAGAAGAGAGAAAAAAGAAAGAAGGAATGAAAGAAATAAGTGCTATTTCAATAGCAATGTCCCCAGCTAAATGATTTTGTTTTCCCACCTCCTTAGCTGGGAATGGTTGGGTAGCATCCTTCTATCTGTAGGAAATTGCATTAAAGACTCCGATTCTTCACCCTCCCTATGGCCATGTGGTTTGTCGTGTACATATGCTATGTTCTCTTCCTGTAAGTCTGAGCTCATCCATGTGATTTGCTTTGGCCAATAAGATGATCTGTGCCAATTCTTAGCCTTGATTTCAAGAGGCCTTGCATTTTTCTGCTTGCTTACTCTTGCATTTCTGCTCTCCCTGAGATAGTTAACTAGTGCCAGGAAGAGCAAAAGAAACAGATGCTGAAGAGCTTTCCCAGATAAAAAGCCTCAATCAAGCCCAGCCTAGTCCAGCCAAGAGCAGAGCCTCCAGATAGCATGCAGATGCATAAGTGAGCTCAGCAGAACCACAGAATGAACTGTGCCCCACAGGATAATACATAGGTGGTTATTGCTGTGCACCACTAAAGTGTTGTAGGTACTTGTTATGTACCTAAACTGACACACTAATTTAATGAGACATGTTTACATGTGATGAAAGTGGGAGGAAAGGCATTGAGAAAGCCTTTGCTTCCCTAAAACAGCAGTACTCCTTTTACTCTTTCTCCTTCTCCCCGCCTTCAGCTCAGACTGAATGTATACAAGTGTAACAGCCATTTTGTGATCAAGTGTATATACATAAAGTTACCAAAGAAGAGAGAGCAAAAGATGGGCAAGATCTGGATCTCTGGTGGCCTTGTGAAGCAATGTACCAGTCCTGGACTGTGTAACTCTGGATTTCTTGTTATTTGAAATATGTGAGATATAATATAAACTCCTATCTTAAGCCATTATATTCATAATTCTAATATATGTAGCCAAAATTATCCTTGATACAAGAACCAAAGAACTCAATGAGTAGAATTGGGCATATGATAGAAACAAATGCAAGAGACCAGCCAGTGGAAATAAAGAGAAAATTCTGAATAGAACATGAAACAGAACTGACTAGACCCCAGACCACTGCCTTAGAATTCTTCATTTCATTTTAAGAGTGGGATCGAGCACAGCAAAAGGAAGGAGTTGAGTGAAAATGTTTAGAATCCTTCAGAGACAGGGACTCAAACGAATAATTACATTGACATTATGAGGTTTAATCTGATCCACTGGCCACATCTTTTAGGCCTAGACTATTTGGGGGCTTCAAACTTTTCCCTTTCCATTTTAAAAAACATTTTATTACTTTTCTAATACTCTTTCTTTACTTATTTCTTTCAATATGCATACTTCTTCGAATTGACATTGCTTTCACAACATTCCTTTTTTAGCTACAGTCTTGTTAACATCCATCACAGATCCCTTTGTGCCATGAAATATGCACATTTACAAAAAAGGTTTAATTTTTTTTTTTTTTTTAAGTATGGCACAACATGTCTTTAAGATAAACTAGAGGCCCAGTAATCGAAATTCATGCACTGGGGGAAGGGGCTTCCTCAGCCCAGCCTGCACCCTCTCGCAGTCCAGGACCCCTCAGGGGATGTCTGCCTGCTGGCTTAGGCTCGCTCCCTTAGGGGTCCTTAACACTGTGATCACCAGCCATGAGCCCGGCCTCTGGTTGAGCAGCGCTCACCCTGTGGAGCGCACTAACCACCAGGGGGCAGTTCCTGCATTGAGCATCTGCCCCTCTGGTGGTCAGTCCACATCATAGTGACCAGTAATTCCACCGTCCGGTCGATTTGCATATTAGGGTTTTATTATATAGAACTAGAGGGGCCCAGTGCATGAAATTCATGCACGGGGGGGGGGGGGGGGGCGGGGAAGGGAGGGTTGTCCCTCAACCTGACCTGCTCTCTCTCGCAGTCTGAGAACCCTTGGGGGATGTCCGACTGCCACCTTAAGGCCCGATCCCTGGGAGATCGGGCCCAAGCTGGCAGTCGGACACCCCTCTCGCAGTCCAGTCCTCTTGCTCCGTACCGCCTGCCTGCTTGCTACTCCTTAGTGCTGCCATGGAGGCAGGAGAGGCTCCCACCACTGCCATTGTGCTTGCCAGCCATGAACCCAGCTTCTGGCAAACCAGTGCCCCCCTGTAGGAGCACACTGACCACCAGAGGACAGCTCCTGTGGTGAGGGTCTATCCCCTGGTGGTCAGTGCGCATTATAGCTACCAGTCATTCTGGTAGTTCCACCATAATGGTTGCTGAGGCTTTTATTATATAGATGGTAGAAAGGGCATAATTACTTATAGAAATCAAAGAAAAACTAAATTCTATTTAAAACCAGTTGAAATTTTATTTTTTTTAAATATATTTTTATTGATTTCAGAGAGGAAGGGAGAGATAGAAACATCAATGATGAGAAAGAATCATTGATTGGCTGCCTCCTGCACATCACCCACTGGGGATCAAGCCCACAACCCAGGCATATTCCCTTGACAGAAATTGAGCCCAGGACCCTTCAGTCCACAGGCTAACACTCTATCCACTAAGCCAAACTGGCTAAGGCATTAAACCAGTTGAAATTTTAAATAAAATATTTTTATAATTCCTAGCACAAAGAAATAACTGAGTATCTTAAAGAAGTCTTAAGAAATCACCAATGTGACATAAATATTTATGTGAAAATACAAGTTAAGTAAGGAGAAACATCTGAGAAATGCCACAATGTAAAGCCATGTGGAACCCCGTTGCCAGCATTCTCTCCTGGAACTGGGTTGTCCTGGGCTACTGAATAAGTAGCTCTGACTTTCCAATGCTCTTCCACCTGCCTGATGACTTAGTATCCCCTCCAAACATGGTTGAAGTTCAAAGACATAGGATTGATTTCCACTTTTTTGTTGTTGTTGTTGTTCAAACACAGTGTTTGGGATTTCATCAACACAAAAAGAAAATGTATTGAATATCCTAAGAGTTATTAATTGAACCACTGATAGTTAAAACAACAGGCAGAGCCCAGCTGGCTTTGGCTCAGTGGTTGAGTGTTGACCCATAAACCAGGAGGTCATGGTTCGATTCTCAGTCAAGGCACATGCCTGGGTTGCAGGCTCAATCCCTGGGTGTGCAGGAGGCAGCTGATCAATGGTTCTCTTTCATCAGTGATGTTTCTATCTCTCTCTACCTCTCTTTTCCTCTCTGAAATCAATAAAAATATTTTTTTTAAAAGCATAGGGAAACAAACTTGGCAGAATCCACCAGAAGTATTCTTATAGCCTTAAAACATTGGGGACTTTAGAATATCTATAAATATATCCATTAGAATTTTGATTTTCTTTGTGTGTTTGTTGGCTTCAGGCAAAGTGAAGAAACTTAACAACCTGAGGAGGAGGTGGGGAATAAATACCGTGGAAGTCTATAAGGATAGTCCAAGGAGTTGAAAAAAAAGCTAGATAGAAGCAGCTTCAGGAAGGACAGGAACTTGGGAAACCCCAGGGATCTTAGTAACAGTAATTAACAGGCTGTTTTTTGAGAATACCAGTATAAAGAATAAGTCTGTCTCAACTGGTGTTTGTACAGAAAAAGAGCAGCTGATGCCTAGGGCATGACTAAAGTACTAGCAAAGTGAGTGTGGGAGTTTCCAAAGGAACTTTAAGGGCTACTGTGCAAGGAACAGGCCATAAAGGTTGGACAAAGTCAAGAAATGTTCACCATTATGATAAAATTCAAAGCCCCAAGTTTCATTTCTTTGGGTAGAACAAAGGAAATTAAGTGTTACAAGGAGACCCAGGGTCATAACAAAGCTAGCATTCTATTCAAGAGACTCATCTAGTTTATTCTTCCTAATATAAAGGATAAGAAGTAAACTAGATAAGAGAATATCCACTTTGTAAATTAACATAACCCATTTTTAAAGAGTAAAGGGCTAAAAGTCAAGTTTCTGCAATTGTTCTTTTTTAAAGGTAAAATACTGTTTTTTTAAACTTTTGTCCTTTGAATACAAATGGCCATATAAATTTCACATTGGAAATGGTTATTATTATTATTACTACATCTTTATCATGATGCTATTTCAGAACCTTCATTTTTCATAAGCATAAGATAAAATGCAAAGTGTTACATTTCATAGAAGCAGTTATTTCATTACATCAAACTAATGGGAGAGCATTAAACAAAGAGATTAGCACAATTAAAATCAACTGATAATTGTTTGATATATTTTTCCCTAACTCCAAATCAGTATTTCCATGTAATGACAATCATGTGTAAAATACCAAGTGAATTAATCATGTTCAAGGTGCTGATTTAAATGCCAAAAGAATTAACATGACCTTTTGTTTAATCACTTGGAAAAGAGAAGACTTAAAAAATACTTTCCTGTGCATACGTCAAGATTCTCAGTAACTATCCTTTCTCAAACTGTTCCTCTCAAAGTGCTGACTATAAATTTTCCCCCATCCGGTACTCAAAAGACTACTGTACTAGACAATTCATGATTACATTACCTGTAGAGTTTGGCTGGCTGATGGTAGAAGAGGAAGTCAGAGAGATTCAAGAAACAAAAAGGACTTGAAGCACCATTGTTGACTGTGAAGATGGAGAGGGTCATGTTCAAGGTCGTGAGAGTCTCACTGACAGCCAGCAAGGAAAGGTGGACCTCTGTCCTACACTCATGAGGAACCAAATTCTTCCAGTGTTCTGAGTGATCTTGGGAGCAGATTCTTTCTCACAGCATCCAGATAAGAGCCCAGTCTGGCTGACACTGTTTCAGCTTTGTGAGACCTAGGCAGGGAGCCAGTCAAGTTGCCTGGACTTCAGATCTACAGAGCCATGAAAAAAATAAGTGAGTGTTATTTTTAGTACTATTATAAATCTGTGGTAATTTATTTAAATGACACTAGTAAATGAAGCCAACAGAAACTGAACAAGGCTGTGAGGCTCATTTAAAATCATTTGAAGTATTAAAAACTATATATATACTAGGGGCCCGGTGCACAAAATTTGTGCTCTGGGGGGATGAGGGGAAGTTCCTTCAGCCCAGCCTGCTTCCTTTTACAGGCTGGGAGCCCTCAGGGGATGTCCTACTGATGGCTTAGGCCCACTCCCATGGATAGAGCCTCAGCCTGCCAACAGCAGGGTCTGGGTTTGATTCTGATCAAGGACTTGTACCTACATTACAGGCTACTCTCTGGCCGGGGCCCAAGTCAGGGCTCATATAGGAGCCAATCAATCAAAGTGCATGTCTCACACTAATGTTTCTCTCTTTCTCTCCCTCTCCCATACTCTCTAAAAATCAATGGAAACATATCCTCAGGTAAAGATAAAAAAGAAAAAAGAAAAAAGAAAAAAGAAAAAAAAGAAAAGGAAAGAAATGTCATACTCCATGGAAGACACATCTTGAAAATGCCTAAAGAAGTTGTCAGTTTTTTCATGGTGAAGGAACTGGAGTCTGTCTTGATAAAAAAAAAAAAAAAAAAAAAAAACACCTTGGTGGCTGGCAGTGGCTGCAGCAGTGGGGTGGCTGCAGCAGCGGGGTGATGGGGTTGGCACCGCTGCCAAGGGTACAACCCCCAGGCTGGCAGCCCTGCATTGTGGGCACCGGACTAGGGGGTGTGGACCTGCGTACCACTTGGCGCTGGCACACATGCAAGTGGCCATGGGGCGGGAACATCTGCTTGGTGTCTGCGCTCGTAAGCCTGAAGTGGCCAGGGTTGTTCTGGGACCCTGGTCACTCAGGGCCGAAACGCAGCCTACAGACTAAGAGCGGCCTGGGTCCTGAGGATGTTCCTGGGACCTAGGCTGCTCAGCACCTATGTACGGAAATTAGCCTGCTATCTTTGGTGGGTTAATTTAAATACTCACTCCTGATTGGCTGGTGAGCATAGCAGAGGTATGTTTCTCTTTTATTATATAGGATATCTATGTGGTTTCTCAGTTGTTCTAACCCAGTGTTTTTCAACCTTTTTTGGGCAAAGGCACACTTGTTTCATGAAAAAAATCACGAGGCACACCACCATTAGAAAATGTTAAAAAATTTAACTCTGTGCCTATATTGACTATATATAAAGTAATTCTCTTGAATCGGAATCAAATAAACACAAAGAAAGTATTTTATAATTACTTTATTATGAAATATTAAGTAAACAAAATAGTGAAAAATTATAAAATTCTTGTCTTGTCTGCACCTACGGCACACCAGGCAACATCTCGCGGCACACTAGTGTGCCCCGGAACAGCGGTTGAAAAACGCTGTTCTAACCAAACCATGTTAGGACTTATGAAGATAAAATGTCACAGGATCTTTGCAGATGTTATTGGTTTAATCTTATTCATGGCACCAAAATACATATTTTCCTTCTTTCCCTTTCTGTCCATGTTTATATCATCTGGGATTTTAGTTACCTATTTTTACTATTATTAATCCTTATAATTAATATTGTATTACTGCTTTTGTTTCTTTACTAATGTTTTCAAAAGTAAATTCCTTAGTCAATCTTTTGGATAGAGTTTGTGAGAATGACATTTTAATATCTAAAAATGCCTTTATTTTGCCTTTTCATATAAATTATATAAAATCCTAGCTTCAAAATTATTTCTTTCTTTTGCAAAATTTTAAAAAAATATGTTTTATTGATTTTTTACAGAGAAGAAAGGAGAGGGATAGAGAGTTAGAAACATCGATGAGAGAGACACTGATCAGCTGCCTCCTGCACACCTCCTACTCGGGATGTGCCCACAACCAAGGTACATGCCCTTGACTGGAATCGAACCTGGGACCTTTCAGTCCACAGACCGACACTCTATCCACTGAGCCAAATCAGTCTTGGCCTTTTGCAAAAATTTTTAGGAGTGCTGTCTTTTTGTCTAAGATGAATATGGTTAATGATCTAAACATATAACTTGATGACTATAGTTGATAACATTTTATTGTATAATGGGGTTTTACTTGATTAGCAAATTTCAAAGATATAGAAGCAAATTAGATGTCCATAAATAGATGGATGGATAAAGAAGATGTGGTATATGTATACAATAAAATATTATTTTGCAATAAAAAGAATGACATCTTGCCGTTTGCAACATGGATAGATGTAGAAGATATTATGCTAAGTGAAATAAGCCAGACAAAGACACACACCATATGATTTCACTTATATGTGGAATCTAAAAATAATAAATAAATAAATAAATAAATAAATAAATAAATAAATACAGAAACAGACCCATAGGTATTGACAACAAGCTGATGATTGCTAAAATGGAGGGGTAGGGAAAGGGAACAATTTTTTTTTAAAACAAGGCATACTTCAGGGGATGAATAAATACACTGTGGTCATCCAAATAATGTAACATTCAGTCCTGCATGAAATGAGCAATCAAGTCATGAAAAGACATGGAGAATCTTAAATGCAGATTCCTAAGTGGAAGAAACCAATCTGGAAATACTACTTCCTGTATGATTCAAGTATATGAAATTCTGGGAAAGGCAAAGCTATAGAAGCAATGACAAGATCAGTGGTTGTTAGGTGGGGTGGATGAACAGGCAGAGCACAGAGGAAATTTAGGTCAGTGAAAATACTCTATACAAAGTTATAGTGATGAATATTTGTCATAATATTTCTATCCAAACTCAGAACGTACAAGAATGAACTTTAAGGTGAACTATGGATATTGGGTTATTGTGTTGTGTCAACGTACAAGAATGAACTCTAAGGTGAACTATGGATATTGGGTTATTGTGTTGTGTCAATTGTTAGTAATATATGCACCACTCTGATGAGTCTTGTGAATAATGGAGTCTTGAGTGGGATTCAGGGGGCATTTGAAAAATCTCTGTACCTTCCTCTCCACTTTGTTGTAAAACTATAACTTCTTTAAAATAATTGTTATTTTAAAAATAAAGTTGTATATTTATAATTTTTACCTTGAAATAAATAAAATTTTCAAAAATTTAGGGAACCCCTAAATAGAACTTATTTTAAAAATGTAGAACTTCTAAACTATGGTTGGAGGTAAAAACAAAATAGTTGACAAACCCAAAAATAAATTTAAAAGAAAATACGACGTGAAATACGATGTGAAAAATACGATGTGAAAAAAATAAGTCCAAACTTACTAGCAATTCACAAAAATTGTGAATGGTTTAAACCTAGTGTAGGTTTCAACAATAAATTTTAAGATCATTAAAGTAATCTTTTGGAAGGAATATTGCTAAACTGAGTTAACTAAAACTCCAAAGCGTTGAGTCATTGCAGAGACAAAAACATGTTTCATGTTGTGTACAAAGTTATATTTATTCATTAGACAGATGTCTCTTCCTCTTGGCTTAATCTAAAAGAATTACCAAAAAATGTGAATGTTTTAAATTTACCTTGTAAAAGACAGAAATTCTCAGGTACAGTTCATTTTAAATTTAGTTTATGTAATTTATAAAAGACTTTTTTAAATGATAAAATATTTAAGATAGCAGGTGAAAAAAATCTGTAACAGGTAAATGTTAACAAAAAGAAATATAATGTATTAATACTTAATAGCAAAATATAGGTTTAAAATACTAAAAGGACACAGACTAATATTTTGGATTATAAAGAAATAATTCACCAAGAAGGATAAATAGCCAAGATAAATAAATCAATGGAGAAATTGACAAGACCATAATCATGTGAGGAAACTTTAATGTGGACTCTCTCAAAAATAAATACACATATTATTCCAAAACAAATAGAAAATTTACAAAATGTAATTACACACTACATAATTTTATCTCAAGTCCCATAAAAATGAAATTAAATAATACTTTACCAAAGATGAAACCCCATATTATCACATAATTATAGATGTGTGTATGTATCAATCATGAGTGAACAATTCATCACTATAATAATTACAGGTTTTTCTCTCATAACTACAATCTGCCTTATTAAAGAGTAAATTTATACAAAACCATGATAAAGCTCTTGTTATTATTTAGGGCTGTCTATGTGAAAGAAAATATGTATAAGTAGAAATATGACCTAAGTCTCACAAGTGATCTTAATAAGTAGCCTGTAAGCCCAGCCAGAATGGCTCAGTTTTGAGCTTTGACCTATGAACCAAGAGATTACAGTTTGATTCCCAGTCAGGGTACATGTCTGGATTGCAGGCTCCATCCCCAGTGTGAGGTGTGCAGGAGGCAGCTAGTCAATGATTCTCTCACATCATTATGTTTCTATCTCTCTCTCCTTCTTCCTTCCTCTCTGAAATCAATTTTAAAAATAAAATAAAATCCTATATAATAAAGAGGTAATATGCAAATTGATCCAACACACAAGATAGCCACCCCATATAGTCAAAGTGGACACAAGATAGCCACCACAAGATGGCCAGCAGGGTAGGGCAGTTGTAGGCAATCAGGCCAGCAGGATAAGGCAGTTGGGAGGGACCAGGCCTGCAGGGGAGGGCAGTTAGGAATGACCAGGCTGGCAGAGGAGTGGTTAGGGAGTGATCAGACAGGCAGGCAGGCGAGTGGTTGGGAACCAGCAGTCCCGGATTATGAGAGGATGTCCCAGATTGGAGAGGGTGCAGGCTGGGCTGAGGGACACACATCCCCTGCCCCTTCCCATGCATGAATTTTATGCACTGGGCCTCTAGTAAAAAATAGGAAGTCTTTGAGAGAATCTTGGACTGCATTGGTCTGCATATCACCCTTAGCAGTCTCCAAAATTGAGAGGTTTTACATGTGAACTCTGTGGCAGAAGAGAGCTATCCTAGTGTTCCATTATGAAGGTTATTTAGGCACAATAGATGCTAGTATCAGTTGATCACCCAGTCTTGGTGCACATACTACTCAGGCAGTAAGTATGTGTAACTCATAGTACCACTACCAACCTTGACTCTTTACTTTCCCTGGGTCTGTATGACATTAGATACGATAAAGGCACTTGTAAATGGGAACAATATAAGCAACAATTTGGAGCAGTGTGCCTCGAGGCTAGCTCGATACTGGCAGAGAAGCAATTCTCTTGCTTTGCCAAGAAACATTGCCTCGCATTAAATGGTAATTGAGTCTAAGTCTGGGCTCCTTTTTTAAGGCAAGAGGAAGAGTCTTATAAGAAATTTCCCCTAAAAAAAATGACAGTTGCTCAGTTATAAATGGAGCCCTTGTTTAGGATAATAAACCAGTTATTCATTTTCACTGAACATGTTTTCAATTGGAGAGAAAAATCTAGAACTGCATGTTCTAAAACCAGTTTCTAAATTTCCTACAAGACATTCATCTTTTTCCTAGCTTTCGTCTTTTTCTTCTAAGAATATAATATGTTTGATTCACAGAGAACTGTAGCAGCCAATTAATTATGAATCACTGAATTTTTCACCCCCATTGATACAACATCACTGAGTGTGCGTGAATATACACATAGGTAGTCATATGAGGGTTAGTGTTTAAGAACTTCTCTCTGTGGAGAAAAAAAAAAAGTGCTGATTTGTAACATTTGCTATAAATACTCCCTCCATGATTTCAAGCTACCAACATGATTCCAACATGTAAATTTAACAATCAACTCCCAGGAGCCAGTGCCAGTCAGTGCCAGCACACTACTGGTGCTGAGGAGTGTGGGGAGAATGCTCTTGAACCATCAAAATTGAATTGGTGGCAGTATCTTTATCTAGCTATTCTGAGTATGCAGTTTAGGATAAATAATTTATGGTAAATGAAGCCTTTGATATTTTGCTCAATTATATTTTTAATGAAGCAAAAAATCAGTGAAAGATGGTTGCATATAGTAGCACAAGGCGAAAAGTCAGAGCAATAGTAGTAATAGATAATCCTGCAGAATAAAAAGCAGATTTTTAAAGAAATATTAAAGTTATCTCCAAAGCAGAGCCTAAAGACAATGCAGTAAGTCTTTGTGTTGGCTTGTTTCTTCTTTTTAAATGGGAGGTGGATAATAACCATTACCTTCATGCTCTGTTCAGCCCTGAGAAAAGCTTTTCATGCTGTATTTCAGACATGCAACATTAAAGTCACGCTGAGAGCTTTCCTTTTAAAGCAGACAACAGCTTTTATAGATGGGAGGAGACGGCATTCAGCTGCACTCTGGGGCTGTGTGACTCTAAGAAGCTCTGTATGGTTTTCAAATAGGAGAAATGATCTTACTGACATTTTCTCCCAACCTAGAAATGGACTCCTCTTAATTGGGAAACTAGAAGGCATGAAACCTTGTTTCCCCACCCCTAAGTTATTGTACCATCTAATTGCTTTTCAAATTTTTGAAATAAGCCATCGTTGTCTAAGTGTGAAGTATGCTCGATTCAGTTTTATGCATTCTATCAAACAGCAAACATACACATGCATACACATATACAGGAAAAAATATTAGTAATTTTTTGATTCACAACATTAACTCTCTAAAGAAAGTATAGTTCTTAAAAAAAGAAGTTCGAAACGGAAAGGAATTCAGATGATGCATCAAACATTAATCAACACTGCCAGTTCTACTGACGGTATTCCAGTGAAAAGAACAAAGCAAGCTAGGGGCAATAACCACTGGAATGATATAACACTTATTGCACACGTACATATATTATATTTTATACAGTTAACTAATGATTACATTTCAGTAGTAAAAAAAGACTTCAGCCGGGACCGGTTTGGCTCAATGGATAGAGCGTCGGCTTGGGGACTGAAGGGTCCCGGGTTCGATTCCGGTCAAGGGCATGTACCTTGGCTGCGGGCGCATCCCCAGTGGGGGGTGTGCAAGAGGCAGCTGATCGATGACTCTCTCTCATCGATGTTTCTAACTCTATCTCTCTCCCTTCCTCTCTGTACAAAATCAATAAAATATATTTAAAAAAAAAAAAAAAAAAAAGACTTCACAGTATTAGTAATACTAATCATCTAAATGAAATAAAACAATAAAACAGCCTAGAGGTATTGGGTGTCAATCTTTTGCTATCAGTAGGCCCCCTCATTCAATTAGTTTGTTACATTCTCACATCTTTCAGGTCACTCTATAGATTTATTTTCATGAAAGTGAGTGCTTCGCTTTCAAATACAACCATAATTTTGAGTACTTTATACTTGAGCACCTATACTTGCCCTTTCAATCGATTCATCAAATGTTTATGAAGCCCCCTACCAGGTGTCTAACTATTCTAAGTCTAGGGGAAATCTGGGCTCTTTGTACCAAAAATGTTTGGGTTAGGTCTCATGGAGCTGATATCTCTTTTCCCAATTTATGACCTAAAAAAGAATTTTAGATACTGTACCAAATAGTATTTCCAAAACAAAACTTCATGTGTTCTCTCAGTAGTAACATAAATGATGAGCATCAGTTACTCAGTTGAGCTTAATATGTTAACTAGACATATGTAAAAATGTATGATTCATTTGCAAATGTACTGTAAGGAATTTGATCAACGAGCTCTAGGTTGTTGAAATATGTTTAACTGAATAGCAATAATGTTAATATCACTAAAATATTATTTCCAATAAATGATCATGATTGATGTTTGCCTTATTTCTCTGCTTAAACATTTATTTCTACCATAGTCAAAATTCTGTTCATAAATAAATAGAAAAAGTGTTTAACAATGAAGGTATGATAGCAAGATGGTTTACATTAGTTGTTTTGAGACTAGGATATAGTAATCCGAAGGCTAGCTAAGAGCATTTCCATGGAGGATTGGGACAAGGATAGTCTCCCAGAAATAAATCTCTTTCATGATTATTCTCCTTCTGCTTTACCAAAGACCTTATTTGAACTATTGGCGTGGGTGTTGAAAAAGTTAAGTAAGGGTTGGGTATGAAATCATTACTCAATTTTTTTACTTAAAAAAATTTAGGAGTAACCAAGTCAATTTACATATCTATATCTATATCTATTCTATATAATCCACTAGAGGCCCAATAAATGAAATTCATGCATGAGTAGGGTCCCTAGGCCTGGCCAGCTGTCAGGGCCGATCAGGGCCTTCAGCTGCTGCTGTGGCCTTTGTTCCCCAGTTGCCAGCTGCTGGCCAGGGCCTTCCTTCATTCCACACTGACCCCTCGTGGTCAACCCACATCATAGCGAGCAATTGAACTTGGTCTGTGGGTGGAACTCCTGAGGGGACACTTTGCATATTAGCTTTTATTATATATATATATATATAGATAGATAGATAGATAGATAGATAGATAGATAGATATTGCTATACATATCTATATGTACTTTACTTAGAGGCACTGATTATAATGTGAATCATCTCCACAAATGCATTCACAACGACATCTAGACCAGTATTTGATCAATTAAATGGGAGCCAGCCATAGCCTAGCCAAATTAACTATCACAAAGATCACATATGATTTTTTGCACATGACTCCCAAATTCAAAATTTGAATGACATTATGTAAAAACATCCATTTCTATCTTATTTCAATAGTCATACTCTTTCCATCTGTAAATATAAAAAATCAAACAGAATTGATGTTCAACCCTGTCTCATTCTAGCAATAATCTTCACCCATGTCTGCCTAAGATCCCTTGTAAAATATTTCCAATCATTTCCCTAAGAAATGCATTTCCTTAATAACTATGTTTCAAAATTTATACCTGTGCTGTTTAGTTCAATTGTGTACTAATAACTATAATGAAAACTCATTTTAAAAATGTTTGAATAGTAAGATCCTTATAGATACAAATCTTTGAAAATTATTTCCAAGTGGGTATAAATTTTTTTTATTACAGAGCAATCTGATCATTAATAAAATATTTTAAGCATAAAAATATATTAAGTTAGGATAAAATTCTGTGGGACCAGAAAAATAAAATACAAGTACAAAGCAAACTAAAAGTGAAATTTCTGGTTTAAAAAGTTTACTCGCCAATTTTAGGCTGGATTATAGTTAGTAACATAATATTGTTGCTTTTAGGTTACATTGAGTTCTTGTTATAGAGTTTTATTTTAAAAGTCAATATTTACCTTATACTGGAAATGATATCTTTTTGAATTATGAGGAGAAATTTTAAATGCACATGTAGATGGATAAGAAGATATATAGCTTTGCAAAATTCTTTTAAAAAATAAGAAAAAAATCTTAGAAGACTAATGTCATACATTATATGTCTTAAGAACACACAGGCACTTCTATCTAAAAATAACCCTGTACTAAACCAAGGAAATGCTTCAGGTTTTCAACTCTACAGAATATATTGCTAAAATAGAACTGATCATCTAGTTCAGTTCCATTATTACAAATGAGGAAATTAGGCCCAAAAAAGGGTAATATGAGGCTCTCTTTACCTACCCCAGTATCCTTGACTACATCATAATACAGAGGCACCTTGACAAGGTATGGCACATCCTCCTGCTATCCAGACAAGAATGTAAGAAGCAAAGACATAGCATCATAATGTTGAATATAGGAAAACTATGACCATTATAAAAGGACCACATTAAGAAATGTTATTTACTTATCACTTTCAAGATCTTTTTTTTTTTTTTAAGGTAAATGAACACTTTGTCCCTGGAGTTTCAGAATTTAATAGATATTTATATGACCCATTTCACAGTCCGATTCTGACAATATATAAGCTGATAACAAGCATCCTCTTTAGGTTTAAGTGGGAGGAGAACCTGGGTGCTTTGTCTGATGTAAAGTGCTCAGTGTAATGATCACTACGCTTTTATTGAAAAATGGGAGAGAAAAAGTTCAAAATAATAATATTAATATGTAGCAATTTATATTAGGGTAATACTATTGTAGATGGTGTTTTCCTTTTTCCCAAAAAAAATTTTCTAAAATGAAGTTATATTACTTCTACTTGAGGCCCAGTGCATAGATTCATGCACATTGAAAGGAAATTAATTAGAAGGTCGCTGGCAGGGCAGGACTGGGTGAAACGGGCCGGACACACCCTGGAGCCAACTTCCCAGAGTTCCTCCCCTAGCCAACTGCACCTGGGGTGGCGCCAGGGCTCGAAGGGCATCTGTGGAATGAGCAGGATCTATTCTGTAGGGATCAGGCCAAAACTGGCAGTCCAACATCCCCTGAGGGGTCCAGGAGTGTGAGAGGGCACTCTGCAAAGTTGCTGTTGCTCAGCAACTCCTGCTTGGAGCATCTTTCCCCTGATGGTTAGTGCACATCATAGCTACTGGCCGGCTGCTTAGGCTTTTATACACACACGTGCGCGCACGCACACACACACACACACACACACACACACACACACACACGCACGCACACACTAGAGGCTCGGCGCATGAAATTAATATATGGGAGGGTCCTTCAGCCCAGCCTGCACCCTCTCCAATCAGGGACCCCTCGGGGAATGTCTGACTGACATCCTCTCACAATCTGGGACCACAGGTTCCTAACCGCTCGCCTGCCTACCTGCTTGATCACCCCCTAATTGCCTCCCCTGCCAGCCTGGTCACCCCCAATTGCCCCCCTGCTGTCCTGGTCACTCCCCATCTGCCCCCCTGCCAGCCTGGTCACTGCCTCCCTACCAGTCTGGTTGTCCCCCAACTGTCCCCTGCCAGCCTGAAAACACCCCAAAACTGTGTCCCTAACTGCCCCTCTGCCAGTCTGGTGGCCCCCTAACTGTCCAGAAGGAAGTTGGACATCCGGAAGATGTCTGGTCACCTGGCCCAATTAGCGTATTACCTTTTATTATAGATAATGTAAGAATTTTCAGGAATGTTCAAGTAATATACACTGGTCTAGGTTTACAGCATTTTTGGAGTTTAGACGAAAGAGCAATATTGGGAGGAAAAGGGTATGTAGAGTTTTAAATAAAGCTGTATTAAGAGATATACAGTGTGGTGAAAAATAAATGAGTATTAAAAGCACTTATGCCATCACTTTGTTACTTAATACATTTATTTCATGTAATGAATGAAAAGAAATGAAGTCTAATCCTATGGGTTTTAACTCAGCTTCAGCCCTAAAGTATTATCTGTCTGAAATGCCCAGTTTGAATATACAAAAAAAAAAAAAAAAAAAAATTAATTAAATCCTTTCCCTGGTTAAACCTCAGTGAAGGCAGTAAACCAGGTCTATTTCTAAGCACTCAGAAAACATGTTTACTATATAAAACTCCACTACTGGAGATACTTTCAGATTAACATATGTCTTCCATTAAAGTAAAAATAATCTTGGAGTGTTATATTTAAATCAGATTATTTTATACTAAAATGTGATTAGGAAGAGTTTCAGACATCAGACATTTCACTTAAGAGGTTTGAAGAATCTGAATAGGAAATTAGTACAAAACAGTAGAGACCGATGGCAAGGTATAACAACAAACAAACAAACAAAAAAACTACAGTTGACCCTTGAACAGAGCAGGGCCTAGGAGCAATAACTCATACACAGTCAAAAATCCATGTATAACTATGTTAACTATCCCAAAACTTAGTTGTTTCTTGGTATCTGCAGAGGATTGGTTCCAGAACCCCATGGATACTATATTTACAAATGCCCAAGCCCCTATGTAAAATGGTATATATCAGTTTTGTACTTGGCCTTCTTCATCCATGGATTCCCAACCATGGATCAAAAACAGTACTATTGTATTTTTTTTTTAAATCCACATATAAGTGGACCTGTGCACTTCAAATTTGTACTATTAAGGGGTCAACTGTATAGTTATAAACCTATAACTATATAATTATACTATTAAGGGGTCAACTGTATAGTTATAAACCTAAGAAGGCACTGGAGAGAGATCCTGAAGATGTTGGAAAGGAATATAAATAGGAAGGTAGGATCCAAAAGATATTAGGGATCATTATAGTTTTACCTGGGGCCAGTGTTTTGCCCAGGAAAAAAGGAGAAAATGCCATTCAGGTCTTTTTCCTGCCTAGCTTCTGTTCAATTATTCGCTTGCACATCATTTATACATAGTCCTGTGTTTATACATTACAAGTTAAATAGGCTTTTTTAAGACTGGTTAAACAGCTAATCATCATTCACAGCTCCACCTGATGGGAAAATGTGTACCAAGTACCACAAAACATGAACTCGACTTGTTCTGAGAAATTCATATAAGAAAACACTTAGGCCCAGCCAGTGTGGCTCAGTGATTGAGCTTTGACCTATGAATCAAGAGGTCACCCATTTGACTCTTGGTCAGGGCACATGCCTGCTTTGCAGGCTCGATCCCCAGCAGGGGGCGTGCAGGAGGCAGCCGATCAATGTTTCTCTTTCATTGATGTTTTTATCTCTCTATCCCTCTCCCTTCTTCTCTTTCTAAAATCAATTAAAATATGTTTTTCTAAAAAAACAACTTAGAATTTTGTTTTTTCCTTTTTAAATCTGATTCTTCCCCCTTCCCCTCCTCCCTCACCCAACCCCCATTAATTCTTAGCTGATACCATCACCAGGAAAGGGAGTTTTTCTTTGGGGTTGAAACTTAGGCAGCAAAAAAAATGATCATACGATAAGGAGCCATGGGTCAGACTGTTGGACCTCAAGGGGAGGGTGGGGATAAAAGGGAGAGATCAATCAAAGGACTTATGTGCATACATATGAGCCTAACCAGTGGCCAAAGACAACAGGGGGGTGAGAGCATGAGTTGGGAGGGGTGGGGGATTGGAATGAGGGTTGAGGACAAATACGGGATACCTTAATCAATAAAGAAATTAAAAAAAAAAAACACCTGTGAACTTAACAAAAAAAAATGATCATGCAGAATGGATCACTTTTGGGGGCCTTCCAGTCTGAGATACAGAGATATAGGGGGGTAGGGAACACAACAAACAAACTTCAGTGTTGTGTAAAATGTAAAGGTCTGCTGAAGACACCACAGGAACTCAATTAAGTTTTGGACAAATAGGATTATCTCAGGAGTTAAATGTTAAGATGTGAGATAGTCCTCCACATTTTTATCTACGAGGCACTACTCTACAGAAGGCAGATGGACATCTAAGGGAAGGGAGGGTTGCTCGTTGGTGAGTTTGAGGAAGAAGTGCTATGGAGCGGTGTGGAAAAGGGCAGGTTTAGAATGTCCTACCTGACGCCTTAAGATAGATGGGGCAAAAGGACCAGGCAGAGGTATAGCGAATTTTGTATTTCTTAAAGGAACACTAGCATTAAAGCTTTAAAGGATCTTGTTCTTTAAGGGAATGAGAAACAGTCATAAAAAGACTTAACAAAATACATTTCACACCCTGCACTCGGCCTCTTCTTTTAGACAAGTTTTATATCCCTCAGTTTATCTCCATTTATAGACAGGAGAACATACTGAATTAAGTCATTACCTAGACACACCCACAGCGGCATAAATCCATAAAAATTCTTTCTGAGAAGAGTAACCCTGTGCTTTGACATTTTGGTGGTTGGGTGTTGTGCTGGATTAGATTGCAAAGATTACAGAATCTCTCTGAGGGCTGCAGGCCTTTCATCCTCTTAGCTGGCACAGAAACAGCTAAGCACTGTCAAACAGCCCTGGAACAAATACGTGGGTATGTTCTATCACTTCATTTATACCACAGATCGTTGGCTTTTAAAAAATGAATTCGGTTTATCCTTTCTCCAAGTAATGTTCTCTCGTGATCTGGGACTGGGGGAAAGTAGGTTCTGATTTCAAAAAATTTTAATCCCTTGAAAGAAAATTTCCTCAATAGGATCAGGATTGTAGAATATTAGAGTCCAATAGGTCTTGGGAACTTTTCCAATCCAAGCTCCATTTTTTCATAGGTGAAGCCACTGAAGACCAGAAAATTATTTGTTTATGATCATACACCTAGCTCATGGAAGAAAAGAGGCCAGATCTTATCCTTTTGAACCTAAGGGTTAGATACTATATACTAAAATTCAAGTAGTTAAACTAAAGCAATGGTGTTATGGTTCTCAAACTTGCTATGCAACAGAATGACCAAAGGAATTTTTTTTTACAGTGAAATTCCCAGATCGCACCCTAGACAATTCAATTAAAATCTCTGGGTGGGGTGACCAGGCTTCCATACTGTTTTAAAAATTTCCCAGGAAGAAACAATGTGAAACCAGTTTGAAAATCATCAGTCGAGAGAAAGAGCCAACATCTTCTTTGGCTAGAATATCCATATATCCCTCTGTTCCCAGCATATTCTTGGTGTGCATCTATTGTCACTGTCCCAGGTCTACTTCATAGAGAGGCCTCTTTCACTCTCAAAAGTGTCCCAGTGTGTATACAAGTTACACCCTATCTTTAATCCACCTGACTTATAAGCATTGAAATAGTCTTTCCAATGGCAAAGGCAAACTTCCTCCTAAAGTGTTAATAAGCTAAAGCGAGGAATCATGATGTCCAAAGACAATAAACCTGTTCATGATGTCCATAGGGTATGGGGGTGTCAGCTGGGAAAGGGAGTGGGTGTCATTTGGGGAGGGGAGGTGGCAAGGTGAGGGGAAATGGGGATATCTATAATGGTGTCAATAATAAAAATAAAGTTTAAAAAAAAAGAATAAACCTGTTCAGCTACTCTGGAATTCTCTTAAAAAAGAGACATTTCCATCTCCATAATGATTTTTGGCTTTCAACACTTAAGGAGCAGACAGAGGCAAAAGGATAACACTGTGTACAGGCTATATAAGAATTTGGGAAGGGATCTGCTTAAACTTAGTAAGAATTCCTATATCCATAGTCAAGAAATAGCAATTGACTACTATTGGATATATGAGAAATAAATAATCCTGACACAAAACCACGGTATAGAGGAAAATGACAGGGCCTGTGACATAACCAACAAAATCATTTATATAACTAAAGGGATTACTAAATTCCTGAATTTTTTTCTATTTCTGGTTTTTATTGTTGTTACTTATTTGTACCTGAACAATTTTAATTGCAAATAGCAGAAACCGAACTCAACTGGGGGGTTGGGGGGGGGAGAAGGAGGAGGAGGAGGAGGAGGAGGAGGAGGAGGAGGAGGAGGAGGAGGAGGAGGAGGAGGAGGAGGAGAAGGAGAAGGAGAAGAAGAAGGAGAAAGAGAAGAAGAAGAAAGAAGAAGACGATGACGACAAAGACGACAACAGGAGGAGGAGGAGGGAGAAAAGAAAGAGGGAGAGAGGCAGGGAAGGAGGGAGGGAAAGAAGTTAGGGAAAGACTGGCATAAATATGTCAAGGACTAGGTCATTAAGACCCTTTATCTCATGTATTAACTGTGCTTCTATCAGAGTGGGGGCCTCATTTTCTCCTATTGTTGGCAGACTTCATTCACATGATGAGGAGGGTAGTGGCCAGTGGCCTCCGATTCAGATATTTCCAGCAAGAGGATCCCAGAGGCAAAAGACAATTTTTTTCCCTTTGGAATAGGGGTGTCGAACTCAATCAGAGAAGGGGCCAAAATCTAAAATCCAGCCTAAATCGCGGGCCGAATGGTTTACTGAACAGTCATAAACTGACAATGTCATAAACTGACAGCGGAGTGCAGTGATGACAGCGCAGTGCGGGCCACATTGCAAGGCCTGGCGGGCTGGATTTGGCCCGCGGGCCTTGTGTTTGACATATGTGCTTTGGAACAATGGAAAAACAATGGAAATGTTTTTAGGAGTCTGATTGGTTGGCTGATGTCATTAAGTTACCTCAGAACCAAGTTATGTGTCCAGGGAGATGGGTGCTCCTGTTGGACAAAACTTGCCTCTTTCTTTACCCTAACCAGTTTGGCTCAGTGGACAGAGCATCAGCCTGCGGATTCAAGGATCCCAGGTTCAATTCGGGTCAAGGGCATATACCTTAGTTGCAGGCACATCCCTGATAGAGGGTGTGCAGGAGGCAGCTGATTGATGTTTCTCTCTCATTGATGTTTCTAACTCTCTCTCCCTCTCCCTTCCTCTCTGTGAAAAATCAATAAAATACATATATATATTTTTTAAAGTGTCTCTTTCCTATCCATTAATATTGAGGTGGGTAGAGAAAAGATCCATTATATAAGTTGGGAGGAGCACATGGGAAAACCTACTGCAGGACTAAAAACAATAACTATCACATAACCATGGCACCATCCTCATCGATCTTCAAAAGGTAGATGCTTCAATTTCATAGGTAAGTAGAGAAAAATTTCACAGCACCTTTGATGGAAGACTTGCTTTTTAAAAAAGTGAATGTAAGAGGATATGCCGGGTGGGAAGTGTAAAGCTTATTCTCCTAACTGCATTATTACAACTTCAAGATGTAGTAAGAATGACCTTATGCACATACGCTCCTGCACCTCTATTGGGAAGTTGCTTTTCGAAATGCAGTTACATACCAATGAAAGAAAGTGACTGAAATCTCTCTTTTACTCTAATAGAACCTTGAGTGCAGGTGGAGGGGCATAAAATTACACAGGAAATCAAGAAAAGAATAAAAACAAGACTCAGAATATTGGAGCCCTTCCCTGATCCCTGAAATCAAAACCCTGCCAATCAACACTTTAATGCTTTATATTCAAGTACCAAGTTGTAGCAAGAGTTTGTGCACGGCTGAAATGGAGCCTGAAGAAAATGGAAAAGAGGCATGAGGTTAGGTAATTCATCCTCTCTCTGACCAATTTTAGAACATATTTCTTAGCCCTTTGTCACCAAATTGGGACTACATTCAAATGTGAAAAGAAATAACTGTTGATTCAACCCAGATGGTGAGCATTTTCATACATTTCAAGTCCAACAGAATGCAGCACAAGCCCGTGAGCTCCTCTCCAATGTAATCTGTATTTATTATCAAATGTTTTAATGTACTCATTCTGCTCCAGGAATGCATTTTCAGCACTTTGTAAATATGAAATAATATGCGTCCATAATTAATTCACAGAGAAGGAAACTGGGGCATTATGAAGTTGAGCTTTTTCTGGGGTATCCAGCAAATGATTCTGGAGGTTAGAAACTGGAGGTTATGCATGAGATGGTCAGAGAAGGACTTGGCTACTAGTTACTCATTCCCACGCTGCAGGGGGCCAAGGTTTCTCCAAGTTTGAGATGTTAGTGTAAATGCGCATGACTGGGTATCACTCCATCCTTGCTGACTTACAATCTCTTGAGAAAGGGACTGCACAGAAACCTTTATTTTATTAAACACCATTAGGTAATTCCTAAATAATCTATATTTTAATAACTTCTGCTTCATTATTTATCAATTATGAGTATAATTTCATTGTTTTTACACTTGAATATTACTAACATATATAATTCTAACCAATGACTCATATCCAGAACATATTAAAAAGCTTCTGCAAACCAATATGAGAGATGACCACAGTGGGGAAAATGGACAGGAGACTTGAATAGAAATTCAAAAATGAGATGTCCAAATAGTCAATAAACAGAAAAAAAAAAAGACTGTCAAGCTTATTAGTAATCTGGGAAATGCACATTAAAGACACAATGAGTTCTCATTAGAATTATTAGAATAGCTAAAATAAATACAAATAAAATTTTTAACTCTGCTGATGGAAATAGTAATTGGTCAACAATTTGGAAAAAATCACACTGTTAACTACCAAAGTTGAACAAACACATATGCTGTTATGTTATCACTGAGCAATTTCACTCTCTTAGGTATGTCCCTTATATGTGCTTCAGGAGACAGGTGCCAAAAGTTCATAGTAACATTATTGATAATAATGAAGTACTGAAAACACCTCTTTTCCACAAGTAAATGGATAATTTAGAATATATTCATTCAAATGAGTATGGAAAAGTAAGGAAAATAAAGAACTATAGAAACAATCATGATTAGATGGACTATAATTCCAAAGACAGAAGAGTCCTTCCTAGGTGAGATGCTGATTATGGCCACTGACTATCTGTTTCTCTGGGAGCCATTTGCCAAATCCTGGTAGGAGCTCAGAACAAAGCCTGATTCAGAAAGACTACTAAGCAATGATGGCAACAGAAAAAGAAGCTAGGAAGGTTGGGTTGTCTTGAGAGGGGGTTCCTACAACAGATTAAAAACTACAGAAAACCCATCTTTAGCACAGGATATATTTTTACAATATGCTCAACTTGGAACATGTTTTTGTATTGTTACACTATGGTTTTTTTGCTTTGCTAGATTTTGTTTGCCAATATTTTGTTTAGAAGTTTTTGAATACATGTTTTTGAAAGAGGTTGTCCTATAATTTTCTTTCATTATAATATCCTAGTCTGGCTTTAGTTTCGAAATTTATGAGCCTCATAAAATAAATTGGAGAGCGTTCACTCTTTTAATGTTCTCTGGAAAAGTTTTAAAGCATTGTAATTAACTCCTCCATGAAACCTTGGTAGACTCAATAGTAAAAGTGTCAGTGTCTAGCATTTTCCTTGTGAAGATATTTTAAACAACTGCTTTAATGTTTTAATAGATATGTGAGTACTAAGATTTCTTATTCTTGATTGAGTTTCACCAAGTTCTATTTTCTGGGAAATTTTTCATTTTGTCTGTGATTCTTTATTCATTGGAATAGACTCATTTACAGAAATCTCTTACTGTACCTTCAATTCCTCCAATAATATCCTTTTTATCTTACCTATCTTTTCATTATGGACATTTTCAAACACACACAAAAGCAGAGAGATTAGTACAAAACAGAATACTCAGTCACCTTAGGACTGTTTCTGTCTTTCACTTTGATCTTTTTGTGTCTTTTGCTTTTGAGATTCCTCTTGGAGATAGCATACACTAGATTTAAAAAAAAAAAAAAAAAAAAAAAAAAAAAAGCTAAAGGAGTTCACCACCAAACCATGATAACATAAAATGCTGAAGGGTAGTCTTTAAGAACAACAACAACAAGGTAAAGGTAACAACTATGAACAACAAAAAGATATCAAATACATACCTACCAACAAGTGAATCTAAAAATCAAGTGAAAAAAATCTGAAGGACAGAATGGACTGGTGAATATAATAGAATCAGAGACAGAGAAAGGGACTGGACTGACAATTCTCAGGGGGAAGGGGGTCTGAGGGGTACAGAAAGAGATTGGACAAAAATCTTACACCTCTGGATGAAGACAGTGGCAGGGGGTAAGGGCATGGTGTGGGGTGGGGAATCAGGTGGAGGGGAGCTATGGGTGGGGGGAGAGGAACACCTGTAATAATCTGAATAAAAATTTATTTCATATATATATATAAAGATGACTTCTATCTTAAGCCTCTTTTCCCTTTTTTCTTTTGTACGTTTGACTTTATAATTCTAAATTTTTATAATGTTTTTTAAATTACATATGAGCCCTAACCAGTTTGGCTCAGGGGATGGAGCATCGGCCTATGGACTGAAGGGTCCCAGGTTCAATTCCAGACAAGGGCATGTACTTTGATTGCAGGCACAACCCTAGTATGTGCAGGAGGCAGCTGATCGATATTTTTCTCTCATCGATGTTTCTAACTCTCTATCCCTCTCTTTTTCCTCCCTGTGAAAAATCAATAAAAAATATTTTTAAAACATGATATTTAACTCATTTAATTGTTAATCTTAAGATTTCAATATGAAAATTTATTTTAACACCTATAATTTTTCAATATTTTATTTATTTTAATTTATTTTATAAATTACATTTTTATTGATTTCAGAGAGGAAGGAAGGAGAGATGGGAACATCAATGATGAGAGAGAATCACTGATTAGCTGCTTCCTGCATGCCCCCTGCTGGGGATTTAGCCTATAATCCAAGCCTACAATTCCTGACTGGGACTCAAACCATGACCTTTTGGTTCAGAGGTTGGTGCTATACCACTGAGCCATACCAGCGAGGCAAAATTTTTCAGTATTTTAAACCTCCACCCAAATATTTTACTTTTAACTCCTATTATTTCCCCTTCATCTTCATGTTACTTTTACTGAATATTAATGTTCTATCTTAATTGAAATACTCAAATAAAATATTATTTATACCATCAACTATTTTTTCCAGA
Source organism: Pipistrellus hanaki (assembly GCF_964339955.1). Classification (NCBI taxonomy): domain Eukaryota; kingdom Metazoa; phylum Chordata; class Mammalia; order Chiroptera; family Vespertilionidae; genus Pipistrellus; species Pipistrellus hanaki. Next base: position 17,391,676 of record NC_140504.1, read on the forward strand.
CTTATCCATATAGTTCCCAAGTCTCTTGTTCATTGGTCCTTCTTACATCTCAGAATTCCTTCTTGGACAATTTACTTTCTTCTTCAAAGCATCATATACAGTACACTCGATTTTGTGAGTCATTATTCACAAACTTGGTGACTTACATCATTAGGAATTTATTCACTCTCAGTTACAGAGGCCAGAAGTCTGAAATCCAGGTGTTGGCAGGGCCACACTCTTCAAAGGCAAAAGGAAAGCATCCTTACTTGCCTCTTCCAGTTTCTTGCCTCTCCCAGCATTCCTTGGCTTGTGCCAACATAACTGATTCTCTGCCTCCATCCCACATGATCTCTCTATGTCTTTGTGTGTCTTCTCTTCTTATAAGGACACTGATCATTAGATGTGAAGCCTGCCTTAAATCTAAGAGAATTTCTTCTTGAGAACTTTATCTAGTCATATCTGCAAAGATCCTGTTTCCAAAGAAGGTGCCTTTTAAGGTTCCTGGTAGACGTGAATTTCAGGGGGACACTATTCAATCCCCTTAAATGTCAAACCATTCATTCATTTGTACACAATAAAGTATAATATAGAATGTTTTCTGGATATTCAGAGCTATGTAACCATCACCACTGCAATTAATTTTAGAACATTTTTATCAGACCCCAAAAAGAAAACTGTTCTCAAGTATGTCATCTAAGTTTTCCTTCAGCGAATACCCAGTGGTTGCAAATTTTTTCAGATATTTATGTCTGAAAATGTCTTTATCTTGTATTCATTCTTAAAAATTTAATAAAGGTTACAATTCTAAAGTGACTTCCCCCTCCCCCTTAACAATTTGAATAAATTATTCCTTTCCCTGGATCTGTTATTGTTGTTAAGTCTGCTATTACTCTGTCTGCCATTTTTTATAGCAACTGTCCTTCTCTCTGTTTTTAAAATCTTCTTTTTACTTTTATATTTCTGCAGTTCCCACCACGATAGGTCCAAATATGGTTGGAATTTGTTGGAATTACTGAACTTTTACATTTGTGTATTTCATCACATCTAAGAAATGATCAGCCAATATCTTTTCACATATGGTTCCTTTTCCATTATTTCTCCTCTGCCCTTCAGGAGATTTATACCATAGGGGCAGAGGGGGATGGGGAATTCTGGTTAGTTCAGCAGACTGTTGTACTCTGGTGCCTTTTTTAGTGGAGAGATTTTCAGGGACAGTTCTATGACCGACAGTCAGTCAACTAACCGACACGGACAATTGGTCACTGGGGAAGCTGAGGAGAAATGACTTCCTCAGGATATAGCTTTTTCCATGCCACTGAGGGAAAACGCAAAGCCCATGCCTTACTGTGAATGGTGGATACATTAAGCAATCATTTCCTAATAAGGACTGTGTTGTTATATCATAAATGGAGAGAAGTGCGTTAATTATTAAAGGGGACAAGAAATGATTGTTTAGCCTGTAGATAAATATGATAGGTTGGCAAATGACCTCTACTGATTATTCCCCTAATGTTTCAGAATCTCATCAATCATACTTTGCTGTTTTCAAAGAAACTGCACAATATTAATTGAGCAATTACTGTAGCCAATACCCCAGTATATAATTTCAGTTAATTACTGCCAGTTAATTATGGTTTTGACAATATTTCTCTTTCAGTGAGCAAAACTCAGGCTCCGAATAAGACATTATTATACTCATTATGCCAGAAATGAATTCCTAAAATAGATGATTAAAATAAACTACTACAAATCCAACTGTCTACATGAAAGTTATGTCTTTGTCATAAACCTTCCTGAGGATATTTGGAAACTATAATTTGAAAAACAGAAATCAAATATGTCCCCAGCTAATGGTCCATTCATCAGAAGGTTTCCACATACACATTTTAATTTGCTCCCCCTAAGTAATAAAAAATATTTACATATGTTTGGCAGAGGTTATTGCTGTATTAATGTGTGTGTGTGTGTGTGTGTGTGTGTGTGTGTGTTCTTCTTCTGTATTTTCCCTTCCCCCTTTCCAAGAAGGTATGCAGACCCTTTTTAATATCTTTCCCTCACTGTGGTGGCCATTGCCAGGCCTGCCCACAGAGAGTCCCCAAATGGATGTAAATGAGAAACTCGGATAAAGAGAGAAAATCCCCTCCCTGGCAAAGCAACCATTCCAAAGCCTGGAACCCAGATTTTTTATCTGGTTCACACGCCTTCCTGGAGAGGCCGAAGTATTGCCTTTTATGGCTCTGTGTTATTTCTGGGTGCTGGTGTGGCTGGAAATAGAAAAGGCAGTGTCTCTACCTCCAACCTGGTGGACATTTCCTTTTTGGGGGGCTGCCAAGACCCCAGAGTCTGGGCGTCATCTGTCAGAGACTAGGGAGGACATGAGGAGCTGCTCCTCCCCATTTGCTGCCTTGTCTTTGTGTGTTTTCTGTGCTTTGCTTTTGTTCTGCTTCAGGAGTAAACAGAGTGCATATTATAGTTCTCACCTATCCTCAAACCCGAACCAGAACCCACAGGATGTTTGTAGGGCTGGAAGCAAAAGCTGCTCAACGATCACCTTTCATAAAAGTCCATATTCATCAGATCTATGATGCTAGCTCTCCTGGAGTCCAGTTGAGCGAGTGTGAGTCTCTCAGTGTTAGGGAGTGAAATATGGATTGGGGGAGGGGGAGGCAGTTTGGAAGGAGAGCGAGATCTAGAAGATCTACGTTCTGCTCCCTAGCAAAGCCCTAGTTAGTAAGAATTGCTATGTTATCTCTTCTGTGTGATTTTTTTCTTTTGAAATGATATACTTTTTTCTGTACTCCCTCAAAAGTTTTAATATTAAATCTGTAGCTTGAAAATGTGGAATTCTCTTGCAGGGAGCTCAGTAGAAAATAGCCTATGGCAAGCCCATAGAGGAGTTCTGTTCTGTTCGGCATATGGCACCAAAGCCCAGAACTGCAGATTTTCAAGGCTCCCTGGGCCGGGGTCAGGAGGGTATCAGCAGCAACTACAATGGACTTGAGATTCAATCCCCTGCCTTTGTTTTCTAAGACTACATAAGGCTCCGGATTCCTGTGTAATCCTACAGAGCAGAGAGAGTCAGTCAGGACTGATACTGCATTTCTCAGCCACTTCTCTGAATGGAGAAACCAAGTAAGGTTCTAAGTTGATGTAAAGAGAACAAAGAAATTATTATTTCTTACAGAACTATGTGGCTTAAAATTAATACTTCATATGGCATTTATTGATAATTTATGTTTCAAAATGACAAAATTTCAAAAATGCTATCACATTCTTATAAAACACATAGACACACACACAACGGTATATACACACAGGGACACATTTCCCCAATTCTGTCTCTCTCTCTCTCTCATGTATGTATAGCTGTGTGTATTATACTACACATTTTTCATGGTATCAGATTAAGAGTGATCTTCAGCCCCATGATTAGGATTCTCCTGTCTGCCTGCCTTCTTCTCTTCCTTTGGAATAAAATATTTACAAACTCCTTGCAGAGGCATTTTACCATCCAGTTCTTCACATTCATCTCTTTCGCCTCCCAAGAACCACTGATAGCTGGCTTCACTGTCCTTGACTTTGGATGAAAGTTAGTAAGAATTGCTATGTTATCTCTTCTATGTGATTTTTTCTTTTGAAATGATATACTTTTTCTGTACTCCCTCAAAAGTTTTAATACTTAACCTGTAGCTTAAAAATGTAGAATTCTCTTGCAGGGAGCTTAGTAGTAAAATTAAAAATGTATAGTTTGTTGCAATAGCAAATAGAGGAACAAAATATTTTCAGCACAGAAGAGAAATGAAAATGCTTCTCAGAAGTAAGAAGAGTAGAAGGCGCTGACTATGTGAGAAAGAAATGAATAATAAAAGAGCCAATTCCTACAGGAGTCAAGAGGGAATGGCACCCGAGGGTACTTTGAAGAAGGGACATTTAAAATTAGAATAAAGAAGAGATGATTATAAAATACACAGGCAATCTGATATAAACTTGAAGAAAGTTAATGATGTTTATATCACTTGCTTCAATGTTCTTAATAGATACTGTCACAGGCTGAAAATAAGATAGAAGGTTAGAAATGGAAAAGGTTTGAAGTAACTGCCCTGGGAAATTACAAAGAGGTAGCGATAATAGCAATAACCATAACAATAAAAACAATAATAGCATTATAATATAATTGCAGTCTTCCCTTTTGCCTCTCCAATTAACTTTAGCTCCTGTCATATCCTTCCACTTCCTACAATTATGCTCCTGTGTAAGGCCTTTGTTCTCTCTGCCACAGGCCTGTGGGCCTCATTTGTTCTGGTCTTTCCATTCATTGGTTCCTCTATACTTTTCTCCCAAAGCCAAGTTCCACTGTTTCTTTCTGTCTGCAACAACTACCTTCTCATTTATTTTCTGCTACATCTCACATTCAATTGCATCTTCACATTCCAAAATACATTACTAACTTGTATTAATTCCTGAAGCTGAAACTACTGTTTTACCCCTTCCTTTCAAGTCTCAAGTAGCTTCTCTTTATTCACTTGGTAGCTCTTAACCATCTGGGTGTTTCATTTTACCTTCTACTTTATATGCCTAAAACTAAGCCAGATCTTTCTACCACCTCCTCTCCACCCAGGGAATCATGAACATTTACACGACTAGACCTCTTTTCTCAGAAGCCACCAGAGTCTTGTCCCTGAAAGAAGACACTGGAATATAATGTTCATCCATCCCAAAAGCTCAATGCTTGACAGCTATGCAATCTTTCTTCCTTCCTTTCCTTCTTTCTTCCTTTCTTTCCTTTCTTCCTTTCTTTCCTTTCCTTTTCTTTTCTTTTCTTTTCTTTTTTCTTTTCTTTTCTTTTTTTAATTTCAGAGAGGAAGGGAGAAGGAAAGAGAGAGAGATAGAAACATCAATGATGAGAGAAAATCATTGATTGGCTGCCTCCTGCTCATCCACTACTATAGATCAAGCCCGGAACCTGGGCATATACCCTTGGCTGGAATCGAACCTGGGACCCTTCAGTCTGCAAACTGATGCTCTATACGCTGAGCCAAACTGGCTAGGGCAGCTATGCAATTTCTTGAGCCACAGTAAAAGAACCTTAATTTTTTCTGCCCTAAAATGATATCTTTCTTGCTCTTTTGCTCTTGGTCCAGTTATATTATTCAAACTGGCCGCCTCTCTTTCTAAGACTAGTGATTTCTTTAAACAGGCCCCAGCAGCTCCGATAGTACACATTTCCTCCCAAGATTAAAAACAATCTTCACACTTGGATGACTCAGTGAATTGCCTCACAAATGCTCTAGCATACTGTAATTCCTTCACTCCTGAAGCCAGAGGGGGAATATAAATCCAGATTGCAATTCATTGTTTTTGCTGCCCATGCTGACAGACTTCTTTCTCAGAGCCCATGGCAGATTAAAGATGGCCTCAAATCCTCTGACACTGCCCTTAATCAAAAGGTTGGATCTATGTCCCAATCCCTTGAATGTGGGTAGGCTCTGCAATTGCCTTGACTAAGCATATGCATATGACAAGAGTGTTGCTGTGTCAGATTCTGGGTCCAGCCCTTAAAAGACTGACAGCTTCCACTTTGTTTCTTAGAGACTCTATTGGGACCTTGCACCACTAGGAAAAAAAAAAAAAAAAAAGGCCATCAGCCTGATGGAGAGGCCAAGTAAAAAGGCTTGAGACCACAATGAGGAGAAGGGCACAATTGAATGTAGCCCTCCAGCCATACCTAGTAAAGCCTCTAGGCCAGAGTAGGCACCAGCTGCATAATACTGAATCCCCAACTCAATACCAAGTGAAGCAGAAGAATCAGCTAGCTGAAGCTTGCCTAAATTCCCAAACTATAAAGTCATATAATACATAATATTACGGTCTGAGTTTTGGGATAATCTGTGATGCAGTAATAAAGAAACAAGACTGTTTAGGCATACCCAAAGGAACACTACTGTGCGTAAAGAGATAAGGCTCATTTCTTCTTCAGTGACCTTAAAATATGGTATCCCCATTGTACAGATAGCGAAATAGGAATAACAAACACTATTGGAGTCTATAGAGTATGAAGTTAAGAGGGAGGGCATTGGAATCACATTATCTGGTATCAAAGCCCACCTTTGTCAATCACCAGGTATATCATCTTTTCTCTGAAGCTGAACTGAGCTAGAGAGAGAATCCAAATGAGCATGTTACTTAAGTTATAGATCATGAGAAAGAAAGGATCTTCTGACCATCCATCCCAGTGACTTTCAAACCATTCTCCTGGGACTCCCTTCAAAGGGAGGGAGGAAGGGAAGTGGGTAGAGTTCAACTACACCCCAACTTTCAGCGAGGGTAACTACCCCCTAATGTGTTTTATGTATTAGGCTTCCAGAGAGAATTTCCTTTTTTTAAAAAAAATTGCTGCTAAAACAAAATTAAGTACTAACATATACAAACATATTCTAAATTAGTCCTCAAACTCCATAACTCAAAGATGAGGAAAATGTCCTAGAAACTGACCACTGCCTGGAACCCTCTTTCCCAATCCCTTCACAAACTCCTGCTCAGTTTTCAGTTCTCAGAATAGACCTCATTTCCTTCCTAAAGATTTCTTCACTTTGGATGTCCACAGCCATGTGTCTTTCCCAAGGTCTTTATCAAAGCACTTGCTGCCATTTTTCATAAACTCAAAGGTACACATTGTTCATATTTCTGTGTTTCTGAAATGAGGATGTGTCATATTAATAACATCTTACAGTTGTTGCCAGCCAGGTGGCAGTCACGACACAGTCGTGTGAAAACTTTCTGCTGGGAGCTCCTGGTAGGATCAAAAAAGCATCTGAGATTCACTGAAATGCAGGCTCTTTGTAATGTAATTGTGTGGTTCCATGTTTGTTTCCTCTGTTGGAGTAGAAGCTAGAAAGATATCAACCACGTATTTCTCATTCATCAGTATAGCTCCAATCCCTAACTACATTCTTCGTGAATATTTGTGCAATTGTCCAAGTAGATTTTACTTCTCATTCTAAGAATTAAAAAAAAAAAAAAAAAGTTCTAGCTGGTTTGGCTCAGTGGATAGAGCATCAGCCTACAGACTGAAGGGTCCCAGGTTCATTTCCCATCAAGGGCAAATGCTCCGGTAGTGGGCTTGGTCCCCAATGTGTAGGAGGCCACCAATCAATGATTCTCCCTCTTTATTTGTTTCTCTCTTCCCTCTCCCTTACTCTCTGAAATCAATAAAAATATATTTTTTAAATTTAACTAATAAAATGTATAAATAGAAATAACAACAGCTTTATCCTGTTTTATAGTTTAGGCTTGCATTTCCAGTGAGTCAAAATCATTTTAAAAATTACATATAATTACTTTAAGGTTAGGTTAGTATTTGACATAAAAATATTGTAGTAAAGTACAGAAAACTGATGTCTAAAAACACTGCTAATGGTTTTGTAACTTGCTGCCAACTTTCAGAAAATATCTTTGAAAATGTTATTAATAAGAACCTGCAGGTATTAAAAAATAGACTCTGATCAACTTAAGCAAAAGGAAGATTGAAGAAATAATTATTGAAGGAACAAGTGAACTACAAAAGAGCGATTCCATGTGAAATGCAGAACTGAGGGTCTATGTTAGAGCACCAGACTCTTCACAAGAGTGTCAGGGGAAGAAGAGTCCTAGGTAATACTGGACAAAGAATCTTCTTTAGTGAATGCCAGCAAATTCAGAAGGAATGATAGAATTAGAAAAGCATAATTTTATGACCCCCTTTTTAAATTCATTCAGCCAAGGGTCATCAGTTGCTTGTTACTAAAACCATGTTTAATAATCCTGTTGGAGAAGACTATATTCATAAAGCTCAATATCATCTCCCCAAACTATAGAAACAAGAATATTTTTACAATGGAGAAATCTGGCAGACACCACCTTAAGCAGGTGATCAAATTTTAGCATCACTAATAATGGAACACTGGTTATTTGCCTGTTACTGTGATAGAATAATCCTCACCCAAGGAAAATTTTTCCATTGATTTTCAGACAGAGTGGAAGGGAGGAAGAGGGGGATGGGGGAGATAAAGAGAAACATTGATATGAGAGAGACACATGCATTAGTTGCCTTCTGCATGCACCCTTCTGCATGAACCTGCCCTTGAAAGAGGAATTGAACCAGAGACCCTTCGGTCTGCGGGTCAATGGTCTAACCAGTGAGCAACCGGCCAGGTCCTATGTAGTATTCTTGACAAAAATATTTTGCTTTTATAGTTAAAATGTTTAAGTAGGAAAAAAATGCATGGTTCTTTTTTATACTTTAAAATATCACTAGTCAGTCACAACATATAAATTATTTCAGTAATTTTACATAACCACTCCCTGAAAATACATTAACATCTGAAACTGTCTTTTCCTAGCTCTTCTCTTCTAAATTACTTTGTTCACCATCATCTGCATATACACTTTGGAAAAAAGCAAATCCAGTTGGCACTGAACTAGCCACTTTTATTTTAATAAATAGCCAAATAGTAGGTATTAAGAATTTCTCCAAAATTACAATATTTATTTTGAAATGATGCATATGTTTTAAAATCTGAATAATTTAATAAAAAGGTGTTCTTTTTTAAGTTCCACATCCTGCCACAATTAGCCAAGTTGTTTTGTATAAGTCTACCCCCTGAGAACAGCTAGAAAAGCTAAATTAAACATAAAATATATATATTTTTGAGGCATCCAATACCTAATAGATAATGAGAATCTAAAGAGCTAAGATCTGGAATGAAAAGAAAGCCCAGAAAGGTGAATCTGGCAGCGAAGGCTGTTTTCCCTTACAAGAGACTAATGATTTTTAAATAAAGTGCCAGCCAAGAGTCAAAGAGGCTGAGCATGCCTTTGGAAAGAATCCAGAGACCATGGGGACAAAAAGTGGGATCAAAGCTTCACAGGGAAAAGAGGCCTTAACAAATACCAAGAGTGGTGACTGGGACATGTAAGGGCTGCAGCCTATGAGACACTGTAGACAAGAAATAGAGCAGTCCTTGCAAGAACAGAAGCCCAATTCTGAACCATAACTGTGCATAATGGAATAAAAGTGTATCCGGGACAGCTAATGTTCCCACCATGGCTACTTGTCAGAAGCAAAGGTAAACTTTCTCTGGAGGAAGATGACATTATCCATAAAGTTTCAGATATACCATCTGACACTCAAAAAATATAATAATATTAGAAAATAAGTAATTATAAGAAACCAAAAGAAAAATAAAGATAAAAGACAGACTTCAGATAATGGAGTCACCAGATGAAATTTGGTAGTATTTTCAAGAAATTAGAAGACAAGTTTAAGAATTTAAATATAGATTTGAAAACTATCAAAAATAATTTAATGGATAGCAAATTAGATAAAGGTGAAAAGATAATCAGTGAATTGAAAGGCACGTAAACTATTATATATGATATATATAATATGTGTTATATATATGATATTATAGATATATACATATATGTGTGTGTGTGTGTGTGTGTGTGTGTATGTATATTGTATAAATTCTTCCAAAATCCAGAGGGAAAGTTTGAGACATGCCTAGAATAAGAAAACAGGTTAAAATAAAAGGATGGGAAAATATATAATATGCAAACACTAACCAAAAACTAAATCTAGTGTAGCCTTTTAAAAAGATATATATTTTTATTGATTTCAGAGAGGAAGGGGGAGGGGAAGATAGAGATAGAAACCTCAATGATGAGATAGAATCATTGATCGGCTGCCTCCTGCATGCCCCACAGGGGATTGAGCCTACAACCCCTGCATGAGCCCTGACGGGGAATCAAATCATGACCTCCTGCTTCATAGGTTGACACACAACCACTGAGTCATACTAGTCAACCATTACAAACATCTGCTTTACTGTGCTGATGTACCATGAAATTTCATCCCAAAGTAGTACCTTTCCATGATGTCATATGGTCTTGCTAGTGCCATACAGGATGGATTATGAAGGGCCCGTATTGGGAACTTTGACAAATCAGAGGGAACATGATAGAGTTAAGTAGAATCTAGGGCGTTTTAGCTAGACACCTGGCAGACTATGGAGTGCAGGCCATGGATGAGCAAGAATGGAACTACTGAGCCAGGATGATAATTCTGATCCAAATCCACAGGCTATTTTTTCCCTCTCTGTCAGTCTATGTGGCCTTGGGCCCACAGGCTTTCACCATCATCATAAGCACTGAGCAACATAACATTTACTGGGACTGAAGAATTTTGGATTGGAATCATTCAGATTTGAATTTTAATCCAGTTTTAAACTTCATTTCTGCACCCTTGCTTGTTAAAACTCCTTTGTATGCACTTAAATTTTGGAGTTTTCATCACCCACATGGTTCTAAAACAGTTAAACTCCAGTGCTTCTGCATTCAGGAAAGATGTTTAACAGACTTGGGCAGGAATTGCTAGGGCATAACGGTTCTTACCCAATGGGGGATCTTTTTCAGCTCAGACTGAGGCTGCAAATTACTTTCCCATCACAAAACAAATGAAATAAATCGCCTCACTTTGCAACATGCAGATAGAAACGAAGGCATTAGGGAGTATTTAAGCAGCAGCTAAAAATTGCAATCCACCAAATGAAAAGGAAAGTTATTTACAGGGAAATAAGTAGACTTAGCAGAAGGTATTTAGCAGAAAGCCCTAGACAGAAGCCACATCCTTCTAAAGGAGAGTTGGTAGTGTTTCTATATTTAAAGTGAACTCAGGACAATAATAAATTTTGTAACTTTATGTAAATGGTAATTAAGGAACAGATTCAAAGACAGGAGATGTATGTATATCAGACAACACAGACTACTCAAGAAAGGAAAATAGGATCAGGAATAAATAAATAACTTCACCTAGTTAAATGTTTCAACAGTAACTTAAAAAGGAAGATATGTATATTAATGTCAGAATTAGTTCCTCACCTATGATTTAGTATTAACTCTCCAGAATACTTTTTAAAAATATTTTGTATTGATTTCAGAGAGGAAGGGAGAGGGAAAGACAGAAACATCAATGATGAGAAGAATCATTAATCAGCTGTCCCCTGCATACCCCTTACTGGAGATCAAGCTGCAATCCAGGTAGGTACTTTGACCTGGAACTGAACCATGACCTCCTGGTTCATAGGTCAACGCTCAACCACAGAGCCATGCCAGCCAGGCTACAGAATACTTTTTTAATTCTCATTCTAAAATATAGGTGGAATCATTTTCAATGCATTTCTTTTTGTTGCTAAAACTTGAAGACCTGTCAGCCTCTGGTATAGACAGTCATTAGTACTAAATGGACCCACGTCTTAATTTTGGTGAAGACATTGCTGCCCAGAGAGGCAAACAAGGTACCGTATTTTTTCGGCGTATAAGACGACCCCCTAATTTTACAGTTAAAACATAGGTTTAGGCCTATATTCACTGTATAAGACTACCCCCCACTTCCGAGGCAACACCAATTCTTTTTTTAATAGACCGCCTCTCTGACTCTGGCCAATCTGAGCAGGCTTTTTACTAGAACACAGTGTAGCTTTTGGTACAGAACATGTATAATTTGCATGCATAAAAAGCCTGCTTGGATTGGCTGAGTTAGAGAGGCGGTCCGAGCAGCCTTGCAGTGATTGGTGCGGGATCGAGTTGGAAAATTTGTTTAGTGGCATATCGAGACGTTTTTCGGGATATACTAGGCGTATAAGATGACCCCCCGATTTTTCGGTTGACTTTTTTTCGTTTCAAAAGTCGTCTTATACGCTGGAAAATATGGTAGGCAAACAGGCACCTGGTCATATAAACTGGGCCACTGTCACAAGGAACTGAGACCAAGTAGCACATTTGGGGCTATTTGGTGTGCAAGGTTCTCCACTGCACATCAGACTCTAGACCTGTAGCAACTAAAAACCTCAAATCTCCACGAGATGTTGATCCCAAAGCTGTGAATATACTTCTTGACCTGATTAGGGATTTTTAAAAACTCTCCTTTGAGTCCATATTAAGCTTTAGCTACTTTTCTATACTCTTCTCCTTTATGCAAAATGGTAAACGGCCAACCTGGAGTAAGTTGGAGAATAATATAGCATGCAGAAAAGATGAGAGAGAGATCGCAGACGAGTCTCATCAGACATGTGATGGTACAAGATTTCCTTCGTCGGGTCAGGCTGCTGTCACAGAATGCATAGACTGGGGTAGCTCATCAACAACAAACATGCCTCACAGTCTGGAGTCTGGGAAGTCCAAGATGAAGGTGCCTGCAGATCCAGTGTCTGGTGTCAGCCCTCTTCCACGTCTGTAGAATGCAGTTTTCTCAGTACCTCACACATGAGAGGTACTAAGGAGCTCTCTGGAATCTTTTTTATAAGGAAACTCAGCCCATTCATGAGGGTTCTGCCTCTAAGACCTAATCACCTCTCACAGGTTCCTTCTGCAAATACCATCACATTGGCGATTTTGCATTTTGGGGGGACATAAACATTCAGTCTATAGCAGTGGTTAACAGACATACCTGTTAAAGTGACAGAATGGACAGATATCTGGATATGTCACTAAATAAATGAACGAATGGACGTAGTCAATGCAGCTGGAAAGCACTGTGATTCCAGCTGGGAAGTCTTGGGTGGAGGCTAATAATACAAAACTGAAACATGAAACAAAACGTAGAAATCGAATTTTTAATGATTTCAAGACCTGTGTAAATTAGAACGTCTATTCAAGCAATCCCTTGGGTGGACCCTGCCTCAAGGCATTCTAGGACCTCAGTACTCCAGGTCAGTGGAAAAGGGGAGGAAGCCCGGGCATGAGAGAATCTCGCCTTGCCAGCAGAATACATTAGCGTAGGGTAGGGCCTGCTGGGAGGTGAGGAGCTCGGGAAAACAGTCCAAGCTGCTTGGATGAATGCTTGAGTGCTCAGAGTTGACAGAGAGGTTAATACCGAGCTCAGTTTCTGCTCTAAAGAGCTATCCTGAAGGGGTTGGCTATACCTGTCAGGCTGCTGCAAAAACTTTCCAATCAGATAGCACACATGAGAGCCTGCAGCATGGAGGGGGGAAAGAAACTGGTCGAACTGGCTGTCTTTACATGGCCCAGTGCTCTCATGTCAAGGAAACCATCTTGTGGACCTCAATGTTTCCACATGGATGCCTGCATTTTTTCCTCTTCCAAAATGTTTTTGGACCTGTCATGTAAATGCAGTCTATAATTCAAAATAAACAGTAAAACTATTTTTTAGAAAGAAAACACACTATTCGTCACTTAATGTAAAGTCAATAGAAATAATTAAGAAATAGCCCAGCCAGCATGGCTCAGTGGTTTGAGTGTGGACCCATGAACCAGGAGGTCACAGTTCGATTCCCAGTCAAGGCACATGCCCTGGTTGCGGGCACAATCTCCAGTATGGGGCATGCAGGAGGCATGCAATCAATGATTCTCTCTCATCATTGATGTTTCTATCTCTCTTTCTCTCTCTCCCTCTCTGAAATAAATAAAAAATATATATATTTTTTTAAAAGAAATAGTATATCTCTTCTGAATCTGAATATAACATAGTACCATGGTGAGAGACAAAACCTGCAGCCAAAACCTATAATATTTAAGGTTGACTTGTTAGGAGATCCCAAGGATATAGGAATTAAGAATCATTTAATTGCCGTGACAACTGGTTTTCTACAACATCAATAAATTAGGTTTTACCCAGCTTCAAAAAATATCAAGTCTCAGATACTGACAAATTGATATTATTTGTTGCTTGTTTGTTTAGCCTTTACAGCCTCTCTTCATTTTTTAGCATGTGGTATTCCCTCCCGATGCAGCCGATCTCAGTTATTTGTAGAGTCCGACTGGACACATGCAGCGTGCATACAGAGTGCAGGGAAGAAAGAACAGGCCCAGGAAACGCTTGCCCTCAGAGCCATGAGAATGCCAAGGCTCAGACTTGACTGCAGTTTTCCAAACCTGTCTCCGTTTCCAATGGCAACTGTGAAATACAACCAACAGAGTGTTTCACATTTAGATTGCTTTTGTCTGTAGGTTGCATAATTAGATTGAATGTGCTTGATCTCCCTTAGAGCTAAAACATGGAAAGATTTCATTTGATGGAAGGGAAAAAGGGGAAAGTATTTGAAACGAAGGCATTTGTGGGTTTCCAACATCATCACATCATGTCCTTTCTGGCTTGGGTTTCAGAGGTTGCAGATTGGAACTGTTACGTCTCAATGATGAGTTTTATAGAAAATTTTGTGTGATGGTTTCTTACAATCAGGGCCAGAATGGAAAAGGATTGCATCATAATACCTCTCATTATAGGGTTAGGAAAAGAAAACAAACCTTTTTTTACTTAAATTTATTGGGGTGATAATGGTTAATGAGATCATATAGGTTTCAAGTGTGCATTTCTATGATACATGCATGATCTGTATATTGCATTGGGTGCCTACTACCCACAAATAGTCTTCTGCTGCCATATATTTGGCCCTCTTTACCCTTTACTACCTAACCACCCCATTTTCTCTGGTAACCACCATACTGTCATCTGCCTGTGTCTACGAGTTTCAGTTTTGTATAACACATATGAGTGAACTGATGGTTCTTAGCTTTTTCTGACTTATTTTGCTTAAGAATATATTTTGCATAATATATTCTTAAGGTCCATCCATGTTGTCACAAATGGCAGTATTTCATCTGCTCTTATGGCTGAGTAGTATTCCATGGTATATATGTACCACATCTTCTTTATCCAGTCCTCAATGGAAGAGGACCTAGGGTACGGAGGCATATTAGCCTGGCGGCGGACATATAAAATAGACAAAGTCCTGCCTATATGAGTTTACAACAAATTAAGGAGAATTTTACCATTAAAAATAATCATATAACATAAAATGACTATTTTATATGTTTTGAGATTGTTGAATTTCTCTGCACTGACAGGATCAGAGAAGACTTAATAGGAAAAAATGTCTGTTGAGATGAAGAAATGAGCAAATGCACAGAAACAGAAGCATAAAATGCCATACAGCTCCTGCCTCAGTCTGAAATTCCACTGAAACAATGATCAAAGCACCCATTTTGAACATAGCAAGCAGCTTTTCTGAATGCTTTAAGCTCTCATGTTTATCTCCAAGGACCATGTTTATTTATTTGTTCATTCATTTCTTCTTTTCTTTCTTTATTGTTGATTTATTATTTTCAAATAAGTTTAAATACCAGGATTGAAAGAACTCTGGAAAGCACCTAACCTAATATGGAGATTCCAGCCTTTCAAAGGAGATTGTACTTTTCTTTTAAATTTCAGTCATATGGGTATATTTTTACCCAGGTAAGACTTAGATCTAGTTTAAAAATGCTAGTTTTAAGAGTTGACTAGTCAAATATTTATCTAACTTCACCATCCCAACAACTCAAATGCTTTCTCTTCTACATCCCTAATGTGTAGTTACCGCTTCTCAGGTACCATTTCTGCCAAGAAATTAAGAAGCCCTTACTCTCTTAGACCTTTTTTTCCTCCACACATAGACTTTCCTACACACACAGGAATGTTTGCTCACTATCGAGTTGATTCTACGGAGAAGATAGCTAACACTGCAAACAAAATATGCTTCACATGTCTTAACACATCTAAATTCTCATAAACAACCTTATGAAGTATTATCTTTATTTTATTGTGAGAGAAAGAATAAAATTCTGTTCCTACATATCTCCTCATTGTCATAAAACTTTTTTGAAAGCCCAAGGAAAAATGCATTATCAAGAGAGAGTGTGTGTTAATTTCACACACTGATAATAAGTTCAGACTTATAAAATCAACCCTTGATAATGGAATTCAAAAAGGAAATATATATTATTCTACATATACACACATACACACACACACACACACACACACACACACACACACACACACTGGTTGCCCAAGTTCTCTTCAACTGCCTTGGCAACAAATAAGTAAATGCATTCCAAATAAGACTTTTTATAAGGACTAATTTATATTATTTTTATTTTTATACTATGTCATTTTTATTAATTTATATTATTTTTACTCTCATTACTTTAGCACAAGTTTACTGGAAATTTCAAAAGATACAACTAAGCAAAAAGAATAGAAATCTCCTACAATCCAACCATCACTCTGTTATGAAATAGTTTGTGAGTGCCTTTTTACTTCTAGATTATAATTCCCCTGAGGCCAAAGAACATATTCTGTTTATCTTTTTAGTTTTAAATATATGCACATAATTAGAACTTTATAAATATTTAAAACATGAATTTCAACCTGGCAGCTGGGAGAGAAGTAATGAGAACCTTTTTCAAACTGCCTAGCCTGCCACAGATTCCTTATCCACATAACTCCCTTTACTAGACATTCTAGAACAGTGATATGAAACCTTAGCTACACACTGAAATTACCAGGTCAAGCCTTATACCAAGGTTCTCAGCATTGGCACTACTGTCGATTTGCCCTGGACAAACAGCTGAGACTATAATGTGGCCGCTAGGCTGGGCATTGTTTAGCAGCATCCGTGACCGCTACCCACTAGATGCCAGAAGTAACCCTTTTTCCAGCTGTGACATCAGAAATGCCTTCAGACATTTTGCCTCTGGCTGACATAGTTCATCTCATTTGAGAGCTATTGCTCTAAAATTAAATCAGATTTTCCAGGATCTAGGAGAACCAAGATTTTCAAAGTCCCTGGGAGATTCTGATGTATAAGCTAAAATAATGAGACCATATCTCCCATTCCATCTTGTTCACTGCTCTACTACCAGGCCCAGCACAATGCCTGGTACAGGAGGCTCTTTAAAAAGTAACCAATTAATTAATTAAATTAAATGCATAAGTAATGAAAGAAATAAAAATATCAGGGTAAGAACAGTCATTTGTAAAATCTCATAATCTCATTCTGATGACACAATCAACACAAACTTGTCTCAAAAGTAAAATAAACTTCATCTATTTGTTCCTGAATGCTGAATAACCACAAGCAAAATATGCTAGTTTTTGCTTTAAACTGTAATTGAAATAATGGCATATTGGTGCAGATGTGTCTTCTAAATATAAATATTCATAATCTGGGTCATATTTTTCCAATGTGTTGACTTAACATAAAAACAATGTTTTTTATGAGGCCAAAATTCAGCCTATACTGGCCCCACTGACAGCACCTGTCATATCTTCTTACTTCTGAAATAAAAATGTATCTGAAATTGTATAATAGAAATTATTCTCCATGTATATGCAATGATAAGGTATTTCTAAATTTTATTTTTCCATTTTATGTCTTAGACTTAATAAATTTAGAAAACATTTAAGCCAGTGGCTTGAATTTGAAGGAAAATGTATTAGGCAGTTCATAATTTTTGTAAAGATATTTATAATAACGGAAATTATGAAGAAGATAACTTTTCCTCATTTTCCCTTGCCTCCTATCCAATTCTTTTTTCCTCATGAGTTATTTTTCTTTGGCATAGTCAGAGATAATGACCAAAAAGTACCTTTTATGTATAATTTGCCTGCTTAATAACTGAGCAACTGAACTGTAGAATGCAGGAATGTTTGAGGAAGCCTAGCACAGCCCACGGAAAAATCTATCCAGGAACGTTTACTTACTGCTGGAGAAGATATAATAACAACAGTTAACACTGCAAACACAATATGCTTTGCATGTCTTAACACATCTAAATTCTCATACACAACCTTATGAAGTATTATCTTTATTTTATGAATGAGGATTACTCAACAAAGCAACATAATTTTCCCATGACTATTCTAATCATCAGTTCCTGTTCATATCTACCTAGTATGGTATGATTTCCTCAGATTATAGAAAATTGCTTTTCAATTGTGCTCCTAATGAGATACATGAAATTGAAAGAAAAAAAAATACTGATGATCCTAAAATAAAAGAGATATCATTTGTTGGTGAGAATATGGAGCAACTGAAATTTCCATACATGGCAGATAGGAATGCAAATTGGTACAACCGCTTTGGGAAAAACATAATCTAGCAAGTTATTTGTAAAGTGGTAAGGAACAGAGAGATTGGCTTCAGTGCTTTGGTTTTCAGTTATTTGATGTGTGGGTAATAGACTTTGAATGACTCCTTTGAGAATCTATTTGCTCCTGCTGGCATTCTGGAAAAGTTGGCCTGCTATCCTCTTACTGTTGACACAGTTTAACACTCCTTGTCTTGATCCAAATTCTTACCAATTTTCCCTGTTGTCATCTCAAACTCATTTCCTGTTTACTACCCTAAACTCCTCCAGACCTGATATTCTAAAAAGTAACCAATTAATTAATTAAATTAAATGCATAAGTAATGAAAGAAATAAAAATATTTCTTTATGACCTTCCCTTTCCTTCTTAACTATTACTTGTGCTCTCCCTCCAGCTCACTGGCTTAGGTTGTTACTGCTAAACATTTCTCCTATGCCCCTACCTTATCACTGTCGATCCATCCAGTGTTTACCTGAGATCAACAGTCCCCTGGCATTGGAACTAAAATGTCAGATTGTCAACCCCATGATTCTCCTTCTCCTGCCTTACTTTCCTACTCCCTTACTTGGCTGCCTAAGTTTACATCCCAAATAAACCACCTTTACCCAAGTCTTTATCTCAAGGTCAGCCTTGAGAGGAGCCCACAGGCAGATAACCAGGTTATGTATTCACTTTGCCAAACAAGAATTGTACTAGACACTGGGAATATAACAATAAATAAGATTGATGCAGTCTCTCTGGGAGATGATAGCGAAGACTTTTACCCTCTAATTGTAATTGTTGTCATAGTCTGGTATTATCATGTGCATTTTTGTGCCTATTAGAGAATAATTATAAAGATTTACCTGACTTATTGAAATAGATGATTATGGTAAAGAAAGTTTATTTTTATATATTTATTTAATTATCTTTGTCCTACATTATAAAACTACAGTTTAGGTCCTACTTAAAATCTCTGTTCCCAATTTCAAGGAAAAAAAAAATCAAAATTAGGAGTGCTATAATTGGACTCAGGCACAACCTGTTTCTTAGCCCATATTCCTCCTGTGAAATCTATTGCCCATCTACAGGTTAAAAATTCACCTGAAATTTTAGAACCAATCCTAAAATTCAACAAAATAAATATAAATAGTTCTTTCCCAGTACCTTAGGATTCAACATTTGGCCACCTCTAACCTCAAGTCACCCGAAATTATAAGAAGACTTTTTGTCTTATTCCTGAGACTTGGTGCCCACCATGAACTGTCTTCTAAAAACTGAGCTTCTTCATTATTCCTGGTCAACATCTAATGTATTAAGTGCTTTCAATTACAAGTGACAGGAGACACAACCCAGATGACTGTGACATAAAAGGAATGGGCTGCTTCAAACAACTAAAAGGTCCAGGGCAATGCTGACTTTAAGCATCACAAGATCCAAAGTCTACAGCACACTTAGGGCTTTGTCTTCATTTTCCTACCAATGTCCCGTTCTGCCCATAATCTTATATCAGTTTTTTCTTCAGAATGGCTCTCTTTATGATACTTGAATTGGCTACAATAGTACCAAAGTAAGAAGAAAGCATATGCATTTTAGCAGTCTTAATAAAAGTCCCGACATTCATTATGATGGATCCAGCTTAAGTTATAGGCACTATGCTACCTGACGTAAACCATTCAGGGCTACCCCAGGACCTTGGTGGGGTCAATTCCATTCTCACCATATAACTGGTTTCCCGAAGGAGACCCGTGGCAGGAAAAAAGGGAATGGAAGCTTGGCACCATGGACAAGTATCTCCTATACCTACATTGTAGTTTTGCGACTCAGTATTTTCTACTTTGATTTCTAGAACTTAATCTTTTTATCTTAGTTACCTGCCTTCTTATTACCCATGCTGTTTAACACTGGTTCTTACCTTGTTCTTTCCAACATCCCTGCTGGGAATCTTGGAAGGGGGTGAGGGTCTACTCACTAACTTCACCTAAGTTGAATGCCTGGGCTTTTGACCATCAAGCATCACTTGATTTCTTCTTACTCTGCCCCAACAATCTCCCCGAATGCTCTCTTGAATCCCCAACACTTCAGCTTCCTTATTCCATACTGTGTTGGCTACCCTAACTTGCTTGTTATAATAGATTGATACCACTCAGCATCCGTAATCAGATCTGTTCGTAGGCCAAACAAAAGGTCTGCCTCTAACTCCATACTGTACTCCATGTGCCATCATTTCTTAAGGCACTGCTGAGCCAGATCCAAGAGATGTTACGTAAAAATAAATAAATAAAAATATTAAACCTTAAAATTATATATTTAGAAAGCAATAAAATCTAATGGAAACATAAATAAGGCTATTTAAAATAATTTACAGATACCATTTTGGAAAACACTGATTTAGACTCCTTTCTGGAAAGAACAGTGGAAATTCAGAGTGCTTTAAGAAAAGTAATTTTATTATTTTAAGCAAAGTTTTTCCAAATAAAGCTTTCTATGGTGGTAAAACTAGAATGCCACTGCACAATCTTTCAGGTTTCTTCCAAATATGACAGGACTTAGAATAGGTTTAAATACTTTGCACATGGCTCATCTGTTTATTTAAGTACATACTTCTAAAGTGTCTGAGAGCAGCTTGTTCTTTTTTTTACAATCTTAAGCATCTCATCTATAGACTCATAACATTAAGATGCTCTAAGATCCTTTCATCCTCTTTTAAATGGCTCCAAAACAAATTTTACCTTATGTCCCATCTGGTTTATTACATTATTAACAAGCCAAAGCCAGAATTACTAATATTTTATGGTACTGAGAACTAGCCCTTTGGAACGAAAATTCTGTGAGTGGCTAAGAGACATAAGATGTTTCCCAGTCCTGAAGATTCTTTCTGCCCACCAAGTAAATATTCTGTTCTAAAATGCCACGTTATATATTTTGTCAAAAGAGACAAAATTTGAAATGATATTCTATTGTGATTGACTCAAAACAATTAGAACCTTCCATTTCAGACCCTTCATGTTGCTCATCTTAGGGATGATTAAATGCTAATTGAACTAATTTAGCAAGTTTGATTACATATTTATTCAGATTTCTTTTTATGGGATATACATGTATCAAGAACAAAATATTGCATTCTTCATTAAAAAACAGGTTTTCAAAAAGGTCTTGAAAATCTTCAAATACAAACTGCACATCTAAATAATTCTCAAGGGTATTTCTAAAAGATTTAATTATTTCACTGCTGAACTATACATATAAAAGTTCTCTCTTGTCTCCTGAAAATAAAACCTATGTCTCTTAGGAAGAAAAAGGCAAACTTATCTGATGGTCAGATAAAGGCCCATCATATTTTCAAATCTGAGAAGCACATAAAAGAATAAATCTAATGTTGATCTTTAATATCAGCTGAGCAGGTACTACTGTAATTTTGAAATAATTCTTCCTATCAGATGGCATGGTGTTTTCTAAGGAAATAAAATATTTCATTGTTTGGCAAACATCTTTTCCTGCTTCCCCAAACATTTTTCACTCCTACTGTAAATATGAATACATTTACTGTTTTCCATAACATGACTAAGGCACAGAATTACTCAATGATCATTAAAGCAAACATTTTAAAAATGTCTGTCTAACCTTCTTAGGTTTCTTTCACTTCTTAGCAATGTTGTGTCACCTCCTTCCAATAAATCCTATTGGACTTAGACTCCCTTGATTAATTGCTTTACCTCTGTGCTCTCATAATATCTTGGACATGTGGAGTATTTTCTATAGCAGGAGAGGAGAGGGCTATAATTAGACCCTATGAAAACTGGAAACACACACACCTTCTCTTCTTTGCTCTTATTGGCATTTCAACATCATTTTCTCTACTTTGGCCTAGTTTCTTCCACATTTGCACATGGTGGGGATGCAGTGAATGAGAGTTCCAGTACACATACATTTCCAACAGCTCCTACACACCAAGCCTGATTGTTTCTGTCCCTCAAAAGCTTAGTTTGAGAATTTTCAAGAGAGGATTCTAACTGACCGGCTTAGGAAGAAGGAAAGTCAAAGAGCACTGGGACCTTCCTTTTAAAGATATGTATATGATAGTTACATCATATACATATGAAGGGGCAACTTTACAGGACAGGACTCCGCTAGGAACAAGGTCTGAAAAGTCCAGCGCCAATGTTACTTACTGAATGAACCTCCCCTGGTTCTGAAAGGTGCCATGTGGTCCTTAAAAGAGCTCCAGGCATCCAAGCACAAAGTGACAGCTCTGAATTCTTCATGTGTCTATCCTTCTGAGCCTGTTTCATCATCTGTGAGGTAGGTACGGTGATAGTTCTTAAAGGTGCCTAACATATAATAGGTATTTTATAAATGCCATCGGCCAAAAGTTGTACCTCGCTTGAAGACTGACCAAACATAACAAATATTTATTTCACTCTATATCTTGGTCACTGCGTATGTTTATTTTAATCTCCCCTACTTGACAGAATGTTCTCTAAGGGCAAGGAGAGTCTTACTCCTCTTCTTAGTTATGTTAGCTCTTGTACTTGAACCGTAAACTGAAGTCAAAGAATGATCTGGTTTTTATTTGTGGATTTTTAACGCTTTTAAAAAATGATTACATCCTCCTCAGAGTCAAGCAATAGTAAGCCTCTTCAAAAGTGTTCCATGAGGAAATTTTTTTTCCTTTTCTCTCAAAAAGTAGCAAATACCTTTTGGCTATCAAGTATGGTTGGAAGTACTAAGAATAAAAAAATAAATAAGATTATCACTGTCCTGAAGGAGTTGAATATTAACTTCCTCTTGTAGCTATTTAATTTTTAGATGTATATTTCTATATAGTTAATTCCACATGTCCCTCATATGCTGAAAAAATAAACATCTTTACAGTTGGCTCCTTCTCAATTCCATGTTGTCTTCAAATCCATGCCCATGATGCAAGTGGAAACTGTTCATATGTATTTGATTACATGAAAATAGCTTATGTATTTCCTTCTATTAATTAAAATGACTCTAAAATTTATAAACTATTTCCTTCTCCACCCCATTTCCCATATTCTCACAATATTAGTTACACATCTTTGATTTAACATAGCACAGAAAATATTTCAGATGTTCAAACGTGGGGCTTTAGACACATTCGGGGTTTTATGTATAAAATGTCTGATTTCTTGAAATTTAAAAACAAGGTTTGTTTATACGAACAACTTAAAGAACTCATTTTAAGTAAAGAATGACAAAGTTAAGTCTTTCAGTCAAACTAAATGAAACAGGTCCTTCTGTTACACTCTTTCACTCTTTAAGGCTTAAGCTATGTTTTCTGTAACTACGGCAATGAATTCGCTGCAATTCATCCAATTCCGTGTGATTGAAGGAGCTGAGTGAAATGAAGAACCACATTCTCTCTGAGCACCTTAAACCAAATGCGCAATATTTCACTCACCAAAATATAGTCTGCTCAAGGCTAGGAGCGCCAAGCTCGTGTCTTGCTTTCTCCTTTCTTATGCCAAGCCAGCCTTTATCGTTGTGATTGTTAAAAGAGGTTACTGAGAGGACCAATTCACCCACAAGGTGGACCCGGGCTTTTTACCTTCCTCCTTTGTTTTTGAAATGTCTGTTCTACTCACTTTACCCTCACGAAGAGCCACTTCAAGGATGCAGCCTTGAGAGAGCCAAGTGTTATGAGACCATCTGGACCATCTACATGACTAAACTTCAGAGGGTCTCTAAAGAAACTCTTGAGATTCTGGTGGGCAGGTGCAGAGACCTACTTGTCTTATAGAGCCCCAGGAAAGCCTCCTTGCTCATCACAACAGCTACTTATCAATCTGGAGTGCTCTCCCTCTCCCTTTGGTCTCTCCCTGCCCTCTGTGTGAGGGGGCAACAAATTTTGAATTGCCAAGGGAACTCCTGAGGTCACAAACCAAAAGTGATCGACAGAAGCATTCTAAAGATCTGGTCTGGACATCCTTGGAGTCCCCTGGATACCACCTAGAAACACATAGCTATACACTGGAAGAAACCGTGGAAGTCCAGAAGGGCCTTTACTTTGCAGATGAGAAGAAAGCTCTACCAAGATGAACATTGAAATGAACTGAGTGATTTGACCAAGTCAAGCGAGTGAAGGAGCCTGGGTAAATGAGCACATAAGGTGCTTTAGGAGAAACAACTGTCCACCTCCAAAACCACCTCTCTTGGCTTCTCTATTACTCACACCCAAGGCAAAATTCTGAGAGGAAGAGAAGATATCTTGAGGTGTTGGTCCCATGCTTCCCTGAGTGTTTTCATTCAGCCCCGTACCCCAGCAGGCCTGCTTTCCCAGGTAGTGTACAAAGATTTATCTTCTTTCTTTTCCACCATCAGAATACCTTCCTTGAAGGAGCCAAGATGGTGGCGTAAGCAAATGCCTGTACTCGCTGCCTCCCACAACCACATCAAAATTACAACTAAAGTACAGAACAACCATCATCCAGAACACCGGAAAGCTGTCTGAATGAAAATCCTACAACTAGAGAAGTAAAGAAGAAAGCACACTGAGACTGGTAGGAGGTACAGAGGCGTGGAACTGACTGGTCTGTCACCCACATGGGCTGCTTTTTTAATCAGGAGGGAGATTGTCTCTGTGGAGGCCACCAGAGGATCAAGGGGCCCCAACCCCACACCAGACCCCAGCCTAGGGTTCCAGAGCTGAGAAAAGAAGTTCCTATGGGTAGTAAGAACTACAGGGCTCTAAAAACCAGTGCAGATTGGGGCTGAGTGACATACAGGCTGCTGGAGACCCAGCTGCTCCTCTTAAAAGCCCCGACACCACGAACTGCACTTACAAGATCCTGCTTCCTCTGAGCGCTAGCACCAGGGTGAGGCTCTGGGAAACCCAGGCACATATGAGGAGAAAATGGACTGTCTGGCATCTGGGCAGGAACTTGAGGTGGCTTTCTTCCAGACTGAAGTGCTTCCAGAGGTCATTGTTCCTATGCTGGAACCTTCCCAGTTGCAGGGCTGACTGGCAGCCATCTCTGTTTGATCCACCCTGGTGATTCCCTGAGACCTTGCCCCACCCAAGCTGTAGGCAGCAACTTTTGCATATGAATAGCCTGTCCTTTTTTTAGGCTAAAAACCTGTCAAACAAGATTCAGCTGGGTCAGGGAGCCCCAAACCTATGAATAAAAGGCTCAAGACAGCACTAGAACCAGCCTGCCTTGCTTCACAGCCAGGCCTCATCTGGGCACTTCCAAACCTGATATAAAGAGGAGGAATCTGCAGATCTCTCTGTAGCTCCTGTTGGGTGGCTCCAGGCAGTGACTAACTTTGCACCTCCCTGGAAACCCAAGAGCCAATGTACCCAGTGGTCAGTGTCAGACCATACCAGATTACAACTCTTCACATCCATAAGCAACACACTCAAGGAGCAAGCTCAGTGAGCACCAAAGCCCCACTGAATCAACTCCTGCTCCATAAGGTGTCTCCTGCACAGCAGCTCTCCCGCTGCAGTCAAAGCTGGTCACCACAGCCAATTGGCCTGAAGGTCAGTTCCTCCCAGGGACACTAACAGCAATCATCTACAACAGGCTCAACCACCAAAAGACTGTGCACACAGTCCACAAAGGGGTGCACCTAGAGTGTCCACCTCAGGTGATTGGGGAGGCTGAGCCACTGGGCCCTATAGCACACCTACTGTACAAGGCCACACTATCAACTCAAGGAGACTTAGCAGCTCTACCCAACACATAGAAACAAACACAGGGAAGCAGCCAAAATGAAGAGACAAAAAAAAAAAAACATGTCACAAATGCACAAATGGAAGAAAGCAAACTATGGATATAGAGTTCAAACCCACAGTTATAAAGTTACTCAAGAATCTTCTAGAAACCTCCAAGGGATTTAGCAAGACTTTCAAGGATCTTAGTGAGAATGCAAAAAAAAAAAGAAAGAAAGAAAGAAAGAAAGAAAGAAAGAAAGAAAGAAAGAAAGAAAGAAAGAAAGAAAGAAAGAAAGGACCAATCAGAAATTAAGCATACACTAACTAAAATAAAAAATAATAAACAGGGATTCAACAGTAGACTAGAAGATTCTGAGAATTAAATCAATGATTGGAAATATGAGGAAGCAAAAAACACCCAACCAGAAGAGCAAAAAAATAAAAGAATCCAAAAATATGAAGATGGTGTAAGGAACCTCTGGGACAATTTCAAGTGTACCAATATCCAAATTATGGGGGTTCCAGAAGAAGAGAGAGACCAAGATATTGAAAACTATTTGAAGAAATAATGATAGAAAACTTTCCCTACAAGTCCAGGAAGTACAGAGAACCCCAAACAAGAGGAATCCAAAGAGGACCACATTAAGACACAACATAAGTAAAATGCCAAGGGCAAAAGACAAAAAGAGAATATTAAAAGCAGCATGAGAAAAGCAGTTAGGTACTTACAAGGAAGTACCCATAAGACTGTCAGCTGATTTCTCAACAGAAACTATGCAGGCCAGAAGGGATTGGCAAGAAATATTCAAAGTGATAAATAGCAAGAACCTACAATGAAGATTACTCTACCCAGCAAACCTATCATAGAGAATTGAGGGTCAGCTAAAGAGCTTCACAAATAAGAAAAAGGTAAAGGAGTTCATCACCACCAAAGCAGTATTATGAAAGGCTGAAGGAGGAGGAACAAGAAAAGGTAAAGATAAAAAATATGAACAACAAAGTGGCAACAAACATATCTATCAACAACTGAATCTAAAAATCAAATGAGTAAAAAATTTGATGAACAGAATAAACTGGTGAATGAAATAGAATCAGCAGCATGGAAATGGAACAGATGATGAGTCTCAGAGGGAAGAGGATGTTGGGAGTGCGGGAAGAGATTAGACAAAGATCTTATATGCATGTATGCATTACCTATGGACACAGACAATAGGATGGCAAGGGTCTGGGATGGATTGGGAACCAGGTGGAGGGGGGAAAAGAGGGACATCTGTAATAATCCCCACAATAAAAAATTTTTTAAAAGAATACCTTCCTTTTCTAGTCTTCCCAACTATATAAATTAAACCAATCTATTCTTCACTGTACATAACTGATTTAATTCTTGCAGGAGGGTTTTCTTGAAAAGAGAAGAGATATTGGGCCCCAGGAATAGCTCTAATGATAGCACCAGGACAAACTCAGGGATGGTTGGACTTGTAGGCACAATAGGCACTTGTTGTCCAGAGGTCACGGACAACATGAGGGGTTTGGGGTAGGAATAGGGAGATGAGGACTATTATGTGATACCATAATCAATAAAAAAAAAATAATAATAAGATCTGCGTTGGGGCTTGGTAGCAGCTTTAAAGCTTCTGTAAAATAAATTTGAACTGGTGGCTAGCCCAGAATTTTTATGTCAGAGGAGTCCTTCTGGTTGAGAGACTATGGAGCTTTTCATGAATGTACATTTGCCTACTAAACCCACTGGTTTTATATATTCTTTACCAAAAAATTTACTTGGCCTGGCTTTGGAGACATTGATGGAAATAAGGCCAAGTCAATCCTTGGACATATCAGCTGATACTTTTCAAAACTGGTAGTATTTGTTCAACAGAGCTGATCCAAAATCTGATCTTACTTTCTCACAAATTCCTGCCTTCCAAATCCTGGTCATGGGTGGCTGAACCTTTTCCTTAAATAAAAAACAGCCAGCATAAGTCATGAGTACTGCCCTAAAGACACTCAGTGTACTTTTAAATTCCGTTTAACAGAAATAGAGAATACGGCCAGTTTCTGCAGAGCTGGCTAAACCACTTTCCATCTTTTGAACTGATTTAAAAACCAGAAATTTAATATTATAATGTACATGTATTTTGCACACTTGGGGAAAAAGGAGTGAAAGGCTTTATCTAATGTATCAGACTAGGGATCTGCTATCAGTCCAGTTCTGCATGATTCCATCCTGACATATAGCTCTATGGTTTCAGGTAAATATGAGCTGATATTTTGGAGCAGTAAATCAATACACACTTAGAACATAGTGCATAAAAAAAGCTCTTAAACATATCCATTTACCATTTCCACCCACCCACCCATATTTAAATATATTTATATGAGAATTACAGAATCACAAGATTTACAAAGGAAAAATGGAAAAATCCACACCTCAAAACAGCCAAACTGTCAGTCCCTGTCAGCAGGCCTCAAATAGTTGGAGCAAATTATAAATTCCTTGAAGCCTGCAGTGAATATTAATCATTTTTTTTATTTCCTCTGCCTTCCACCTAGGAAACATTTAATAAATGTTTCCTAGTGGGAAAATAAGAGTTCTGAATTTATTATCAATTCTTCCAAAAACATATCATAGCAGATAAGCCATTTCTCTAATTCATATCTCAATTGTCCCAGTTATTATAAAGTCTATCCTTTTCATTTATACATATATATATCCATTTATCTCCTACTCCCATATACCTAGAACCAACCAGCCTTTCTCCAAAATTCACTGATCTTCACCTTGAAGATCTTAATGGTCTAATGATATAATTTTCATAGTTTTTCATAACTATTTTTTTCATAAAAGGAATAAAAAAAGAAAAGAGGAGAAATTAAAATTATGATAATCAAAGAAGAAAAATGCTTGCATACATATTTTAGTAAGAATATGCCACATGTGGTTTCATATGTAAGCTTTTTTGTCAGTCATAAGTTCCTGAAGACTTATATACTTTTTCTATGTTTTCTTAAAATGTGTTATATATTTCAGCTATCCACACTTAATAAACTATAAATTTAAAAGAGTCCTTAACCCTTCCTGGTAGCCCCATTGCTCAGTGGCACTGTGGACAGTCTTATAAAAACAACTTGCTCACCATCGTTTGTAAACGGGATTTGACAGAGGTACAGCAATATCTCACCTACTTGGCCTCCAGTCCAAATCCTGAGTTTGTTTGCTCTTTCAGCTTCCTGGCAGAAGAAAAGGACTAGCACATGTCTGGCTTCACTCTGCCACCCTCCCCCAACCCTGAGCTGGCACTCTGGGTTCCATTCTTCCCTTAATTCCTAAATCCTTTCCAAAGGCCTCTTGCTCTCTCTCTCTCAGTGCTTCATTGCCATGAGGACTACATTGGGTCTCTCCTTCTGATGGTTTGATAGTTGGTGTGGAAAATCACAATGGCCAAGGATTCTCACTCCTCTACCCAGGGTACCATGTACCTTAATTATCTTCATCCCCTCATGTCCATGATAACATAGTGGTGACCATCCTCCTCCCATATACCTAGAACCAACCAGCCTTTCTCCAAAATTCATTGATTTTTTCACGTTGAAGATCTTAATGGTTTAGAAGAAGCATTAGCTCTGGGGTCAGAATATTGGGTTCAAATCCTGATTTACCACTTAGCTTCCCTATGACTTTGGGCAAATTAGCTTATCTAGGCCTTTGTTCCTCACTTGTAACTTGGGGATGATAAAAATAATACAGATGTAAACAGTTGAAGATTGAGATCATATATGTAAAATACTTAGAATACAGTGTATAGAAGCCCTTAAACCTATTACTTTTCCCATTTCCCCCACATTTTAAAAATATACATACATATGAGTTACCGAGTCACAAATTATAGTTGGAAAAAATGGAAAATCAAGTAATTTAGGGCGAAAACTATTCAAAGGCCTACAGGGCCAAGAAAGGCGATATGACTGAAGCAAACTTGAGGGGGGGGGGGGGGGTGGTTGGAAAGGCAGGTGACTTTGCTAGAGCGACAGAAGCTACTCAGGTTGAAGCATATTGCTATCACGTGAGATCAGGAACCTGGCGTCACCAAGTACTCCAGTTTTTTTAAGAAAAGCTAGGATCTGATTTGTGTATTCAGTGTTCAGAAAACGACAGGTAATTCAACTATTTATAAAATGTTGTATTGGTTTCTACTCTGGAGCCTCTACTCTAATTGCATTTTTTTTGAAAATGGAGAAAACAGGATTAAGAGGAAAAGAGGTATGCCAAAAGGTGCATACAACTAGTTAATGCCAAAACTCTGACATCTCACCCTAACAGGTTTGAATCAATGGATAGAGCATCAGCCTGCGACTGAAGGGTACTAGGTTCGATTCTGGTCAAGAGCATGTACCTTGGTTGATTGATGTTTCTCTCTCACCAATGTTTCTAACTCTCTATCCCTCTCCCTTCCTCTCTGTAAAAAAACCAATTATATATATATATATATATATATATATATATATATAGAGAGAGAGAGAGAGAGAGAGAGAGAGAGAGAGAGAGAGAGAGAGAGAGATTTAAAAAAAAATTTTTTTAAAGCTCACATTTCCCAGGCCTTGGGTCCAGAGACCTCTGACATCCTTCTCAGTGGAGGTGTTCTCCTCTTTCCACCTATTTGTAATCAGTCACTAAATGCTATTATTCTGTTCTTTCTGGTCTATCCCATGGCCACCAAGCTTCCTGGGCTCCCACTGACTCATAATCTCCTCCCTAAAGGCTCTCCTAATCTTCCTGTTTGTTGAAATCAGACTTGCCTTCTTAATATTTGATCACACCCCTGATCTAAGTCCTTCAAAACTGCATCAGAGCCAAGTGACCTGGCCTGTCATGTAACCATTCTAGCCTCAGACTGGTTTCCTCTTGCTGGCCTGCTCCCTGGCTCCTCCATGGACAAACTGTGTCACCATGGGTGACTTAATCACTTTACCTCAGCATTCCTCAAAGTAAAAGGGAAAAAATGGGAGAGTATAATAATACCATTCACCTCCCAGTCTTGTTACAGATATTAAAAGAATTGACTCATATAAAGCACTTCACAGACAGAAAGCACTTTAAAATGCTGAATATTTATGAATGTACCTGTCTTCTCTCTCCTACCAGATTCAAAGTGTCTGTAGGATAGAATCTATGTCTAATTGGTATATTAAGCATGTACTATGCATACATTTAGCATATGTTATACACTCATTAAGTACATGTTTACAAAAGGAGTGAATGAATACACAAGTAAATGAAGAATCTGTAAATCAGATAAACATGTCCCCTGGACAAAATGAGAAGCAGAAATTAATAGTGAGTGATTCTCCTGGGGTTCAGTGATAGAAACAGGTAGAGGCCATGGGGAGACTGTTTCCTGCCAGGTAATGGTGACTTAAAGAGATTCACGTAAGTGATAACTTAGGGATATAGGAACCAGAGCCAGGTTTACTACTTGAATAAGTGCCATTGACATGGTCCCCTTACTCATAAAAGGAGGCTTTAAAAAATTGTTCTGCTGCCCAAGGTTATGGTTTAGCTGGAACTAAAATGGTGAGAGAACACAGGTACAGCTAATGGCTGGGAACAGAACCAAGCCCCTTGTTACTTCTGAGGCCAGACCTCTGGTACCCTCACTAGCACTGAAGGATAGAGTTCCAAATCACCATTATAAAGCCTAGTTCTGGATCGTGGGCATGGGAAAAGCCATTGGAGACTTTCAACAGGAGAATGCCTTTGTCTGATTCAAATCTGGAGATATGTTCTTTGTTTTTTTGTTTTGTTTTGTTTTCAAAAGTTTAATGATGATGTGTGTGTGTTGGAGTAGATATCTTTGCATTTATCCTACTTAAGTCTGACTTATCTTCTTGAATCTTTAAGTTTACATCTTTTGCCAACTTCGTGAGTTTTAAACCATTATTTCTTCAAATACTTTTCAGTCCCATTCTCTCTCCTCTCCTTCTGGAACTATAGTGATTATACATGTTAGGCCTTTTGTTACTGTTCCGCAGGCCTCTGTTTGTTTGCTTTTTGCTCTATTTTTTCTCTGATCTTCAGATTGGATAAATTCTATTAATTGGTGCTCAGTTTAATTGATTTTTATCCTCTGCCATCTCTAATCTAATATTGACCCATCCGAGGAGTTATTTCATTCACTGTATTTTTCCATCTGTTTTTATTTTTTTATTTTTATGATTTCTACTTTTTTGTTGATATTTTCTATTTTTCATTTGTTTCAAGAGACTCTGTTATTGTTGGTTGAGACATTTTAATGATGGCTGTTTTAAGATCTGTGTCAGATCCTTCTAACATCTAATCCATCTTGGTGTTCCCATTTGTTGATTTTCTTTTCCCATTTAAATTATGATTCGTTGTTATGACAAGTGATTCATTTTTAATTGTATCCTGGGCATCTTGGATATTATATTATGACACTCCAAATCCTATTTAATCTTCTTTGTTAGCAAGCAGTCACCTTGTTGAGATGTAGTGCAAGCCTTGAGTGGTTATGCATGCTCAGCTTTCCCCTGAGGCCTGCCAACAGCACCTCCTCCTCAAAAAAAAGTGGAGCACTAACTTACACTTCCTTGTTGCAGATGGGTCAGTACAAGTTCAACGCACCCCCCACTCCCACCCCATCTCTCTCACACCTTCCTGTTGAAAGCAAGGCAGCAAATAGCTGTCTCACTGCATCTGAGTGGAGGTGTAAACTCAGCTCCCCTTTAAGTCCTGCTGACATCAGGGTGAGAGGAAGCAGAGGGCAGAGTCACACTGCCTTGGTCCTTCAGGATCTGGACAGACACCTTGGTTCCCCACTGAGCCCTGCTGAGCCCTGGTGTAGGGGATAAGGAAATACTGACTCAGTCAGCCTCCTGCCAGATGGAAGTAGAGGCTGGACCTCCCTGACACTACCCCTGGCAGGAGCATTGGAGCAATGCCTGCTTCAGTGGAAAAATAGCTCCTTGTTCAGTTCTGCCAGAACAATCCAGGCAGGGGATTCAGAGCACCAATGGCTCTGCTGAGTGGAAGATGGACGATCAGGCCCCGACTCAGCCTCAGGAACTTCATCCTGCAAGAGAATCGGAGCACCTCCATCTTCTTCCGTGGAGGTGGGGCTAAAGGAGGGATGGAAGATAAGCTTTCTGCTTGCCCCACTCGTTAGGCCATCCTTTTCCTGATCAATTGATTAGGAGAACAGGCTTTTCATGGTTTTTCTTTTTTCTATGCCTGTTGGCAATTCCAGGTTGCAAAGTACGGCCTGTCTGGAATATATGAGAGACAATAAAGACACTCAGGAAGTCACTTCGTGTTCTTCAGAAAGAGCATGGTCCTGCTGAAACCTGAATTTCAGACTTTTAGCCACCAGAACCGTGAGACAACACATTTCTGTTGTTTTAAGCCAGCCAGTTTGTGGCCATTTGCTATGAGAGCCTTAGGAAACTGATATACCATCCATTCATCATTCATTCAAACACTTTTAAAGAAAAAAGAAAATGAAAAAAAGCTCTTTTCCTTTTCTCCTTCCTTTCTTTGCTTTCCTGAAATCTTGGTCCTCTAGCTCTAGAGCAAGCAATGCAAACCCAAAAGCTGACATGGGCCAAATAAACAAGTTTAAGTTTATGTGGGCCGCAGAAAAAACAAAAGCTCCAATTTTCATAGAAACGTAGGTTGATTTCAAAAAGTATACATAAAAAACAAAGAACTAAGAGCAATGACAAAAGCAATGTTCTTCCTGACACTTGGGATCTCTTCTTTGCTACTATCTTTCCTACTTCAGGGAAATCTGGTTCGCATAGATTACTTTCAAAACTGACCCATGGTGAATGTCAGTCATTCTGGATCTGACAGGAGACTTATTTCCTTTCATACTTGTAAATAACTGCTCTCATTGTTATATTGTCTGGGCCCCAAAAATACCATTGTGGGCCGCATGCGGCCCGCGGGCTGCAGTCTGACATGCTTGCAGAGGCCAGTAATGTATAGGATCCCAAGGGATATGAGAAGGGCATCCCTGAGGAGGAGCTTGGAAGAGGGTGTTCCCTTGAGGGGGCAGCTCCAATGGGAAATCATGGAGAGGATTCCCATACATGGGGCAGCCCTGTGTAGGGATGTCAGAGTGGAGGGAAGGGAGCAAACAAGCATAAGTCTGCCAGATGAAGAGTGGTAATCTGAGTGGAATGTCTGGGAAAATGTGAATTGGTAACGTTTAGGCAAATTAACTAAATATATTGAGGAAAAGCAAGGCCAAGTCTCTCACTCTTGGAGAGAGAATTACAATAAAGGAGAAAAGACAACTAGAATGAATTCTGTAAGGGACAGGAATTGGAGGTATCAATATGAACTCATGGTTTTGAATGAATATAAGTAGAGAGAGAAGTAAATATAAATGGGTGGGTGTGTATGTACATGTACACATAGCTACTTTTTTAGCTCACTTTCCTGAGACGGCAATGAGAAGTCGAATGCCCAGATCTTGGTTTCTAAGTGCCATTCTCTCCTAAAAGGACCCAGGAACTCTAGAAAAATGGCTGATTCCAGGGGTTGGACTAGAAAAGAATAAGGTGATCAACACCAAATAACCCTCCCCAAAACAACAGAAAGTTGTCAAAAGAGCACTCTGCAGGGACTCCCATTGGCCAAATTGGGGGAATTTTGAACAAAATATATAGTAATATTAACAGGTCATTGAATAAAATTAATTCAATTGAATAAAATCAAAACCATGAATATAAAGAGATGTAAGTAAATGAATAAATTGGGAGTTTGATGAAAAAAACAGAATATTTATATATTCTAAAAGAACTCCCAACAAAGCACTTACCAATTACAAGTAAAAAGATAAACTTAGAAGATACCCCTTCCATCAGGTGATGAAAGTGGAAATCATTAATAATGTGATAAATGGAAATCATGTATCACCTGAAAGTAATAAGAACAGATTATCACTTCTGTGATATTCCTGTCAATGTATAACATAAATGTAATCATCAAGAAACATTAGAGAAACCTAAAATGAGCAATCTTATACAAGACTAGTGGCCCAGCGTGCAAAATCACACGAGACCCAGAACCCAGAGTCCTGGGGCTTGGCAGGACCCAGAAAGAGTCCTGTGGCCACTGCTGCTGCCACCACTGCTGCTGTAGAAGGTGGGACCCAGAAACCCACCCACTGCCCTGGTGGGACCCAGAAACCCACCCACACCTCTAGTCAAGAACTCCAGAGTCAAGTTCCCTGCGCACCCGTGAGCGCCTCACTGCACATGTAGCCCCACTCACCCCACACATGCAGCCTCCTGCTGATCAGTCTTTATGGCATGATGGTGTGACGACCACAAGCTTTTTATATAATAGACTAGAGGCTCAGTGCATGAAATTCATACATAGAGGTGGGACCCTCAGCCCAACCTGCACCCCCTCCAATCTGGGAGCCCTGAAGGCTTAGGCCCATTCCCCATGGTTCTCTGCTCTCTGAGGGGCCTGGCCACTCCACACCCACTACCCAGATGCTCTCCAAGGCCCAGAGGTTCTCTGCAGCCCAGAGGCCCTCCACGGCTGGGGTGAAATGCTTGCCTTGTTGGCGGGGCTGAGGGGCCTGGGTGCTGCCATCTTGTGGCTATGGGCGCCTCCATCTTTGTGTTGGAGTGATGGTTAATTTGCATATTACTTTATTATATAGGATAACTAGCTGTAATCTTCAGAGGGTATCAAGATTGTGAGAAGAAATAAGACTGAAACACTATTCCACAGTGAAAGAGACCAGTAAAAAATACAACAAATGATCCTAAAATTGAACCTTTTGCTATCAAGGTCATTATTGGGGCAGTTGGAAACACTTAAATGAGTTCTGGGATTCTGGTTTAATAATATATCAATGCTAATTTTCTGAATTTGATGGTACTGTGGTTATGTAAGAGAATGTCTTTATGTGTAGGAAATATACATTAAAATATTCAGTAGAGACTGTCATTATACCTATCTTAAGTGGTCCAAGAAAAAAAAAAAAAGTACTTGCAATCCCTTGTAAGTTTGTGATTGCTTAAAAAAAAAGATTTTAAATTTTCTGCATGCAAGGCACACTTTGAGATACAGTACAGAAATACCAAGTTCTAGAATATAAGACCTATACACAGGAATTTATAACTGACAAAAGTTGACTGATAAATGAAATTGAGCCAAGAGTCAAATATGACAGAAAATTCCTCCACACCAGGGGTCCTCAAACTTTTTAAAGTGGGGGCCAGATCACGGTCCCTCAGAGAGCTGGAGGGCCGGACTATATGAACTACTAATTCCTACTGTAACACCTTGGCTGTGCTCACTGCCCAAAAAACCTGGTGGGCCGGATCAGACTCCCCTGGGGGCTGCATGTGGCCCGCGGGCCATAGTTTGAAGACGCCTGCTCCACACTGACAGATTCTTTCCATACCACATATCACAACAAGTTTTAAAGAAGGTTAGTACCCCTTTAAAACAATGACCGTCCCAACTTGATCCAACTTATTTGCAACACTGGATCTGTAAAGAACACTTTATGCTTACATCAAACCCCCTGGTAACTGAGTAGTGTGGAATTTTACCAGTGGCCCACATTTATAAAGGAATTTATAAGTGAAGAAAAATGGAACTCCAGAGAACAAAATTAAAGAACATTTTGTTTCACACTCACTGTATCAGTTTCCAGAACTGCACTCATTTTTCCAGAATAGCAATCACCCCCCAAGAGAAAGCTAATGTCTAAGATAGGGGAGTCACCCAGAGTCAATTTGTTTCCTTGTTTTTCTAACTCTCCTAATAAAGCAACAGGACAGCAGATCACTAGAGGGCACAGCTGGGTTGTTCCAAGGCATGTGTTTACAGGGAATTTCTCCAATTTCATATCTAAAAAAAAAATTCCATGCCAACACTTCATCTTTAAAACACAATGAAGGAATGAGTTCATTTCCAAGTAGGTGCCTGGCCTGACACAGATGATTTAGCGGTAAAGGAAAAAAATAATGCTATTGGCAAATTAAAATACTCTCATTGCTGGAGGACAGTGTCATCTAAGTTTTTCTCTGGTTTTCACATCTATTAGGTTGTAGCATTTAAAATAGGGCAATATCCACTTTTGATTTCCATTTCCTTGTTAAAAAGCCCCTTTGTTTTTTCAACTTCTATTTGGTACTACCTGTTTCTTGCTGACATCTTTCCATTTACTTCAGCTTTCAACTTTTTACTGGGAATTAATCTTGAAGAATTTTTTTAAAAAAACACAGAGTGATAACCTATATGTCATTCTCACTACTAAACAGTGGAGTTTTGAAATCTTGATGCCTAATATTCTGTAGGTGTTTCTCTTTTCAATTGGCTACTCCTGGTATGTTAACTAAGCAATGGGGTACAATAGTTTTCTCCATGGCTACTACCAGGCTCAGCAGACTACAGTGCATGGTAAGTGGAGAGCGGGCAGAAGGCACACCCACTGTCAATTCTATATATGCCACCTCCACCTGCACGTCTCGGACTCGTCTCCAACCCCACATTTCACATCCCCACCCTCCTGGTCCATCTCAAAAACAACCCAGCTGAAAACTTTATAGATTCTGAGCAATGTTTGGAGGAATAGAATAAAATAATAAATCATGTATACTTAAGAACCTTACTATCTAGCTAGGAGAAAGCATAAAACTAGGAAAATGTCAATAGCATAAGGCTATCTAATTCTAAATTATTTAATGGGCACATCTTCTAAATTCTCCACACCAGCCTACATTTAAAACATTACCATGCACTGTCACTTTACATGTTACAATAGATCTTAGCATAGTGGTTAGCTGTAACACCATTGAGGGATTGAAGACATGGATCAGAATATGAGTTCTGCCGCCTGTTTCCTAACTTTAGGCACTCTACGTTTCTTTTAACTTCAGATTCATCGCCTGTAAAGTGGGAAAAGTAGTGCGTACCTTTTTAGGATTAATACAAAGTTGCATTTTCTGGAATAGCTATAATAGATAATTGCATCATCAGTAGAGGCCCGATGCACAAAAATTCATGCAAGAGTAGGCCTTCCTTCCCCCAGCTGTCTAGACTGGCTTCCCTCCAGGACCCAGACCTCCCTCCTCCTTCTGGCCGGCTGCTGGCACCTGGCTGGCTTCCCCCCAGCCAGCCGCAAGCACTCAGAACACTGGCTGGCTTCCCTCAGCCGGGCCCCAGCTTTGTCAGGAAGGACATCAGGAAGACATCTGGTCTATCCAGTCTAATTAGCATATTACCCTTTTATTAGTATATATATATATGTGTGTGTCAAAGTGTACGTTCAAAGTATTTATTAGAGAATCCTGTTGCCTAGCATACATCAGGTACTGTGCTAAGCACTGGATAAAGATGACACACAACTATTTTCCCTCAAGGGGCTGACTGACATTAATACTAACTTTAATATTATAAATATGTAAGTATACTTACCGTATATTATAAACATTAAATATAAATAAATAAAAACACATATACTGTAGAGGAGTCTGGCCCATACTTTGAACAGTCTGGCTCTGAACTATTACCAACTTTAGTGGACATTTCCTGTTTGCTTGTACACCCACGTCTTTTCTCCCTCCTACCGGTAGCAGCATGCTGGTTTCCTTTGGCAACCCACCTGTTTCTCACTTAGCCTGTAGGGAATTCTGGGAATTCTGGGAATTCTGGCCAGTCATAGCAACTTATCCCCCTGACTGAAGCAATTAGGACCAAGATGGAACACAGCGTGAGCCAAAGAGAGTCAGGCCCCAGGCGTTTATTGGAACTTGGCAGAAGAGATTTTCTTATTCATCCAGTTGTGAAGCTTCGGTTGTCAGAGGCAACCATTAAAGACACTAGAGGCCCGGTGCATGAAAATTCGTGCACTGGAGGGGGGTCCCTCAGCCTGGCCTGCCCCCTCTCACAGTCTGGGAGCCCTCAGGGGAGGGATGCCACCCGGTGATCAGGGGAAGGCAATGCCCCCATCATACCTTTGCTGCTGCCACTGAGGGCAGTGCAAGCTTCCGCCAACCCTGGTTCCCTGAGCCTCGGGCGGCCATCATCTGAGGCTTGCTTGTGCCTCGGGCTGGCCCTGGGCTGCTTGGGGGGTGAGGGTATTAGGAGACTCTGGAAGCAGCAAGGCTGAGGGAACTGGGCGCCACCATCTTGTGGCTGTGGACACCACCATCTTTGAGGGCATGGCAGTCAATTAGCATATCCCCTCCTCATTGGCTGTAGATGCTGCCATCTTTGAGGGTGGGGCAGTCAATTAGCATATTCCCTCCTTAATGCTGTGGGGCGCCACCATGTTTGCGAAGGCATGAGGGTCAATTAGCATATCCCCTTTTTATTAGACAGGATATTTGGCTGAGACCTAGCTGGGTGGCTCAGTTCATTGGAGCATTGTCCCGTACACCAAAAGGTTGCAGGTTCACTTCCCAGTCAAGACATATACCTAGGTTTCGGGTTTGATACCAGGTAGGGGCAAGTATGGCAGTCAACGGATCAATGTTTCTTTTTCACATCAGTGTTTCTCTCTCTCATTCTCTCTCTCCTTCCTCTCTCAGTCTCAAACAAATAAACATATCTTCCAGGTGAAAATTAAAAAAAAATAATAAAAAAATAGAAAGGAAATGCCTGGCTGAGAGTGAAGCCAGTATAGCCAAGTATATATAACAGAAAGATTAAAGGAAAGGAAATTTCTGAGGACTCTGTTAAGCACCTGGATCCATCAGAACCTGAAGCCATACTAAATCTTTCTGTATGGAAACCAACAAATTCTCTCTGATTTTCAGTGGCCTATAACTGAAAGTTCTGATACCTCGGAAGTTTGTCAGCCAGTCCAGTCTTCTGACTCACTTTTAGTATTACTCCTTTAGTATGGGCTGTCTTCCAAGACCAAATCTGTATCTTTGAGTTTACTACAAAGTACAGACTGACCCCACCTGCATCCTCAGATGTGCTACATGTATAGTCATTCTGGCCATTTATCTTTTGTTTTAGACCACGTCCACACTCTAAAGCCCATGGTAAAATCCACGTTAAGTTGAATCCGCCACTTCCCCACTATTTTTGAGGGACACTGCCCACCTGTTCTCACAATTTCCATGCTGCTGCTGCTGCTGCTACTACTGACAATGATAATACCTAACAACAGCAAGAAAAAATAGCATTTATTGAGCCTCTACTAAGTACCAGGCACAATGCCATTAGTGAGTTGTGTTTGATAGGTTGTATGTAACCTTCATTTATAAAATAAAAAATAAATAAATAAAAAACATGGAATACAAGGCAGTAGACAGAATAGGAAGAAATGGAATTGTATAGAAAAGAAAGTATCTGAATGCATCCAAAGTAGTGAGAATAAATGTTGGTTGGGAAATTTTTCTTTCCGTTGTGTGTGTGTGTGTGTGTGTGTGTGTGTGTGTGTGTGCATATGAGCACAGACTTGCTATATAAAGCATATTTTGTAATGTGAGCTGTGATGTAAAGACTAACTTGTCCAAAGTCACATAGACAGTAAGTAACAGAGCCAACTCTGGGTCCAGGCATAGAGCTGCCAGATGACTGTCTGAAACATATGCCGTTTATAAATAAGGCGATGCAGTTCAAAGACGTTAAGTAATATGAGAAAAACAAAGATAATGCCTGTCCTACAGAATTGTGATGATTAAGTCCGATGGTACAACTATCTAGTATATAGCAAAGCATCATAAAAGCTAGTTAATAGTAAATCACTTGAAGGCTGTTTTTTTTTCATGTAACATTATATTATAAACAAATTTTCCATTTATTTAAATACTCTTCTTACAACAGCACTTTAAATGCCTGCAATGCGGTCCTTTGTTTGTATTTGTAACGATCTCTTTCTTTGACCAGCCAATCTCATCTTGCGAGACGCTTAGGTTGTTTCCATCTTTTTCTATTTATAACAGCAATTAGCAGCTTATGGTACAATCTCCATGTATAAATATTTTCTTAGGATAAATTCAGGGGAGGGGATTGGCTAAGTCAAAGGTCGTGGCACATTGCAAAACTGCGGAGAGTTTAAACCAATTGACACTCTCCCCCAGGAATGGCTCTCAGTCTGACATGTATCAAAATCAGGGGGGGATTTGTCAGGAGCTTTCTAATAACCTAAAAACCCATTTGTAAGGTGCTGCTGTGGTGGTGTGACCCATTAAACTGGCTTTGTGCAAAACTCACCAAAGCATTCCTGCTTCTCCTCTCCAAGGCTCACCACCTCATTCCTGTCCTGGTGCAGCAGCAGGCCTCTCCTCACAGCACCCCCAGGCCCCTGCATACTGTCTGGGGGCGCCTATTGGAAGGCGGCCCCATAAGGTTACAATGAAGCTGAAAAATTCCTACCACCTGGCGACCTCGTGGCCGTAAGGGCATAGCTGTCGTAAAGTTGTGACGTCATAGCCCCCTTAAAGTCGTACTACTCACGTGTTTGAGTGGTGCAGGTGTAAACAGCCTACTGGCGCTTCCAGTCGTATAAAGATGGAGTGTATGCAACCACAGGACCTAATCCTTGATAACAATAATGAACAATTATGTTACTGGCTTATGTATTTACTCTCCTATACTTTTTATCCTTATTGTGTACTCTTTCTACTTGTTTAAAAGACAGTTTGTTGGCCCCAGCCAGTTTGGCTCAGCGGATAGAGTATAGGCCTGTGGACCAAAGGGTCCCGGGTTCGATTCCGGTCAAGGACACATACCTTGGTTGCGGGCACGTCCCTAGTGGACGTCCTGATTTGGCGGGACAGTCCTGATTTTTAACAATTTGTCCCGCGTCCCGCGGTATTTTAAAAAAAGTCCCAATTTTAAAGATTCTTTCCAAAAATCGGGACTTTTTTAAGGAACGCGGGACAAATAGTTGAAAATTGGGACTGTCCCGCCAAAAGCGGGACGTCTGGGAGTGTGCAGGAGGCAGCTGATCAATGTTTCTCTCTCCTTGATGTTTCTGACTCTCTATCCGTCTCCCATGCTCTCTGTAAAAAATCAATTATATATATATACATATATATATATATACATACATATATATATATATATATATATATATATATATTTTTTTTTTTTTTTTTTTTTTAAGGGTCCAGAATTCGATTCCGGTCCAGACCACATACCTTGGTTGCAAGATTGATGTTTCTCTACCTGTCTTTCCCTCTCTCTTCCACTCTTCCTAAAAATCAATGAAAAAATATCCTCAGATGAAGATTAACAACAAAAAAAGTGTGTTGGTCCAGCTGGTGTGGCTCAGTAGTTGAGTGTTGACCTATGAACCAGGAGATCTTGGTTCCATTCCCAGTCAAGGCACATGCCCGGGTTGTGGGCTCGATCCCCAGTGTGGGGTGTGCCAGAAGCAGCATATCAATGATTCTCTCTCTTCATTAATGTTTCTATCTCTCCCTCTCCCTTCCTCTCTGAAATCAATAAAACAATTTTTTTTAAAGTTTGTTGTAAAACAGTATGCTGTGTTACACTGGCGGCAGCCTCATACATCTCCTGTTTACCGTATCTCCTGATAGCATCGTTTTCTCTAGTTTATTTAGTCTCAGATTGTTTTATACAGTAATGCGCTGTACAGGCCTGCAGCCTAGGAGAAACAGGCTGTTCCATCTAGCCTGAGTGTGTAGTAGGCTCTACCACCTAGGTGTGTGTGAGTACACTCTGTGATGTTCGTTCAACAAATGGCCTACGGATGCATTTCTCAGAACATATCCCTCTTGTCAATTAG
The DNA here is from genome assembly GCF_964339955.1 of Pipistrellus hanaki. Lineage (NCBI taxonomy): Eukaryota > Metazoa > Chordata > Mammalia > Chiroptera > Vespertilionidae > Pipistrellus > Pipistrellus hanaki. Next base: position 17,434,043 of record NC_140504.1, read on the forward strand.
CGCATGACTGCGTTCTCAGTTTTCTGCATAAATAATAATTTCCAACATTATTGGCTACCCTCCTCTGGCTCTCGATCAAGCCTATCTTCATGCAAAAGGACTGAGCAAGAGCCTATTTTATTTCCCAAACAAACTCATACTGGGGGTGCAACAATATTGGTTGCTTATTTGCTTGAGTGAAACCTGCTAGCTATTATTTGTAAATACCCCATATTCTTGCCCATCCCCATTCTTCTTTTAACAGTATCCTGCTTCTTCCCCACTTCTTCTTTTAGGGAACACCTCCCCAACTCCATGTCCTGATGAGGGCTTCCATCACAGTAATTCACCCTTTCCCTGGCAGGGATAGAAACAAGATCCACTCTGCATTTACCATGGTAGTATATTATCGTGGACACAGAAATTGGTCCAAAGAACATACGGGATATAAGAAGGGTAATCAGACTCTCTAAGACTGATGCTCTGAAATTGTATCAGTAGAGAGCGCCAGGAAGACCTTACAGAAGGAAAGGGGTTTGCCTCCTGGCTCCTGGGTACTTGTTAGGCAGGCTCCTGCAGGGCACCAGACTCCTGCAGCACTTGCAACTCCTTGAGGGAGCAGCTTTTGCAGTGCAGAGTAGCAGGTAGCACACAGAGGTCAGCAGCTCCGCACCCCCCTGCACTCTCTCATGCTGGTTTTGTAGAGGAGTGCTTCTGCCTCCTGTAGTGCTGGCAGCTTCTCCAGCTGTAGGCTCCGACAGTACCCTCAGCTTCTCCAGCGCACACTGTGCCTACAGTGTGCAACTGACAGAACAACCCCATGGCCAGAAGCTTGCCCTAGCAACACCCTAAGAGGTTTGCAGCAAAGTGCTTCTAGCAAGACATCCTCTCTGTGAATAGCTTTCCCTGGCACACTGGAGAGCAGGTTTTTGGCAAGTTGTAGAAGGAAGATTTCCAGCAAGTTCCACCAGCACAGCACTACTAGTACAGAGACTTTTCTGCCATCCTGTGAGCCAGAGCAGCACCTGCTTCAACAAGACCTGGATCTCAGTACCCACCCTCCCAAGGGCAGGTTCTCGCTTGGGTGCTCTATCTCAGTCCCAAGGGTAGTGAATGCTCCTTATATTTGTTCCTCCTGCTCTTTATAGTGAACGTTCCCTGTTTAAATTATTATGAGGTTTCTCCCACCTGATTGGATCCAGGCTGATACAATGTGAGAACCCACCATTTAAATCAGTAAGTTACGAAAAGAACAAAATAAAACCAAAGGTGAGAAAACAAAAGATATTACTGAATATAAAAGGAGAAATTTAATAAATTAGAAAACAGAAAGTCAGTAGAATCGATAAACAAATCTGCGGAGCATTTGGAAAACCATGCCACATTTAAATGGCAATGTTAAATAAATAACGCAAAAATGCAGATATTAAAGGTGGGACAGAAAATGTAAAAAAACCTTAGAAACAGAGGAGATAAAGGCAGTTAAAAGAAGAATTAAATGACTCTAGCATAATACAAAAACAAAACAAAAAAAAAAACCTGACTTGAGAAAAATTACAAAATCCAAATCGATGAATAACCCTAAAAGGAGTATAGAGAACTACCCTCCCAGGAGCCTAATGCAGGCAGTTTCACTGTTAACTTTTCCAGCTTTCAAAAAGCAGGTCTTGTGCTCCTTAAACTGTTTCAGAGGATAGAGAAAGAAGAACTATTTGTTTTCAGACTCGCTCAGGCTCATAGTAAAGTACAGACAGCAATATCTGATGAGGTGGAAAGACTAAGAGTTATGTAACAACTGGACCAGTGATGCATATATATTGTAAGAGGAAATGAGGGAAAGAAACATTTGTTGAGATCCCCATAACTGGTGCCAAACACCTTCTGTAAGACAGGACTCTGGCCATAAGGGTCCCAAAAGAAAACAAGGGTTTATTTTTCCATAATTGTAGAGTGGGAGAGAGCATTCTAAGTAGACCGTAAAAGAAAATACTACTGAAACATTTCATTTAGATCAAAAGACAACAAACTGAAAAAGTATTTGCAAAACATATAATCAACAAAGGAGTGTTTTTCTAGATATGCAGGGGAATCAAATAAGAAAAGCATCAACGACCCAACATAAAAATGCACAAAGAATATGAATAATTAGTTCGGGGGGGGGGGAGAATATATATATATATATATATATATATATATATATATATATATATATACACATTATACATGCACACCTACACATGTTAGAACTTTGGCTAGGAAATAACCCTCTTTTGTTTTGTTGAATTCTATCCATCATATCTTCAAGAAAGCTTTCCAGTCTTCCTAGGGAATTCCTTTCACATCGCTAACTTGATACTCAATATTAATATCCCCTCTATTCATATGGCAATGCCAAGGATTTCTTTGAACAAATCATATCTGCATTTGAAACAGTTAATACTACCCAATGTGAAACTAACATTTTCTCAAAGTGAGGCCTAAGGGCCACTGGCTTCAAAATCACCTGGATATGCTAAAAGGGCACATTCACAGGCCCTATCACAGACCCAGGAATGGAAATCCTTCTCAAGACCAGAGGACAAGGGTGGCCTAGACTGGAGCTGACTTTGAGTGCTTTAAAAATGCCTCTCAAATGATTCATACTTGCACTTGATGTGGAGAATCCTGCCCCTGTGAATCAATACAAAATTATTTGTTTTTGTTTTGTGTAGAGCAGACCAGGTGTTTTCCACAAGCACTTTCTGACTATGCTCACACCCAATCTGGGCAATTGTCAGGTCTAATATATATATATCAACCCCACATAAAGAAAAGGAAACAAAACTCAGGGAGATTCAGGGACTTGCTCAGAGACTCACCTAGAAGCTCAGGTTTCATTAGCTTTTCACAACCAGAAACTCCATCTCCACCCCACGCATAGAAACCCCCTCAATTCATGTTTCCTCCTCCAGAACTCATGGCTCTGTAATGTGGGAGCCGATCTCACAGATGTGGAAACTCTTAGCCAGAGAGTTTCCTAAAAGAAGTTGTGACCCCACAGCTGTTCCTAATAGAAGGCAGGCCCAGAAACATGTAATAGGAGAAACACCGAGAGGATGAGATGGCCAACTCACAAAGCAAGGGAGACGCTGCCTCAAACACTCAGCCTGAACTGAGCACAAGTTTAGGAGTTGGTTCAACGACAAGCAGCCCACAAGCACTCTCTGGCCCACACAGAAGCAGTTGTGAGAACTTCAGCAATGGTCCCAGGCGGGAGACAAGGAGCCACATACATTGTCACCCAGACCCTCTGCCTCGCTGGACTCTTTCCTCTGCGGGATGGTGGGTTTCTGCAGCCCCTCTCTGTGCAGGTGCTGGAGAACCTGCGTGGCAGCTGAACTTGCTCTCTCTCTCTCTCTCTCTCTCTCTCTCTCTCACTCTTTCTCTCTCTCTTGCTCTCTCTCTCTTTTTTTAAAAAATATTTTTTATTAATTTTTTTCAGAGAGGAAGAGAGAGAGATAGAGAGATAGAAACATCGATGAGCGACAATCATTGATCAGCTGCCTCCTGCACACCCCCTACTGGGGATGTGCCCACAACCAAGGTACACATCTTTGACCGGAATCAAACCTGGGACCTTTCAGTCCCCAGGCTGAAGCTCTATTCACTGAGCCAAACCAGTTTCAGCTGAACTTGCTCTCTTGATCCACAGCCACACATAGGCGTCTCAGCACACAGACCCCATTGAGAGAGGTTCTGGTTGCCTGAGCCCCAGACATGCCCTCTCATCTCCCTGTCAGGGACTTCATGCCTCTGGCTGAATGTTTCCCTGGTGTCACTGTCTACCCTTCACACACAAAGCCTTTTAAGTGACTCTAGGTGCACCCCTCCCCACAAGCCCCCCAACACCTAAGCCCTCAGGTGGAGCTGGCTGTCTGGATGCCAACTATCCCAGCGCTGGGACATTTCCAAATTGCTACAAGAGTCTGTCCACCAAAATGACCTGCTGATCCCACAGGGGAACCTGGACACCACCTATGACAACTGTATGTTGGGGAGATTCACCCATATATTTTTAAAATTTATCTTTATTGTTGAAAGTATTACAGAGGTCCTCCTTTCCCCCCACCCCCCATTGGCCCCCTTCCACCCCATCCCTGAAGACATGGTGCCTTTGTTTTCATTACCGTGTAGAATTCCATAGTGGGACTATATACCACCTTTTTAAATCCATTCTTTGTTGATAATTGGGCAGTTTTTCATTTAGGCATGTTACAAATGCTGCTGCTATGCTAATGAATTTTTATTGGACACCTAGGAGTGAAATGTTGATAACTTCAGCTTTAGAAGATAATGCCAAGGAGCTATCGGCACTGGATTAGCCAATTCACTCACTCACAGACAATATATGCAAGTTCCTGTTGCTGAGTATCTTCACCAGCATTTAATATAGTGAGACTTTTAACATTCTGGCCAATCTGTTGATTGTGTGGATTTAATTTTCATTCCTCTCATGACTAAGCGAGAAAGCACTTTGTATATGGTTTTGGGCATTAGAAGTAACTCTTATATGAAGTGTGTGTTCAGGTATTTTGCCAGGTTTTTTAACTGATTGGAATGAGTACTGCACATATTTTAGATACCAGTCCTTTGCCAGTTATATGTGTCACAAACTTTTTCTCAAATTCTGTTGCTTGTCTTTTTATTCTTTATGGTATCATTTAATTAATTATTATTTTTTTAAATGTCTTATATAATAAAAGCCTAATATGCTAAGTGCCCAGTTGTTTAGTTGGCCATTCAACCAATCAAAGCGTAATATGCTAATGATATGCTAAGGTTACTCAACTGCACACTATGACGGGCACTGACCACCAGGGGGCAGATGCTCCAACTGGTAGGTTAGCTTGTTGCTGGGGTCTGGCCAATTGGGACTGATTGAGATGGGCCGGACATGCCCTGGAGCCCTCCTGCGGTCGGTCCCTCCCTTAGCCCTGATTGTGCATCAGTGGGATCCCTTGGCCTGAACTGCAACCCTTGCGATCTAGGACCCCTCAGGGGACGTCGAAGAGCCAGTTTCGGCCCCATGGCGGAAAGACCAATTGCTATAAAGCACACTGATCATCAGACGCTCAATGCAGGAGCTGCCCCCTGGTGGTCAGTGTGCTCCCACAGGGGAGCACCACTCAGCCAGAAGCCATGCTCACAGCTGGAGAGTACAGCGGCAGTGGAAGGCACTGCTCCTGCCTCTGCAACAGTGCTAAGGATGTCCAACAGACAGCTGGGGAGTGGGACCTAAGCCGTCATCGGACATCCCCCAAGGACTCCCAGACTGCTAGAGGGTGATGGCCGTGCTAAGGAACGCCCCCCTGAGTGCACAAATTTTGTACACCAGGTCTCTAGTATTTATAATGAAACTTTTACTCCTTAGGCCAGGGGTCCTCAAACTTTTTAAAGTGGGGGCCAGATCACGGTCCCTCAGAGAGCTGGAGGGCCGGACTATATGAACTACTAATCCCTACTGTAACACCTTGGCTGCCCAAAAAACCTGGCGGGCAGGATCAGACTCTCCTGGGGGCTGCATGTGGCCCGAGGGCCGTAGTTTGAAGACCCCTGCCTTAGGCAATAAATGATTTGTTCTTTTACTTGAAGAGACTAAAGTAAGTGATTCTTTGGAAGAAAGGAATTAAAGATTATGCCTTCTGTAGCATACTGTTCTGTAATGTTTGGGTTTTTTAAAATGATCATGCATTCCTTTATTCAAAAAATATTTATATTGAGCACCTAATATGTGCTAAGAACTACTCTAGGCCCTAGGGATCTATTACTGAACAAAAGAGACACAAACCTCTGGTCTCATAGAACTTACAAGGTGGAATTCAGTATTGCTTAAATTTTATATATATATAAAATATTCTTATTTAATTTCTATCAAACTTACATTTTGAGCCTTTCAATATCCTATATAATAAAAGGCTAATATGAAAATTGTCCCTTAGGCCGTTCAACCTACCAGGAGTTCAATAGCTCGCTATAATGTGTACTGATCACCAGAGGGCGGTGTGCAATGGAGGAAGGCCCCAGCCAGCAGGCGGAAGGCCCCAATCGGCCCTGATTGCTGACCATGCCTAGGGACCTTACCCATTCATGTATTTTTGTGCACCAGGCCTCTACTCTGTATAAACTAGTAAAAGCAACATGACCCAAACTCAGAATAAACATCTTAAAAGATAAGAAAAATGTTTTCATCCAGGGTTACTATCGATTTACCACTGGTTCCAGCAGCAAATCTTCCAGAAAGGGATCTGAAATGTCAGAGCTGACATATAGATTATGCAAAATCGCATAAAGAAATGTATTAAAAAATAACTTATTGTAATGAGCCATCTAAAGTTAAAGATGCAAATCATTTAAACATGAGTTCCATTAGGAACTGAACTTGGCTACAGTCTTAATTTCAAAACTTTTGTGTCAGTAATAGGCACCTAGCAAATAGATCAGTGAGTACACAGTGTGTGGAGCAAGTATGTCTCATGCTTATTCGCCCCCCCCCCCCCCGACTCTAGTCCTCTTCCCCTCAAGAAGCCACAGTTAGCGGCTTCTGTGCGTCCTTCGGGAGACAGTCATGTGTAAGCACATAGGGATGATGTGTGCATTCTACCTTGCAATATTTTGTGGTGCCGGATGGAGTTAATAAGAAGGAGCTGCAGATTTCTGGCATGGGGATGAGGGGCTGAGATATAAACTAAAGACAAAGTAACAGGCTCTCCCAAGCTCAGGCCTGGGCCAGGGGAAGCTGGAAGGCAGGGTCTTGAGCATGGGCGTGAGCATTATTTGGCAGCTACGTGGAGGTGGCAATGCCCTGGATCACTGATTGAGCCCCTCCCACCTCAGCCCAAGCTTCAGAATGAACATTTATGTAGAGGATTTCACTCCCTCCACCTTCTCCCCTTAAAAACAACATGCCTGCTCATGTCATGCCACTCTGCTTCCTCCCAGGTTTCTAGGCACTTCCCTCTCCTCTCTATGCACCATTGCATTCGGTAACAACCCCACTCCTACATGTCCGACCCCTTTCTTCTCTCAGTTTAGCTTTCCTGGGTGCAGTCTTGAGGTGATTCTTTGCCCCCGTCCATTATATACTACCTACCTACACCTTTGCTTTCCTATGCTTCAGGCTTGCTTGTAGGCTCAATAGCCAGTGTACTGGAAAATGTATTTTATTTATTTGTTTGTTTGTTTATTTGTTGAATTGATTTCAGAGAGAAAGGGAGAGGAAAAGAGATAGAAACATCAATGAGGAGAGAGAACTATTGATTCGTGCCTCTTGCACGCCCCCTACTGGGGATCGAGCCTGCAACCTGATCATATGCTCTGACCAGGAATGGAACCATAACCTCCTGGTTCATAGATTGATGCTCAACTACTGAGCCATGCCCACCTGGCAAGGGGAAGGTATTTTAGATCCATAAAATCAGCAGCCTTGGAGAGGGATTAAGTTAATATATGTGGTGCATATTTTATAAATATTCCTGGGCTCTGCACTTCAAAAGCCTCTCTAAAATAAGGTTGCCAGATTTAGCAAATAAAAATACAGGATGCCCAGTTAGATGGGAACTTCAGATAACAAATAATTTACGAGTATAGTATGTCTGATGCAATCTTTAATCCGTATTTAATCAGCCAATCTTATTCCAAAACCAGTTGAGCAGTGAAATGAAACAATCTTCTAATCTGCGTGTGTTTTTTGCCCTAAGAACAAAGTTTTCATCTTCCCTTCAACGACTGTGGCCCAAGCACAGCCAACAACCCCACCAGTGTCAAAACTTGACATTCTGAGAAGCCTTGAGCCAGCGCAGGAAGCATTTCAAAGTGGTTGCTAGGTGGCAGATCTCAAATCTGTAAAGCATTTTTCAAATTCTATTAGTGCTGCTTGGTGAGAGTAGCTTGGTAATGAGCCCAAACGTGTATGGTTTATCCTTACTCTTTACCATTTTTTTTCTTCCAATTTAAAAATCTATGGCAAAACAAAGTTTAAATAACACTTCTAAAAAGCTTTGTCTTCTGAGCAGAATGCCAGAAAGTCTAAGTAAACACAGAATTAAGTAATCACAGGCCTAATTTATTTCAGCTATTTTTCCCTGCTGAATTTTTGAGATAGGTAAGACTGGATTGCTTCCAAACCAATCTGGGCAGGAGAAAACTTGAAAGAATTGGCTAGTTTTAAGTATTCCCACATGATTGCTAATACAGTTTTACCTGGAAAATGGAGTGCACGCAACAAGAATTTTATCTCAAGTTCCTTTGCGATTGCCAGACTCTGCAGACAAAAGAAACAGTGTGGCATATTCAGATACTTCTTTGTTCAAATTACTTAAATTTCTTGAAATGAGTTGTGATTCTACACAATCATGGTAATCCAGAGGAAGAACAGGTTCCAGGAAAGAATAGAAAATAAGTGAAATAGAAACTGGAAAATAATCACCAAAGGAAATTAGTGATAATGATGGTGGCACCCCTAATCCAATTTCTCCCAAAAAGAACAGAATTCTGCTTACAGCATGTTCATGCGTGATTTCACCATTAGGATTGTATTAAGAACAGACTTTAAATTACACATAACAGAATTAAACCATTCCTGCATCTTTGTTTAATAAAGAGGTTGGTTTTTTTCACTACTTTACCTTTTCCAGGCATGAAAATATGGGGTCAAGACAAATAATTGTGGAAATTGAGGACTGAAAGGACCCTTTTCCTCCTTGTAAGTGCTCAGATTTTGCAAAAAGAAAATAATTTAAATGTTTATCAATGGGTCATTTGCTCGGCAATTATGGAATATTAAGTAGCAGTGTATGAACTTGCCAGTTTTTGACTGCTTTTGACTTGCAAAAATGGGAATTCCCCTTGATTCTACCTAATGCTACAAAGCCATTAAAAACCACATGGTAGTGTCCAATGTATGAGGGGGGTATATATGCTTGCTTATGCTCACCATAAATTTGCAAACTTATATAATATGTACAACAAACTGTTAACAGTTGATGCCTCTAGAGGACCAAATAGGAAACTGGAGACATGAGCTGGAGATGCTCTCTTTTTTTACTTTTGCACAAGCCCATTCTTACCGCATGAATGTATTACAATCTTTAAACTAAAAAAAAATAAATACTCAAAAACAAACAAACGAACAAAAGACCAACCACCAGGAAAACTACTGTTTAAAGAGGTGAAGGGTCTCTTTCAAGCCATGCAGTGACCTCAGACTAGAAGACTAGACCCGTTGAAGAACATGGCTGCTCAATTGCTCATCCCATCCCCACAACTGAAGGAACAATGGCGACCTGGGGCCTGACCAGTTCTGGAAGTCACTCTGCACTGACATCATGGTTTTACTCACTCTAGTTGAGCGGAAGAGCTTTCCATCAAAACACAGTGTCCCTGGAGGGTCAATATATCAGCTGTAAATTATTCTCGCCTCAGTTGTGGGTCAGCAGTTTGGATGCTGATGAAAGAAACCCTTCCTCTCCTGAGCAAGTCTTCCTACTAACTCCTTAGATCCTGCCAAAGAGAGTCCATTGAGCCATTCTTACTCTTTCTCATTACTATCTTTTTTCTTTACCCTAGAGCAGTGGTCGGCAAACTCGTTAGTCAACAGAGACAAATATCAACAGTACAGCGATTGAAATTTCTTTTGAGAGCCAAATTTTTAAAACTTAAACTTCTTCTAACACCACTTCTTCAAAATAGACTTGCCCAGGACGTGGTATTTTGTGGTAGAGCAGCACTCAAGGGGCCAAAGAGCAGCATGTGGCTTGCGAGCTGCAGTTTGCTGACCACAGCCCTAGAGTTACTAGTAAAACAGAATTTGATTCTAATTGTTTGCTCTTCAAGATAGGGGAAAAGTTAATTAGAATTTAATTACAATTATCTGTCCAGTTCCTTCCCTGCTTCTATATCCCATTCACCCTCCCCCTCCACACACACACACCAATGGATGGGCCACATCAGATAATTCTAATCTATACAAGTGGTTCTCCAACTGCGCTGAGGAGGTGGGACAACTTAATTTTGCAGCTGAAGAAACTGTGGTGCTACCGATTAAGTGGCTTGTCCTCATTCCCACAGTCAGAAAAAGGCAGACACAAACTGAATGAAACCCAGTTTCCTGATTCCCAGCCAAGTGTCCCAGTCTTGAAATGAAATTGCTTATTTCTTCCTTTCCCTCCAGCTACTGCTCTATTTTTCTCTTCCCTTTTGCTGTCACAATTCCCACCCTGATACCTAATTGTCTCTATTGTTTTCACACTGTCTGCTTTCTCCAGAATCCTGCAGGTTGGACCCCGTGCCAACCAAGACCGAAGGTGCTAGTTGAAAGGGCACTAAGTGAGCAACACTATTAGCATCAGATGCCATCAGGGGCTTGTCTCTCCTAATGACTATTAGCAGGGTGATGGCAAGGATCATGTCTACCTTCTGTACCACTACAGCTAGCCCAGGGCCTGGCACCAACCAAGAGCTAAATAATATTAGCCGACTAACAGAACTGCTGAGTTGACTTTCCTTTCTAAGGCTATTGTGGGTCTCTGGTCTTCTTCCTGATGTGAAGTTGGGGCATTATCACCAATTGATCAAACTGTTCATTACTGAAGAGTTTATAGGAGACAGAGAAAGATCTAGTCTAACGCTGAAATACTTATGTTTTACTTGCAAAAATTATGAATCCAAATGAAGAATGGAATCACAAATAATATGACTATACACACACACACACACACACACACACACACACACACACCCTGTATTTTCCGGCTTATAAGACAACCCCCTAATTTTACAGTTAAAACATAGGTTTAGGCCTATATTCGCTGTATAAGACTACCTCCCACTTCAAAGAAAAGACTTACTTTGCCGTCAAGATCTGCAGGTAATTTTTGTGCAATTTTGGTCTTTTGCCCCCTATTTTCCGTTTACTTTTTTTCGTTTCAAAAGTCCTCTTATATGCTGGAAAATATATAATCACTTCACTTCACATATTCTGAATTCTTGTGTTAATATTTTACATTAATATTTTTGGTGGCTGCCAATAAACTCATAGTCCGGAGTTTGACTGACTGGGGAGTTTGATTGCTCACTATGATGTGTGATGACCATCAGGGGGCAGCATGGAATGAAGGAAGGCCCCAGCCAGCATCCACTAGGGACTCTACCCATGCATGAATTTTGTGCACTGGGCCTCTAGTAATGTAATAACTATGAGTCAAATTGGAGCCAAATTGCATGGATTCTTAATCTCTCTGTGTTTAGTTTCCTCGTCTATAAAATGGAGACAATGGTAGTTCCTTCCTCATAAAGTTGTTGTAATGATTAAGTTATTTAATACATTTATTTGAAAGACTTCAAACAGTGCTGGTATATTGTTGTGTTCAAAAATGTTTTAAAAAGCACAGGATAATGTATAAATTATTATTATAAGCGCTGTAAAGAGTCTCCTTTTAAGGCCCCTTTTTCTCCTTTAAAAACTAATCAATTCTCAAAATCTCTTTTCAACTATCCTTTCCAGATTGTTGGTTTTTTTTTGTTTTGTTTTGTTTTTGTTTTGTCATTTTGTCTTATCATTTCATCATACCAGGAATCACAGGGATACTAAGTCTGTCCAGGTGTATAAGATCTGAGAAGGGGAGAATTGCAAAGCCCCAATTAACAGTCAGCACCAACCATCTGGCGTGTGAGTGGGGCTATCCATGCTCTTGCAATCCAGCCTGCCCCATGCTGCCTGCAACAAGATAGGAGAGCTGGGGAGACCTGCAGAAGAACCATTGCCACCCCCTAACCCCAATCCCCACAGAATAATGAGAAACAATAAATAATAAATTGCTATTTTAAGCTACTAAGCATTGGAGTGGCTTGTTTCACAGCAAAGCATAACTGAAATATCACCTTGAATTTTGCTGCCAGAGGGTGGACATGCTAACAATTCAAATATTCAAAATCTAGGTATTCAGTATATATGCATAGGTATTTGCATTTTTAAAAACTCAAAGGAGGACATTTCACAGAATGTGTTTAAACTAGCTTTTTAAAAACATCACTTCACATATTCTGAATTCTTGTATTAATATTTTACATTAATATTTTTGGTGGCTGCCAATAAACTCATATCTGCTTCTAATTTTTTGCCATGGTAAGAAGTGCTTTGATGAACATCCTTGAACATACTTCTTTGTACAGAATAAGCATTTCCTGTGCATGAAATTAGGAGATTGAAGATTTGCTTGTTTTCAGGATTTTGCTGACAATCATCTAATAGCTGGAGGGAAAGGTTGTACCCATTTGCATTCTTACCATCAATGACGATTCAGATACTCTTTCCCTGCGCTTTTCCCAACAGCAGATATTACCTCTCACTTAAAAAATCTTTGTCAACCTAACAGATGAAAAATTATAATTTTAATAGTTTTAATGTTGTTTTAATTGTTGGGGTTGGGTATATTTTTATATATAGTGGATACTTGTGTCTTTTTCAAAAATCTATATTCTCACTCTTTGCTCATTTTTTTTCATTGTTAATCTTTCTCCTATTGATTTTTATTTATGCATGTTATAAATATTAATATTTTGTGTGTATATATATATATATATATATATATTTCTAATACCCTGTAAGAGAACATTTCTCCTCAGATTTCATGGGTTTGTGTGGCTTCTCTTAATGCACAATGATTACATGTTTTTTAGTTGCCAAATCTGTTGTTGCTTTTTTTTTTCTTCACTTTTTATTTCTGACACTGGTGTCATTAGATTCATTATTTTATTTTTTATTTTATTTTTTTAAATATATTTTATTGATTTTGTACAGAGAGGAAGGGAGAGAGATAGAGAGTTAGAAACATCAATGAGAGAGAGTCATCGATCAGCTGCCTCTTGCACACCCCCTACTGGGGATATGGCCGCAACCAAAGTACAATACATGCCCTTGACTGGAATTGAACCCGGGACCTTTCAGTTCCCAAGCCGAAGCTCTATCCATTGAGCCAAACCGGTTTCGGCCAGATTCATTATTTTAAAGGATAACAAGGCTTAAATACCTTCAGAGAGGGAGTGTCAGTTGCCATCCAGGTGAAATCCAGATCCCTCAGTCTATCATACACCATATTCCACTCTCACCATAGCTATATTGGCATCCCACAACTTCCAAATGCAAGCTCTCTGTTCTTGAAAGTTTGGTTTCTGGTTTGTGAAGCGCTTGGGTTCAGAGGTCAACAGATCCGAGATTCTGACTCAACCACTGACCAACAGAAGAGCTTTCTGAGCTTCTGCTCCTTCATATTTAAATTGAGACATAAGTTAATGTGAAATTAAATTATGTGTAATGAATAATAGTAATTGACATATAATTGACACTTAAATATCTCCAGCTATGCCCCCCCCCCCCCCATTTTTTGCTCACGTTGGGAAATCTCTCTGGGATACCCTTCTCTTCTTTTCCACCTCACGATACTTTACCTACTCTTCCAGCCCAGTCCTACCCACACCCCTTTGCAAAGGCTTTCATCTTACCATGTCCCTTACTCAACCTGGGTGTCTTGTTATTATTATAATGTTTTAAATGAAGCTAATCAGCCAGGTTATGAGCTTTGGGAAGGCCTAGCCCAGTGCTCAACACTTACATGCATCTAATAAGTATTTGTGGAAAAAATAAATATGTGAATAAAGAATGCATGAGCTATAACTGCAAGTAATAATTAATATGAGCTAAATTGCACTTACAGATTAGCCTAATTATTATGCCAGACACAAAATTAGTGATCAATGCAAATTTGCTTGGTAAATGTTGCAAAAATTTGTATCTCAGCCTCTGGTATCCTGCATTATACCATTTAATATTTTAATGATTCAATATATCATGGGGCAATGATGATCAGGTAAAGATGATCAAAAGGTAAAGACCAAAAATTGTAAGGTAAGTAACTTCTGGGGATGTAATATACAGCATGGTAATTATAGTTAACAATACTGCAGAGTATATTTGAAAGTTGAAAAGAGATCAAACCATAAAAGTTCTCCTAAAGAAAGTTCTCATAAAGAAAATTAACTTATAACTATGTGAGGTACTGGATACCCTGTTTCCCCGAAAATAAGACAGTGTCTTATATTAATTTTTTCTCTCAAAGTTGCACTAGGTCTTATTTTCAGGGGATGTGTTATCTTTCCATGTACTAGGTCTTATTTTCGGAGAAACACGGTAGTAACTAAACTTATTGTGGCGATCATTTTGCAAAATATATGCACATCAACTCATTATATTGTATACTTTAATACAATGATCTATGCCAATCATATCTCAAGAAAACTAAAAAAATTAAAATTTTAAAAAAATTTAAAGATAAAATAAAAAATATATAGCATGGGAATATACCAGTGGAATATATAATTCCTAACAGTTTTGTATATCATATTTCTTCAGTTCTAAAAAAAGACTTTGGTCCCACAATTAGACACCCTCTGAAACTGGGGTATGTCTCATTAAGAAAATAGCCATTGGCCAGGTGGAAGTCATGATGTAGTTGGCATTGCCTCAGTATTTGTGAACATGGTCATTGCTACTTGAAGTGCCATCATGCCAATGAGTTCAAAGCAATTTAGTACTATCTGTGTAAGATCCATATATTCTGAGAAATGCAATCAAGGCAGCAGAAATTGCCAGATGTGTCATATTAGATTCAAGAAATTCCAAAGCAACAAGAGGCTGATATAACCAATTCATGTATCATACAGGACTATGGAGAAAGGGTTGAAACTTCCTTCTGGCCATTCATAGAGAATGTGCATAGCTTGTGGTGACATGATTCAGTTGAACAAGAAAACTATGCTTTTCATCAAATAACGTAGCGCCAGCCTCAAATCTGCAGAAAGAGTGTCAGTGGCTGGGAAGCAAATACCAGAGATAAGACTAGAACACCCTTTTAAGAAATGGTGCACTGTTAGTGATAGTGTGCTGAAAAACACACAGACTGATGCCCTGGGTAGAAAGGGACTCAGAGGAATTAGACTCAGTGTACAGAATTTTTATAAATACTTTCACTTATGTTGCTTATATTTTTCTTTTCTATATACGCAATTACTGGAAAATCTATGGCTAAGTCTAAAATCGCTCTTTTGCCCAACTGGCATGGCTGTCGTTGAGCATCAACCTATGAACAAGGAGGTCACAGTTCCATTCCCAGTCAGGACACATCCCCGGGTTGTGGGCTTGATCTCCACTGTGGGGGGTGGATGTGCAGGAGGCAGCCAATCAATATTCTCTCATCATTGATATTTCTATATCTCTCTCCCTCTCTGAAATCGATAAAAATAGATTTTATTAACAAAATAAAATAAAATGTATGGAAAATATTCTACATTAAAAAGTGGACATGCATTAGTGTGTTCAACCATATTTCTTCCAAACAACGTTTGGTAAATTTCTTACTAAATTTTTTTTTCTTATAAAATTTCTGATGCCATTTCTTCTAGCTTACAAAACAATCTCAGATCAAAGTAATATATAATCAATGGACAGCATTTGATAAGTAAAAAAACAAGCAAACAAACAAAAAAAACATAAAGAAGCAAGAAAAACATCATGCTCTCATTACCCAGAGATTTCCTCTTAATATTTTCGGCCATTACATTCAACGTATGTAGGGCAAAAACAAGCAGCCTAACGTGCACACAGTGGACGTTCGCTACATCCCTGCTGAATGCATGAATGCTGAAAGAGAACTTGGAGAAAAGCCCATTTGTCTTGCTAATAGAATTAATTATACAGTTCTTAATGTGTATAAATAATTTGTCTCCTCAAGTTTGCTCTATTCTTCCCAGATCGCAGGAGGCTGGCCAGGACACAGCCAACTTTCTACTATTTGGCCACGGAGCACCCTGGAAGGGATGATCTCTGTCCTCGCTTCACTTCTCATTCATTCAACAAATATGTATTAAGTGCCTGCTATGCGCCTGGAATACAGAAGGGCAATTCATAAGCATGACCCCTGCCCTCTAGCAGCATCATACAATCTAAAGACAAAACAGATAAACAAAACCACAAAAATGTGTGTGTGCATATATATATGTGTGTAATAAGTGTATAAAAAGGAAGGCCTCTGAGGGAGTGACAAGATAGAAGGAACAAAAGGGAAGGTTCTCTGGGGCTGTAAAACTTTTAAGTGGGTGTGGACTAAGATTCCTGAAGGAAAAAGTGATGGGGAAAGAGGAAGGCACAGGGTGCAAGGTCTTCCTAAGCCAGAGGGAGGATTTTCACTTTTATTCCATGTATGTTTGGAAACCAATCCTCCCCCAGCTCCCTGTAATTTAAATTGCGTTTATCCTTAATAGATAACATCCACGATTCAAAATACACCAGATTCAAAGATGTTTGAATGAAAAACTCTCCCTCCCTAGTTTGGTTAGCCACACAGTTTCTCTCCCAAGCGGCCTGCGTGGATGCCCCCAGAAATACACAAGGCACAAACAAACGAGCGAATCTATGAGTCTCTCTTACAAGATGCTTTCAGCAGGAGAGCGAGGCCATCGGGTTTGCTTTAAGACCACCCAGAACGCTGAGCATGGACTGGCTCTCTGCGTTCGGAGGAGCTGCGCCCTGCTCACCCATTCACTTCGCAAACCTGGCATTCCGGGTTTCTGCCTGGCATTCCCGGTTTCTGCGCCCGAGATCCGCTGGGGCTTGGGGCTTAGTACAGTGCATCTCAGCAGGGATCCCCCGCGCTTTCCCACGCTGCGCGCCCCCGGCCGCCCCGCCGCCTGCAGCCCCAGCTGCCAGCCTGCAACCCCTTCCCTGGGCACCCAGCCCAGGTGTGCGATCGGTTTTAAAATAGAGAACCGGCGTGATCAAAGGCTCGCGCGTGGGGCAGGGGAAGCCAGGGTCTGGTTGCTGGCTGCGAAGGGGGCGGGCCTGGGCGGGGACGGGGCCAAGACGGGGGCGGGGCCGAGGCCGAGGCCGGGGGCGGGGCCGGAGTCTCTGTTGGCCGCCGAGCTTCGCAGAGCTCCCGCCGCGGCGCCACGGTCCGGTCCCGGGGCCACCCACGGGGCGGTGGGCCCTGCTCGGACCCAGCTCTGCAAAAAGCCCTGAAGGGAAATCACCCACGCAGGAGCCGGGCAGCTGGAAGAGCACCCGAGGCCACCAGCGACTGGGGCGGGTGGCTGGCTGGATGGCGGCGGCGGCGGCGCGGAGCGTCCGGAGGCGAGTTTCCCAAGGAAGCTGAACTTCTCCCAAGTTTCCTGCGCATCAGCTGGCGCCCGGCGCCTTGGGGGCGAACTCCTTCGGCGCGGGTGGTCTTTTGGGCTCAGGAGAGAGACGATGTGGTGATTGGATGAGTCCGCGGGGGCGCAGCCCCGATTTCGCCCCGGTCTCGCCCCGGATCGTGCAGCGCGGAGCGCGCGGCGCTGCCCTGGAGAGGGCGGGTGAGTGACGCGCCGCGGCGGGGTGCCCGCGGGCCTCGGAGCGCGCGTCTTGGGTTGTCTGGAGTCAAAGTTCCATGAACTTCTTCCCCTCTTTCGGCTTCGCTAGCTGGGTGCTGTGCCTCGCGGGGCTCACCCGCGGGCCGGCTTCGGCGCGATGGACGGCCAGAGCGGCGTGAATGTCTCCAGCAGCAGCTTAACCCCTTCGTGGCGTAGGAGATCGACCCCCCAGCCGCAGATGCCGGGCCGGAGCAAGCCAAGACCCCAGTCTTACCAAAGCCCGAGCGGCTTGCTGATCACGGATTTCCCGGTGGAGGACCGAGGACCGTTCCCGGTGGAGGCGCAGCAGACTCCCTCCCAGGCGCCCACCGCTTCGGACGGCAGGACGACGGTCCCGAGGAGTCCCCTGCTCCTGTGCACCCATCGGAGGGCGGTGGCCAACGGGAGGACGGTGTCCCCGGAGTACCGGGTTGCATCTCCTCGGCTCTGGCGCCTGAAGTCCCCGCAGACCCCCAGGGGGGCGCTGGGCGGCTCCCCGAAATCCCCCCCTGAGAACGGGACAGCGATTTCGCCCGCGCCGCCGCCGCAGCGCCTGCGCCCCCCGCCTTCCCCTAACGCATCGGCCCCGTGCAGCCCCGAGGGAGCCCCGGCGGCGGTCGGGTTGCCCGTCAGCCCCCTGCCTCCTCCCGTTGCTGCAAACGGGCTTGCTGGAAACATCGACTCCCCTTTGCAATCCGGCCAGACGGCGAAGGACCCTGAGCGGAGACCCTCTCCCCAGAACAACAGGTCTTTGGAACAAAAACTCCCCCTCCAAAGGCTGCCTTCCCAGGACAACGAGCTCCCGGAGGCAGAGGCCCCTTCTTCGGTGGTTCTGAGCACCCATAGCCCGGCCGCCCTCAAGGTGGGGAAGCAGCAGATAATCCCCAAGAGCCTGGCCTCGGAAATTAAACTAAGCAAAAGCAGCAGTCAGCATGCGGAGCCCCACAAGAGACTGCTCAAGGTGCGCAGCATGGTGGAGGGCCTCGGGGCGTCCCTGGGGGGCCCCTCCGAGGACGAGGGCGAGGCCGACCACGACCTGGACAGCCCGGGCTCCCTGCGCAGGGGCTTGCGCTCCACGTCCTACCGCAGGGCCGTGGTCAGCGGCGTGGATTTTGACAGCCCTACCGCCTCCAAGAAGAAGAACAGGATGTCCCAGCCGATCCTGAAAGTGGTGATGGAAGACAAGGAGAAGTTTTCCAGCCTTGGAAGGATAAAGGTAAGAGTGGGCCATACCGCTAAAGTCCAAAGGGAAGGTGTTGGGGATGATAGATAGGGAAGGAGGGACGCAGGGGGAAATCAGACGTTATCATTCCCTTTAATTCTGTTGTTTGTTGATGGAAACCGGTGCACATGTATCTCTTGGCCGCTGTGTTGTTGGCAGGCACAGCACTTAGTTCACGTAGCTTTGTGGGAGGAAGGGAAACTCGGATCACTGGGTTGACTTTCTAAGCTTAGGCAAAATCTGGGACGAATCGGGGGATACAGAAAATGAGGTATTGATTGGCTGCATGAGTTCTGAGCACTTTTAATACAGGTAAAGGGGTGGAGAGCAGGACGGGATTTCCAGTCTTGACTTTGGCCAAGCTGTCTGGTGCTTGTTTAGAGGTGTCAGTCAGTGGTTGCTGATTCATCTCAGCTGATTAGGGAGAAAGCTGATTTCCTTTGAACCCATTGATTACTTTACATTAACTATTTATTTATTTATTTATTTATTTATTTATTTATTTATTTATTTATTATTTTTTTTTTGAATGGCCATCACATACGAAAGACCTCAGATAAAATGCAATGTTAAAATTAGGTTCCAGAAAAACAAGGCGCAAGAGGCACAGATAGTATGTCATCTTTGTTGTTCCTGGTTTCTGTCAGCTCGGCCTTTGGTTGTATTTCATTCCTGTTTTGTGCCCATTTTATCCTTGAGTGCACTTAACAGAACTTCAGGTTCCCGTGAGCTATGTGTTATTGCCCCCTGATAAAGGCCTGAAAGCTGAAATTGGTAAAAAAAAATAAATAAATAAAAATAAAAATACAAAGCAAGCCAAATATGACAGAAAGAAATAGGGAAAACCAGAGAAAGGGAATTTGGAGTGTGCATGTGCTGTCTTCTTCAGAAATAAGGTGGACCTGAGCAATAGGGCAGACACTCATGTTGGGAGTGACATCTCTTGATTAATCAGAGGACTGGAACCAGTCTCTGTATGATGGTCACATATGTAACACACAAGCAAACATGCTTTATTTTCTATCTTATGGCCTTCGGGAAATTACATAACGTTTTATGTTTGTTTTTCCCTCCTTCCCTCCCCCCACCCCCCAACCCTGCAAGTATAGCAAAGTTCAATTTAACAGTGCTGGTGAGTCATAAATAGCTGAGCCTGCTGGTCATTTGAGGATTCTCAAACTATTTCCACAGGGTGTGAGGGACATTGTACGTTTTATTTCACTGTTTTAGTGAATTGTCGTTAGTCCTATGAGCGAACCACTCCAGGGATCATCAGCTGTATGCTTTGGGAAATCTAATGAATGTAACAACAAAATAAGTACTTTTTCTTAAATAGCTGTGTTTTCAATCTGGCTCATTCATCTACATTATGCTTTGCCTTTTCCATTTTTTGCTTTTCTTGTTTCTTAGAAAAAAGTGCTGAAAGGACAAGGACCATTTGATGGGGAAGGTAAGCATTTGATTTTTCCAGACTTTTATTGCTGTTTCAATGTGGAATATCAATTATACGTTCCAATCCAGCTGCAGTAACAAAAACACTTAGGATGAGGAAAATGTGCAGCTTCTCAAAATTATACGGCACAAAGCACTTCTTCACTCAGCTAAGTTTTTATCTGGTAATACCAGCAGTGAATAAAATCAATAGCTTTCTTTGTAAGCTGATAACTTTGTCAGCCCATGTCCTGGGATATTGAATTCTTTTCCACTCTGGCTCTATCCCCCACCTTCCTTAAAAAAAAAAAAAAAAAAAAAAATGGAGAAAGAGTAAGAGCAAGCTCTAGCTCTTTAGTAAAAAATTATGAGAGTTTGGCATTTAGATCTTAAGTCATTTTTTTCCCTAGGTCATATTTTCTTTGACTGAATATTCTTTCCCCATTTTAGTCTTATTTCTGACTTCCCGTTTCCTTATCAAGTGTCTGATGGGGAAAATCTAACTCCTGGCCGACGGAAACATATCCCTAAGCATTTGTAACCCATATACTATTTTCATTAAGAGTTTCAAAAACAAAAGCAGCTTCGGCCAGGTGTTCAAACCCTAATCAGATTAGTGGGCTTTGTGTAAATAGATGGGTCAAATGTCAGCCAACTGGAAAAGCATGAAAGGAGCAGCAGCCCCAGCTGCCCCCCTTGTAGGGCTGGTGGAGGGTGGTAGAGGTGAGGTTAGTTCCCTTCTTTCATGCTTTGCGATGCTTAGATTTTCCAATCTTCTATACTAATAAAAGGGTAATATTGTTAATTAGACTGAACATCTTCCAGACGACCTTCCGGGTGTCCTTCCGGACAAAGCCATGTTAGCAGGGCCAAGGCAGAGAAGGTTAGAGGCAATCAGGCCAACAGGGGAGAGCAATTAGGACGAACAGGCTGTCAGGGGAGAGCAGTTAGGGGGATCAGGCCAGCAGGGGAGAGCAGTTAGGGGGATCAGGCCGGCAGGCAGGTGAGAGGTTAGGAGCCAGAGGTCCTGAGGAGTCCCAGATCGGAAAGCAGGCCAAGCTGAGGGAACCCCCTTCCCGTTGCATGAATTTCATGCACCGGGCCTCTAGATAAAGAATAATGAAGAAGGGTATGCTGCTAAGTAAATCTAATGTAGAACCACCCAGAGTTATAAAACATATAACCTTGGTGATTATCAATTGTTTCCCTATATAAAAATCATTCCCACTGGAGTATTTAAACATTACCGGTTTATGAAAATTTATTCATTGCACCAATATCAGGAAGCATTCTATACGAAGAAGAAGAAACCCAGATGCAGTGTTGTACCTGTTGACGATGAATTCATCTCCCTGGTTTTACAGTGGAGGGCTCGCCACTGTCACACAGCCAGCCCTGGGACAGAGGTCTGGTTCTCGGTCCAGTGTGCTTCCTCTGGTACCACGTTTTGAACATGAAGTGATCAGAGCATCTACCTAATATCGACTTAGATGTTTTTCATCTTTTGGAATTTGGCCTTGATTCTGGGGCCTTTGCCTCAAAGGATTAAAACGTTGAGCTCTTTTTTTTTTTTTTTTTTTTTTTTTTTTGTACAACGACAGATCACCCCCGGAATAGATCACACCCTTTGTTATAACTAGTTTTACATGGTTTCTGTTTATAAGGAACTGTTTCTGTGCACGCTTTCATCTCTTTCCAAGTAGGATGACCTAGACATTCTTTTTCACTTATATGTACTTGAGGAATGCAGTATTCTTACAGTTAATGATTAACAGGAATAAAACCTGGGAAGCCGTGTGATAGCGGTGAGAACCTGTGACGTTGGACCCAGGGGCCTGGGGTTCCTCTCCTACTGCTTTCCTCATCATTTGAGGTATAATTGAGCAGGCACCTTCACCTCACCAAGGCTTGATTTCACCAGGTGTACAATGACGTTAGCATTACCGCTACCAATGTTGTGGTGGGAGGGAATGAGAAATCACTTCAGCAATGCTTGCGTATGTTTTGTGCCAACCACTAACTACCTGAAATGGCACTGGAGGTGGGGGAAACTTAGTCATTACCTTCGCAATTTGTTTTGCACATGCAGAGCAATCAGAGACCAGTGCAATCTTCCATAGATCTAGTATTCCTTTATTATAGTCACGTAGGACATGGAATAGTTGATGATTAAAGAGGCAGATGTTTTCTTGCTTCAGTAGATGGAAAGGATTGTCAAACTCTGTGTCCCAAACGAAACTCCTAACCTTCCCTACTGTCGCCAAATCTCTCCTGGTGTTTCCCTCTCCTACCTTCTTGTTGTGGGACTTGCAGACCTCGGACATACCTGATCACCTCCCTCTCTCCAAGTCCATATGTCAGTCCACTTCTAGTTCTTTCTCAGTTGCATAGGCCAAGCTCCATTGTCTTTCGTCGACTATTTCAGTAGCATCCTCATGAGTCCCTATGTAGTTAGTGTTTTGTCCCTAAAAATCTAATAAAATCTTCCCTTTCAGTGGGTTCCCATGGCAATCAGGATCAAAATACAATTTTTTTTTTTTTGGGGGGGGCATTCCAACTGAGGATTGAACTTAAAACCTAGATATGTGTCCCTACTAGGAATTGAATCCACAGCCTTTTGGTGTATGGGATGATGCTCCAACCAACTGTGCCACCCGGCCAGGTCTAGTTTTTCAAAAGCATTGTAATGGATGCATCAATTAGGCTTAGCATAATACAATCCGTACAGTGTGAAAGAAGCTCATTCCTTTTGTCCTTAGGATAAAATTCAGTTCTTTAGAAAGGGAGTGGACTAACAACTCTCTGGGGAAAAGGGGTGTAGGGGGTGCGGGAAGAGACTGGACAAAAATTGTACACCTATGGATGAAGACAATGGGGTGGTAAGGGAAGAGGCTGGGATGGGAACCAGGTGGAGGGGAGCTATGGGGGAAAAAAGAGGAACAACTGTAATAATCTGAACAATAAAGATTTACTAAATTAAAAAAAAATTAGATGAAAGGAAAAAAATAAAATAAATAAAATAAAATAGCTTGAAAAGCTCTGCTTGATTTGGACTGTCTGGTTCCTCTCCCTACACACAGCTTGTACCCTTTGTTCTCTAGACATCCACTAAGGCACATCGACCTGCCTTAGTTCCTATAAGGAACTGTATTTCACTTGCCTCAGGACTTTTACATATACTTTTTCCTTTAGCTCTGTGGCCTCTCAGCTTTCTGGTCTTAGATTTTCCTCACGGACACCTCTCCCCCTCAGAATAGATCACACGCAGCTGGCAGTCTTTTCTCAGAGTTACCTGTATATAAATCTCTCCCTGTGTTGGTCTGTATTTGTACAAATTCATTGTGTCCTCAATCCTACAGTGACTTGCCTTCCACTTGCAGAAAACACTCAAGTTCTCTTAATGACACTGAGGCCATGCCCTCTATGGCCTGCCCTTTATTCATCCCCAATCTCCTATCTTCTGTACGTTCTTCCTCCCTCATCCTATTCCAGCCACGCAGGCCTCCTTGCTGATTTGTACATACGGAGTCCTGCCCCAGGGCCTTGGTACTTGCTGTTCCCGCTGATAAAATGTTCTTTCCCCCGTAGAATGGTGGCTTGCTTTCTCACCTTTAGTCTTTGCTTAAATGTCACCTTGGAGGAGGCCTTAAATTACCCTATTTAAAATCTGTATACCTCCCTCATAACATTCCCTATCTTTCCTTGTTTTATTTTTCGCCATGACCATTATCAGCATCTGACACATTTTTTTTAAATCCTCATCTGAGGATATGCTCATTGGCTTGAGAGAGAGAGAGAGAGAGAGAGAGAGAGAGAGAGAGTGAGAGAGAGACATCAATGAGAGAGAGAACTTCAATTGGTTGCCTTCTATACATGCCCTGACTAAGGATCAAACCCACAACCTAGGGATGGGCCCTCACTGGGAATTGAACCCACAATCTTTCAGTATACTGGTGACTCTCCAACCCACTGAGCCGCACTGTCCAGGGCAGCATCTGACATATTTTTATGTTATTTATTTATTGTCACTCTCCCTTCACTCTGATGTCAGCTCCATGAAGACTGATACTTTCATATTTTCTCCTCACTGTTGTATCCCCAGTGTCTAGCAATTCTTGGTATCTAGTAGGCATTTTCTAAATATCAGTTAAACCGATAAATGAATGAGTGACTTGAACTGTTTTTCTCCTTAAACTTTTAGCTCACGAGGGCACAAGAAATGTCTTTAACTTTCTATTTGCTCCCAGTCCTTGGCACATTGTGGGTGTACAGTAAATGTTTGTTACGTAGATAAATGGATGTTGATGGACCTTGAAGGGAAGGTAGGGTGTGGATTCAATTTAACCCAAAAATCCGTTTAGCAGGTATGACTATCCTTCATGGGTAGTGCAATGACATGGGGATTTTGCATTAGTTGGCAGTTCTTGTATGGATGGATTTGGGACAGGGCTGTGTGAGTGAGAAAATCACCTTTTAGCAATTGGAATACTCTTTAGTGACAAAATCCATTTGTCCCTTCGTCGTTTATTAAACCGGAGACTCAGCCTTGTTGTATAGATGTGGATGTTTGCTCAGAACAGGTAGCATCATGATGACACGTTGGGCTGGCTTTTCTTGCAGAAAACGCTGTCCTGTACCAGAACTACAAAGAAAAGGCCCTTGACATTGACTCTGATGAAGAGTCTGAGCCCAAAGAGCAGAAGTCGGAAGAAAAAATTGTGATCCAGCACAAGCCACTCCGGTCCACGTGGAGCCAGCTCTCTGCGGTGAGTGTTTGCCTTCTCTTCTGTCTGCAGAGGAGGGAACGCTGAGTTGTGTACATTTGGCGGGAATGTAGTTTTACATTTTTTCTGCCAGTAGTCCTGTACCTCTAAGGAGTGAGACTCTTCTTCGACTGTGCAGTGTTTCTCAAACCTCTCAGGCACAGGTGAGACTATGAACTTTGACCCTGCTGATTAGGAAAATTGGGTATTGATAAAGTGCCTCAGGACTGATATACTATGAACTCTGGAAACTCTTCCTATTCAGTATCTCTTCTCCTTTTTTCTTTTTCTTTTTTTTTCCTTCTTTTTTTTAATATAGTGTATATGTAATGATAAGTTAATATCTCTTGAACTTGATTATAATTATGGCTATATATACACATTTGTGTGTGTGTGTGTGTGTGTGTGTATCTCTGTGCACAATTGGGAGCTTATTAGAGAGCTTCCCTGGAAATCTCGTTGGATGTAGACACATTTGTTTTTTGTTTGTTTTTTTAAGTTGATTAATGAATGGCGTTCTGTTCCATCTCTCTGTGGGAGTGTCTCCACGCTGACTTTTGTCCTGATGAGTGATTTCTCCTCTTGGCATCAGACATCTTTTGTTTCCAGCCATAACTTCTATTCCTCCTGGCTTAATGCATGTCACAGTGTGATGCTTCCTTTACCTGCTATGGGCACAGCCTCTGTGGGCTTCCGATGCATTACCGAGTGGAAAGGAATTCCCACGGCTGGCTTGGGTGTTGGAGGCCTGCATTGCATCAAGAAACAAGCCAGCACACCTCTGTGAGTCCTCAGGCGGTATGAGGGCAGTGGTGCGTTTTAAGCCGACATGAGTGTCATGCAGAGTCAGGGATCTCATCTATTCAGGGAACCTAGCAACGTAAGAAAAGGAGCTGGGTGCGTTGGTTGGTGCTCAGAAACAAGACTGTGAAGATGGGTGTACGTTGATGGTGGGGCTATCTTCTGCTTTAGGCTCTTCCTCCCCTCTTCTAGCTGTTTTAGAATTCAGACTTCTAGAAACCAGGCCCTTCCTCCTTGTCCCTTTCCCACCCCTGAATTTGGTTCTAAGGAGAATCCACCCAGATCCACTGCCTCCACAGCGTGGCACCCTGAGTATCAAGTCACATTAAAATGCCTGCAGGACCAGGACAAGTAGTGTGAGCAAGGGATGCCGGTGTGTGTAGGGATGGGGAGCGTGGGGACTGTCTTAAACAGGCCTTCTACAAATGGAGCAGCTGGCGCTTAGCTCAACCCTACCCAGTGCTGCCAAATCTTCTGATACTTAGAAAAGGGGAAATAGAAATCCAGACTTTTATGAGCATTATTCTAATTCAAGTTTTAAAAACAATGCGTGGGCCCAATAAAATATCTGTGGGCCTGACCTGGCTTCTAAACTAATGGTTTGTAACTTCTGTGATGTTTACATGTGGTGAAGTGGCAACACCTACTCACATATGCCAATCCAAAGGTCTCATGATATATATACTAGAGGCCTGGTGCACAAAATTTGTGCACAGGGCAGGGGGTCCCTTAGCCCTGCCTGCACCCTCTCCAATTTGGGACCCCTCAGGGGATGTCCCACTGCCTCTCGCAATCCAGAACCGCTGGCTTCTAACAGCTCGCCTGCCTGCCTGCCTGATTGCCCCTAACCACCTCTGCCTGCATGATCTCCCTAATTGCTTCCCTGCTGGCCTGATCGCCCCTAACCACCTCTGCCTTGGCTTCACACCTTGGACCCAGGATTCCCTCCTCTGGCCGGCCACAGGCACCTGGAACCTGGGCTGGCACAGCCACAAGAGACAGTGGGTGGGTGGCTTTATCTGAGCTGCAGCCACAAGTGCCCAGGACCGCAGGGCGGGCAGCTTTTCTCCCTCTCCCAGGCTGCAGCCGCAGGCACTGATGCCCAGGACTGTGGGGCAGGAGTTTTCTCCTATCCCAGCTTTGTCAGGAAGGACGTCTGGATGGTTGTCTGGAAGACGCCCAGTCTAATTAGCATATTACTCTTTTATTAGTATAGATGTACCAAAGCAAATACTTGGGGAAAAACTGGGGACAAGGCCCAATGATGCTTGGTTGGCATTAAATCCATCATTGGTATGGATCATTTGGTAGAGAATCCTCAAGAATAATCCTTTGGATTTTTTCAGTTCTCTCTCTCTGTGGCAGCATCTGTGTTTGTTAGCACAGGCCTAAATCCTACAGTTTTTCTCTGGACCCCAAACAGAACGTGTCACTTACTCTTTGATCCAACTGAACTTGAGCGCTAAAACTCAGGCTGCTGTATTTACCATGCCTCCTGCTGTTTACTTTTCATTTATATTAGCAAGTGCACATTCACATACTACTACATATCCTTCAATAAAACTTCAAATAGGGGCATGCGTTTTATTTGGCAAAAGATAAATGCACACGGATGTGCTTTTTGTTAACAAGATTGATATCAAAAGGCTATTGGGTGATAAAATAGAAAACTACAAAGTGGGTTCTAACTTTAGTGTGTGTTATCTTGCCTTTGAGTATTCCCAGGAGGCTTGTGTGTATTTATTGTGTTGCTTGGCAATTACACTTAATCAAAGCAGGGTGATTGGACTTTAACACCCATTACTTCAATTTTTTTTTTTTTTTATCATAAAGTACTTCAGACGTGCAGAAACATTTAAAAATAGATGCCTGTGTAATAAATTTCCAGGTTCCCATCACCCAGATTGAACAAATCTTTTTTTTTTAATAATATATTTTTTATTGATTTTTAACAGAGAGGAAGGGAGAGGGATAGAGAGCTAGAAACATTGATAAGAGAGAATCAGCGATCAGCTGCCTCTTGCACACCCCCTACTGGGGATATGCCTGCAACCAAGGTACATGCACTTGACCGGAATCAAACCCGGCACCTTTCAGTCCACAGGCTGACGCTCTATCCACTGAGCCAAATCGGTTTCGGCAGATTGAACAAATCTTGACGTTTAAACATATTTACTCCAGGTCTCTATTTTTTAGGCAGATTCATTTAACCTCCCTCCTCTCCAGCCCTTTCCTTCCTTCTGCCACCCCAGCGGTAATCACTGTCCTGAAGTTCTTTTCTGCCCTTGCCACGTGGTTTTTCTGTGTCCACTGAAAAGATGCAAGCAGCTCTGGCTTTTAGGAAAGTTGATTTTTTAACAGCAAAAAAGCTGCGGTTACTTTTAAAGCAGCCTAGCAGCTGGTTTGTCGAAGCTGCAATCTGGACCCTAAAGAGAGGCGGCTTCATGAATCATGGACAGTGTCAGGCTGTTTTCTATGAGGATCAAGACCTCCATTTCTCTGTCTGACCTCATGCCCTGGTCTCTCTTTATAAAGGGGTTGCAGTGTCTGGGACAGGTCTTTGAAAAAGTTTGCTTTTTATATATTTTGGTATCATCTTTCCATGCTTAACTTTTTTTTAACTTACTTTTTTATCCTCACTCAAGGACATGTCTTTATTTTTTTAGAGGGAGGGAGGGAGGGAGGGAGGGAAAGAGAGAGAGAAAAAGAGAGAGAGAGAGAGAGACATTGACGTGAGAGAGAAACATTAATTGGTTGCCTCCCATATGTACCCTGACCAGGAACAGAACCTGCGGCCTTTAATCTTTTGTTGTCTGGGACGCTCCAACCGACTGAGCCACCTGGCCAGGTCTCCACGCTTAACTTTCAGTATACGAAATTAGTAGGGTGGCCCCCACCCAGTCTTGCCTATATCACTAACTAAAAGGCCTCTTCTTGGGGTAAGGCCTTGATTCCAGGAAGAATAGGACAGTGGGTTTTCTGGCAAAGAGTTAGGTCTCATATTGGCATCTGCCTTGACTTTCTACTTGGGAGCGGGTGTATGTATATGAGTATTTGCTATTGATTATTTTATATATATATTATTGATTTTTTACAGAGAGGAAGGGAGAGAGATAGAGAGCTAGAAACGTCGATGAGAGAGAAACATCGACCAGCTGCCTCTTGCACACTCCCTACCTGGGACCTTTCAGTCCGCAGACCGACGCTCTACCACTGAGCCAAACCGGTTTCGGCAATTATTTTATTTTATTTTATTTTTTAAATCTCTTTGTTGCAAACATCTGCCTGCCTCTTGGGATGAAAATTTTCCTGTCAGTTGATTGCAAGAAGAATCCATTCTGCAAAAGGCCCCTTAGAAATGCAGTCATTCATGGCTGTTGCATAAGGCCTTTAAGCCTTCGGCCTGAAAAGCCATTTGTCTTAGTGTGTTCACTTATGATGTGTCTCCTTTAGTTTTATTGGACAACCACACAGGTGACAGGTGCTTCTCCGCCTACAGCTCTGGTGACAGGCTTACCTGTAGTGTTGTGGTCATCTAGGGATAAGGGAGAACAGAGAGACATTTGAGGGACCTCAGTAGAATAATGAAAGTTTAGGCTGCCACAAACTTCTCTAACCAGATTAAAGTGAGTTAACGTGAATGCACTTAGCAGCGGTGGCTCTGCTAGCAGGTTCTTCAAGTAGACTTGGGCTGTTCCTTGTAGTCAGGAATACAACCTGGGCTCCTAATTCCATAAGGGGGACAGGTTTACCTCTTCCTTCACCTGATTGTCAGAGTCTATAGATCTCTTCCTAAGTTGACATTCTGGATTTCTCCTGTTAAGGGAGTAAAACTTTGTGCTGCTCTTTGGGTTTTGGGAAACACTCACACTATGAGAAATAATTTACATCATCATGATGTTTGGTCGGTCCCATGTGAAAAGGAGGTGAAGGGTTTTTTTTGTTTTTTTGTTTTTTTTAAAAATTGCTATCATTTTCTTTAAAAATATATTTTATTGATTTTCTACAGAGAGGAAGGGATAGGGACAGAGAGTTAGAAGCATCAGATGAGAGAGAAACATCGATCAGCTGCCTCCTTCATACCTACTGGGGATGTGCCCGCAACCAAGGTATATGCCCTTGACCGGAATTGAACCTGGGACCTTTCAGTGCGCAGGCCGATGTTCTATCCACTGAGCCAAACCAGAACTTGCAAAGGTTTTCTTGATCTTTCGAGATCTGTGCTCAGAGATGAAGGACCTGCCATCCACAGGTGAATTGGCCTCAGCGCCTCACCTAAAATGGCAGCGGGAACAGGAAGCCAAGAGTTCCTGGATCTCTGAGAACAGCTTGTGGGTTTGAAGGAAAATATCGATTGTTTTATCTATCTGGGGTAGATAAAACTAACAAACTACTTGTTATAGTTGGTGCCAGGCATGCAGCAGCTGAGACCTGGATGCCAAGTGAGCTTCTGGTTTTCCAAGTTCACCCTTTCATGGGATCCTGGAGGCACTGAAATATTACAGAAAGGAAAAGATAGATTCTGACCCAAGTCTTTTTGCTTTTCATCATAACTACTCCCACCTTCGCCCCCTTGGCCTCCCCCCGCCCCCCCCCCCCCCCCATCCTTCACTGTGCAAACACTAAAACATGACCATTGCGAAACCGGTGTTTGTTTTGTTAAGTTCAGTGACAGCAGCAAAGCCATGCTCACCAGCCATCTCCTGACCCCATTGATTTGCCACGGGGCGTGTTTGTGTAATTTCCATCACCTTGACATCCCAGGTGCTTTTGAAAAGGGTGTTCAGGCTCCAGAGGCAAAAACAAGCACGGGGCAAAACTGTGCACTGAATTCAACAACCTAATATAGTCATCGCTACTGTACTCTTCCCCTGTGCTCGCCAACAGGCGGGTCTATCAGGAACCTTAAATCACTCCGAGTATTTCTTCCGTGTGCTTCAGACTTTCAGACTCTTCCTTCAGAAACTGGTTTTTCTGTTTTCATCCAAGTGTTTCTTCAGCTGTGCTTAGCATGGCTACCGGTGTCATAAGAAATCTGGAATCAGGACGGGCTCAGCTTTTAGGACACAGAGTTTGCCTCTGGACAGCTTCCCGAATTGCTGAATGAGAAAGGGACGATTGGAAAAGTGGCAATTTTATTCTAATTTCATCCAGTTGAAAATATAACAGACACGTTAGAGACTTAGTAGTTCGACTGATGGGACTTACTCTTTCAGAATGTACACTGTTTAGTTGAAAGGCATGCTTTTTCTCCCTAAAAATCAGAGCTCCACAGATGTAGTAAACCTATATGTTATTTTCTTTGCAGAAATGCTTTATGCATTTAGAGGTTAGATAGTTTCCTTCTTTTTCTTATGTTTTCATACTTGTCTCGAATAATTTGCAGCCGCTCAGTAACATGCCGCTTAAGATAATCTCTTGAGTCATATAATTTTCCATTGGTGTTTTTGCAAGATAGCAGGCTCATAAAATCACTCTTTACCTTAGATGGTGATTAATGCTTCTTGCCATATTTATCCTTTGTGTTTAAAAAGATAGAGAAACATTCTCATTTTTCAAGTCTTGGCTTACTTATAGTAATTCACATGTAATTGGCGAGAGCTTTCGGCGCATACTCATCCACACTTTTAAGTAGAACAGCAGAACTCCTGGGATGTTTGCATTGTCATAAGCAGGAAAAGAGGTCCCTGTGCCCAGACCTGAGATTCTGGGCAGAGATCCTATTCCAGCCACAAGGGATGGATGGGGGCCTGCTTAGCCTGGGCCGGGGACTGGGCTTATATACTTTTGTTTTTTTCGTACAATTAGATTATAAGGTTCTCTTAACATCTTTGAAAACTAATTTTGACTTATATGAGCAACATAAAACACATTTTCCATGTGAAAAGGAATTTAAACATTTCAGATAAGACTAAAGTCTTTTTGATAACATAGCTGCCACGTTAATCCTTTTCCCTCCTCTGTAGGCAATGCTGTTCTCAATAGCTGACTCATCCAAACCCATGCGTATGTAACATTTAAATAAAAAAGTAAACATTGCGTGTCTTACATACATAATGTGCTTTATAGATTTTATAACTTTCTTTTCCTCTGAACCGTGTGTCTTACAAACCAGTTTGTGGCTATCCATGATCTCCAGTGTTCTTTCTAACTGCTGTGTTCTTCTATAGGATGGATGTGGGTTTTGTCATCTTTCCTTGGGTGGTAGTGGGGGAATTATACATGCTTTGAGAATCTAATAAAAGCTATGAGCCCTGCACCTTCTCTTTAGAAAAATGCACACACAAGTATATGTGTACATATTTGTTTATCATTTTTGTTTTTTTTTTCATTTCCATTTGAGGGCAGCTTTTTCTCATGGTTATCTCCAAAATCCTGGGAGCAACTCACTGTTTCTCTGTGTGTACTGAGTGCAGTTTTCATGTTGTTCATATTGTTCAGAAGTGTTTCTCTTTCTGAACTTTAGCCCTGTTGGAACTTAAACTGAATAACCCTGTCTGAACAATATACATAGGTTGGGGGGGGCAGGACCTACTCTGGTTGGAGCTGAGTACGTAAAGAACAATTGAATGGTAGATATGCCAATATTTATGTTATTGATTCTCCGGGGAGAACAATGGGATGTGAGAAGGTGGAGGTGTGTGCACCAGGCCCTGAGGCCAGGCAGAGAGCCAAGGACACAGGTGCTCTGAGAAAGTGGGAGGTGATGAGCACAGGGACTTTGATTTTGGTTGGCCTCACTACAAAAGGAGCATGTCAGCCAGGAAGCCAGCCAGGGGACCTAGACAAAGAGGGTCTTGTGATTTCATTGAGCAGAAAACCAACGACAGAGAGTCCTTCATTCACCTAGTGTTTGTGGAGGGCCTGCTCTATGCCAGACCCTGCCCTAGACACTGGTGATGGCGCACGCGCACACACACACACACACACACACACACTCCACCTTGCTTTCATGTCCTTACAGACACCCTGCATCGCCAGACAGACATCAGACAATAAGGCAGAACGGCAGCTGTGTTAATGCCACGAAGGACATGTTTGTGCCGCTCTGAGAGCCTTTTGGGGAGGACACCTGACTGGGCAAGGTGCCGTCAGTCGAGAGAAGATGGCAAAGGAGGTGGCAAGAGATGCCATCTGAGGATTGCCCAGATAGGTGTCTGGGCAAGGTTGGGGCGGGGTGTGGGGTGTGGGGGTGCAGGCACGGTGGAGGAGTCTCAGGCAGAGAGAACCTCATACACATGGGCCCTTGGGGTGATGGTGGGTAAGAGGAGTTAGAATGAAGTCAGTGCAGCTGGAGCTTCTTGAGCTACTTTGTGGGCTCCTCCTCCTTCCTCTGATCTCTAATGTTGGGAGGTCCCGTTCTCCATCCTTGGGCCTCTGCTCTTGTCTGCACTCCTTGGTGATCTCTTCCAGTCTTGTTGCTTTAACTATATCGTATGTTTTGATGACGTCCAAGTTTCTATCTCAAGAGCTTCAGGTAAGGATATCCAGCTTCTCTTCTGGTGTATAATAGGCATCTCAAAGTTAACCTGTCCCAAAGGTGTACTTCTGATCACTCCCTTCTCTCCCACCCAAACCTGCTTCTCCCACAATGGCCTTTATTTCTTCTTAACAAAATAGCTTCATTTCTCCAGTTGCAGTGGTCAAAAACCTGGGAGCCATTTCTCACGCTCCCCTTTCTCCCATAACCTACTTTCAGTTATGTGCAAAGCCTTCTGCCTTCACCTTCAGCACAGAGCTGCTCTGCGCTGCCTCCCTGTCCAGCGCAGAAGTGGAGTACCTGGTTGCTTCCCTGCTCAGCCACCGGCATCTGCCTTCGTCCCCTTTCCTCACTTCCCCAAGCAGCACCTGTATAATTATCCTGTTGATGTGTGCCCTGTTAAAATATGCTGAGATACTATCTCTTTGTTCTGAACCCTCAAGTGATTTCTCCTCTACTCAGGGCAAAGGCCAAGTTTTATTGTGACCTGGAGGGACGGGGGCTGTGTGATCTGGCTCCTGGTTATCTTTCTGGACTCATCTCCTGCCGTTTTTGCCTTGCTTATTGCTGGTCGCACTGTTGTCCCTCAGATACAAGATGTACTCTGCCTCCGGGCCTTTGCATTTGCTGTCTCTGCAGCTCTCAGTAGCTCTCCTTCTAGAAAGTCCCATGGCTCTTTCCCTCACACCCTCCTTCCCCAACATGTCCCATCCTCTCTGTGGCACTTATTCCTCCTACATACTACGGGATTTACACTTTTTGCTTATTGTACATCTACTCCTACTGGAATAAAAGTCACACGAAGGCAGAGATTTTTGTCCATTTTGGTTCCTGTTGTATCCCTAACACATGGCATAGTGCCTGACTTAAGAAGGCTTGTGGTAAATATTTGATGAATTTACGAATGAATATATGAACGAATAAATGCAAAAACCCAGTTCCGTAAGTGAAAATAACCAAAGCTACTCAGCAGCGAAAGCAGCCAGGAAGGTTCCTAGTTCGGGGCCATTTGGGGGCTGTTTTTTAATTTTTATTTCAAAAGAAAAATTCTTGATGGTTGTTTGGCCACGTCCAAGATTTAATAGATGTCTTGGAAACACCGGGGACCTCGCATCCTCACAGTTTAGAACTATGTTAGCGCATCGTAGGCATTTGCATCCTATGAAATCACTTTATTTTTTGTTTTTTATTTTTTTAATAAATAACACCCCCCTAACCCTGCTTGGGAGTGGTCTGTTTTGTTTTTTTTTTAATATATTTTATTGATTTTTCACAGAGAAGAAGGGAGAGGGATAGATAGCAAGAAACATCAATGAGAGAGAATCATTGACCAGCTGCCTCCTGCACACCTCCCATCGAGTATGTGCCCGCAACCAAGGTACATGCCTTTGACCAAACCTGGAACCCTTCAGTCCGCAGTCCTACGCTCTATCCATTGAGCCAAACCGGTTTCGGCTGAAATCACTTTAAATGATAGCCTCTATCCCCACTTGGGGTTTTTCTTGGGGACTTGTCTGGGTGCGTTCTGTAGGAATACAAGGTAAATTAGGTAAAAGGAGAAAAGACTCAGTTACTTTGAGAAGTTCTGAATACTTGTGGGGGAAGGCTCTTTACACTTGAGCTTTGGATTGTAGACATCATCTATCCCATTCTTATATTTGTTTTTCTGACCTTCAGATGTCCCCCCGTGGCATCTTGTCCCTTGGTCCAACGATGGCACTGTTTCTCAGGGCCACAAGCCACACAGTGGTTTGTTTGCATAACGACTGGAAAAGTCACCACCTTCAAAATTACTGTTGAATTTTAAGATATGGAACTAATGCTTAAAAATTTGTTTCTCAAATTTCATTGATTTATCCCGACTACATATAAGCTGTTGACTTTCTACCCGATTAGTCTGTACTCTCACATCTTAAGTTGAGTACGGTTTTTATTATTTGTGTACCTGTTACTGGGGGAGATAGGGACCGGAGAGCCCATGGACAGCTCCTGCAGAAGGAAGTGCTGTGGCCAGTGAAAGGAAATTGCAGATTATTTTCCTTTTTGGCGTAGGAGATAAACTCTGCCACCCCACCAACTGCAATAACACAAAAATGGGAGCAGTTCCCGTGAGGGGTGGCAGGAAGCACCCGGCTTCTGGTAGGGATCTCCAAGGGAGCATGGTGGTTGTCTACTCAGCTGGGCAACACGGAGTCCTGCTAGCCACCTGGGGTCAAGGTCTCCGTGTGAGCAGGCAGGTCAATGGCTGACTTGCAGGAGAGCTGTAGCTCTGGCACCTGCCGTTGGGGCATCCTTTTATGAATCAAACCAATGGTTAAATGTAGTTCAATGATTGGCCAGATATTCGCAGAGGCCTCCCTGTGTACCAGTGAATGTACTGCAGTTTAGGTAGTCTTGTGACTAGACCACGAGGGCAAGCACTGTTTCTCGACATACCTTAGTACTTGATATCCAGGCAGCTGAGATTCTGAGATGTTCAGTAGGGCTGCTTGCTTACTGTTTTTATACGGGTCTTGATATTCCCTGGAAGAGCAGGAACCATACTTCCATGAGATGACTTGGCCAGTGTTGTGACTCAGTGACCATCTGCCTGTTGGCTCTCTTCCCATGAATTGGCTTATTTTTCCTCTTTACTATGTCTGTCTTTTCTCCTGAAAGCTCCTGCAGAGTTGGAGTTTCTGTGTCCTCCTAACTTGGACTTGGGTCCACTCCTACTCGGCCTCACACTGTCCTTTCAGCTTCCATATATACACTCAGTGTATATTCTATATAATAAAAGGCTAATATGCAAATTGTCCCCTCTACCAGGAGTTCTACCACTAGACAGGCTGGCCAACCAACCACCTATGTCCCCTACCCCTGGCAAGGCTGGCTGGACCCCTCCCATGCACGAATTCATGCACTGGGCCTCTAATACACACACACACACACACACACACACACACACTTACACACACTGAGTGGCCAGATTATTATGCGTTCAGAGATCATAATAATCTGGCCACTCTGTGTAAAATGAACCAATTTAGTTTCTTCAGAACCATGTTGGGTCATATTGGCTCAACCACTTTCCCTTTGATAATAGGTCACTTCCTTGTCATTTTGGCTAGGTACCTAACAAGTTCTCTTCCAATCAGCTTTGGCCTCCACGATGCATTGTGGTGTGAAATGTGGCCACGTTGGGCTACTTCTTCGGCAGAGAACAAAGAAGTGTTCTGTGAGAGTTTTAAGTGACAAGACTGATGTATCTTGTATACACTTACACACGGAGGAGTTGACATTGCAACCGTGGTCCATATCAGTGACCTCACATAATGCAAAATACATTTTACCTTCTAACCGATATGTGTGTCCATGTGAGTGCATGTGTGCAGGTGGGTATATGTGTGTATCCCGAACAAAAGTTTGACAAAGCAGAAGTTATCTTTAATGCATGCAGTATAGTAGGGTATTTTCTATTTTATCCTCCTGTTTGGTTACATTTAAATAGATGAAGACCAGAGATTTATGGACTTTATCTTCCCGCTTCCTAAGAGTTTCAAATTAAACTTGTAATTTGAAAAACCCTGGTCTCTGACTCCAAAACGCATCCCTGAATTATGGGGGGCAAACAAAACAAGCCTAAAACCTAAGACCTGTACTATAGGCTTTTAGAAGCTGGTTTAGAGGACAATGGAAATGAAATGTCTAAATGATGTTTTTGAAAGAAGGTTGGACAAAATGTCAAAATGAGTGACACAGACATCAGAAAAAACAGTTAAGAACAAGATACTCCTCTCTAGAAAGTGTGACCAAAACTAGAAGGGCTGGTTGGACAGAAGAGTGGGAAATAAAAGCAGAAGTATAACATATGGCTTGAATGACATCTGATATGTAGGTAAACAGAATGCTAATTCAGTTTCTATTTCTCAGATCTCCTCTGTAAAATAAGGTCATTCCCGTCCGGTGAAACCATTGCATGCTTTGTAAATCCTACGTAAAACATCAGTTCACTTTATTGCTCATTTTTCCTAGGATAGTTTTTTTTTTTTTCTTAGGTTAGATTTTTATTGCAAATCTAAGAAATTAACTTCAGGGCCAGTGTTGGTCTAAGTCAGTGGTCTGCAAACTCATTAGTTAACAGAGCCAAATACCAACAGTACAACGATTGAAATGTCTTTTGAGAGCCAAATTTTTTAAACTCAAACTTCTTCAAAATAGACTCGCCCAGGCCATGGTATTTTGTGGGAGAGCCACATCCCAGGGGCCAAAGAGCCACATGTAGCTCACGAGCCACGGTTTGCCGACCACGGGTCTAAGCAACTTACTGTTTTGGAATTGTTCATCCTGTCCATCTGCCACTTGGCAAAAATAACAAACACAAACAAAACAGCGTTTACCCTGCGGGCATCCCCTTGACAAACGGGTGTTCTCCTCTGCAGAGGAGCCCGTCGGACCTGCCTGTGCCAGCCCTTCTTACTCACACCTTCACTATGTGTCCATGGCGTCATTCCCAGCGATTCGGACTCCAGCCCAGGCCTCCTCCCCTCGCTCTCACCCTTCCACACCTGCCTGTCATCACTCACTTTCAACACTGCCTCATAGCCACTGCCTGGTTTGGACTTGACTGAGCTCTTTCTGTTTCACTCTCTCCCTTTGCCTTACTCTGTTTCTTTTTCCTGCTGGTGGTCCCCTCTCCTCTCTCTAGCTCTCCTCATGGGCAACAACAAAGAGATGCAGGAACTGTTGGCAGCCTTAACCATTTCTTTGTCTGCCCTACTTGTTTTATTTCTCTTTCGAGAGAGGACTTTTGAAACCTATTTTAGTTTTTATTTACAATAAAGATGGAGGCCTTCGCTGGGTCACTCAGTTGGTTAGTGTCATCCCGATCTGCCAGGGTTTCGGGTTTGAGCCCTGATCAGGGTACATACAAGAATCAGCCAATGAATGCGTAAATAAGAGGAACAACAAATTGGTGTTTCTCTTGCTCCTTTCTTCTGTCTCTAAAAATCTATAAAAAAATAAATATGAGAATATTCTATAAAAAATTTTAGGTATAAAAATTATGCTTTAAAACCAAAGCATGTTCATCATAGAAAAATAAAAAAGTATCAATAGAAAAAGATAACAAAATAAAAATTAGCTGACGTTTTGTATATAAGATTTCAGGCCATTTATTAAAAAGGTGAAGTTGAAATTTTCTTTTGAGCAGGACTATCAATAATAAAATCATATTGTCTTGATACCCATATTTTTCCTGTTTCTACATATCTTTTTTTGTGTGTGTGTGTTATTAAACCTGCTGTTTTGTAACCCATTATTTTTCTCTTGACAATGTAGTGAATGACTTTCCGCATCATTAAACTTTCTTCCACAACAACCTTTTGAATGGCCTAAAGGTTGTGTGTTTCATCACGTAGGTGGATGTTTCGTAGTTCTTTTAACCATTTCCCCATTGTTAGTCATTAGTTTGTTTCTGATTTTTCAATTTAAAAATTCAAAGTTTAAAGTTGATTAACTTCTTTAAAATAATTAATTTTGAATTACAGAAGTAATACAAATACATTGTCCTTATTACAAAATTAGGCATAACAGTTCAGACCAAAATCTGCTTTGATTTTTATCGCCATTCCCAACCCCCACAACCCCCCACCCCACTCTTAGTCTTGGTCTGCTCCTCAGTGTTTTATTAAATATTGCACTTTGTAAACCTGCTCATTCTTTTATTAAATAATTTTGTAAATTGCCCTTTTCCCCTAGCATCATTTTCCCTTTCATCCTTCCTACTTCTGTGCCATTAGCTTTT
This sequence comes from Pipistrellus hanaki, assembly GCF_964339955.1. Classification (NCBI taxonomy): domain Eukaryota; kingdom Metazoa; phylum Chordata; class Mammalia; order Chiroptera; family Vespertilionidae; genus Pipistrellus; species Pipistrellus hanaki. The sequence goes on from NC_140504.1 coordinate 17,472,976, forward strand.
CATGTGTGTTTTTTAGCGTCATTTTCTCCTCTTAACTGTTGGTAGGTGAAGAGCTTCATTTCTTGCTCACCTGGAGGATAGAGAATGAGTACATTTGGGTCTAGGCTCAGCGCCCACAGGGAGCTAGTAAGAGCCACAAGTCAAAGGGAAGCATTCCTTTATACTGGGAGAAATGTCAAGATTAAGCAACACGTGAAATCGCCAGGCCACCCCACTTACAATGTAGTTTTCAGTGCCCCAGAAGCTAGGAATCCAGTGAGAGATGACGTTTCTGGGGCACCCAGTGGGAGGATCTCCGTTTAGGGGGAAGGGTAGCTGCAGATCCCAATTCTGAGAAATTCAGAAGTGTTCAAGATGGCGTGTGCTGCCCGGGTTAAGAGCTCAGCCTTTGAAGGCAACCAGGCAGGCTTGGGGTTGAATCCCAGCCTTGCCCCTCCACTAGGGCCAATGACTTGGCTTTTCTGATGCTATTATCTTCCTTGAAGGGTTGTCCTAAGGTTGAGGAGTGTATGGGTTGTGCCCTCTGTCCCCCCACTTGTGGCCAGTGGAAGTGGAATTCTTGTGATGTCACAAGGAAAGGAATGTTCTGAGACTCGCACAGGAGAATGAATGATAGTTATTTGCATGGAATTAAACCCTTGTCTTTTCAAGGTACCATTTCCCTCTGTCCTGCCATGGGAAAAGTCCAGTCTTGCCTTCAGTAGAGCTAGAATTAAGACACTCCTCCAGAGTCTCTGCTTCATATTTAAGCACAGTCCACTCTAGGATCTGGCTAGCTTAGTGTGTGTTCCCAGCTGCAGTCCGTTGCGTGTGGATCCACATGGCCAAGGGCCAAGGGTCTGCTAAGGCCACATGGCAAGCTAGTGCATGGGTGAGTGTGGGTCACAGAGCAAGGGAGTGCAAAGAGCAAGCGAGAGAGAGGATTTTTTGTCTAGGGCTTATGTATTCCTAAATTTTTGTGGGTTTGCATTGGGGTCCACCCTCCTAATCAGTGATCTTTGTTCCCAGGCTGGAGTGCCAGGAAAGCACCTCCCCAATGTCACCCCGACTTCACTGTGGCATACACCTACCTTCCCCTTCCTCCAGTGATTTGTAGGCAATGGCACAATGGTGTCCTTGGGAGTGTGGAGTTGCAGTTCCCTGGTGAAGCTGCCCAGATGACAATGCTTTAATATCTGGCCTTCCCTTTGCTCTCTTTCTGTTTTTAATATTAGCTGGCTGATTACAATGATGATGACAGAAGTTACAAAGTTCTGGTACATGGCAAGCATTTGATATAAAGGTAGTCTGAGAAATGAAAGAAGGAGCAACGAGAGCTCTGAATCAGAAATTGGCCCGGTATGGTATGGATAGCTAGTTCACCAGGCTGGCTGCAGTGAAGTGAAGCACACTTATCTCCTACATCGTACAGAGCGCAGCAGCAGTTTATTTTGGTACATTTAATTACCTATCTGTTTGTGGGTTGTACTCTCAGCCTCATATCTGTACTGAAATCATTTGAGTTCATTCAAGAATCCTGGCTCTGTCTATAGAGGGTGACTCAGGCCACAGAGAAGCAAACGCCTCAAGCCCTGGCCTGCCTTACTGAGTTTGCTGTCATTTTAGTAGACCTGAGGTTCCCTGGGCAGCGTGGAGAGGAGAACTGAGAGGCTTGCTGTTCTTTGAGAATCAAGAATTTGGGTGAGGTCTATGGAATTTGGGTGAGGACTATAGAATTTTGGTGAGGACTCTAGAATTTTGGTGAGGACTCTAGAATTTGGGTAAGGTCTATAGAATTTTGGTGAGGACTATAGAATTTGGGTGAGGTCTATAGAATTTGGGTGAAGACTCTAGAATTTTGGTGAGGACTCTAGAATTTTGGTGAGGACTATAGAATTTGGGTGAGGACTAGAATTTTGGTGAGGACTCTAGAATTTGGGTGAGGTCTATAGAATTTGGGTGAGGACTATAGAATTTTGGTGAGGTCTATAGAATTTGGGTGAGGTCTATAGAATTTTGGTGAAGACTCTAGAATTTTGGTGAGGACTATAGAATTTGGGTAAGGTCTATAGAATTTTGGTGAGGACTATAGAATTTTGGTGCGTTTTATAGAATTTGGGTGAGGTCTATAGAATTTGGGTGAAGACTCTAGAATTTTGGTGAGGACTATAGAATTTTGGTGCGGTCTATAGAATTTGGGTGAGGACTCTAGAATTTTGGTGCAGTCTATAGAATTTGGGTGAGGACTATAGAATTACGGTCAACAATAGTAGATCAGCGAGCAGATCTGTGCTTTGAACAAATGAGTTAGGAGGTCCCTGGCATGTTACTTGCTATATTTTCAAACTAAGCATATGATTTTATTAAATGGGTCATTGTCTTCTAACTCTCTACCTCCCTAAAATTTTGACGCCATCTTGACTTCATTTATCTGATTTTTGGTTATTTAGGTCTCTAGCCCTTTGAAATGGATGTTGTGTGGCAGGTCTTAGCTTAGGTAGAGTGGCAGCTCAGGACCTTTCTCCATGGGTAATGTGGGGCTGGAGAGAGCCTTCAGGGGCCTGGCTATGGACATGATCCCTAGACCCTGGCAGATTTTTCGGTTTAGGAAAAATCTCAAACATACTCTCAAAGAGATGCTGTTCCCATGCTACTTACCATGAAAGAACTGTAGCTCATTTGTAATTCAGGGGCTATTTGGGTTGTGTTAAGTTTGTAGAAAAGACCTGAGAGAGATTGTGCCCTGTGGTTTAATTCTGCTTTGCAATTCATTCCCTTCCCACGTGAGCTTTTAAGAACAGAAGCTGGTGAATAGGGAATCAGTAAGAGGCAGGAATAATCAGCTGATTTTCAGCAAGTGGGGCAACTCTGGCCAAGTATAAAGATCTCAACTCAGATGGGTATTCAACCTACATTTGTGTTTTATGGAGCCCGAGTGATCTTGGATCATAAATTTCTGATCTACTTTTTCACTGTCCATCTCTGACAGTCAGTCTTTTGCGACCCTTCCATCTGGTTTCCCTGGCTGGTGGGGGAAAATAGGAGGAATGTGCACTCGTCTTAACCGACAAACAGCATTGAGTCTTGGGGGGCCCGAGAACATATTCCCATTCACCCCATAGAAATGGTGATCTGGTTGACCGAGAGACTGGGATTGCTAATTTTGGCTCCTGCACAGAATCTGCTCTGTCCTGGACACAGGCTCAGTATGTACAAATGTCAACATTGGGGCTCTGTTTGGGCCTTAGAGAACTTGGCTTGTAACCTGTTCCAGTGTGTGGAGTGAAAAGTCAAGGGATATCGCACAAAGGTTATGGGTTTCCTGCCACCGTTCTGCGAAGTCGCCTATAACTGGTTGAGTGCGGGAAGGAATCTCTGCCGAAAACCTCCCTGTTCCTTCGTAGGAGAGTCATCTGAGTATGTCACACTCCCAAGTTGTCAAGAATACTGGCGTGAGTTCTGAATGGAGCATTGAATAATTAACTTTGGGGCCTGTACTGTAGGCAGTTTGTTCTTTTCTAAATTTCAGTATTTTGGGTCTAACTGCACATGCATGAAGTATTTGTACTTTTTTTATTATTATTATTAGTTTCATCTAATTGTTCATTTCCTTCTCAATTGGACCCAGAATATGTATCCGTTACAAAAGATCGTGGGTGAAGAATTTCAATACCAATTACAACAGTAAAAATCTACGAATTTAAAGCTATTATAACATTACTGAGTTCTCTGAGTTTGTTATCTGGTTAAGCCATATACACATATTCATATTTGTTAACTTAGGTCAGAATTGTGGTCTTGGGGCTATAATTCTGTTGCATTATTTGAATTCCACTTACAGTGTTGAAGATACTGACCTGCATTCATACTTTCTCTTTAGAGTCTAGAACCTGCTACGGCAAGAACGGATCAGTCTTGTGAATTGCTTAGCTTATATAAACTCAAGAACCCCAAATTGAATCCAATTGTTAGTGTTTCATTAAAGTATTTTCACAGTTCTCCTTACTGATTGTATAGTTGAATAAAAAATTCAAACCAGGCCAAGACAGTGAGGAGTAAGTCAGTCCCAGGGAGGTCGGTAGAGACCTTGAAAGGAAGTGTTGCTTTGATTGCGTGTTCCGTTTGTACTCGGCCAGAGCTACCGACATGAAACAGTATTTTTAAACTGAAAAAGGAGCCTGTACAATATAAATTTTTTGTTTTAGATAGCAAAATAGCAGTTTTAGAAGCTTGCATATATATATTTTTTCGTTTCTGCATGTGGAAACAAGGGGAACAATAGGAGAAATGTGATAAACATAATATTTTAGCAAAAAGCATATAAACTTTAAACTATAGGTATAATAATATCCTTTACCAGATTTATTTTTCTAAGCAATCCCCCCCCCCCCCCCAAAAAAAAAAAAAAAGTCTGGGCCTACCAGTGATTTTACTTAAGTTCACTGACAAGGTCACTGTTTTTGAAAATGTCCAGAGGTATTTACTATTAAAAACTTGCCACACAGTCTTTCTTGTTTTTTCCTGCTTGATATTTGCCCCTATATTCCATTCTCCTCTCATCTTCCCTTCTCTTCCTTCTGCCAGCCTTTGTGGGGCCCTCTTTTTATATCCCTTTCTTCCCCTCTTCCTCTGGTTTCATTTCTCCAACCTGAAATCATCTGCTCTCAGCCGTCCACCTGCAGGCACCTGTTCTCAGGGACTGCTTAATGTAGGCTTCCATGTGGAAGGAGGGCTCGGGTGCACAGAATGCTCCTTCTTGCTCTGGAGGAAGAGGCTGTCTCGCCCGGCCTGTGAGGGCACTCAGGGGCTGAGATGGAAGGACAGGCCCTAGAGCCGTGGTGTGGCCACCAGCCAGGAGGAACTGGTTTGTCATAATTCCCCAGAGCAAACTTTCAGGCTCCTCACATGGATCCCACTTTAGTTTTCTTATGACTGAATAATGCTTCCTGGAATCTTTTTTTCCCTCTCTCTCTCTGTGTCACAGTTTTGTATAGGTTGCTGGTTTCTAACTGATGACTTTTAGGTTAAAACTGCCTTCTCTTCCCCCGCAGAAAGCAACTACTTCAGCTGGGGAATTTGTTTTGTTTTTATGATCAGGTGAAGCACTCTTAATCCCTCGGTAAACTAGGTGTCACCTGTCTAGGTTTCTCAGCCCCAGGTTTCCTTCTCTTCCCCTGAAGATTTCCGGGTCCGTGAACTCGTCAGTCCTTTTGAAAATGTGAATGGCCTGGAAATGCTTGCTGATGACCTCACCTGCAGAAATTGTGGGCATGGAGCCTGGATATCCATCTGCCAGGACTCTGTGTCAGGCAGGAAATCCTGTGAAATTCTTGTTCAGGGTTAACCAAATGGGAGAGGCTCTGAACAGTTTCATTCTGGCCATCTCCTCCCTTGTAAGTGCCTGAAGGAGCCTTTTTAGGCATGAATTCTTGCTGGGTCAGGATGGTGGATGCAATGAAACATATGGAGGCTTGGTATAGAGACCTGGCATGAGAAGGGGTCTCGCCCAACCCTAGAGAAGGGTGGTGGAAAGGGGTCCCTAACCCTCATGATATTGTGGTTAAGAGCATGAGCTCTGGAGTTGGACAGGCATGGGTGCGAATTCCTGCTTGGCTCCCTATTTAGCTGTGTGATCTTGGATCCCCAGCCTCAGTTGTTATCCTCATCTGTGAAATGGGGATAAGAAGAGTATCAACTTTTCTAGAGTTTTTATGAGAGTTCAGTGGGAAAACAGGTGTAAAACGTTTCGCACATTTCCTGGCATAGGGTAAACGTTCAGTAAATGGTTTCTCATTTTAATATTGATTTGGGACTCTATTTTTATACTGCTTCCCAGCTTTTTCCAAAAATTAAAGTAACATGTGGTTGTCTTGGTTTCCATGACAACACAACGTAGAGAGCCTTCTTCACCCTACCATATGCATCACACCCCTGGAGTTCACGGACATGTGCGAGGTGGACAGGGAGCATTTGAAGGTTACGGTTATCCAGGTCCTCATCTTCTAGTTCTTCTTTGTTCTCAAACTAAGGCTGCATCTGCAGTTAAAGGGTTACCCATGTCTTTTCTCCCAGCCTCTCCTTTCACATTGGCCTTTTTTTTTTTTTAAATAAATCTTATTTTTTTTTTTTAAATATTCATTTTTATTTTATTTTTTAATATTTTATTGATTTTGTACAGAGAGGAAGGGAGAGAGATAGAGAGTTAGAAACATCGATGAGAGAGTCATCGATCGGCTGCCTCTTGCACACCCCCTACTGGGGATATGCCCGCAACCAAGGTACATGCCCTTGACCGGAATCGAACCCGGGACCCTTCAGTCCCCAAGCCGACACTCTATCCATTGAGTCAAACCGGTCTCGGCAATAAATCTTATTGTTCAGATTATTATAACTGATCCTCTTTTTCCCCCCATAGTCACATTTGCCCTTTTGCCATTTTACCAAAGCAAGGCATCCCTCCTGCCCATCACAACTGTTACTACAGTGCGTGGCCCCAAGGTGTCAGAGCACTGGGGCTAAAATAAAAGGGGGTCAATGTGAAATATTTTCAGTGAAGCCTCCTTAAATTAAGCCACCATAAGGCCCTCCATCTTTCTAAGAGTTGCATCCTCAGGAACATGTTACTCTTAAGGCTTAGTGCATTAAAATTGGAAGTAACTATGTTGTTTTGATCATACGCTATTAATGATAGTTGTGGTGGTTATATAATCCACAAAAAAAATCTCTTTTATTCTCAAAGCTAAATAGTTACAAGGATTTTTAGAAAATTATGTTTAAAATTATAGTTTTGCTTTCAGGTATACTAGCGTGACTAATAAGATACCTGTGACTAATAAGATACCCGAACACATAGGATTACTATGTTACATTAGGAAATTTTGGGGGGAAATTGACATAGGAAGGTGATTTCAGGGGAGGAAGAAGACGAGGGTAAAATCTCCAAGGGAAGCTTATCCATTTTTTAAATGGATGATGGATGGATATCAGATGGTTATGGCTTTTATATTCCATTGAATACATTTAAAAGACCACAGTAGCACACATTTAAAATGTCTAGATTGACAATTAGCAGTAAAATACATCTTGAAAATTCTTTAATGTAGGATGAAAATATGAGACGTGAACTTAAAAGTAGGTCTAGCTCAGCTGGTGTGGCTCAGGATCCAAGATTTCATCAGTTCAGGGCACAGGCCCAGGTTGCAGTCTGGAACCCCAGCCTCAGTAAAGGCCATGCAGGAGGCAGCTTTCTCATCGATGTTTTTCTCTCTCTGTCCCTCTCCCTTCCTCTCTCTCTAAAAATTAAAAAAAAAAAAAAAAATATATATATATATATATATATATATATATATATATTCAATATATATATTTTCTTTTTTTTTTCTTTTTTTTTAACCGAAACCGGTTTGGCTCAATGGATAGAGCGTCGGCCTGCGGACTCAGGGGTTCCAGGTTCTATTCTGGTCAAGGGCATGTACCTGGGTTGTGGGCACATCCCCAGTGGGGGGTGTGCAGGAGGCGGCTGATCGATGTTACTCTCTCATCGATGTTTCTAACTTTCTATCCCTCTCCCTTCCTCTCCGTAGAAGATCAATAAAATTTAAAATATGTTTTTAAATTTAATTTTGTTGTTTTCTTTAAAAAAAAAACTTTTATTTTATTGTTTAAAGTATTACAAGTAGTAGTACATATATCTCCTTTTTTTTCCCCATTGACCTTCCCCCGGCCTCCCCTGCCCCCGCTATCCCCCCTTCCCCCGAACATGCCCTCATATCCCCCCTCCCCTCCCCAGTGTCTTGCGCCCATTGGTTATGCTTATATGTATGCATACAAGTCCTTTGGTTGATCTCTTACCTCTCCCACTAATTTTGTTGTTTTCCATCACCATTTACCCCCCCATACCTTCTTCCACCTCCACCCACCCCCTACCCCCTGCAATTTGAGGAGGTATGAGACTCCAAAACTTCACATGTACTGAATTCATCATTTTGCATAAATTTCTCTTAATTCACTTTTAAAGTCATAAAGTTATGCCTTACATAAAACAATCTTTAAAGTGAATGAACTAAAAACTCCTTTTCTCCCCCTACCAGGTGAAAAGAAATGGATTATCTCAGACAGTTAGCCAGGAGGAAAGGAAGAGACAAGAGGTATGTTTTCTACCAGCAGATGCTTTAGAGCTTGAGGAGGGGATGTCTGGCCGGGGTGGCATAATTAAATGTTTTGACCAAACACAGTGGGCTGATGTTTAAGTTGATATGTTAATTTTGTATGGCCCGTGATTGATGTTATCAATATTCAAATGGCCCTTGGCAGAAAAAAGCTTCCCCACCCCTGCCTTAGAGCTCTGAAGTGTGCATATGCTTCCACCTACTGTGTGCAATTGCTCAAGTGCTTTGCTTTGCAAATGTGTGAAATAAATACAGGCATGGGAGGAATAAAATTACAGAAGACATATGTGATCACTGTCAAATGAAGCTGCTCATAACCTCCCAGGAAAGAATATTTTAAAACATCCTGACGTTCATTTAAAAACATTTAAATACCTAGTCCAGGTATTTAAACTGGAAGGAAAAAGGACGTTAGTGAAAAAACTGGTGAAATCTGAATAAAGTATGTACATTTGTTTGTAGACTAAATGTAACGTACTCTGGCTATGTGAGGTACCCTGGCTAGGGGAAGCTGGGTGAAGGAGACACAGGAACTCCGAGCCCACTTTCCGATATTTCTGTAAATTTAAAATTATGCCAAAATAAAACTTCACTTATTAAAAAATAAAACATAACAATAGGGTTTTACAACTTGAAGTTTAAGTAACTGAAGTTTAAGAAAATTGCTTGTTGTGATAATACTATGAAGGTATCAAAGCATTTTCTACCTGTTTTATGCATATTTATATAAATTTATGCATATACATGCATATGAATTAATCTTACAAAGGTCATGTTACATCCTTATTTCATTGGCATGGAGTAATACAATAATATAAGGGCACATTATATTGCCATTTTTTAAAGTTATAATATTGGTATAACCATCACTGAGAATTAAGTTATATTTGTAATTTTTCTTCATTTTTTTAAAAGTAAAGAAAATAAGACTTTCAATAAAGTAGAAATCCTGTATTTTCATTCTCAGTCCTATTCCCAACCCCAGAGGCAACTATAATTATGAATTATATAACTGTCCAATCAGTATTTTTAAATCGGTATTTTTTAATGTGTTCTATAGATTTATATACATGTACTGGTGTGTATATGTGTGTGTGTGTGTGTGTGTGTTAAAACATAGATAAATGATTATGAGTCTGAACATACTTTTGGTTACTTTTTACGTTCAACATTGTTTTTGAGATTTATCAATGTTAATGTGTATTAATCTAGATCACTCATTCAGACCACCTTTTTTCTTTTTTTGTTAATGCTCACCCGAGGATATTTTTCCGTTGATTTTTAGAGAGAGTGGAAGGGAAAGGGAGAAACAGAAAGAAACATTGATGTGCAAGAGACACATCGATTGGTTGCCTCCTGCACGCCCCCGGACCAGGGCCAGGGAACCTGCCACCAAGGTACATGCCCTTTACCGGAATCGAAACCAGGACCCTTCAGTCTGAGGGCCAATACTCTGTCCACTGAGCCAAAACAGTTAGGGCAGACCACCTTTTAAAAAAATAAATTTTTATCTATTTCAGAAAGGCCGGGAGTGGGAGAGAGATATTCAAACATCAATGGTGAGAGAGAACCATTGATTGGCTGCCTCCTGCATGCCCTGCACTGGGCAACTGAGCCCACCACCCAGGTTATGTGCCCTGACTAGGAATCAAACCGTCACCTCCTGGTTCATAGGTTGATGCTTAACCATTGAGCTACACTGGCCAGGCAGTACTACCTTTCCAAATGATAGACCATAGGTGACATATTTTTTCCTTTATTGTTAGCATTGTGATATAAACAATGTTTCTCTTTCCCTGTGGACAAATTCAAGAGCTTCTCCAGAATCCTAATTCCATTTGAACATTTCTGTTTTTTTTAATCTCTTTCTATTGGGAGCTATTCTGTTTTCCTTATATTTTGAAAATATTTATTCAGATTTGCGATATGAAAAAAAGTGTGACAGCAGCAACTCTACCTTTATGGCTTCTTTCTATTCCTATGTACCTATTTTTAGCAGGGGTAACCTGATTTGCTTTTAAGTAGTTAATGGCTCTGTTGCAGGTGTTTTATCAATTACATTAACCCTATTATATGCAAGTACCACTTATTCATCTTTTCCTGTGACCTATTCTGTACAGTTCATTTTATCTTTTTGTTCAGATATTCATATTTTGGATTTGATTATAAAAGTCTTTAATTTTTAAAATATTTTAAGTCGTATCCATTAACAACCTGAAGTCCCTTAGTTTTGACTAGAAAGTGACAATTTTCTTTAGTAGGCATTGCTCTTCCTGGGGATAATCATATGATCATTGTGTTATAGAATTACATAAGAAACAGGTTCAGTGAGACGCCTAATGTGCCTACTCTTTACTCTTTAGAATTTATATCACTTAAATCCCTGAGCACAACCAAGGCTAGAGCAGGGCATTGAAGAAAGATTTCCCTAAAAGCTTATGGATGCTGAACAGAGAGATGCATATTGAGATTGGCACCACTAATCTGACTTACAAATATGGCCCACCCACCAGTAGCCAGGCCTCTACCTGCCCAGCCTCCCCTGCTCCCATCCAGCCTTAGCAGCAGCACAGGGCTTCTTGGGAAGAATCTTCTGAGCAAGGGCTTGCAGGGAGGAGCCCCGGAGGGCAAGGTGATGATGGCAGGGTTACTAGGGAGGTCTCCAGGAAGGACGTGAATCTCAGGATGTCCAGGATCCCTCCCTAAGGAGGAATTTCCCCTGTGTTGTCATTCTTGGAGGGCCTGAAGTTGATTTTTGTTAAGGGGCTAGATGAATTCCTTACCTAGGGCACTAATGTTCATCCACCTTAGTGGGTTGGCATTTCATCATGAATGAATGCTTATCAGGAAAACCACTGTATACCTGCCACCAAGAGTTTCTGCAGAGGGCCCTTTGCTCCTTCTTGAGACGCTGACAAGAGCAGAGGTGGTGGCCTGTTGAACAGACAGAATTGCTTTCAATATGGATGAGTTGATATAAAAGAATTCCTGAGGCGGTCAAGAGCCTTTTGAGGGTAGGTGCAGTCATGCTCTCTTAACACACCCAGAATGTTTGCTGTCCTTGACTGCAGATGATTCAGATTCAAACGTAGGTAGAGAAAGGTCCCAAAGAGACCGAGAGGACTGTATTTGTGAAACAAATTTTTCTCTGAATCCTAAGTGATGTCCGAACATCTTTATTGTCCCAGAGCAACATGCTTTAAAAGCAGGGCTGCAGGAGACGACCCCAAAGATTAATTAGTGTCACACGGAGGGAGATTTTATCACATGCCCTAGCTTCCTGACATAGATCCTACCCCTTGGCAAAGTATGACCTCAGAATGCAATCTCGTTATACAAGCGATGATTTCATTGTTTCTTATTTACCCTATGGGCAGTGACTCTCTCTCTCTCTCTCAAGATTTGGGTATAAGTGCCTTATATAAAGACAGTAGTGTGGTGATACAGTTTTCTTTATTATTATTTTTTTGTAAATATGCTCTTATTGTGTGTGTGTGTGTGTTTTGAGAGAGAGAGATAGAAACATCAACGAGAGAGAAACTGGGGATGAGCTTGCATGCTGACTTGTGTCCTGACTGGGAATTGAACCGGTGACCTCTTGGTGCATGGCTCGATACTCAACCACGAGCCACACTGGCCAGGTGTAATACAGTTTTCTTCATGCATATCTTTTTGTACTTTTCAAGATATTATATTCATCCTTATATGCAGGATTATGGGAGTTATAGTTAGTTCTTCAGTTAATAGAATTAATAATATATTTCTTTTTCCTCCTTACCAGGCCATCTTTGAAGTTATATCCTCTGAACATTCATATTTGCTCAGCTTGGAGATCCTGATACGAATGTTTAAAAATTCTAAAGAACTGAGCGACACAATGACCAAAACAGAGAGTCATCATCTTTTCTCCAATATTACAGATGTCTGTGAGGCAAGCAAAAAGTAAGTTCCCTTTATTTATTTGCCTTTGGTCATGCCAACACATTGTTTACTAACAGTCACCTGTGTTATCTCAAAAGGAAGGCATTTGTAGACATAAAATGTATCATCTACTCAATTGGCTTTTATCTTTATTCTTTGAAATAAATTTAAAGATATGTTTCAGGCTGTTGACACAGAGACAGATGCTAAATGTGTAATTAATTGTCACAGCAGACTGTGTTATCTAAGGTCTTGTCATTCCTTCTCTTCCCTCATTCTGCTCACTCTTTTCCTTTTCAATTATGCCAATGATGTGACAGCATTAGTTGGGAAAGAAAAAAAAGGAACTAACAATCATACCAAGCAAATACAGTAATGATTTTGTTTACATCTTCATGTTCTTGTGTTTGTTCACATATTACTATTTTGTCCACATAAAACATTATTTTTGAAATGTGTTTATAATGACCATAGTGATATCTATAGGTTTTCCGTATTTAGCATTTCAGAAGCGCTGCTGGGAGAGTTTTCGGTATCATTTTTCATGAGTGCAGGAACGCGGTCTACCAGCATTGAGCTTTTATGTGCTTCTTAGCAAACTGTACAGCCTGTACTGCAACCAGAAGGTCACTAAAGCGAACCATACAAAGCTGCTTGCTGGTTATGGACTGAATATCAGCAATTTTATGTGGTTCGGTCAAAGTTGGACTTACTGTACAACTAATAAAGCTTAAGCTTCAAGCCTTCTTACTTGTAAGGGTACCTTTTAAATACCTGCTTTGTGCCTAATTTTTTTCGTAAATAGAAGGCCTACAAGTCGGACAGTCTTTAGGATGGACAAAAACTGGTGCTGCCCTGGTGTGCATATTCCTTGTGAATCCGAACATTCCTCTTCTGTCACTTCAGAGAGGAGCCAAGCAGTCACGATAGTGCCTTCATGTATGCCTGCTGGCTCAGTCACTAGGTGCCAGGTGCACTTTTGTTTTGAGCTCTAAGGTTGAACATCCATGCTAAACTGATCAGCACGCGAGGTGGGGCTACTGCAAAGAGATGAAATTTGAGGTCCGATCACTGAGATCTCCAAATGTTTCATGACAGTGGCACAGATTCTGGCACCAGAAAAGATCCTGGCAATCTTGTTATTGACATGGATACTTAAAATACACATTTGGAGGACCTGCTGGGCCTGAGGGAACCGTGTGCCTGTGGTGTGTGTGTGTGGCAGGGCGGGGGGGGCGGAGGTGGTGCTGGGAAATTCTCTTTCAGAAGCTTTTTCTGTTGCTTGTGGTCCACCCATTGGTGCTTTTGATACTAGTCTTGCCAGTTTTTTTAAAAATATATATATATATTTTTATTGATTTGAGTGAGAGAGAGGGGGAGAGAGAGAAATATCAATGTGAGAGAGTACCATTAATCAGCTACCTCTTGAACGCCCCCCACTAGGGATTGAGCCCACAACCTGGACATGTGCCCAGACCAAGAATCGAACCAGCAACCTTGTTGCATGGGACCAACTGAGCCACACCAGCCAGGGTTGTCTTGCCAGTTTGGGTAAAAGAAACGAAGCTTTATTTTCTCCCTTACATGGTGTGCTCCTCTTCCCAAAGGTATTTAGATTTCAAAGTGAGCCTCTTCCATTATAACTTGCACTTCATTGAAGGAAAACAAAGCTTCCAAATCAGCTACATCACTATGAAGAATTATTACTGTTTTGATAACTGCAAATTGCAAGTCATGATTTTAAAATAGAAATGTTTTCCGAAAACCCTCATGGCATGTTTCTACTCCAGTGTGGAATTGTGCCTTGAATCATGTGACCATTGGTCAGCTTCTCGCAGTGTCTTAATGACTCCAGAGAAAGCTTTTGGTAAATTCTGGTTATTAAGTAACAACAGGTCTCTTGACTTGAGGATGCTTCCTTAAACCTTTGGGCCTTGACAGTACTGCCTGTGTGTCAGCATGGTTCAGAAGGGGCCTGGGTTCCAGCAGTCGCTTCTTTTGGTGATTGGTTAACCTCAGTCAGGTTGCTACTTCTCCAGATCATTTTTTTAAAATATATTTTTGTTGCATTTTTAGAAGAAGGGAGAGGGATAGAGAGATGGAAACGTGGATGAGAGAAAAACATCAATCAGTTGCCTCCTGAACGATCCCCCTCTCCCCCCCGGGATTGGGCCCTCAACCCAGGCATGTGTCCTGACTGGGAATCAAACCGTGACTTCCTGGTTCATGGGCCAGTGCGTAACCATTGAGCACACTGGCCAGGCCAGATCATTTCTTAACTATAAAAAAATGTATTAAAAAATTCACAATTGGTTGACCCTGGATGAAACAAGTCATTTCATTTAAATTAATAGATTTACATTTTACTTTAATTTTAATCATTTATAAAATTTAAATATTTTATGCTTTTATTAAGCACATTTTCATTTCTGTGGTAGCTTATAGGAAAGGGGCTATTCTGGACCATTTTTTTTTCTTTTTTTTAATTGAAAGCAAACTCAGAAACTTTTCATCCTCCATTAAAAAGTAAATAAAGAAATATTCTTTTCTTTGCATTTTTGTTTTGTTTTTTACTTGAAATGTAATGTTGTAATTTGGATAGCTGCCTGTGTGATATTTAATTTCTGTTATATTTCAACAAGAATCTGCTTCTTCATGATAATCTTATGTCTGTTTTATAATAACATAGTGCACACGTTTATTTAATTCAGTTTGAAAAGCCATTTACGTATCTGAAACACTCAGATATAGCCTTTTAAAAATTTAAAGTGCTCAGAATGTTGGCAAAGCCCATTTATTATGTAATGCCTGTTGGTTGAATTTCCAGCGTTCAGTCTCCAAGAATGACTCTCAAGTGATAACTATTTAATGTGCTGCCCACAACAGAGTTTCCAGTCCTAAGAAATGTCAAACAGAATCTTGAGTAAAACAAATGGTCAGTGTCTGGATGGGGTATTACTGATTAAGCATGGCTCGTTAAATGCTATGTTCCTGTTACCTAATGAGAAATGGTAGCTCTAGGCGCTAGGATATTTAGTGTTGGTTGAGGTCAGAACATGCTCAACAATCAACTTAACAGTGTGGCATCAGATCCCCTTTATGGTAGTTCAGGCTCTTTATTGGCCATAAATAACACCAAGAAGTACTTTTATGGAGACAATAAGGACGAGATAATTCTGATTCTGGTGTGTGTGTGTGTGTATCAGTGACAGGTCCAAAAAAAAATTTTTTTTTTTTTATAAAGAATTGCTCCTTGCCCTAGCTGGTTTGGCTCAATGGATAGACTGTCGGCCTGTGGACTGAAGGGTTCCAGGTTTGATTCTAGCCAAGGGCACATGCCCGAGTTGCAGGCTAGAACCCCAGTAGGGAGCATCCAGGAGGCAGCCAATCAATGATTCTCTCTCATCATTGATGTTTCTATCTCTCTCTCCCTCTCCCTTCCTCTTTAAATCAATAAAATATATATTTTTAAAAAAATTGCTCCTTTCAGTCAATACTATGGAACCTCCCTTTCTACAAGGTGCCTGGGTTCTAGGGCATATTAGCTGATGGCATCTGCCCAGTGGTTGTTGGTCCCCAGCGGCCAGTGGTGGCCAGTGGGACATTCCCAGCGTCTGTGCAGAAGCACCCCAATGCAGGGCACATCTCCCGAAATCAGCAGGTCCATTGGCTCTGGCTGGAGGTTATGGGCTTAAGGGCCCTGGTGGGAATCAGAGCTGAGGACGGCGAAGGCCTCTGTGTGTCCTGCTGAGGCTGTGTGGAAACATTGCGGCACTAAACAGGGCACTGAGGTGGTGGACTGGAAGGTAACTGTCAAACCTAAGGCATAAGAGAGGCTCTGAAGATGGTGAAAGATCAGAGGCCATTCCAGAAACGCACCCAGAGATGATGGGAACCTGATAGGAGTTGGAAAGAAAGGACTTGAGGGATGTTGAGAGCATAGAATCCTGAGGACTTGATGAGAAAAGGGGAGGAGTTTTGCCCGCCTGCCAGGTTTCTTGCTGACTGTGGATGGTGGTTGTATGGGCCAGGATAGAAGAGAGACAGGTTGGGGCTTCGTGAGAGAGATGAGAAATTCAGTTTGGGGCAGGTTTGAAGTGATTGTGAAGCCTGAGGGGAAGGAGATTAGAGAAAAATCTTGACTGGAGGTGTAGGGTTTGAGTCATAGGGGTGGCTCTCCATGAGATGCTAGAGCTTGCAGCACTGGTTTTTAAGTGGCGGTGGCTGTATTTACTCCTTATGGGCACTGGGAAATGCATATTGGGTTGCTCCAGTGACTTGGTGGTCTTACTGGCATTAGTCAGTGGGGGCCAGAGGTAGCAGGATCCCTGCAGTTGGCACAGCAGTCCCACATGAGCATGAGTGGTCCCACCCAAAGACGGGTAGTGCCCTCCTTGAGATGCATGCATAGAGTAAAACAAAAGAGAGAGAAACCAAGGTCAGAATTTTGGCCCAGAAATACTTGAGGACCCTATGGGTTGGAGCAGAAATGAAGTAAATAGGATAAGAACTGCATGGACTTCTCTCAAAGCCTCTCCATAATCGAGGCTTCCTTCTCTCTCGAATGCCCTGTTGTCCTCCCGGTCAGTGCCATGGGCCTGGCAACTGTTTTCTTTGTAACCCTCTTTAAAGGTGTAATTGGGGCCCGGCCAGTGTAGCTCAATGGGTAAGCATCAGCCTGTGAACCCAGGAGGTCATGGTTCAATTCCCAGTCAGGCACATGCCTGGGTTTCGGAATTGATCCCCAGTGTGGAGCGTGCAGCCTACCGATGATTCTTTCTCATCATTGATGTTTACCGTTATCCCTCCCTCTCCCTTCCTCTCTGAAATCAGTAAAAATATATTTTAAAATAAAAAATCAATAGATAAAGGCGTAATTAAGCAGGTAGCTGTATTTGTACCCTTGTTTTCTTTTTCATGGGATGAGTAGAGCTAGATCCTATAATGTGGGCAATATTAGTATGTCTTAGGCCAGTGGTTGGCAGACTCATTAGTCAACAGAACCAAATATCAACAGTACAATGATTGAAATTTCTTTTGAGAGCCAAATTTTTTAAACTTAAACTTCTTCTAACGCCACTTCTTCAAAATAGACTCGCCCAGGCCATGGTATTTTGTGGAAGAGCCACACTCAAGGGGCCAAAGAGCCGCATGTGGCTCTCGAGCCACAGTTTGCCAACCACGGTCTTAGATCAATGTCATACTGATCTCCCAAATCTGGACCTACTTCCTACCACCATATGGAGGTGTTAACTGTGTTAACTGTGCTGTCACTCAAACTTATGAAATCTCCCTGAACTCACGATATCCCTGTCTTTTAAGGACCAAAGAAGTCTTGAAAGCCTAAGCATCCCATGTGAAAGGAGTATTAGCTAACTGGTTTGGAAGTGAGTAGGCTTAATTCATAACTAAACACCATAGGTAGTGTATGTTTTGCATATTTGTATATATCCTTGGATTATTCTTTTTTGTGTGTTCTGCTTCATATATCTATGCTCATTCAGAATAATTTATATATAATTTCATATTATGACCTATAAAAATATAAAGCAAAAGGACTTTGCATGATGTTTGTTTTCCTTTATCCCATGTTACAGTTGAAACATTGGTATTTCTTGGGAAAGTAATAGAAAGCTAAAACTATGCTTGCCTTCAGTTTCCACCAAGTGAAATAAAAATATCCTTCACTGCCGAAACCACTTTGGCTCAGTGGATAGAGTGTCAGCCTGCAGACTGAAGGGTCCCGGGTTCGATTCCGGTCAAGGGCATGTATCTTGGTTTCGGGCACACCACCAGTTAGGGGGTGTGCAAGAGGCCGCTGATCAATGTTTCTCTCTCATTGATGTTTCTAACTGTCTATCCCTCTCTCTTCCTCTCTGTAAAAAAAAAAAAAAAAAATCAATTTTATATATATATATATATATATATATATATATATACACACACACATATATATATATCCTTCACTATGCTTTGTGTCCCGAGGAACTGAATTTGTCCCCCACATAAGATGAGGATCTTAAAGATGATGCCACAGTCTCTAGTGTCCGCTCGGTGTGGAAGAGTGGATTGCAGTAATAGTGCGCGTTCCGAATGGGCCTCACCCAACATTGGCTTCTCCTGAAGATTTTGTCCCCCCAACTTTAAACAGATTACATTAAAACTGGAATATCACAGGATACTAAATACCGCTTTGAATGCACACGCTTTACTATTGTTTTATGAAATGCCTTCCTATTACAACAGAACGACCCTTTACTCAAATAATGACGCAGCATAGCTGCCTGGTGAAGTGTGTTTTCTGTTTGATAAGTGCCATGCTAAACTTGAAGGCCTTCACAATAAACCTTCAGCAGTTTTACAAAACTAATATTAGCACTTTATTCTTCCTGACAGATTCTTAATTGTGAATTTTTAAAGGAAGACCTTTTAAGTTGAACTAGGCCAGAGAACATGGGACTGTTTACATTGTGGAACCTGTTTAATTTTTTGCCTCGAAGCCATGGCCGTTCCCATTATTTTTTCATCCGCAACTGTTCCTTCCATACTCGATATTCAGTGTGTTTACCACAGAATCTTTGGTGAATAAAGCAATTGTTTCTCTTACTACAGCAAAGAAGCTTTATTCTTCCTAAAACCGAAATATCTTCTGCTGACGGTTAAAAGACGGTGGCTTCCAAAAGCTATTAATGCTTTTATGACATTCCTTGTCTCTTTTCTCTTTCCTGAGATGAGCGGACAAAGAAGTTCACGAGCAAGTCCCCTCTAATAACGGGGGGCATTTTAGTCCACATGGTTCAGCTTTTACCCATGACCCAGACTGAAGTCAAAGAAATAAGTAGTTACTTCTGTATCATTTCAGGGAAAGGAATAAATTCCACAGGCGTCTTAATAATAGGTGCAGTATTTTCAGTCAAGATTGCAGGAAAGCAGTGGGGGGATCCGAAGGCTTGGCAAGGGAGATACCGCCAATGAAAGATGACTTTGCATTCATTCCCTTCGGAAGCCACTGAGAAGTGACGGGAAAGTCAATGCACAAACGCAAAAGGGAGGGAGAGGGAGAGGGAGAGAGAGAAGAGAGAAGAGAGTAAAGAGAAGAGAGAGGGCTTGTAATAGAGTGATATTACATACACACACACACACACACACACACACACACACACCAGCAACAACATTTGGGAATCTGAAACCTGGGTGCTCGGTAACACTTTCAGACAATCCAAGAAAGTTCAAACTGGGAGTGAAGAACACCAAGAAAGATTTGATAGCCTGAATTTCGCCGAAACTGGTTTGGCTCAGTGGATCAAGCGTCGGCCTGAGGACTTAAAGGTCCGAGGTTTGATTCCGGCCAAGAGCATGTACTATGGTTGCGGGCACATCCCCAGTGAGGGGTGTGTGCAGGTGGCAGCTGATCGATGTTTCTCTCTCATTGATGTTTTTAACTCTCTGTTGCTCTCCCTTACTCTCTGTAAAAAATTAATAAAAATATATATTTTTTAAAAAGCCTGAATTTCTGGAAGCTGCAGAGTCGATAAGGAAGATGGGATAAAGGAGTGACAAAACACAGAAAGCCTGCTGGAGAAGTCCTCAGTTTTACACAGATGGATGGCTCCCAGGTCCACCCCAGCTGAAGGCAAGATAGATGACCTCTGACCCTGAGGGCCTGGGCCCAGCACGGAAGGGCGTGCTGGGCAGGGAATAGGGATATAGTGACTGTGGGCACCTGGAACCTTCTGCCCCGCTTCCCTTTGGAGCACCGGTAGTCAGCTACCCGTGCACCCTTTGCCCTATTTTTAGCAAATGGTGATTGGCATCATTGGAATTATGTAACATTTTATCATTTTTATCAGTACTATTTACGTTCAAATAAGTACATTATAGTAATCATCATTCTTGAGTTTTGCAGGAAACAATAAGCTGAAGGTTATAAAACCTCAAATTTCAAAAACTATCTCTCTTTCAGTAACAGGATAGACAAGTGCTTATTCATTCTAAACCTTAGTTTCTCCATGTTATCTAATGGGGATGAAATTTTAGCTAATCTCCTAGGTTGTTAGGAGAATTAAATGAGATAATAACATGTACAGTACCTACTACATAACACTACCTAAGCTCTCACCTAGCGGGGATTTTATTGATATTATTGCTATCATTTTGATCATCTGTGCCTGACCTTCTGAAATGGCTCTGAGTTTTGTATTTCTTGGCTTTTGTACGTACGTCCCCTCTCTGTCTATCTCTGCCGGCATTGGTCCAAGAGGAGGTCAAAGGACAGGTCTTGCTGTCCATAGATTCCAGCACAGTAATGTGCATGGGAATGTTTTACAACTTTGTAGCAATCGTCTTTATTTTGACTTGGAATGGAATAAAAATAAATGGATTCTTTTCTCGGCCTAAGGTTTGGGAGTTGTGTTTTAGGTTAGCACTGAAGTCTGAGCTGTTTCCTTGTTCCCTGTCTGGTGTTTGCCTTGGAGTGGTAGAATCCTTGGACCCGTGCTTCGCAATAGACCCAGACATGCTCCAGCTGCCAGTTACGCTGTTCTGGTTATTTTTTGCAGACGTGTGGGGCTACTACATGCTCTTTTGCCTTCTTTTTTTTGCATTGCTTTTGCAAACTCCAAGAGCCCATGGATTCCGAGTTGTTAACATGGAGATTTCGACTTGGATAATGACCCTGGTTGGGGCAGATAAAAGTGTTACCAACTGTAGTCTGTGAGCTGTTATCAATCTTCAACGAGGGTAGAATTTTGTGGAAAAAGAAACAATGGCTGGGGCTTAGTTGCAGCATTTCATCTGCATTGCATTTTCAGCTGTGGATTTTGAGCCATTACATGGGTTTTTGACTCTGCCAGTTGTGAGTTAAACAAGCAGGACCACACAGTTTTTCTGGCCGATGGAAAAGATTTCAATGTAAACTTTGTGGTCTAGCCAAGTTAAATCTAGCACTTGATTTAAGCGCAAGGCACATGGTTGATGAATTAACGTTCAAAAGCAAGCTCTTCTAAGCTTGTTGATTACTTGTTGATCCTGGGCTGTTACCTCTAATTGTCATGCGTTAATTATTAGCATCTGGGCATCAATTTTGTCTTTTTTCCAACAGTTCTTATTTCATCTGATTTAATCCTATATATAGCATTTTGTCAAGTACCAGCATTTTTCTTTTGCAGCTCAGGAGACTTAGACCCAAATTAATGATGTGAATTTGCTTCATTCACTCATTCATTCTTTCATTTAAACAGAATGGAAACTAGTGAGGTTTTTTTATTCTTATTTGAACATATTTTCCCAAGGATATTTTTCCATTGATTTTTTAGAGAGAAGAGACAGCAAGAGAGAGAAACATTGATGTGAGAGAGACACATTGACTGGTTGCCTCCTGCATTCGCCCCTGCATTGAGCCTGCTGTGGAGATACCTTTGACTGGAATCAAACTCAGAATCCTTCAGTCTGCAGGCCAATAATCTATCCACTGAGCCAAACCGACTAGGGCTCAAATACATACACACACACACACACACACACACACACACACACACTAGAGGCCCATTGCATGAAGATTTGTGCAAGAATAGGCCTTCCTTCCCAGCCACTCTGAGCCTGTGTGTGCAAATTTAACCCACCAACTTTGTTGGGTTAATTTTCATACTCACTGCCGATTAGCTGATGTGTGCCACGGAGGTATGGTCAATTTGCATATTTCTCTTTTATTAGTGTAGTTTTTTTGTTTTTTTAAAAGTGCAGTTCAGATTCAGTGTAAAGAGCTCAATTTCATTTTAGGCCTCTTCTAGGGATTACCCATCTGGGAAATTATTAGGACTCACTCTTTGTGATATACATCACCCATGGAGCTAGTCACAGAGAGTGATTAGACTTTTGTCTCATTTTGAATGTTGGGACCTCGGAAAATGTCGAGATCTTACAAGCAAAGAGCAGCTACTTTTCTGACACAGCCCTGGGCCATGCATAGACATCATAGGCCTGTCATCGGCCTGTCATTTCCCTGTGGCTATTGTTCCCCAAGCGAGGGATGCTGTCCAGTGTCTTTAGCATATGCAGTCTCGGATTGTGTCTCCATGGGGGAAGTGTTGCAGAAGCTCATTGATTATAAAAGTGTCCTATGGTTCCTATATAATCAGACACCCTAGCATGCAACAATACAGTAAAATTAAAAGGACATCCAAGTAGTTTATCTTGAACTCCTTAAATTACTTTTATATTGATTTGAGGAAGAAAAATTTTTGAATATGCTGACTGAATTCAGATGATAGTTTTCTGCTGCTGCTTCTGGGAAAAAAAATGAATATTTCCAAAATAAACTTTCATAGAAAATGAGTTTGCAAATTTTTCTTATGACTTAAATGAGAGAATTCTTCATTCCTTATGTGGTAATGGAAATACTCAGCAACCTCACAGCACAAAATTTTAATTTTTTAAAATATAAATTTCTTGTAAAACCTGTGAAAACACGATTTTCTTTAAAAATTCTGAAAATACTTTCTGTATACTGAGAAGACAGGTGAATACTGTTTTAAACATTAATTCAGTATATTCTTATCAAATCCTCGGGTTTATTTTTTTCAAGGATGTGGATTAAATCATACCAACCTTGACACTTTGGATTTTATAAGTATATTTATAGAAAAATGTGTTGAGAAAAAAAAATTGTGAATGGTATTTGTTCAAGGACTTAGCTGATACTTTATCTATGCAGAGTTTTCTTTGGATTTCCAAAAGGTTTCGGGAAATGATTTGAACTTGGGGGGAAAAAAAATGTGGTGGAAAGGTTCCATAGAAATGTCAAGATTGGCTAAGATTGACCTTGTCACTTGTGGGGGATTCAGACAAAGGGACCTCTGTGGCAAGAAGACTGTCTGTGTATCGGGAGCTCATTGGAATTTCTTTCCTGGCGGAGAAGAGTGATATGAACGACCAGAACAGGGCACAATAGCTGTGTTTGTGCTTGTCGCCGAGGTCGCCCTGTCATGTAACACCCACTTCTTCTCCTCCTGCTTCTTGTGTAGATTCAATGCCCAACACTTCGTTAGACACATTTTCATTTGCATTTGTGCGTGCACGTAGATATCTTTGAAAAATCTGCCAGGAAGAAGATGTTTTCCAAGAAAACATATAAAGTGGATAGCCATTTTCTCAAGTAGAAACCTTGCTTGAGTCCATTCCATTGAAAAGACAGCAGGAATGATTAAGCCACGAAATTATTCTCTTGGATTTCGCTAACGTAGCATTAACTTGAAGATGTTTAAGAGGGCTTTTAAAAAATTTTATATAACATATTTGGCCATCTTTCCTTTCGTTTTAGATATCTGGTAGAGTTATTTGAAAATTCACATTTTATGGGTTTTAAAACAGGTCATATAGGGGCGAAGAGTTTGGTTCCCTTGCCTGTGTTCCTGCCGCCCCTGGAGTCACTCTAATCAAATGCCTCCTGTGTGAACCTTTGCTTAGCCCTTTATTCCTTTTTCTTTTTCGGTCTTCCTGGGCAGTATCCTGTTTACGTCCACAAAACAGCTTTTGTGATAGGAGTGTAATTTTATTAATCTAGAATATCAGAATATCATCTCACCAACGTATTAATAAACTCAGAGATCAGGATATCCTTTTGTAGACATTGCTGAGAAGTGCACACTAGTTGACTTTTTTGCTTTTTGCTTGCTAAGTATCCTTTCCAAATGAGAGGGGGAAATGTGTCATTATTTAGACTCCAAACACCCTTCCCCTTCACGATGTACACTAACACATTCTTCTGGGCTCTTTGAAGCACCTTCTACTTGGAAACTCAGCTGTTCCAACTGGAGAAACGTTGGCTTGCGTTGGCCTGTTTTATCGCAGACTTTCCTGGCATAAGCGAATTCCTAACTTGAAAACTCGGTTTTTATTGATCGCATTTCTCTGTCCTGAGGCTGGAGCAAGGAATCGCGTCTCGTCTTAGGCAGATGGTTTCATTCCCCTGCATGTCAGCAGCTAAGTGAGCTTTCCACGAGCTGACCTTGATCAGAATAACCACAGAATCTAAACCCCAGGGCGCTGAGGTCCATGCCTGCGGTGAAGCTATCACCAGCGCTCGCAGGAGAATTACTGATTCCCACCAGTGCTTTTTCTAGACATTCTCCCCGTGGTATATGAACTTGGGAAGTTGGTCTCACAGAGGGTGGGCTTTCCAAGCAAGCGATACCTTAGGTGCAGAGTCTGACTTCCATTAGGGCCTGGATGTGGCAAGAACCCTTTAGGAATGGTACGAAAAATGAAAAACACATTGCCAGGATTTTATTTTTTAATATGAGAAAGATTGGCTCCAGTAGAGATGTGAATAACCTACTAATGGCAGGCTAATATGTGAAAGTGGTTTTCTGAGCGTGAACATCTCGGCTATGAAAACCAGCTGGGCCAGGGGCTCCGGAGGCAGAGCTGGCTTCTCCTTTCCTCCCGGGAACAGTGAACACCATGTTGGAGGAAAACGTGCTGTAACATTTTAATAATCGCAGTGGATGCGTTTCTTTTAACAAGCTTGGGATTGAGTTGCAGGCCGTGTTCGACAGGGTGAACGTGGGCTGTGTCCAGGAACCCCGCTCCGGTCCATGTGAAATGCCTGCAGCTTCCCGGGTGAGCTGTGTGCATCCCCGTCAGGGCGCGGCCCGCTGTGGGTTCATCTGGAGCAGGCCACCGGGCTGGGCTTGGGTCCAAGAAACAGTGGGCGAGAGGTCCCGCCCACCACCGCCCAAAATAATACATAGGCATGGTGAAAATTTCCAACTCTGCCAAAGGCTATGCAGTGCGACGGGCCCCAGTACAGCTGGTTTGCGGTGTGCTCTGCATACACAGTATGGTGGTTTAAATACAGTCACCTACCATGCCATTGTCATGCACCATAACTAGTTATTTTTCCTTTACTCTGCAAAGAGCCAGAGTCTTAAATGAAGAATAACACTGGCTATCTTTTTTCTTTTTCTTTTTTGATATATTTTATTGATTTCAGAGAGGAAGGAAGAGGGAGAGAGAGATAGAAACATCCATGATGAGAGAGAATCATGGATCAGCTGCCTCCTGCAAGTCCCCAAGTGGTGATTGAGCCCATAAACCGGGCATATGCCCTTGACCGGAATCGAAACTGGGACCTTTCAGTTTGCAGGCTGACGCTCTATCCATTGAGCCAAACCGGCTAGGGCAACACTAAGTATCCTAAAAAAAAAAAAAAAAAACAAAAAAAAAAAACTTTTTTTTTTTATTCAATACTCCTCAAATGAGCCAAGGATTCTTCTACATAATATTTTGTAATTCAGGAACTTTAAATAAGTAGTTTTACATGAATTATGAAATCTATTTTCTTGGGGAGATAGTCATTGCTCTAAATATGAGATTTTTCTTGAATCTTATTTTTTGATAAATTATTGTGGGTGAGTTGGTTTGGGTTTTTTTGTTTTGTTTTGTTTTGGTTTTTTTGCAGCATAAGGTATACAGCAGCTACTGTGTAGCAGACATTGGAAATATAACAGTGAACATGAGATGCAAGATCCTTGGTAGACATACACTCAACAGGTGCCTGACTTACTGGGTTCTCCATGAAACAGGACCTCGGCCTGGCTTCCGGAACTAGGGAAGTGACCTTCCACTAACCCTTACTTCCCCTACTTTCCTCAGATGCTCTCTCCTCAGATTAATCTCATAGGATTAGGGGTCTTTAATAGATGTTTTAATTCAAATATAGTTCGGTCTAGTCTCTCACTACATACAGAACTACCATAGTAGTCATATGTTGTTATTTTATAATTTCAAGTAACTTCATTAAAGGAGCAACTGGGATGGATGGAATTGAGCTTAATAAACCAACATTTCTGCAATGTAGTGAAATGATAATTTATAATACGGAGATCTTTATTTAAAGAATAACAGCTTGGATTATGTCATGGCTCAAAATGCTAAACATTCTTCTAGTTTGAATGCATAATTCTTCGATTTCCTTGCCTCTGAATTATTTATAAGTCCTGGGATTTGGATACTATCTAGCTTAGGGAAAAGTCAATAGTGAGTTATATATTTATATGACTTAAACGTGCAAACACTGTCAGAGGGCATACACTTACACTGTGAGATGTCCTGCTCACCCTCCTATCCCCCTTACCTTCTGTTAATGTATTAGATGTCTTGTTTTTCCTTTTGGAATCTCCTTATGCAAATACAGGCCAGCACAAGTGGTTTCTTATTGTTCTACCTTTTTAAGAAAGTAGCGTGCTGACCATATACATTATTCTGCATCTTTTCTCTGTCATGGGAGTAAACATTTAAGATCCTGAGAAGAGTAAGTGTGCCCACAGATGACTGATTTGCTGCAGTGAGATGGGAACCAGGTTGCTATATTTTGTCTGACACAGTAGCATCTAAGAACTATGGTAACTTCACTCTAAAGCAAGCATGTCAAACTCAAAGGCTAACGGGCCAAATAAAAGGCATACAGCCCATGGGCCCTGAGTTTGACATGTTTGCTCTAAAGCAGTGATTCTCAACCTTTCTAATGCTGTGACCCTTTAATACAATTCCTCATGTTGTGGTGATCCCCCACCATAAAATTATTTTCGTTGCAACTTCATAATTTTGCTACTGCCATGAATCTTAATGTAAATATCTGTGTTTTCCCGATGGTCTTAGGCTCTACAGCAGCGGTTCTCAACCTGTGGGTCGCGACCCCTTTCACAATTACAGTTATGAAGTAGCAACGAAAATAATTTTATGGTTGGGGGTCACCACAACATGAGAAACTATATTAAAAGGTCGCGGCATTAGAAAGGTTGAGAACCACTGCTCTGAAAAGACTGTAATGAACAATGGTTAGCAATGGAAAACAAAACGCAGGATGAAACGTTACTGGAATTACTATTATTTGACTGAAAGAAGAGAAGGTTTGGGCATTATTACTTTATAAATGAGAAAGGAAAGCTCAAAGGGAGGTAAGATAAGTTGTGGCTCTGAGTGGGGACCTGCACTCAGGTGTTGAAGGCTCTGTTCTCCTGCTGCAGGACTGGACACCTTTGTGAGTGACATACGATGTTGCTACTCCTCATCTGTGCATTCCGTATTTGTGAATTTGCCTACCACTAAAATTTATTTATAATCCTTAAATCAATACTTGCTGTGCTTTTGCATTCAGACGTGCATTCTATTTAATGCCACCTTTTTGTGGATTTTTTTTTTTTTTTTCCTGGTGGTGATTTTGCTATTCAAAATGGTCCCCAAGCATAGCATTGAAATGCTGTCTTGAGTTTCTAAGAGCAGGAAGGCTGTGATGTGCCTCATGGAGAAAATGTGTGTGTTAGATAAGGTTTGGTCAGGCCACAATTACAGTGCTGTTGGCCATGAGTTCAATGCTAAGGAATCAACCATAGTATTAAATAAAATGTCTGTAAACAAAAACACATATAGCCTGGCCAATGTGGCCCAGTGGTTGAGGGTTGACCCATGAACCAAGAGGTCATGGTTGGATCCAGGTCAGGGCACATGTTCAGGTTTTGGGCTTGGATGCCTGTAGGGGGTGAGCACAGGATACAGCCAATCGATGATGTTTCTCTCATCAATGTTTCTATCCCTCTCACTTCCTCTCTCTGTAAAGATCAATTAAAACAAATTTAAAGTCAGTGTCACCTATAGATTTAAAAAACAAACAAACAAATACCACACATAAAACAAGGTTATGCATTGATCCGTTGATGAAAATGCTGTGATCAAAGGCTTGTAGGAGCCTAACCCTGTGTTTCCACTATGAGCAATGGTTCAGCCTCCAGAATTTCAGTGTTAACAATCCTATATAATAAAAGCCTAATGTGCTAAGTGTCGGTTGTCCAGCCATCCATTCAACCAATCAAAGCATAATATGTTAATGATATGCTAAGGCTGCTCAACCACTTGCTATGATCACCAGGGGACAGTTGACTGGTCAACCAGTTGCTATGATGTTCACTGATTACCAAGGGGCTTTCCCCAGCAAGCTATTTTGCATATTAACTCTGTCATGGAAGTTAACCTTCCATGTCCCTCCCTGGCCCTGATTGTGCACCAGTGGTGTCCTTTAGCTTGGCCTGCACTCTCTCACAATCTGGGACCTCTTAGGGGATGTTAAAGAGCCGGTTTCAGCCTGATTCTTCAGGCCAGGCCAAGGGACCCCAGTGATGCATGAATTCATGCACCAGGCCTCTAGTAACTTTATAAAACGTGAGAGGCCCGGTGCACGAAATTCATGCATGGGTAGGATCCCTAGGCCTGGCTGGCAATCAGGGCCAATCTATGGGGTGACCAGCGGAGCAATTGGAGGCCCCTGCTGGCACCCATTTTGGCCAGCTTGGTGCCACCCACTTGCCTGTCCCACTGTTGCAGCTGCTTGTCGCCTCCTTCTGTAGGGTAACCGGCAGGGTAATTAGAGACCCCCACTGGCACCCTCATTGGCTGGCCTGGGGCCTGCAGGCTGGGGGCAGCTCCTGCATTGAGCATCTACCCCCTGGTGGTCAGTGTGTGTCATAGCGACTGGTCATTCTACCGGTCCTTCCACAGTTCAGTCAATTTGCATATTAAGCTTTTATTATGTAGGATAACTACCATAAATAATGAGAACCAACAATAAATGCAGAATTCCTTGCTAGCTCTATTTGGATTTATTTCTTCTTATTCTACCCCTAGATACAGCAGGATTGATTTTAATTAGATGTAAAGGGGAAATTTTTCCCAGTAACGAAATAACAGAGGACCTTTTCACTCTCAAAAGGCATCCCAATTTGGAGGATAAATTACATGGTGATGTCTGCCAGTTGTGAGAATGATTCTTAGTTTCTATCAGCTAATTATCTAATCAGTAGTTACTTCTGAAAATATGAGTTAGGGTGACTGACTTTTTTTCTCTTCAAGGCCCAAGTTGAAAAATCTCTCCTCCTAGTTTTGGAAATGAAGAGGAACAGGTTGAGTATTCAGATGTGGCATGAAGCTGTGTGCTGTTCACTCATTTCATTTCCTACTTTATGAAAAAGAGTAGCATGGTGTCCAGGTTATGTCTTTCCCACTGGTTAGTTCTTCCTCTAGTGAAAACTTGTGGGAAACACTACTACAGAAACTCTACAAGATCAGGGTTTTGTTAAGAAAGTTTCCATGAAACTCATCTTAAACTTTAACCCCACTGGAAGAGTCAGGGTGCCTGTGGACTCCATTGGATGGAAGCAAGTGTAGACTGGTGACTGATGTCACTGCTCCTGAAGCATGATCAGGACCCTCCTTTCTCCTGGAGATCTTTTGGAAAAGCATTATTTGTCTTTCTAGTTGGGATGCTGTTAATACTCACTGATGTAGAGGAACTTGTCATCAGAATACAGTGTGTTCAGCCAGGTGCTGTTAATACTCTCTTATGGCCTTAATTGAGCAATACACTTTGAAGTGTCCTTCTTCATTATGTTCATTCACAGGTGAGTTTTTTAAAAACATATCTATTTTTAGAGCAGTTTTATGTTACAGCAAAAATGAAGGTCACCTACACTAAAAAAAGAGAAAGATGCAAATTGACCATATCTTCAAGATGCCCACCCCAGCCAATCAGGAGTTAGTATGCAAATTAACCCAAAAAGATGGTGGGTTAATTTCCATACACAGGGGCTGAGTGGCTGAGGATGAGATGCTTGTGTTGTCACTATGGCAATGATACAGGTGTTCTGCACCACCCCAGCCACTCCAGGCCTCTGGGAAGTGTGGGAAGGTGGAAAGGCAGCTCCGGGCCAGAGCAAAGGCGATGCGAGCAGCCCTGGGAAGGAAGGCCCATTCTTGCACAATTCATGTGCATTGGACCACTAGTGTATCGATATTTCCCATATACTTCTTGACCTCCCATCAGCACAACCCCTCTCACTATCAGCATCCCCATTGAGTGTTACATTTGTTGCAATGAAGGAACCTACATTGACCCATCATTGTCACCTGAAGTCCTAGTTTACACTCCAATTCACTCTTGGCATTGTACACTCTGTGTGCTTTGACAGATGTGTAATGACATGTAGCCACCATGATAGTGGCATGCCGAATAGTTCCATTGCCCTAACACTCCTCTGCGTATTCTCTGTGTACTCACTGTGCATATGTCATCTGTTCATTCCTCCCGCTCCCCAAGCTTCCGGCAGCCACAGATCTTTTTACTGTCTCCATCATTTTGCCTTCAACAGCAGCGTTGAGTTCTTGGTGGTTATCTGTCCCACGTGCGCCGTACCTTTTCAAATGGCTGACAGAATGTCTAGAATCACTGCTGAACTGGCAGTTAGATATATAGGGGCAGTTCAAAAGGTGATGACATATTTGGGAGTGGTTGGCGTATAGATGGAATTTAAGCGGTGGTGATGGAAAAAAAAGAATGGAGAGACAGGAGAAAATGCTGAGTGCCAAGCCCTGGGGCCTTCCAACACTGAGAGCTTGGAGAGACGGGGGTGGGAGGAGGGTAATAAAAGGAGTCTGAGAAGGAGCAATGCGTGGGGCTGAGGAAGCATTCAAGATTCCTAAACACGAGTTTAATCTCAGTGCAGGCCTTTTGAGGATTCAGTGTCTGTGAGATACAGAATTCTACACAGGAAGTAGTTGCAGGAGGGTCGCTTTTCTGTGGGATCATTGGGTGAATGATACGCTCTCAGAACCCCTTTGTCTGGGCCTGACTTTCTTGAGGTCAGAGGAGGATCAGCCAATGGGCATCACCTCCAAACAGTGTGGAGAGGTGAAGCGATTCGGCCTGAGTGGCCATGGTGCTGCTGCTGAAGCTCCGCTGGGGCCGTTGGACATCGGCGTGTCTTCGTGGTTCCATTCGCTTTTCTGAGTGAAGCACAGCTTGTGTTGAAAGACAGGATGGCCTAGGATCCAGATGTGTAGAACACGTAAATTCTCCGGGACACATTTCCATCTCAAAATTTTTTCCTTTTTTCCTCTACAAAATGAACCTTTCAAGGTTTGTTTTGGTCATTTGTGGTTATTTAATTTACAAAATTATTAGTTTTAGAAAAGCACTTTTTATTGAAAAAAAAATAAAAAAGGTACCTGTTTTTATAACTTTACATGGCTGTTGTATAAGGGACAGACGGCACTTTGCTAACATGGACTTGAAGTAAAATGCTAATAAGGCTCATAACTTAGCCTTTGTTCATACCCATTTTTATATATGCGGTAGCCAAAGTCAACACTGGAGAAACTGTTAGGGCTTTACAGCACAGTGTACTTATCATCAGAACACAGAGTGTTCAGCCAGGTGCTGTTAATACCCTCTGATGGCCTTAAATATGCCATTTCAAGAGAATTTATTAGTCAGGTTTCCATGGACTTTTTCCCCCCCTCCTTCTCCAACCTCGCTAAAAATTCATTAGGGTCCTACCATGGGCTTTTGCCAGCATGCCATAAATAATTGGACTTAGTTTCTCATCTAGTTTTTTCTGGCTCAGATTATGAATATAAGTTGACGAGAATTTTTTACCGGTTTCAGTTCACCAAGATTGCATTAAAATTATGAAGAGAAGGCTGGGTATAATTTTTCTTCCCTATATTCCTTCTGTAACTGAACTGTGAAAGTTCCCAATGAATTACAGTTCTTACAGAGATAGCAGTTATTGCAGCTTGCAAATTCCAAAGCCTTTACAGTGAAAAACACACATTTTACAGCCCTCCATTTATTAAATCTGGATGCTAATTGTCGTAATTAATTCTTCTTCACAGTTTAAATAACATTTAGTAGGTTAATAAAACTTATATTCCTTTTTTAAATGTTTTTATTGATTTCTTTTTTTTTAGGTAGAGGGGAAGGGAGAGGGAGGGGAAAAGAGGGAGAGAAAGAGGGAGAGAGGGAGAGAGGGAGAGAGGGAGAGAGGGAGAGAGAGAGAGAGAGAGAAGAGATAGACATTGATTGATCTCACTGGGGATCAAGCCTACAACCCGGGTATGGGCACTGATGGGGAGTCGAACCAGCGACCTCTTGGTGCTTAGGATGACGCTCAACCAACTGAGCCACACCTTTGTGGGGACTAGAAATAGTGATTTCAGAAACCTTTCTGACTTGGATGGAAATCAACATCTTCTCAAGTATTTCTTGGCCACTTTGTCATTTGATGATGATGATAATGATGACAACAACATCTACCACCATTTATTCAGCCCCGTATGCCACATACTCTGCTAAGTTCTTGCTATGTTTTGTGCTTTTTAATCCTTGCTGAGACCTATGTAGGAGGTAGTGTTACATCTTTTTTAGCAGATGAGAAAGAGAGTTTAAGTTGCACTCACGTGGTAAATACACTCCTACTAAGTGATAAGCCAGAATTCAGGCCCAAATCGGACTTCAGAGCCTTCTCTAGCAGGGCCCAAATCCCAATCCCTGCCTTGGCAGCCAGGTCACAGGACGGGTGGAGATGGTTCTGAGTGGTGGGGCCACTACAAATGGGGGTGGGGGAGAGTGCAGCCCCAGCCACTGTGGCTGTTGTGAGAATATGAGCTCAGAGTTGTGATCTTCTGATATTTCAAGGAAAATGGGAAATCTGGACATGTGGGTGTAGCCCCTTGATTTTTAAACGTTGGGAGCTCATTCAGGTTTATAAAATGCACATGTGTAGGGCAGTTCCCCTCAGCCACCTGTTTGAGAGCTCTGGTACTCATTGTGTTGGTTAGATCATTGGGTCTAAATTAGCCTGACTTAATCCACGGGCCTGGTGCCCAGGCACAGAGTCACACTCCTGACGTTCCTCAGAGACCCTCTCTGTCCATTTAGCAAGTGTCAGAGGACCAAGCAGGGGAGAATGTTTTAACATATTCAAGCAATCGCTCTCACTGGTCTTAGGGAAATGAAGCATCAGGACTTTCCAAATGCCTATACCTCCCTCTCTAATATTATGTCATTTAGGCATTAAATTCAGTTGTGTAATTTTGGCCACACATGTTTATCTTTCTTTCATCCCCACCCTCTCTGTTAAAATTAGATGGGCACTCAGTTAAATAATAGTTCTTTGTCAAATTTTTGATATTAGAGAAAATAAAGGATAAGGTAGATTTGGTTTTGTTTATTTAAAAAAATATATATATATACATATATATATATATATATATATATATATATAGAGAGAGAGAGAGAGAGAGAGAGAGAGAGAGAGATTTCAGAGAGAACGGGAGAGGGAGAGAGAGAGAGAAACAGCAATGATGAGAGAGAATCACCGATCACTGCCTCCTGCATGCCCCCTGCTGGGGATCGAGCCTGAAACCCTGGCATGTGCCCCTGATCAGAATCAAATCTGGAACCCTTCTGCCAGCCGATGCTCTACCCACTAAGAAAAAGCAGCTAGGGCTAGATTTGCTTTTTATAGTATTAACATTGAAATAAAAGCAATGCTCTTTAAAAAAAAAAAAATGTATACTACAATACATGTCCACACTCATTTTCTCGTATTTTCCCCCTGATTAAACAGTTAAGAAACTTGAGTTGGCCCCCAGGTATTATCTGGCAAGAAGATAAAGTTGCTACAGAAAACTGAAAAATACTTAAATTAAAAAAAAAGTGTGTGTGTGTGTGTGTGTGTGTGTGTGTGTATGAGAAATGCACCTTGTAAAAGCACAGAAAAGAAAGATGGTGAAGGAAACTATTTCCATGCTGAATCTCCGGAGGTTTTAATATAGTGGCAGTGCCCTCAGCAGGAAGTCATGGTTTAATAGTGAGGAGTCCCCTACCTATAATACTCTTAGCATCTTCTTTTTTACCACTGTGTGTCATAGGGTAGAGAGTGACGTTAGGCTTGAAAGTCTAAGCATTAGTAATGGCATCCCTTTCATCTTGTTTTTAAAGGTCTTTCTAAGAGGCAATGATTAGATTGTTTACCTCTGTCCCTACACCTGCAGCTACACTTAAACTGTCCAAGTATGACTTAGCCTGCACAGGTACCTCGGAGTGTGAAAGCTGCCTATCATAGGTCATTGCCACTGTTTCTACCTGCAATTTCAGCTGTCCATTCATTTCCCAAGGACATAAAGTACTTCCCTCTTTTTTTTTTCTGTTGTTTATCCTCACACAAACCTTAAAAAAAAAAAAGTAACAGGAATTAATATACAGAAACCTGAAGATTTGTAAACTAGTACAAAGTGATATGTCTCAACAGTTGAGCTTTTTAATTCCTAGAGATAAAATAGCAAAGAGAAATTCTGCATGCTTTTTTATAAAGCTAGCGTATCGCTGATGACTGCCAATCATGTAACCTACAGATATGACTTTTTGTTTCAGAGACCACGTCTCCTGGAACAGTTCTTATAACTGAATTATGGCTTTTCCGTTAGCCAGAAAGAGAAAAGAAGCGAAAGGAAGAATGTATATTGTATGTTTTCCTTAGCTTTGTTTCAGAAAGAGGCCGGTGGGTATTTATTTTGCATAGCTGTAATGAGTTCTAAGAAAAGCCCTTGGACAAGCGCCTGCGGTTTAATGGAAAGACGCAGGAAAGCTCTTGGGAACCGTGGAACCCTGTGCACGGTCTAGTTAAGCCATCAGGTCTAATAACCAGTCACTGATTCTGGAGTTGAACTTCACGCCGGCCTTGTTCGCACTGGTGCCAAGGCATTTTCGGTTTCTGATGTAGCACAGAAACTCGAGTAGCTGCTGACAACCTGAGCGGTCACGTGTGCGGCAGGACCTGGATCCCACAGCCCTGGTGCTAGCAGCTCCCCTCCCCCGCAGGTGCAGCCTCCTGCATCCTTCCTAAACTGGAGGCCGTGCCCTCATGAAGGGATCCATCCTGCAATGCTCCCTCGAGTAAACGATACGCAGGCTGTTTCTTTAGTCTTTCTCTAATTTCTGCAGCTAGCTGGGAGTCAGCTCTGTCTCTGGCTGAAGTGAGGATGGGGACTGTGACTGAGAGCTACTCTTTTTTGGAGAAATAACCAAATGCAGTACATATAGGCCAAAGTCCAAATTAGCTTTTTGCAGGAGTTTCTAGGACAACTATTTTTTAAAACATTTTAAAAAATATTTTTTATTGATTTTTTTACAGAGAGGAAGAAAGAGGGATAGAGAGTTAGAAACATCGATGAGAGAGAGAATCATCGATCAGCTGCCTCTTGCACACCCCCTACTGGGGATGTGCCCGCAACCAAGGTACATGCCCTTGACCGGAATCGAACCTGGGACCTTTCAGTCTGCAGGCTGACGCTCAATCCACTGAGCCAAACCGGTCTCGGCTTTTTTGACATCTTAATAGTTGTGGTTGCTGAAACCGGTTTGGCTCAGTAGATAGAGCGTCAGCCTGCGGACCAAAAGGTCCCAGGTTCGATTCCGGTCAAGGGCATGTACCTTGGTTGTGGGCACATCCCCAGTAGGGGGTGTGCAAGAGGCAGCTGGTCGGTGACTCTCTCTCATCGATGTTTCTAACTCTCTATCCTTCTCTCTTCCCCTCTGTAAAAAATCAATGAAGTATATATATTAAAAAAAAAAAGATGTCAAAAAAAAAAAAAAAGGAGAAGGAGAAGGAGAAGGAGAAGGAAGAAAAGAAAAAGGAAAAGGAAAGTTAGAGAAGGATGAAGTCCCCACTTACAAGTGGTCACATCTCTATAATCCAGCCACTATGTCAAGGAATGACAGTTGTGGTGATCTAGTGTCAATATTCTCAGCCAGCAATAAGAGGATTCAGTACCGATGCAGTCCTTTTGCAGTATGTGGGTGCAGACTTGTAGTTGGCTTTATAACGCGGCCCAGAGAGCGGGCTGGGAAGGAACCAAGAGTCGGTGTGGGGTGCATCTGTGGGCTTTTCTTCGGGGAAGTTGTGTGGTTAGAAGCCAACAGGAGTTTGGTTTGGACATCTGGGTCCCATGGATGGATGCGAGGAAGGGGATGGTAGAACCAGCGTTCTTAATGAGGTTTTGGTAGATTCTTTAAAAGTGGTCTGGGCCCAGCTGTCCTGGCTCGGTGGTTGAGCATCGACCTATGAACCAGGCGATCAGGGTTCTATTCCCGGTCTGGGCATATGGCCAAGTTGCAGGCTTGATCCCCAGTGTGGGGTGTGCAGGAGGCAGCCGATCAATGATTCTTTCTCATCGTTGATGTTTCTCCCTCTCTCTTCGTCTTGAAAAAAAAGAAGAAGAAAAAAGTGCGTTGAAGCAGGAACAGGGGCCGGGGATACCACAAAGAGACGAATTCCGTTACAGAAGAGAAGATGTATGTATTGGGGCCAGGGTTTTGGTGGAGAAAAAAAAGGAAGAGGTGCGTGTATATAAAACAGAACAGGAACCTTGGTGAAATGTGAGTGACATGGTTTATAAATTACTGACTGGCAGCAGGAAATGTAGATTTAAGAAGTACATATGCTGTAGGGATGTCTCCAAAGGAGAACATGACATATTTTGTCATTCTATAATATATTCACTTGCTAAAGTTAAAAGCTGCCATCGTCTTAGTTGTGGTCGGATGCTAGCTGAGATTTTTGGAACATGTTGACCCTTCTGGGCTAAATGGCCATCCTTAGGCCTCTCTGACAGCCTTACGGGAGGGCGTAAAAAACAGACCTTGCTTAGCTTTCTAGAAATGAACCTCGCTCCTCTTACTAGAGAATCTTGTGTGGTGAAGAAGCTGAAAGCGGCCAGTTGTTGCTTGGGTCAAAGGCCTCTGCTGGGGACATAGTGTCTCCAGGCCTGTGGTGTGACTAGGGAGATCTTGGCTGGATTCCCTCTCTCTGACCCTACAAAGATGCTTAACATTCCCACATCGCTCAGCCCTCCAGATCCGCAGTGTGGTTTCAGATTGCGTTCCAGGAGGCCCGGAATTCCCGGAAGGCATGTGAGGGGCGGCCAGTTTGGGTGTCAGGGAAGCCAAACAACCGGACTCTGGACCCCTGCCCTTATTTCAGCCAGAACCGATCTTCCTTATGGTGTAAATCTTGGGCCTTGTCCTAAAGGGTCACTTGAAAAGAGGTGAAATACATATATAATCCATTTTCTGGGAAAGCAGGAAAAGAGAGAGCTGGACACATGAACAGAATTAGTAGATCACAGCTTTTACCCCTTCCGGCCATTTCCCAGAGGCTGTCCTTTTTATTGAAGCACTTTCTGGAGATAATATTTGATATACCGTGTAAATAACCCATTTAAGGTGTATCATTTAGTGCGTTTTTAAATATATTTACAGATCAAGCAAATATCACCACAGTCAACTTTACAACATTTTCACTCTCAGAAAGAAACATTCTATGTATTAATGCTCACTCCCCACACCCACACCCCAAACTCCCCAGTTCTGGGCAACCACCATTCTACTTCCTGTTTCTATGGAGTTGACTATTCTGGACATTTCATGTTCATGGAATCGTATAATACGTGGTCTATTATGACTAGCTTCTTTCACTGAGCATGATGTTTTCAAGGATCATTGCTGTTGTAACACGTGTCAATACTTGATTTCTTTTCCTTGCTGGGTAATATTTCATTGTGTGACTGTGCCACATTGTACTTATCCATTCATTAGTTGATGGACATTGAGCAGTTTTTTCTTTTTGCTATTATAAGTTATGCTGCTGTGAACATTTGTGTACAGGTTCTTGTGCGAGCATATGATTTCATCTCCCTTGGGTATATCCTAGGAGCAGGTCATGGGTTTCACACTTTGAGGAACTGCCAGGCTGCTTTTCTCTCTCTCTCTTTCTTTTTAAAATATATATTTTATTGATTTTTTATAGAGAGGAAGGGAGAAGGATAGAAAGTTAGAAACATCGATGAGAGAGAAACATCCATCAGCTGCCTCCTGCACGCCCCCTACTGGGCGTGTGCCCGCAACCAAGGTGCATACCCTTGACCAGAATCGAACCTGGGACCCTTGTGTCCATAGGCCTATGCTCAATCCACTGAGCCAAACTGGTCAGGGCCAACCTGCTTTTCTCTTCGGTGGATTATATGTGTGGGTGTGTGGCTGACCTCCTGGCCTTCTTCTCTGCCCCTCAATTCAGCCTTCAGTCCTATATCCTATCCTCTACCCGACCTATAGAGTTACTTCCCTAACATACGAGAAACCTCAGTGGCTCTCTGTTACTTAAGGACGGAAAGGAAATAGCTTCACATGGCACTGGGAGTTCTTCTCGGTCTAGGCCGAGGCTTGTTTATAATTTCTTCTTACAGTCATTGCCCAGTTTTTCTGTATCTTTCTGTGGTAGGTATTTTCCTTACACAAAGCCAGTGGTTCTTAAACTTTTTTTGAGTCATGAACGCCTTTGACAGACCCGAAGTCCCATCACACATTCCTCGGACACACCTGAGAGTTCCCATCTTGGCTTACATCACACCTCCTCCCCCATCCCCTTTGTCCTCCTTGGCAGTCACCTAATAGGAAAGTGTCTTGCCCTTTAAAATGTCTTTTAGGAGACCCAGAAGCAAAACTGTTTTGTT
Source organism: Pipistrellus hanaki (assembly GCF_964339955.1). Lineage (NCBI taxonomy): Eukaryota > Metazoa > Chordata > Mammalia > Chiroptera > Vespertilionidae > Pipistrellus > Pipistrellus hanaki. The sequence goes on from NC_140504.1 coordinate 17,511,444, forward strand.
TCATTTCACTGGTGGTGCTGAGAGGTTTTGTGTGGTCTTCCATTTGGGCCCCGGGGGAGTAGAACAGGGAGGGCTCCCCTCCCAGGAGGTCAGTGCCATGAAGGCAGGGACTTTTGTTGGGTTTGCTCTGGGTTTTATGTTCTGGGTGCCTAAAACGTCACTGAATGAATGAGTACAGAAGGGGAGCTGGGTCCAGAACCTCCAGCCTTCTGGAATTGATGTACCTCTACAGTCCAGCCCATGAGTAACCCAGGGGCTGGTGTGTAGATACAAGATATTGGTTATTGGTGAGTGAGCAGTAGGTTGGGGGGGAAGGGAGAGAGAGAGAGAGAGAGAGAGAGAGAGAGAGAGAGAGAGAGAGAGGGAGAGAGGGAGAAATCTAAAATGGATTAGGGGATGTATTAGTTTCCTATTGCTGCTATAACAAACTACTACACATTTAGCAGATTAAAACAACAATTATCTCTTAGAATCCTGAAGGTCAGAAATCTGAAGGCAATTTCAGATTGACTGGCATCGAGTATTGGCAGAGCTGACTCCTTCTGGGTCATAGGTCATCTGCATTCCTTCTCTGTGACCCTTTCTTCCACCATGAAAGCCAGCTGCATGCCATCTTCTTCGCTCTCTGCTTCCTCTTCCATCCTTACATCTTCTCTCTGGTTCCACTAAGGAGGACCCTGTGATCCCATTGGGCCCACCTGGATCATCTAGGAGGACTTTTCCAACTCAAGATCCCTAACCTCATCGGCACAGTCACTTTTATCCCGTAAGACAACAAAGTCGCAAGCTGTGGACCTCCTCGGGGGGCCATTAGTTAGCCTCCCACAGGGGGCTCTAAAAATAAACATGGTGCCCTTTGTGTTTTGGCCAAGTGTGTCTGTGCCTTGCCTGGCCTAGCGCCTCTTCATTGTGACATGACTTTTCCTTCCCCATGGTTAGGAGGCCAAGGCCAAGAGCAGTGTTTACATGTGAAGAAATGTTCCACCACTTTTTGGCAGAAAATCGTCCGTTTGCACTGGTTCATTCCTTTCCCATCTGTAACTCACTCAGGAGGTACCAACACATGGGACCTAAAAAGGACCGAACTTGGTTTCCCTCTAATTTTGTCATTGATCAGTACCTAGTAAACATTTTTTTTTTTAAGTTGAAGAGAAAGTGTATGCCTGTGATTTTAAGAGGATTTGGTGTATGACAGAATTCATGGATGGGAGTAGAGGAGCTTGACTTGCTGCCCTTGAACAGAGTGGACTGGGAAAGCAAGAAAGCCTCCTGGCATTCCTTAAAAGACATGTAAGTGGTGTGAATTCATGTGGGAGAGACGGGCATTTTTATTGCACTTTAAATGATAATTAATGTTAATGAGCCTATACCATGTGTCAGACTGTGCGCTAAGCACTTAAGATGTTTTAATTCATGCAGTCATCGTGAGAGCCACATGAGGTCACACCATTATTACTATTCCCATTTTACAAATGAGGAACCAAGGGCATGGAGAGACATTAAGCAAGCTGCCTAAGGTTACACGGCTCATAAAAGAGGGGGGCTGGGATTTGAACCCAGGCCATCTGGCTCCCGAGTTTATACTTATGGCCAATATCCTGCATACATTTTCCAGAGGTGTGATGTAATGGTACACAATTAACCTGGCTGCGGGAGGTGCAATGTGAAATGGACTTTATCTGGAAATGTACTCACTTATGGTTATTATTAATCTAACCATGAGATAAGAGATCACGTATCACTGAAGTCGAAGGAAAGCACGAAGTTGGGAAAGACAGCGTGGGAAGCCTGCTCTTTGGTATTGTGGAGGTGATGGAGCCTCAGTAATCACCCCTTCTCTCTTTTTTTTCTCCCTTCATCTTCATGCTCCCCTACCCATTGTCTGGGATCTTTTCTCTTCTTGCTGGTGGTTTCCCTCTCACTATGTTGTCTGTCGTCTTTCTTGGCCTAATTACTGAGAGGTTGGCCAAGTCTTCTCCACTCAGTTGTTCGTTTTGTTTGTTAAACATTTTCAATTGCAGTGTACTTTCAATATTATTTTGTATTGGTTTCAGGTGTATGGCGTAGTGGTTAGATAATCATATAGTTTACAAAGTGTTCCTCTCAATATTTCCAGTACCCACCTGGCATTATACATAGTTATTCCAGTATTATTGACTGTAGTCCTTATGCTGGACTTGACATCCCCATGTCTGTTTTGTAAGTACCAATTTGTACTTCTTAATGATTAACCTCTTTTAGCCAGCCCCCCTCACCCCCCAAAAAAAAACCTTCCTTTCTGGCACCATCCAGTCTGTTCTCTGTCTATGAGTCTGTTTCTGTTTTGTTTGTTTGTTTACTTTGCTCTTTAGATTCCACATTTAAGTGAAATCATATGGTATTTGTCTTTCTCTGTCTGATTTATTTCATTGAGCATAATACCCTCTAGGTCCATCCATGCTGTCACAAATGGTAAGAATTTCGTTCTTTATTATGGTCAATAAAGGAATCAACGGAAATTTATCATTGCACCACATGCACTTAAAACCAGGGTAAGAACTTGTGTACCCCATTGATCTTCGTCTTCTGTACTTGGCTAAGCGGTGTTAATAGTCATCTGAAGAGGCAGTATTTTAAAAATCCCTGATGCAAGTTGAAGCAGAGGGTTGTGTGAAAAGGGCAGACCAGAGCCAGATGCTGGGTAGACTGAAGCAGGTTTGAAAAAACGTCAGAGAGGACATGAAATTCTAGTTCCCTTGTGAAAACATCATCTTTTTTTAAAGAATATTATGGAAACTGACTTCTTGGAGTTTTCAAAATTCAGAATTCGCACCCCCTCCCCCTTTTCATAAAATTGGTGGGAGCCATAGAAACCATTCTTTTCTTTTAGGATGATACCTTTCTTTGGGCATATTTGATAAAGAAAGACTGAGATAGAAAGATTTGGGGCTTACTTTAAATCTTATTCTTCCTTGTGGATTGAATTCTGACTTGAGATATCGCGGCGCTACCCAACAAGGATCTGGAAATAGTGCCTGAAGAGAAACGTGTCTTCCCTGTGCTGACTTTCTTCCAGAATGACCCACCCACAATAGGAAACGGGCCTTCAGCATGAGGAGACTTTGTTGTTTTACTTGACTTTGTTCCAGGAGTCTATAAATTTATTCTCCATGCTGTTTCCAAGCAGCAACCAAGAATCCACGTTTTCCTGGTGTGTTTATAATTTATAATTTAGACTTCAGCTGCATCCACAAAAGGCTCGGGGCAGCTTGCAGTAAATGACATGCACACAATGAGGCTGTTGATGTGGGAAACGGAAAACAAGGCGGGATGAAGGGAGACAACCTGCCCAGCTGCTTCTGGTGAAGTTACTATGAATGAGGGTCACACACAGCAATACCCTTTCATGGGGCCAAGGTCACAGGGTCACTGGGTTGGTCATGTAATTATCATCTCATAGTTCTTCAGAAGTCATAAACCTTGGTTAGGTTTTGAGTTTTCAAAGAAGTTTTACCAGGCAATGCATTAGCAAATATACTCTTTTAAAAAAAAAAAAATATATATATATATATTATTGTCTTTTTTTACAGAGCGGAAGGGAGAGTGAATTAGAAGCATCGATCAGCTGCCTCCTGCACGCCCCCTACTGGGGATGTGCCCACAACCAAGGAACATGCCCTTGACCAGAATCAAACCTGGGACCCTTCAGTCCACAGGCTGAAGCTCTATCCACTGAACAAACTGGTTTTGGCAGCAAATCTACTCTTGAGATTCCACGCCTTGTATTTAGGAATTCATATAAGGGCATATAAGCACTCAGATTCCATATTTGCCAACAGCAGAGCTGTTCAGTGCCACCTCACCCCAGCCTAGCCCCCTCGTGAGGACCCTGATAATTTACTGTAGTTATTAATCAGGCCGAATAGACACTTGCTTCATACCATCGCTCACTGTTCCTTTCCTTGGGTGAGGGGCAAGGAGGAGGGATAGGTATCTAGTATTGACTCATTCAGCACAGTTATTGAGGGTTTGTTCTTTGCTCAGTCCTGGAGAGCCAAGGGTGAACCAGGCACACTTGGTTTCATTCTTCATGGTCATATGTAAAAGGAAAGGTGGAGGGTATTTTCTCTTTGCTGTAAATTAAGAGTTGTGCTCAAGTAAAAAATAATTAAAACCAGTAAAACTGTCCATAATAAACTCGAGCATCCCAGGCACAGGCAGACTTATCTGTCCTCAGGCCATTTTGATAAGAGTGTTTCCTGGCATTCATTGATGATGTCCTCATTTCTGGGAGAAATTCAAATATGGATGAATGCATGTGAGCAGCATTAAAGCAAAAAGAACCAAGTGTGCAAAAGGTTACCATGGGAACAAGGCCCTCTCCCTCCAGTTTATTTTGTGTGGCAGACTCAGATGGTAATTTAAATTCTCATTTGGAGGAAAAACTCAGTCTTAAGGTATTAAAATCTCAAGGACTTGAAAAACATTGTTTTCCTATCTTTGTAGGGTCTTGTTTATATTTCTTCTGGCTTGTGCATTATCACTGAGAAGGAAGGACTAAGGGCACTAGAACCTTAACTGATACAGCCCGTCTTGGGGCACTTAGTTCTGTAGTCTTTCTGCCGCTCCCTTCCCGGACTGCTGCTCCGCCTTCCTCCTTTGGGATTTGCTGGGAGCTTAGAACTGAAGGTGTCTGTGGGGAGGGAGCGAGATTTAAACCGAAGGAAGCTCTGTGTTTTGTGGTAGTAAATGTAAGAAGAAGACCCTTACTTTATCTCTTTCACCTCAATCTCTTCTTTCATGTGTCCAGGCTGATCTTAACAGCATGATAAGAATCTTTGAACAAAAACCATCCTAGAGATTTGAAAGATCAAACAGTAGCTATCAGAATGGAAAGGGGGGCTAACAGGACATTTTTGTTCAGAATAAGGTGTGGGGGTTTTTTTTGTTTGTTTGTTTGTTTTTTCACATTCCCGAACACTTTTCATTTCAACCCTTACCCCCTTGTTATCAATCCAGAGATACAATTTCAGAAGAGAAAATAAAACTGGGTTGTGAGAAGACCTACAGTCTATTAAGAGAGAAAGCTGGTGAGATATTTTCCTGGTTGGGTTGTAGTGTACGTATACTCATTCAGAAAGAGCAGTTCTATATTTTTGTCGAGTGAACATTTCCTATCAGTGTTAGTCTGGGGAAAATTCCATAGATGAGCTTCATCTTACTCATCCTCAGTGTGTGTGTGTGTGTGTGTGTGTGTGTGTGTGTGTGTGTGTGTGTGTTTGTTTTTTACAGAGAGGAAGGGAGAGGGATAGAAAGTTAGAAACTTTCTAGGTGCCCGCAACCAAGGCACATGCCCTTGACCAGAATCGAACCAGGGACCCTTCAGTCCGCAAGCCAATGCCCTATCCAGCGAGCCAAATCAGCCAGGGTTCATCCTCATTGTTGGTTGATCAATCCAGCTGTGTGGAGTGCAAATTCTGCAGCTGGGCAGGGTGCCAAACGTGGTTGGCAATGCCTGCTGCAGGTTAGAGATGGTACTCTAGCCATGCGTTTGCTACTCCTGATCCAGTGGTCTCAAAGAAATTAAATTTTTTTAAAATTGATATTGATCTTGAGTGTCAACCTGACCATCAAAAAAAAAAAAACCATACAAATGAACCCCAAGCCTCGTGCACAACAGAATATAAATTCATTTTGGTCGAGGACAGAACGTTCTGTTGCTATTCTGTTGGGGGAGTGTTTCCAGCAGCACATAGTTCGCTGCCACTTCTCTGGAGGATTTCTTAGTTTGGTGGAGCTATTTTATTATACAACCGCAACTTAGGCATGTGAAACCTGCCTGGTATGTTTCACGGCTCCAGCACAAGTGAGCCTGACCCTCTCTGGTGGAGACGGTAACCTCGGAGATTGACAGCTCATTTAGGGGAGGAAGAAGTCCAGGACCTTCTTTAGGCAGATGGATATTGATGAGGAAAAAGTACCTTGAAAGGATGCCATTCTGAGAAGGGTACAGGGCAGTGCTGATTATAACCAGAGCCCTGCTTTCTGTTTTCTGTGCCTCCCTAACTACAGAGCTAAGTGAGGAGGGGATGGGACTGTGGGGGGTTGGGGAGGGGAGGACACAGGACACACACACCTTAGTCATCCTGGAATTCTCCCTAGATCTGTTGGGGGAAGGGCTGGTCTACCCATGCTTTTCGGTAAGCACAGCTGGCATTGAAGAAATCTGGGCTGGATTGGGCCTCATTCTAGTGACCTTACTTAACAGGATTGTAAAAGTTTGTGCTGGGAATTTTTATCTTCACTGGGAACCCAGTTTGTGGTTAAAAAAAAAAAAAAATATCCGCTGACTTGATTAGAGCAGGGCAAGATAGAGACTGACCAATTTGTGGGTGTTACATTTTTTGTAAAATAGCCATAGAACAAAATTCCTTGAACAGGTTTCATCTTTATACTTTTGTGTTTAAAACACAAACTGGGTTCATTCAGTCAAATATTTGACGGTCTCCCATGTTCCAGGGACTGTGTGGGCAGGACCTGGGCAAACAGTGTTGTTCAAAACAGACATGACCCCTGCCCCCTAGACCTTGCTGAGAGAGACACATGCAAACACATTCGTAGTATAATGAATTATCATCACAGCAAAGACACAAAGATATTAGTATAGGGGTTTATATAGACATAAAATAAGTCCACAGGAGTCAGAGGGAGCTTCTCGGAGGAGACGAAATAGAATCCAAGATTTGAAGGATGAATGTGACAAAGAGGATGGCATCGGGGAACAGGGAGGGCCCAAATGAATGGCTCTCAGAGTTTCCCAGGGACCCTGCAATCCCATAACTGCTCCCACTGTGTTGACCAGGACCAGAACGCATCACCAGCCATGACCATCCTGATTGTTTTCCCAGGGGCTCACCTGTTGGCTCCTCCGCTGTCTGCCGGCAATTGCCGTAGCATAAATCCACTGTGCAGGTCCTTCCTGTTGACATCCATAATTTACTCGCTGAGATGATGCAACAGCTGGTCTTCTTGGAAACGAATAGTATTTCTTTTTCCGTTCAGCAGTTAATCTTCTTTGCTGGATGTCCAGTTTGAGGGCTGGCCAGTTCTAACAGACAGGCAAGAGCAGCAGGCACCTGTGAGCAGAGGCCAGAGGTGTTCACAGGCTCTGGCTCTGGGTTCAAACTGAGGCTCAGGTGTTGCACGTTTTGACGTTAAGGCCCTATAGCATTGATTTTCTTATCTGTGAAATGTGTATAAAGGTCATCTCTTCAAGTAGGCTTGAGGAATAAGTTAAATGAGATGATGTATGAGAAGCATGTAGCACAGTGCTTGGCACATGAATGATGGTTATAATTATTGATGATTTGCTCCTTAACATTCACTTAAACCTGTATCCTGTGCTTGGCATATGGAAGGAGCTTTTGTTGGTTGACTAATTGAAACAGATTTGTTGTTTGTATTAAATAAGTCTTTTAAAATATATATTTTATTGATTTTTTTTTTTTTTTACAGGAAGGGAGAGGGAAAGAAAGACAGAAACATGGATGAGAGAGAAATATCGATCAGCTGCCTCCTGCACACCTCCCACTGGGAATTTGCCCGCAACCAATGTATGTGCCCTTTACCAGAATCCAACCCGGGACCCTTCAGTCTGCAGGCTGAAGCTCTATCAACTGAACCAAACCGGTTTCGGCTTAAATAAGTCTTCATCTCCTCTGTAGATTGGTGGGTTTACCATACAGGCATCAAGAGAGCTATCAGGAATGTTCGTATCTGAATGTTCAATTACATTACCAGTTGAATTTTAAGAAGGCTGTTAGTAATGATATGGGGGCATTTATACTTCACATTTGTAGGTCTTTTCTGCCTATTCCATCAGAGAGAAAATGATGTTAATGAAGCAACCTGCTCGGAGTGTATCAGAAGCAGCCACCTCACGGTTTATTGATTTTATTCCCCCCCCCCCAAAAAAAAAAAATCAGTGCCACATTTAAGGCCATCCCTTGATAAAGCAACCACAAAAAGCCTGAAGAAAATAGAGTCCCTGCAGATCTAGGAACTATTAGAGGGGAGGTTGTAGACCATGAGCAAGCTCTTCAAACATGGACATGTAGTTATCATCTTGAAGCCCCGCCCCCTGGCAGGCCTCCCCGGCATTCTGGGTGCTCACCTGAGCAGGCTGCAGTCAGTGGAAGCGCTCATGTGAAGTCTGGGTGTGATTGTGCTGGCGGTGGTGAGTCAGCAGTCAAACTGGGCTACCTTGGGTGCCTGGTTAGGAGGCAGTGTTTTCAGGAAGCCTTTCTGGTTATCAGAGGTTTCTGGAAATCTAGACTTCAGCGATGAGATTATGATTTTGGCTTAAAAAAAAAAAAAAGAGAGAGAGAGCGCTGAAACCGATTTGGCTCAGTGGATAGAGCATCAACCTGCGGACTGAAAGGTCCCAGGTTCGATTCTGGTCAAGGGCATGTACCTTGGTTGCAGGCACATCCCCAGTAGGAGGCAGCTGGTCGATGTATCTCTCTCATTGATGTTTCTAACTTTCTATTCCTCTCTGTAAAAAATCAATAAAATAAAAAAAATAAAAAAATAAAAAAGAGAACGATGTTGTCTACATGATTGGTTGTAAACATGGTCATCTTAGTAATGCTACAAAGGGGAAATAAGGAATGTATTGTCCCAGGGGAAAAAAAAAAATGTATAGTGCTGAAACACGTTTCCATTCAAAAGTTGTCCTTCAAATAAGCCAAATAACTTCACAAATTGCTTTAACTTTGGCATCAGATTTTTATATGAACCAGCAGCATTCTTGGTTATGGGGATAATACCTCATTCTTCAGTAATACTTCCTTGGTCTTTTTGTAGCTCCACTCAGTAAAATATGCAAATTTGCCAAAATAACCAACAGATAATTTACCACAGAAAGCTTTAAATTGCATATTAATTGTGCAAATGTCAAAATAAAGGACAAGTGGCTTAGTTTGTATTTAATCAAAGTAAGTAGCATAAACAAATATATCATCAGTGCTTTGTTTTTAATCTTGTACTTTGGCAAACCTTTTAACTGTGATAAGTGAAATTTTCCTTTCATTGGGAAAAGCCAAGTTACTGTTTTGTTTGGTTCTATAGCTGCATTCTTCCAGATTGTAACAGTTAGCTAAAGACAAGAAACTAAAGGATATTTGCCTCTAAGATATTTATTTCTTAGATTTACATGATAATGACCTTGTGCGTGGTTTCTTGTTTTTTCCCCATTTTCTTTGAACATTTTCTTCAAAGCTGCATGAAATTAAATACAAAAATTTTGCATGTATATGAAAACCATCTAAAAGTGAACTCGACTTCACTACATCCTATCTAGAATTGCTGGAGCTCAGAATTCTCCCAGATGTGTGTTTTCAGCTGTCCATTTCACATCGCCAAGACAAAATTAAACTGTGCTTCCATCTTGCTTCTCCACTCTTCTCCTAATTCCCTGTTAATGACTCACCTTGATGCCCAGGTAGAAACCTTAACTAGAAATCCCAGCACCTTCCCTGCCTTCCCCATCTAATGAGTTTCTCCATTCTATTAACTTCCCCTTCCAAATCGTTACCCTGATCTGTGTTCCCTCTTTAATTTCTCACTGCCAGGCTATTGTCACTTGCCCAAATTTGCCACCTTGCTGGCCTGCTTGTGGTCTGTCTCTCCCCACTTGTAATCCATTCTTCAACTGTCCCACGTTTCCCTGTCTGGTTGGGTATTGACACCTCTAACAGATTCTCATTGTCCACAGAGCAAGTCCAAACTCCCTCAGCCTACAGTGAGACCTTTGCCATCCAGCTCTCTGACCTGCTTTCAGCCCTCATTCTCTGCCCCTGCCCCTCCTGTATTCCACACCTCAGCCTCACTCACTGACCCACGTTTTCTTGCATGAGATTCAAGTCTGGGCCCACGTAGTTTCTCCAGCCCACGGTACTGTGTCCCCAGCGCTCCCTGTAATGACATCAATGACATCCTTATCACTGAGGACCCGCCCATTGTTGACTGTCAGTCATTCTGCCTTTAGCACTTTGCATTGTGAGCCTCTGTTACAGACCTTGTGTTGTAATTAACTGCTCCATGCCTCCCATGGGCCACTCAGGAGGGAAGGCTTATTTCTTACTCACCTTTCATTTAATGAAATAATTTCCCCTTGACAATAACTCAGCAGCTCCTCTATTACTTCTTGGTTATCATACTATCTTTTCTTGATATGCGGTGATATTGGCACAGAGACAGTGAGGTTGAAATTTCATCTCTAGGTAGATACCGAACCCAAAGATTTGAAAACAGGGATTCAAATGCATGCTTGTATGCGAATGTTCATAGCAGTATTATTCACAATGGCCAAAAAGTGGAAGCTACCCAAGTGTCCGTCAACCAATGAATGGTTAAACAATAATAGTATATGCATCTAAAGGAGTATTATTGAACCATAAGGAAGAGCATGATACATGCCTCATAAATATGGTTGAACTTAGAAAACATTACACTAGCCCAGCCACTGTGTCTCAGTGGTTGAGTGTTGACCTATGAACCAGGAGGTCACGATTCAATTCCCTGTCAGGGCACATGCCTAGGTTGTAGGCTTGAACCCCACTGTAGGGAATGCAGGGGGCAGCCGATAGATGATTCTCCTTCATTATTGACTTTTCTATCTCTCTCTCCCTCTCCCTTTCTCTCAGAAATCAATGAAAATATATTTTTTTTTAAAAAGAAAACATTACACTAAATGAAATAAGCCAGACAAAAAGCACAAATATTATGATTCCACGTATATGAACTACCCTGTTTCCCCGAAAATAAGACAGTGTCTTATATTAATTTTTTCTCCCAAAGTTGCACTAGGTCTTATTTTCAGGGGATGTCTTATCTTTCCATGCGCTAGGTCTTATTTTCGGAGGATGTCTTATTTTCGGGGAAACACGGTATCTAGAATAGTCACATTCATGGAAACATAAGGTAGGTTACAGGTTGTCAGAGACTGGGGAGAGAGGGAAATGGGAGTTATTGCTTAATAGGTGTAGCCTTTCTGTTTAGGGTGATGAAAGTAATTTAGAAATAGATCAATGTGGTTGCACAACATTGTAAATGTAATTAACACCATTGAATTGTACACGTTAAAATGGCCAATTTCATGTTATGTATTTTTTACCTCAATAAAACATATATATATATATAGTTCATGTAATTAAAAACCTACCACCAACACCCTTATGCACATCCTATATAATAAAACCCTAATATGCAAATCTGACCGAATGGCAAATGATCGGTCACTTTGACACATACTGACCACCAGGAGTCAGACCCTCAAGGCAGGAGCTGCCCCCTGGTGGTCAGTGTGCTCCCACAGGGGGAGCGCTGCTCAGCCAGAAGCCCAGCCCACGGCTGGTGAACATAGCAGCACCGGTTGGACATCCCCCAAGGGCTCCCAGACTGCACGAGGGCACAGGCCAAGCTGAGGGACACCCCCTGCCCTGAGTGTAAGAATTTTGTGTTATACGTAAGAATGTTATCTTTCTCTGTCATCTTTGTCTATCATTCTTATCTTCGAATATATCTTAACTTCCTTTAAGTCGGAGATCTGTCTGTATAGAAAATATCATTTAAGAAACATAGCTTTGTTTTGGAGGTTGGAGTGTTTGTTTTTGAAATTGCTGAAACTCTCCAGTCGGGGGTTATTTTATTTGAATATTAAAAGACTCAGTCCTGACAAAGTAATATGAAGCTGTTGACTGGGTTTTGGAGTCTTCCGGTGTGTTGTCTGGGCTACTAAGGATTGTGAATATTAACCCCGATACCACTGAAAGGAAAGGCGAATAGTCCAGCAAAGTTTTCCCTTTTGCTATTTTAAACCAGGGGTTTGGGTGAGGAGGCCAATTATAATCTGTGGCTGGGATTTAGATTGATCATTTTTTCTAAGTCATTTTTAAAGGAAATACAAATGTAGGGGCTTCCTCAAAGTATATAATGATTTGGCTGTTCTAGGAAGTTCAAATGGATTTGTCTTTAAGCTCTTACAGAATCTTCAAAAAATAGATAATGATGACAAGCTGATAATACAGTTCATACTATAATAAAATGAGTTTTATGTACATGTAAATATATAAAAACAAAGCTTCTTAAAGTCTTTTTGTTTTATTCCTGAATGCCAGGATTTTGTATGAAAATAACGGAGATAGAAATGTGAGGAAATGTTAGACCCTATTTACTATTATCTTGTATACATTTCTGTTGTCTCATTCACTGTCTTGAATTTTATGTGATGGAGCCAGCTGACTAGTAAGGAACAGTGAATGATATGCTAAGTGCTAAAGAATTTATTGAAAACGAAATGTCCCTTGTTTCACTGTTCCAGAAGAAATCATTAGAAATTACTGTTAATGTTGCCTTCACGACATTCTTTGGGGAAATGATTATTAGGTCCTTATGGGATAGTTATTTCTAATGGATTTTCCTACCATTCTAAATTTGGACAGTAAGTGGGCTCCAGGGAAGTTCTATAATTTTAGGATTCACTCGAGTCATCTGGAGATCTTGCTAAAATGCAGGTCCAGATTAGTGGAAGTGGGTGATGAGGTTGTGCATTTCTGATGTGCTCTTAGATGACACCAATGTGGCTGGTCCATGGACCACATTTTGGGCAGCAGCCCTGGGTGGAAAGCTATGTCAAATACCTGATTTTGATGTTCTGTTAACATTGGATGCAACCTCTGGTTGCCAGATAAAACACAAGATACCCAGGCAATACTTGACACATAGTTTTTTGAAAAATTACTCATTATTTATCAGAAATTTAATTTTAACTGAACTGGACACAACATATGCATATACAAATACATACTCACTCTTAAGTCTGGCAACCTGAAATTGCAACCTAACTAATTTATGAAGACACTGAGTGTCATACATAACATTAGATTTAAAATATCATAATTTCTTTTATTTAGAGAGAAAGGATATATAGAATTAAGTTTATTTCATGCTTGGTTTTAAAGTACTTAGTCAGATGTTGTACTCATATGCTTTTCAGCATAATAAAATATGCAAGCATCAGTCTGTTCTTCTTCCTCCAATATATAGGGCATTCTTGAAAAATGGTGAAATATGTATATTCTAAAATATACCTGAAAGTGTAGAAATGAACTGGATTATCAGTGTTGTAAAACTGACTACTTGAAGTTATAAGATATGAATATGACAGCTTTAAATGTAGAGGATTTTTATAGTTTTTGGCTTCTGTTTTTTTGAGTTGGTACTGGTACTGTTGATATTTTCAAACCCTGCATAAAAGCATCACATGAGATAATCTGTTATTAAAGCATATGGAAGAAAGTGTAAATGCTTTTCTTTGTGTTTTTTGTTTTTCTTTCAGATTCTTTATGGAGTTGGAAGCAAGACATCAGAATAATATCTTCATAGATGACATAAGTGACATTGTGGAAAAGCACACGGCATCCACATTTGACCCATATGTGAAATACTGTACAAACGAAGTCTACCAACAGCGAACACTGCAGAAATTGTTGTAAGCTATGTTAAAAGTACAGTTTTAATTATCCGGCCTTGTTTTAATAGCTCTCATTGATTGAAATTAATTAATCTCTTAAATCAATTTTGTGTGATGGAGTCCGGCCAGCTAACTGGTAAGGGGCAGTGACTGACATGCTTGATGCTAAAGAACCGATTGAAAACAAAATTTCCCTTGTAACTGTTCCAGAAGTCAGCGTTAGAAATTATTGATTTTGCCTTCATTGCATTTTTGGGGAAAATGATTAGGCCCTCATGGGACAGTTATTTCTAATAGATGGGCTATATCCCAGGGACAGATGTTTAAGAGTTTTGGTTTCAGGGTGAGTGTGTCCTAGTAGAAAAATCTAGTCTCTCGAGAATTTTCTCTTTAAAGTAATTATGAAATTACTAGAGGCCCGATGCACGAAGATTCGTGCAAGAATGGGCCTTCCTTCCCCTGGCTGCCAGCCTACCTTTGCTCTGGCCTGGAGCTGCCTTTCCACCTTCCCATGCTGCCCAGAGGCCCGGAGCAGCTGGGTCAGTGCAGAATGCCTTAGTCCCACCCCCAGCCACTCAGTATCTGCATATGCAAATTAACCCACCATCTTTATTGGGTTAATTTGCATACTCCTGATTGGCTTGTGGGTGTCATGCAGGTCAATTGGCCTCTTTCTCTTTGATTAGTGTAGATAGTTCGTTGTTTTCCTTGTTTTTGTTTTTAATTGTTGTGATGATTATTCCAACCTTCCCCTCCCCTTCTCTAAGACTTTAACTGGCCATTAAGTAGTTTGCCTGAGGCCAAGAGAGAGTTTTTGAGGAGGCTGAATAGTTAGTGCCAGGATCCAGTTTTCTCTAGGACTCTAATCTTCCATTCAAAGGACAGCTCTGTTTCTATTAAGTTGTTTGTAGGAACTGCTGATTTCCCCTTTGGGTTACCTGAGAAGCAAAGGTCTGAAAGAAACCACGGGGAGGGAGGGAGTTCTTAAAGACTTGAATTATGAAACAAACAATTAAGCTTTAAACTTCTCTCCACACCTTTCCTCTTTGTCCTACTTGGGTGGCTGTAAGTTTTGGTGTGGTAAATTCCATCTCTATCCATGAGAGAGTCAGTAGTTGTTCAGTAATGTCTGTATTGTCCTATTTTGGGGGGGGGGGGGGCTTGTTTGTCACAAGTAGCTGCATTTGTGCATTGCTGTAGACTCAGCTTGGGGGTTGCTGGCTGTGATCATTCCCCCACTGGGAGTTGTGGCATTTTTCGACCTTGGCTTGGGACTGTGGCCAGCTTCTCTGCAGTGTGTGAGACCTATCAAGGGTTGGTGATGAGTCATCACCTCAAGGCTGCCTGGAGAAACAGCCCCTGGCTGGTGAGAAGGGCTGGTCTGCCCCTTCCCTCTCCGTGTCCTCATGTAGCTCTTGTATAGGGTGGGAAATCCAGCCGCCAGCTCCAGATGAGGTTTTCAGTACAAAGCAGGGTTTGTTGGCACTCCTGACATTTGGGGCTGGATAACTCTTTGTTGTGGGGACTGTCCTGCGTGCTGCCCATGTAGCATGTTCCACAGGATCCCCTGCCTCTGTCTCTCACCCCAGTGTGGCAAGCCAAATGCCTACAGGCATTGCTGAATACTTCTTGGGGACAAAATCACACCCCTCATTTTTCCTATCACCCCCACCCCTACCCCAACCCCTGCTGATGCAAAGGTTGCTCTGTAACTGTTAGAAAATGCAAGTTGCATACCTATTCGAAAACAAAGCCTTAAATTGGAGCTGAATTTCATTTTGTTTTCAGTATTTTGCACGATTTTTAAAAAAGGGAATAGGAACTACTGTGCATTATGTAACTCTAAGAATTGAGGTTTTGCCCTGATTTGGCTCAGTGGATAGAGCGTTGGCCTATGGGCTGAAAGGTCCCAGGTGCGATTCTGGTCAAGGTCATGTATCTTGGTTGCGGGCACATCCCCAGTAGGAGGTGTGCAGGAGGCAGCTGATCAATGTTTCTAACTCTCCATTCCTCCCCTTTCCTCTCTGTAAAAAAAAATCAATAAAATATATCTTTAGAAAGAAAAAAAAAATTGAAGTTTTCTTGACATTAGCTTAATGAAACCATCAACTGAGCTTTCACCTCGACACAAGGGCCCGGGTTCACAGAAGCTGTGTACGGTTGGTGTAAATTTACATTTAGGACAGTGACATTCACCTTCACCTTCACTTTGGAAGCTCCTGGGAATCTGAGAACAAGCGAAAAACAAAGCCCAGGGTTCATCCCAAACTACTGAGTCAGACTCTGGAGGTGGGGTTGTAACTGGCTATTTAAAGATGCAACTGGCTTGGGGTTTAATTTTTTTTTCCTTGAACTTTCTAAAAATCTTTCCAAGCGAGTAGGAAGGAAAACTTAAAACTCCTCATTGTGAGAAAATGAAATTAAAACATTGCTGTAACATTTTTTTTGATTTGCTATTCTGGGTATTTCCTAATTTATTTTTAGCAGACTTGAACCAAATAATCAAATTTGGGGGCCTTGTTTATCACAAGGCCCGAGGATATCCTCAGTGAAGATATTTTTTTAATTGATTTTTAGAGAGAGTGGAAGGGAGGGGGAGAGACAGAGAGAGAGAAACATTGATGTGAGAGAGACATTTCAATTGGTTGCCTCCCACAGGAGCCCCCAATCAGGGCCCTAAGGATGTAGCCTGCAATCCAGAAATGTGCCCTTCACTGGAATTGAACCTGAGACCCTTCAGTCTGAAGGCTGATGCTCTATCCACTGAGCCACGCTGGCTAGGGCAAAATATCCCATTTAATAAAAGGCTAATCTACCAAATGATAGAATGACCTGTCACTATGATGCACACTGACCGTAGGGTGTAGACGCTCAACACAGGAGCTGCCCCTTGGTGGTCAGTACCCTCAGCCAAAGCCGGGCTCATTGTTGGCAAGCACAGTGGTGACGGTGGGAGCCTCTCCCACCTCTGGCAATGCTAAGGATGTCCGACTGACAGCTTAGGCCCGCTCCCCACACAGGGAGTGGGCCTAAGCCATCAGTCAGATATTATCTGAGTGCTCCCAGATGTGAGAGGTGCAGGCCAGGTTCGGACCCCCACCTCCCAAAAGCACAAATTTCGTGCACTGGGCCTCTATATTAAGGTGACCAGATCATCCTGCTTTTGGTGGGACATTCCCGATTTTTAACAATTTTTCCTGCGTCCCACGGTGTTTTAAAAAAGTCCCGATTTTTGCAAAGAATCTTTCCATTCTCTCCAATCTTTCCAAAAATCGGGACTTTTTTTTTTTTAAATGCCGTAGGACACAGAAAAAATTGTTGAAAATCGGGACTGTCCCGCCAAAAGCGGGACGATCTGGTCACCTTACTCTATATACACTGAGTGGTCAGATTATTATGATCGCTGAACGCATGATAATCTGGTCACTCAGTGTGTGTATGTGTGTGTGTGTGTGTGTGTGTGTATTAGAGGCCCGGTGCATGAATTTGTGCATGGGTGGGATCCGGCCAGTCCAGGGGAAGAAGACATAGATGATTGGCTAGCCTGCCTGCTGGTTGAACTCCTGGTCAAGGGGTCAATTTGTATATTCTCCTTTTATTAAATAGGATATACACTGAGTGACCAGATTATTATGTGTTCAGAGATCATAATAATCTGGCCACTCAGTATATATACAGTGTGTGTGTATGTTTTATATATATATATATATATATATATATATATATATATATATATATATATATATATATATATATATTTATATAATGTTTAAACAGGTCACAATTGTCACTATGCTGCTTCTTGCCCCTCTGCCCCTTCCCTTGCCCTCCAATGTGGGATTACATTGCAGGACCACCCCTTCCCAGCCCCCTCCTTGCAGTCACAATAGAGTTCCTCACAGCTCCTCCGGGGCTGATGTGAGCTGAGAGATGCAGGGGTGAAGGCACCCACTGAAGGTCAGAAGACCTTGGCTTGACTTCTGTCTTTACCAAATACTAGGTCTATTATTTGGCAAGTCGGGACCTTTCTGAGGCTCCATTCTTATTGGAATCCCCTCTTGACCTTCCTTAAAAGATATATGGGTGGTTCCCATAAAATGGTATATAGTCAGTGTATCTTGCTAAATGCCGTGGCAGTATTTTACTGGTTTTGCTGTCACTGGGAGAGAAGAAACACTGCTGACAATAGTCAGTTTTCTGTTTAACCATACGCTTTGGAGGTGGGGGACGGACCTTGGGTATTTAAAGATGCAACTGGTTTAGAGTTTGATTTTTTTCCGTGAATTTTCTAAAAGATTTTTCAAGTGAGTAGGAAGGAAAACTTAAAACTCCTCATTGTGAGAAAATGAAATGAAAATGTTGTGGTAGTGTTTTACCAGTTTTTGTTGTCAAATTTTATTACAAATTAAAACTAATTTGTAATTGATGCGTTCACCATTCCGATGCCATTGCCTTGTCATTTGTTTACTTTCCACGTCTATAAATTTGTAGCTCAGACATTTTCATCTCATTGTTCATACCTTAGGCTCATATCTTACATTCAGTCTTGGCTATAAAAAGCAGACAAGCCATCTATGTTTACCTATGTAATTATGTGTTCATGTTCTGTATATTTAGAAATTGTTGGTAATATCTGAAATTATTACAGTTTCCTATACTACCTTTTCTTTATTATTCTTAACTTGAGGAGGCTGTATATTGAAGTTTCTTCTTTCTTCATTTTCCCTCAGAGCCACCAATCCATCTTTTAAGGAAGTACTGTCACGCATCGAGTCCCACGAAGACTGCAGGAACTTACCCATGATCTCTTTCCTCATTCTCCCCATGCAGAGGGTGACTCGCCTTCCCCTGCTGATGGACGTAAGACATGATTGGGTGCCTCTTTCCCCTGAGGGTAGCCGTAGTGCCGTAAATCTAATTAAGGAAATTCTTCTTCTTCCACTTAAATGGATGCATCACCCCTCTATAAAATCCCCCGGTTAAGTGAGAAGGTACTATTCCGCTGGAAAGCCTCACTTTTGTCTAATATCTTTAGGAATCATCTTTAAGTTAGGTGTGTGTGGTCACCGAAGGATTTAAATGACAGCACGCACTCAACACTTTGTGAAATGGGAAGATGATTGACTTCTTGAAGTCAGGAGTCCTGGATTGGGTTCTAGCTGAACCACGAGGCCTCTGACCTTGGGCAATTCATTTAATCTTTTTGGACCGCTGTTTCCTCAGGAGGCACTCTGACTCATAAACCTGGTGCAGTGAGGTCCTGTGGCTCTGGAGTAAGATCTGGGCACAAATTCTATCTCTGCCACTGGCTAGGTGATCTTAGGCAAATTGCTTAATTTATTCTGAAAATAAGAATAATGGGTACCTGCAGGAGTTGCTATGAAAATGGATGAAATAGTAAATGGTAAGTATGACAATAGACAGTGTTTGTTGACTAAATTAATAATATAGTATACAGGCTTGTACTGAGTTATATTAATACTAGAGGCCTGGTGCTCGACATACGACATTCGTGCATGGGGCTGGGGGGGGAGGGCAGTCATCATCCCAGCCTGCGCCCTCTCGCAGTCTGGGACCCTTCGGGGGATGTCTGCCTGCTGGCGTAGGCCCACTCCCTACCTAAGCTGGCAGACGGACATCCCCCAAGGGGTTCACAGATGTGGGAAAGGCTCCCACCACCACTGCTGTGCTCTCCAGCCATGAACCTGGCTTATCTGGCTGAGTGGTGCTCCTCCCCCCCTCTCCCCCCCGTGGGAGTGCATTGACCACCAGGGAGCGGCTCCTATGTTGAGCATCTGCCCCTTGGTGGTCAGTGCACATCATAGCAACCAGTCATTCTGCTGTTTGGTCAATTTGCATATAATGGTTTTATTATGTAGGATTATGACTTACTCAAAGATACCTTCAAGGAGCAGTTGCTGTGCTTTCTTCTCTAAGATTTATCAGCAGTAATGAGGTCATTAAAACAGGATTTATACTATGTGACTTCTAAAACTATTTTATGAAACTTTGAGTTGTATAGGGCAGTGTTCGGCAAACTCATTAGTCAACAGAGCCAAATAGCAATAGTACAACTATTGAAATTTCTTTTGAAAGCCAAATTTTTTAACTTAAACTTCTTCTTACACCACTTATTCAAAATAGACTTGCCCAGGCCGTAATATTTTGTGGAAGAGCCACACTCAAGGCCCAAAGAGCAGCATGTGGCTCGTGAGCCACAGTTTGCCAGCCACGGGTATCGGGAAATATTTCAAACATTACTATTTTAAATAAGAAATGGGTGCTTTCTAAATGTCAGTTTTCTTGTATTACAAATTTTCAGGTTTGTTTCTTCTTCTGAAATTGCATTCTAGCCATGTTTCCTTAGATTCTGTATATACTGCCATCTCTCAGCCTTTCATATTCTGTTTAATTTTGGCAAAATTGCTTGAATAGATTGAGACTAACAAAATCTAACATACCATAATGGGGGTTTAATGCCCTTATTGTCCAGTGGGCTCTAATTTTTTTTTTTTGAGGTACTGAGTAAAGCTGTAGTCATTCTCCCTAGAAAATTCATTATGCACCACATTTACATAAAATCGAAGTGTGTAGAGACATTATGAATTTAGGGTGCCTCCTCTCAGGGAGGCACAAGCCAGTATTTTTAAAACTATTTTCATTCTTCTTAGTCTGCCACAAAATTGACTTTTGAAAATGAGCACTTTTTAAAAGGAAAAATAGAACATACTCTACATGTCATGTACACGGTCGATAATGTGGTTAAGTATTATTTTATTAAAAAACACACACAAAACCTTGTTTCATTTTTGTTTGCATGGGTACCTGTCATGATGTTAAATGTATTTTCTGCAGTGGGTCATAGTCAAAAACATTTGAGAACCATGACTATAAACCCACAGATGGCACTGTCTGTGTTTCTTCTGACACATCATATGTAACAATCCTGACACCCAACCTCAGGTTTGTAGGCCTGGTACTTACCGCCATCGTAGGTACCAATGGTTTGCTAGATCTACCTACCTTCCCCCTTCACCTGATTCCCACTGCCCTAATCTCTTCTCCTGTGAGAGAGTCTCGCCACTGGGGCAGAATCTAAATGGACTTCAAACATTATCTCTTCAATTTTACTTCATTTGTAGATTTAAATGTGTTTTGAAATGATTTAAACTTAATTGAGATGAACAGTTTTAACACTCGAAATAGTTTTGTTGGTTTTGAATCAGGTCTAGTTTCAAAACTTATGTGTAATTCAGTTTACCTTGAATTCACTTTCTTTGAGCTCAATTTTACCGTCACAAAAAAAATTGCAGTATAAATATATCAAGAGAAAATTTAGCAGCCTTTTTTCCCTTGGTATCTTTATTCAGTCGTGTTCTATACAAAATTAGTTCACTTCTAATGATGATTATTATGATGATGATAATGAAAGCGATTTTATCATTTATTGATGGCCTACTGTATTCCAGACACTCATAAAGCGCTTTACATGTGTAATCATTTAACCCTGGCAGCCACCTGGGGCATAGCTGGCATTATTCTGAATTTACAGATGAAGAAACTGAGGCTTATAGAGACAGAGGACTTACCCTAGATCAAATAGGGAGTAAGGGGGCAGAGTTCAGATTTGAAATCGGGTTCATCCACCTCTGAACTCTATCCTCTTATTTCACCATTTCCTGGATTCACTTGGATTCTGTGTGTGTAGAGACGATTTCGTGGCTTTTGTCACTGGATTTTAATGTCATCGTCATATCCACCCATAATATTGTGACATTTGCTGAGTGAGAGGGTATGTCTGGGCATTGGTTTTATCGTACTTAGTAAAATCAGTCAATTAATTTTTTTTTCCTTCTTTTACTTTATTACAGACTATCTGCCAAAAAACTCCTAAGGACTCTCCAAAGTATGAAGTCTGTAAAAGGGCCTTGAAGGAAGTAAGCAAGGTAACTGTTGGGTAGCTCCTCAGACAGTAAAGCCCTCGGATCGCGTGGAAGAGAATGTGTCCGGGTTTGGTGCTGAAAACTGGTAGATTCTCACAGCCATTTGCACAGCATTCTTTAGAGAGCTGAAAAACAAAATGATGTTTGCTACACTCAAGTGAAATGTGTGTTTTTACCGTGTCAGACCGTCTTGTTTTAAGGGCCTATAGATGTCTTAGTTTCCTGTGGGGTCTGAATAGCTGTTTATTGATTTCCTCATTAAATAAATATTTATTGCATGTCAACTGTTGTGCCAGGCACACCAGCCCTTGAAACCACGGTGATGGTTAGCGGCTTTTTTAAAGTTACCTCATTGACATAAATTAAGGTGTTGTTTAAAGGGGCCTGTTATAAATAAATATCATATTATGACTAAAGATGCCCCTCGTGGCTCCTATATAGGAAATTACGAGGGTTTTAGATGCTTTGTGCTGGGAACTATGGACAAAGACCAACTATATGTTTCTTTCTTTTTTTTTTTTTAATATATTTTATTGATTTTGTACAGAAAGGAAGGGAGAGAGATAGAGAGTTAGAAACATCAATGAGAGAGAGTCATCGATCAGCTGCCTCCTGCACACCCCCCAATGGGGATGTGCCCGCAATCAAGGCACATGCCCTTGACCGGAATCGAACCTGGGACCTTTCAATCTCCAAGCCGATGCTCTATCCATTGAGCCAAACTGGTTTCAGCCCAACTATATGTTTCTTATTATAAATTACAATATCCCAGGCCATCACTAAAGGACTGATTCGGTTGTAGATCATTCATAATCTTTAAGTACAGTGAATATCCCTGAGCCTGGCCATTCTTGAAGAGTCACTGACCATCAGGTTTTCCCTAGATGAAGGCTTCCCCTTACTAGTCATATACTTTGAATTACTAGTCACTCTGCTTGGAATTTGCCTGTGACCTTGGTCATCTGCCTCCAGCTGCTCTGACTTGACAGTGAGGAGAAAGGTGCAGCATGCCCTGAGGGTGTATAAGGGGTTGGGTTGAGGCCAGCAGGAGGGGCAGAGGAAAGGAGCAGAATGCTCAGGGGCTGGGCTGGGCCTGTGGGAGGAACCTGGGTGTGGAGGGTGTGATGTAATAACAACTCACCAAGGACATGTGTTCCTAGAAATTTTTAGGAGACTTTCCCCCTCTGTCTTCACATCCTAGTGACCCCACTTCTCACTGAGGACAGTGTCTTAATTGTGTAAAAGTGAATTCTTCAACCGTCAGAGAGGGGTCCATGGAGCTTCCCCAGTGCTAATGACTTCCTGCGAGAGAGATCTGCTTTTGAAAGTGGATCTCTCAACCCTCCGTATTTTTCTGTGTTCCCAGTTGGTTCGACTATGCAATGAAGGAGCTCGGAAGATGGAAAGGACAGAAATGATGTACACAATTAACTCCCAGCTGGAATTTAAAATTAAGGTATTTTCGCACTTCTTCATAAACAGATTTATTACTGCTCTTGCTTAAGGCTTCTATAAATATGAAGACAGTTGAGGGCAACAGAAGTGGATAGGATTTTATCTCCCTCTCTCTAATCAATGCAGAAGGACCATGCATTGATTAGAGAGAGGCTGGCAGAGAGAATAGCAGATGCTGAGGGAGATTCTATTCCTTTTATGCCAGATTAAGCGACCTTTCCACAAACCACAGTTAGGTATGCTCTGACAAGAACATTCTTCCCCAGCCCCCAACTTGGGGAACTTGGGGAAAGGGTAGTTAAAAATAATAGAATTTACGTAGCTGGTGTGGGTCAGTGGTTGAGCATCGGCCTATGAACCAGGAGGTTATGGTTTGACTTCTGTTCGGGGCTTAATGCCTGGGTTGTGGGCTTGATCCTCAGTGGGGAGCATGCAGGAGGCAGCTTGTCAGTGATTCTCTCTCATGGTTGATCTTTTGTTCCTCTCTGAAATGAATAAAAGTACTTAAAAAAAAAAAAAATCGAATAGAACTTTAGTATGGAAAGGAGCTTTCTTTTAGGTTCCCGAAGTATCCTACAAAACAGTGGTATCGTATCCCAGGAAGCTGGACCGTGCTGTTCTACCAAACTCAATAAGGACACTCCTTGTCCAGTTTGCAGAAACAGGTTGTTTGTAGATTGTTCTTTGCAAATTTGTTTTTTCCCCATAATTCTTTATGTTGACTTTGTGCTGCTCGCTACTATAATTTTTTTAAAATATATTTTTATTGATTTCAGAGAGCAAGGGAAAGGGATCATTGATCAGCTGCCTCCTGCGTGCTTCACGCTGGGGATCGAGCCCTTAACCTGGGCATGTGCCTTTACCGGAATTGAACCGTGACCTCATGGTTCAACGCTTAACCACTGAGCTATGTGGGCTGGGCTGATTTTTGTTTCTTTCTTTCTTTTTTTTTTTTTTTAATCTTCTTTTTAAAGATGGCAAACCCATAACTATTGTTCTTTTTAAAAATTCCTTCCCTAACCATGTTTCTTTTGCCTTCCTAGCTGAAAATCAATTTATTTAAAATATATTTAAACTTTATTTCTATAGAATGCAAAATTAATATATAATTGAAGAAAGCTTACCCCAGGGGTCTGTAAAAGTAAGTGATTAACACCAATTGAGTTCATGAGTTTAACAAGGACCTTATTTGTGGAAGGCAGTAGGAAGAACAAGCTAAAATCTAACAGAAATTTACAGAAATGCAAAGGAGTTAGTAGCAAAGTCTGTAGCTGTCACAGTAGAGGGGAGACTGGAAATGGAGAGGAGAATGGTCAGCCCCAGGAGTGCGGGATAGAAGGAAGGGGAGCTTGTCCAATCAAAAGACATAGGGTAACGGATTGGATAAGAAAACAAGACCCATATATCTGTTGTCTACAAGAAACCCACCTCAGAAAAAAGGATGCACACAGACTGAGAGTGAAGGGATGGAAAAAGGTTTTCCAGGCGAATGGAAATGAAAAAAAAGCTGGGGTAGCAATACTTATATCTGACAAATTAGATCTCAGAGTGAAGAACATAACAAGAGATAATGAAGGCCACTTCATAATACTAAAGGGAGCAATCCAACAAGAAGAAATAACCCTGGTAAATATATATGCACCCAATACGGGAGCACCCCAATATATAAAAAAATTGCTGGAGGACATTAAGGGAGAGATTAATAGCAATACAATCATAGTAGGAGATTTTAATACCCCACTGTCACCCTTTGACAAATCATCTAAACAAAAAATCAGCAAAGAAATATCAATCCTAAATGACTCGCTAGACCAGATGGAATTAATCGACATTTTCAGAACATTCCACCCCAAAGCCACAGAATATACATTCTTCTCAAGCGCACATGGGACATTCTCAAAGATAGACCACATTTTGGGACATAGGCAAAGTCTCTTCAAATTCAAAAAGATAGAAATCATATCAAGCATCTTCTCAGATCATAGTGCCATAAAACTGGAAATTAACTACAATGAAAAAAATCCAAAGAAATCAAACACATGGAGACTAAACAGCATGCTATTAAACAAGGACTGGGTTACCAAAGAAATCAAGGAAGAAATTAAAAACATCCTAGAAACAAATGACAATGAAAACACAACTATCCAAAATCTATGGGACACAGCAAAGGCAGTTTTGAGAGGGAAGTTCATATCCCTACAAGCCTATTGCAAAAAACTGGAAAAAAGGGTAACAAATGATCTAACTCTACAACTCAAAGAGTTAGAAAAAGAGCAACAAGAAAAGCCCAGAGTAAGCAGAAGGAAGGAAATAACAAAAATCAGAGCACAGATAAAGACATAGAGACCAAAGAAACAATACATAAGATCAACAAAACCAAGAGCTGGTTCTTTGAAAGAATAAACAAGATAGATGGACCTCTAGCCAGACTAACCAAGAAACAAAGAGAGAGGACTCAAATAAACAAAATCAGAAACGAAAGAGGTGAAATAACAACAGACCCCGCCGAAATACAAAGGATTGTTACAAAATACTACGAACAACTCTATTCCAACAAACTGGACAACCTGGAGGAAATGGACATATTCCTAGAAAAATACAACCTTCCAAAACTCAATCAGGAAGAATCTAAAAATCTCAATAGAGCAGTGACTTGGGAAGAAATTGAAACAGTCATCAAAAAGCTTCCAGCAAACAAAAGCCCAGGGCCAGATGGCTTCACAGGAGAGTTTTATCAAACATTCAAGGAAGAACTAAAACCTATCCTCCTCAGACTATTCCAAAAAATTCAAGAGGAAGGAACACTTCCAAACTCCTTCTATGAAGCCAGCATCACCCTAATACCAAAACCAGATAAAGACAACTCAATGAAAGAGAATTACAGGCCAATATCCCTAATGAACATAGATGCCAAAATCCTCAACAAAATTCTAGCAAATCGGCTCCAGCAGAGCATCACAAAGATCATACACCATGACCAAGTAGGATTTATTCCAGGAATGCAAGGTTGGTACAACATCCGCAAATCAATAAACGTGATTCATCACATAAACAAGTTGAAAGATAAAAATCATATAGTCATATCAATTGATGCAGAAAAAGCATTTGATAAAATCCAACACCCTTTCCTGATAAAAACTCTCAACAAGGTGGGAGTACAAGGATCATATCTCAACATAATAAAAGCTATATATGATAAACCCACAGCCAACATCATACTCAATGGCCAAAAACTAAAACCATTCCCTCTAAGATCAGGAACAAGACAGGGATGCCCACTATCGCCACTCCTCTTTGACATAGTACTGGAAGTACTAGCCATTGCAATTAGATAAGAGGAGGAAATAAAAGGCATCCAAATTGGAAAAGAAGAAGTAAAGTTATCCTTATTTGCAGACGACATGATATTGTATATAAAAAACCCAAAAGACTCCATTAAAAAACTAATTGGCTTAATAAATGAATTTGGCAATGTAGCAGGATACAAAATTAACGCCAAGAAATCTATGGCATTTCTA
Organism: Pipistrellus hanaki; assembly: GCF_964339955.1. Lineage (NCBI taxonomy): Eukaryota > Metazoa > Chordata > Mammalia > Chiroptera > Vespertilionidae > Pipistrellus > Pipistrellus hanaki. The sequence continues at coordinate 17,537,873 of NC_140504.1, forward strand.
TACACCAACAGCGAATTTATAGAAACAGAGACTAAAAAAGCAATTCCATTTACCATCGCACCAAAAAAATTAAGATACCTGGGAATAAACTTAACTAAGGAAGTAAAGGACCTATATGCGGAAAACTACACGACACTGAAAAAAGAGATAGAGGAAGATGTAAACAGATGGAAGAACATACCATGTTCATGGATTGGTAGAATCAACATCATCAAAATGTCCATACTTCCTAAAGCAATCTATAGGTTCAATGCACTCCCCATTAAAATACCAACGGCATATTTCACTGACCTAGAAAGAACTCTCCAAAAGTTCATTTGGAACAATAAAAGACCCCGATTAGCCACAGCAATCCTGAGAAAGAAGAGTAAAGTAGGAGGGATCTCAATACCAGACTTCAAACTGTATTACAAAGCCACTGTTCTCAAAACAGCCTGGTACTGGCACAAAAACAGACATATAGATCAATGGAATCGAATCGAGAACCCAGATATCAACCCAAATCACTATGCTCAATTAATATTTGACAAAGGAGGCACAAATATACAATGGAGTCAAGACAGTCTCTTCAATAAATGGTGTTGGGAAAATTGGACAGATACATGCAAAAGAATGAAACTAGATCACCAACTTACACCATACACAAAAATAAACTCAAAATGGATACAGGACTTAAACATCAGACGGGAAACCATAAAAATACTAGAAGCATCCACAGGCAACAAAATCTCAGACATATGCCTAAAGAACTTCTTCACTGATACTGCCCCTAGGGCAATGGAAGCTAAAGAGAAAATAAACAAATGGGACTACATCAAAATAAAAAGCTTTTTTACAGCAAAAGAAACCATCAACAAAACAACAAGAAAGCCCACTGTGTGGGAGAACATATTTGCAAATGTTACCACTGATAAAGGTTTAATCTCCAACATCTACAAACAGCTTATACAACTAAATAAAAGGAAGATTAATGATCCAATTAAAAAATGGGCAATGGACCTAAATAGAATATTTTCAAAAGAAGACAGAAGGAAGGCCAAAAGGCACATGAAAACATGCTCAAAGTCACTAATTATCCGAGAGATGCAAATCAAAACAACAATGCGGTACCATCTCACACCTGTCAGAATGGCCAACATCAACAAATCAACAAACGACAAGTGTTGGCGAGGTTGCGGAGAAAAAGGAACCCTCGTGCACTGCTGGTGGGAATGTAGACTGGTGCAACCACTGTGGAGAACAGTATGGAGTTTCCTCAAAAAACTGAAAATGGAACTCCCATTTGACCCAGTAATCCCACTCCTAGGAATATATCCCAAGAAACTAGAAATACCAATCAGAAAGGATATATGCACCCCTATGTTCATAGCAGCACAGTCTACAATAGCTAGAATCTGGAAACAGCCTAGGTGCCCGTCAGCAGATGATTGGATCAAAAAACTTTGGTACATCTACACAATGGAATACTATGCTGCCATAAAAAAGAAGGAATTCTCATCATTTGCAGCAACCTGGATAGAACTATAGAACATCATGCTGAGTGAAATAAGCCTGTCAATGAAAGAGAAATACCACATGGCCTCATTCATTTATGGATATTAAAAAACATTATAAACTGACAAACCAAAAGATAGATATAGAGACAGTAAAGCAACAAGTAGACTGTAAAATTACAGCGGGGAGAGTAGGGAGATCTGGGGGAGATAAGAGATCAACCAAAGGACTTGTATACATGCATATAAGTACAACCAATGGACACAAAACTCTGGGGAGGGAGGGTATGTATGGGGGGGGGGGCAATGTTAAAATATGTACACAGATAATAATTTAATAAAAAAAAAAAAAAAAAAAAAAGAAGGAAGGGGAGCTTGTATCAGTCAGGTAAGGCTTCCTACTCCAAATCCAAGATGTAACACAACATGAACAACTCCAAGGCATTGAAAAGTCTTTGGACTGTCGAAGACAGGTTGATATTTCCTCAGCAAGTTAAACAGAATTACTACATGACCCAGCAATTTCACTCCTAGGTACATACCCAAGAGATCTGAAGACTGTTGTTGAAATAAAAACTTGTACACAAATGGTCATGGTAGCATTATTCATTATAGCCAAAAAAGTGGAAACAACCCACATGTCTCCATCAGCAAAATTGGCGAGGTGGTAAACAAACTGTGGTATATTCATACAATGAAATAGTACTCAGCCATAAAAAAGGACAAAGTCCTGATACATGCTACAACATGGATGAACCTTGAAGACATTACGCTAAATGAAAGCAATCAGACTCCAAAGGTCACATATTGTATAATCCTTTTTATATGAAATGCCCAGAATAAGCAACCCATGGAGTTAAAGTAGAATCATGGTTGCCAGGGCCTTGAGGGGAGGACAGAATGGAGAGTGACTCAAGGCATTTGGGGTTTCTTTTTAGGGTGTTGAAAATGTTCTGAATTATATAGTGGTGACCACTGCACAACATTGAGAAGGTACTGAAAGCCACTGGGTTATATGCATACCTTTAAGTGGTTCAATGATTAATTTTCTCTCAACCAATAAAAATATATTTGCTCTTCAGCAGCTTTTTCTTGTCTTGCTGACTCATAAAATTAGTTCAATTTTATACTGAGACTAGTTTTCTAGGATGCCAAATAACACAAAAAAATGATGAAAAGTCTTTTCTCCCTAGGACTTACATTATGATTCTCTTTAGGGATATGTTTTTATTCATGAACTTTTTTTTTCTAGTTTTTTATTTACACCTGAATTTTAGTCTTAGAGTTTCTGAATTCCAAGAATTCACTTATGGATTCTTTTCTCTTGGGCATTTTCAGAATTTCTCCTCCTCTTCTTTCTCTTCCTCTTCATCCTCCTCTTCCTGCTCTTCCTCTTTCTCCTCCTCCTCCTTCTATTCTTCTTCTTTAAAGAATGAGTTTCATCTTACAATAAATTCTGAAACAAAAAACTTTTATAATATCGGATTTTTGTTTTCAAAAGAAGCATATATATATTGAAAGCCACTGCCTGTTTTAGATATTCCTTAGATAGTTATTTTTGCCTAGTAGAGTATGAGGAACCTATAAAAGTCAATGTACTTCAAAAACAACAAACCAATTTTAAAAACTTTCTTTCTCCAGCCCCTAAACTAAGAACTTAATCATAAAACTATCCTTGGTTCATGCAACAGCAAGATAGCACTGTGTCCCCAGTAATTCCGTACCTTCAGCAGGACCAAACCTGACACATATTTCTTTCTTTTTTAAAATATATTTTATTGATTTTTTTACAGAGAGGAAGAGAGAGGGATAGAGAGTTAGAAACATCAATGAGAGAGAATCATCGATCAGCTGCCTCTTGCACATCCCCTACTGGGGATGTCCCCACAACCAAGGTACATACCCTTGACCGGACTCGAACCCGGAACCCTTCAGCCGCAGGCCGACGCTCTATCCACTGAGCCAAACCGGTTTCGGCCTGACACACAGTTCTTGGCGGTGACCTCTTGTGTGCAGGTGGGGTTCCCCAGAATGGTCTAAGCTATCCTTGTCTGCCAGCCTTTTAAGCTTCAGCCATTCCTGTTGGATAATCATCTGAGTTGAGATTTGGGTCTGGAAACTCCATGAACTCCCTTAATGGCAAGTTTGGAAATTTTGAGGTCAGCCATAATGTTTTCTCTTCCTTTTTAAATCTTCTGGAAAACAGTACATAACTGATGAGCAACCTGCTCATAAAAGTTCTTTATAAAGTAAAAAAAAAAAAAGAAGAGAAAAGAAAAAAAAAATCCTCTTAGCTTTCTTATTTCTTCAATATCCTCAATTTCCTTTAGCTATTTTTAATCATTAGTCCCTGAGAAGGATGACATTTGGTTGTACTAAGCTACTACAGTTACGTTTTGTGTGTCTAAGAACTTCTGCTTATTTTATGGATACAATTTTTTTAAATCAATTTTTTTTACAGTAAGCATTTCTGGTAACTTAAAAAAAAGAGCACTCAAGGGTAAGGATTATCCTGTGGTTTTGAGAGTTTTCCAGTCGGAAACTGGAAACTGAATTTTTTAAAAACTATGTAATTTCTTGTATCCAGCCTTTTCTCTGAGATTAAGATGGATTATTTTGGGAAAACCTCATTTTCCCCAGCCTGGAAAATGGCATGATGCTTTCAGGGATGAATTTCCAGGGGGAAAACAACCATACATTTAAGAACAGGTGTTCTTCAGAATTTGGCTAAGTCAGTAATCGGCTGACAAACCATACATTTAAGAGGATTGTTTTTCCGTTTGAATAAAGTCTACTCAGTTCATAAAGGAATGCAGACTTTTATATTTGGCTCTTGTTGACTACAGTTATCTCCATTTTCCTGTATGTTTAGATGATGCTGGTTTGTGATATTTAAAGTAACTGCAATTGATACTTATAGATTTCATTTTGAGGCATTTCAGTGTTAACTGACTCCCTTCTTGATCTTTTTCATCTGAGAGTTAATGGAAGGACAATATAATCCTTTCTGGTTGACCCAATAACATTTTCTCATTGAGTTTTAGTTACATGTAGGCAAGTTGTTTTCATATTGGAAAATAAATTGTTGTGGCTCACTTTCTATTGGAGAATTACTATACCTCTCTACTTATTATATTTTGTTATAATCTACATAATAAAAGATAACATGCTAATTGACCGTATCTTCGCAATACCCACCAGCCAATCAGGACTGGGCAGGCAAATTAACCCAACAAAGATGGCATGTTAATTTGCATACACATGTGCTCAGCGGCCAGGGACTAAGCAGAACGCAGAAGTTCTGCACCACCCCAGCTGCTTATGGCCTCTGGGCGGTGTGGGAAGGCAGAAAGGCTGCTCTGGCCATAGTGAAGATGGTGCCTTCAGCCAGGGGAATGAAGGCCCATTCTTGCACAAATCTTCCTTTGTGTATTGGGCCACTAGTGTGTCTATAAAATAATGCTGCATGCCATACTGTATTTGAATATAAGTTTCATATTTTAATCTCCATCGTCTTAGACGCTCTTTGATGCTGAGTTCTTCTCTGTTTGTAGCCTTTCCCTCTAGTCTCCTCCTCCCGGTGGCTGGTGAAGAGAGGTGAGTTGACAGCCTATGTGGAAGACACGGTGCTTTTCTCAAAAAGGACGTCCAAGCAGCAAGTCTACTTCTTTCTTTTTAACGATGTGCTCATCATCACCAAGAAGAAGAGGTAAGCCTTTGTGTGGCCTGCCGTGTGTCCATGTTCCCAGCTCTGCCATTCAGATGCTTGTTCAAGGAGATCGTCCTTTCAAAGCTTGCGATGGGAGATGTATAGTTTCTGCACATGGAATCAGAGTAGCAGTTGTGCTTCCTTTTCTTTAAAGTACCTGTTGAGTTAAGACTGGAGTCTTTTGCAGTGTGCAAAGCCACTGTTGTAAGCATTTTATTTACTTTTATCTTTGAGTTCTCATGATATCCATGGGGAGTCAACACTCTTATTATTCCCAATGAGCATTTTTCAAATTTCTTCTCCATAGAACCTCTCCTCTGGTTGATAATGAGCTAGTGCAAGTCTAGTGCTCCTTGTAACTTAATTTAAAATCCACTTCTCTTAATGGTTGTTAGTCTAAAACGTTTCCCAGTGACTGGGAAGATGCTGGCGAGACTCTCATACTCTCTTCTCAAGGGAATAGAAAGTAAATCAGTCTACTGGCAGCATGTTTATGCCTCTGACTTCAGACTTCTGGTTGTGTATTCATATCCTGCTGTGGGTAGATAAACAGAAGGGGTTCTGTACAAGTCTTTTTTTTTTTTTTTTTACAGTATTTGTTCTATCTGTCCCCACTACACATACATACATTCTCTCTCCTTAGCTCTTCCCGCCAATTCTTTGTTAACATACCCTGAGCATAGTTAATAACATTCTTTATTAACTATGCTCAGGGTATGTAGGATTGTAAAATATTTTCCTGCTGGTCCTTCATAAATATTCCATCGTTCCCAGAATGTGAACTTTAAACACCATAAATTTGCGATGTGTTCTTTCCATATACTAAGGCAAGCAAGTGGGCAGAATTGCTGGCGTAGAATTGAAGTAGGGGTGCTTCATGGGGTACAGTTTAGACAAGGCGAAGAGAATCATGGAAACAGGCCTCTAGGATTATGTAAAATAAATGTTCAAATTTGTCAAAAGTATTTATTCAAATCCTACTTCTGAATAGCTGACGTTTTGGCTTAAATATTCTGTTATGCTAATTGAAATTGGCCGTTCAGAGAAAGACAGGTACCATACTCTTTCACTTCTATGTGGAGTCTGATGTACAAAATAAACCTGCAAAGTAGAGACAGACTCAGGGATACAGAGAACAGACTGACAGTTGTCAGACAGAGGAGATGGGGGCTGGGTGAGAGGGGTGAAGGGATTAAGTGAAGAAAGAAAAAAAAAAGACTCATGGACACAGACAGCAGTGTGATGATTACCAGAGGAAAAAATAGGGTGGGGGAGGTGGAAGAGGGTGAGGGGAGATAAAAGGTGGTGAAAGAAGACTGAGGTGGTGAACACACAATAGAATGTGTAGATATGTATTACAGAATTGTATGCCTGAAACCTAAACAACTTTATTCACCGGTGTCACCCCAATAAATTCAATTAAAAAAAAATAAGATTGGAGAAAAAAGAAACAGAGGTTGAGCTTTGCTTTTTGTTCCTTTTAGTCAGACTGTGTTATGAATGATTTCAGCTGCTTGGCAGTCTAGCTGAAATGAAAACTTTGAATGGTCTACCCTAACAAGCCATAATACATCTCTGATAAATATGTAAAGATGCTGATGATTGTTTTTCTTCACTTAGGAAAATAGTGTTCCCATATCTGTAAGAAAAAATGATTTATCTTACCTTGGGGCAGTTTAAATAGCTCTAGTAGCTAAGTAAAGTTTATAAATAAAAGATTGGAGGAACATTATAATTTGTGTTCTTATGTTTTGTTGGTTTCCTATGAGATAGCATGTTTTTTTGGCGTTTGTCGAGATGTTTTGTTTTTAGGGAAGAGTAATTATATATATGACTCTTCACATGCCAGAACTCTTGACTTTTAACATCTTCCAGCTGTTGAAGTATTTGTTCCGTCTCAAGGGACCAAAAGCTTTACCTACGCTTTTTATTTTAATGATGAAGTATATCACACCAATTTTAAATATAATGTAGTCTTGATTATGATGTCTTTGGTGACTTGATGAAACCATTAAGGGTTTTTCAGCTAGTAGGGTACAACTTTTATTCTTGAACTTGCATGGAACTGCCCAATACATACAGACTTTTGAAAGTTGGAATTAAAGTAGAATCAGTTCTACTTTAGCATGCTTTTCCCTCCACCAGGAGGTTTTGCCATTACATTTAATGTTGTTTTCCTAGCAAGCCCGCATTTATTTGCTCAGGTATGTTTGAGCTTGTGCTGTTATAAAAGGAAGATCAAGACATACAGTTCCAATGGAGAGAGCAACCTGAGCGGCTCACTCTGCCTTTCCCGAAACTGGAATTTCCTTGCCCTTACTATGAGCTCATCATATTTCCAAGGTGCCCTTGGCCCAGAGAATGGCATTGGAGGCTCAAGTTGTTTATGCTCTGAATAGGTGGTGGAGTGACACGGGGAACCGGGGCTCAGTAAACAGGCTCGGTTAAAAATGTGCAGTATGCACAGCCCTATTTGCTCTGCAGCTTCAAGGAGGCAACTGCAAATGCTCCGCATGCCAGAGGCAGCAGCGCAGGAGACAGGACGGCTTTGAACCAGGGGGATGCTTTAGGCTTGGCCACGAGGTGCAGATAAGGAGAGCTACCTGTGCCAGCTCTGCAGGACTGAGCCACCTTCCCTGCCTAATTCTAATCCCAGGGTTCAGTCAGGAGCTCAGCTGCTGGGTCTCCAGGGGTTTCAGCTTCAGGGAGGCTCCCCAGCTCCGGGCAGAGAGAGCTAGGGAGGAGAGCTACTTAGAGCTACTTACTCTTCCTCCTCCTCCCTGCCTGGCAGATGGTTTCTGCTGAGCAAATGGCTGGGGGGTGTGGCCACCTCTGTGGTGCAGAGACCATATTACTGCTAGTGCTTGCAGGGGCTGTCTTCTAGGACAGGAGTTTTGGCTTTCTTTTTTTTTTTTTTTTTTTTTAATATTAAAAGGAAGTTTAAAATGTCTGTTTTAAAATGTCTGTTTGCCCTGGGCTGTTTGTGAGTCACTACAGGGAATAGTCTCTTCCACCGCCTTTCAAAAGGATCAGTTTGTTTTGGATGAGAAAGTGAAACTTTGTTTCAGCAGCTTCCTGCTCTCTCCCCTCTGTGGGTAGCAGCATTTTCCTTCCAGGTGTGACAACCCAGAATATCTCCAGACATTGTCATATGTTCCTGGTGAGGGGCAGGAGGGGAGTGTGGGGGGGGGGAGGGGGGAGACAGATTGCCTCTGGGTAAGCACCACTGCCCTAGAGTGATGGCAGACTGTCCACCACTGTTGCCTTCAGTATAATTAGTGAAGGTGTGAAAATCGACAGACCTGACATAGCAATAATCTTTTTTTTTTTTTAATATATTTTATTGACTTTTTTACAGAGAGGAAGAGAGAGGGATAGAGAGTTAGAAACATCGATGAGAGAGAGTCACCGACCAGCTGCCTCTTGCACACCCCCTACTAGGGATGTGCCCGCAACCAAGGTACATGCCCTTGACCGGAATCGAACCTGGGACCATTCAGTCCATAGGCCAACACTCTATCCACTGAGCCAATCCAGTTTCGGCGCAATAATGTTTTTTAAAAATATATTTTTACTGATGTCAGAGAGGAGGGGAGAGGGAGAGGTAGAAACATCAATGATGAAAGAGAATCACCGATTCTCTGCTTCTCATATGCACCCCACTGGGAATCGAACCCCCAACCCGGGCCTGTGCCATGAGTCGCACCATGACCTCCTCTTTCATAGGTGGGTGCTCAACCACTGAGCATACCCGCCAGGTTGAAATTTCTTTTATTTTTAGAAGTCATGTGATTCTTGTATTCTGCTCCATTATATATCCATTTTTTAAGTGAAATTTTAAATAAATGCTTGGCAAAAACATTTTGGAGCTTCGTTTATCCCATGGCTTCTTATCTCCTCTAGAGGTTTACCTATAGAAGACAACCAGATTATTAAGACAGGATTCTCATGTGTTTCTGAAATTAGAGCTTCCTCTCTAAATTTCTTTATGTTCATTACTTCTTTAAAAAAAAAACCAAAAAACTTTTTTAGTGATTTCAGAGAGGAAAGGAGAAACAGAAACATCAATGATGAGAGAAAATCATTAATCAGTTGCCTCCTATACGCCCCTTACTGGGGATCAAGCCTGCAACCTGGGAATGTGCCCCAACTGGGAATTGAACCGTGACCTCCTGGTTCATAGGTCGACGCTCAACCACTGAGCCACACCGGCCGGGCTATGTTCATTACTTCTTGACTTCATTTTTGCAGAATATTTTCACCATTCCCTGTTCTTGGGGAAAACATCCTAGGAACTCACACCTTTTTTTTTTGTTTGTTTTGTTTTGTTTTGACAGACACTTTTTCCAAAGCAGGTTTGTGTTACGTGAGTATTTTTATAATGCCACAGGTTGTAGGAGAAAACCAGAACTAGCACCAAATTGCATTTGTGCTCTTTCCTCCACCTTTAGCTAGTCTAGCATCGGAGCCTAAGGAAGTTTCCTTTTCATCGCGTTTGCTTCCTGCAGACATTGAAGACTTTCCGGTTCCTGTTCCATAAATATTCCGTATATTGACATAACTGGAACTTTGCGGCACATTACACGTTCTTGGGGCTTAAACAAAGGGTTTTCTATAATAGGATATGACCAGATCACTATAAAAAGTTCAGGGGGTTAAGTTACCCCTTACATTTCCTTGGCAAATAAGCCCCCACGGGTGGAAGCTGTGCACGCTCCCTGGTCCGGCCCCACTCTGAGTTTTTCCACTTGAAGCCTTTCCCATTATGGAAAGCTGGAGTCCCCTCACGCTGTCTCTCTTCCTCTGCTGAATAGACTCCTTCCTCAGGAAATTAACTTTAAGAGGATCTTGGATAAAGAAAGGTGGTAAGACCGGCTCAGAGTGTTTTTATTCCTGCAACATAAACCGTGGCTATTTCTGACCACCGTGATAATTGGTTTCTAAATTTAAGATGATGAGTTGGGGTGGGGGAGACCTGAGAGCCCCCCATTTCCTTTCCCCTCCCCCTCTTTTTCTCTGGCCTCCCCACATACCCTTGATTCCTCTGTATGATGAGTAGTAAGGGTATTGTGCCCTCTAATCTGTAAGAAGTATTGACGTTGCCATTCAGTGTTGAAAGCAGCCGTGACCTAGAAGCATCATATCAGCGACTGGACTCAGACAGAACTGGGCTGCCATCCTGGCCATGTGGCCTTGGGCATGCTGCTCTCAATCTCTCAGAGGCTCGGTATTCTCATCTGTAAAATGGGTATAATAACTCATCTCTGTCATGAAACTTCCTTAAGAATTAAATTAGATAGCGCACATAAAATTTTAATGCAGTGAATAGTCTCTGCCAATTGACTGATAGAGGCTGAGTGTCATTATTCCTAGTATTGTGTTTCTTGTGCTAAAGATTAAATTATTTGATTGGTTAAAAAACGGTTTGAAACCTGTAGCCATGGCTACATCTGAAGGTTGTGGTGCGCTCTCGGGGCAGACCTGGATGTATGGCCTCTGAACTCCGGCCTTAGGAACAAATACATTTAGCTCTGTGCTTCTCCCTCCTCATCAGGAACTCACGTCAGATGGCAAGTGAGTGAAGGACAACCATTGACTTATTTTGTTATGAATAGTGTATAATTTGGTAGCAGTGATTTTCTTTTCTTTTTCTTTTTTTTTAAAATATATTTTTATTGATTTTTTACAGAGAGGAAGGAAGAGAAATACAAAGTAGAGAGTTAGAAACATCAAAGAGAGTCATCGATCAGCTGCTTCTTGCATGCCCCCTACTGGGGATGTGCCCGCAACCAAGGTACTTGCCCTTGACCGGAATCGAACCCAGGACCTTTCAGTCCGCAGGCCGACGCTCTATCCACTGAGCAAACCCGGTTTCGGCTGGTAGCAGTGATTTTCCTGCAAAATCCCTCACAACATTCCCCATCCCTCCTTTGTGGCTGAAAAAATGAATTCAGTATATTTTCCCCTTTTATTTAAAGAAGTCGGTAGAAGTAAACTTAAATGGGAATGTGGCCAGAACTGGTTTGGCTCATTCGATAGAGCGACTGAAGGGTCCCGGGTTCGATTCTGGTCAAGGGCATGTACTTTGGTTGCGGGCACATCCCTAGTAGGGGGTGTGTAGGAGGCAACTGATCAATGTTTCTCTCTCATCGATGTTTGCAACTTTCTATCCCTCTCCCTTCTTCTCTGTAAAAAAATCAATAAAATATATATTTTTTTAAATAAATAAAAAATAAATGGGAATGTGGTGCTTTGGAATAACTTTGTTATCCATTGAAGAAGCTGTCTACTTGCTCTTCAGAGTTCAGTTCTCGTTACGCCAGGGAGAAAGCTTCTGTGAGGTGCCAGCAGCTCCTCAGACCTGTCCGCCTTCTCTTTGTCAAGGACCGCGGGTACGGGGCATCGCATGGGCAGCTGGGAAGGTCCCAGGCTGTGGAATTTGAAGATCAGTGGTGACAGGAATAGGCACTCCTGTTGGTGCTGCTGTGGGTCACTGGCCATCCTTTTTGGTGACAGAGAGAAACAGCAGATCCTTATCTGACCAATGAACGTGATCCTCAGCTCCACTATTCATTATCTTCTTGACAATGAACTAGGAAGCGCGTGGCATGTTTGTTAGTCTTCAGAATTATTTTGAGAAGCTGGGCAAGTAAAGCTGCTTGAAATCAGTTTCTAGATCAAGATCATGTCTTGTTTTACTGGTTGGAGCACTTGACAAATTATTAATTTCTCAACAGAAGTATTTATGGTAGCTCTAATTACGCCTTTTCCCGGTTTAATAACTAACATTTACTGGCTGTGAGCCAGGCACGATTATAAGATTTTTACACACAATCAGATAATGAATGTTCACAACAACCCAAAGAGATTGGTATTATTATCCCCATTTTACAGATGAGAAAACTGAAAACAGAGAGGATCAGTCACTTGCTCAGACCACAGAGTGAATGATAGAAGTGGGATTTTCTACAGACATCCTAAATCAAGTCTGAATTCTTTTTTTTTTTTTAATATATTTTTATTGATTTTTTACAGAGAGGAAGAGAGAGGGATAGAAAGCCAGAAACACTGATGAGAAAGAAACATCAATCAGCTGCCTCCTGCAACTCCCTACTGGGGATGTGCCCACAACCAAGTCACATGCCCTTGACCGGAATCGAACCTGGGACCTTTCAGTCTGCAGGCTGACGCCCTATCCACTGAGCCAAACCGGTTTCGGCAAGTCTGTATTCTTAGCTGTTATGCTATAGTTATTATTTAAAATTGTTTATTATTTCCACCAAAAACTTGTTTGCGCAATCAGACACCAACCTTTAAAATTGAAATTAACTACAGTCATGTGAAAAAGTGTTTCGGCCGAAACGGGTTCAGTTCAGTGGATAGAGCATCAGCCTGCGGACTGAAGGGTCCTGCGTTCGATTCCGGTCAAGGGCATGTACCTTGGTTGTGGGCACATCCCCTGTAGGGGTTGTGCAAGAGGCAGCTGGTCAATGATGTTCCTTTCTCATTGATGTTTCTAGCTTTCTATCCCTCTCCCTTCCTCTCCATAAAAAAAATAAATAAAATATATATTTTTTTAAAAGAGCCTCTTTTATAACCCAACCATTTTACTGGATTTCATCTGCAAATAATCAGTTGTTTGTATGAGGGAACAATGACATTGTCCAGTAGTCACTTAAGCTACACCCATCGGCGTCCACAGACACATGGTGTGATGGTAGTCTCTCACATCTATGCATTTGCTATTTTTAAATTTATGTGTACCTTGAACTGTGAAATGCTTCAAACAACAGAAAATTGTCAAATACTAACATACCTAGCATTCATATTTGACAGATACTAACTTCTTTTCATAGTTGTCAGATTTCTGCTTTTTAAACAAAAACCTGCTATAATACCACAGGTAAACCTGAAATCCCTTTATTATTATTCCGTCTTCCTCCTCCTTCTTCCCAAAATAACTCCTATCCTCAGTTTGGACTATCATCCTATACTCCCTTGTGTGTGTGTGTGTGTGTGTGTGTGTGTGTGTAGTTTTGGTGTTTTAAAACACATGTTTATGCAGTTTTCAAATGTCCTAATTTAAAAGTCATAAATATATGCCCATCATAGATCATTCTAGCCTTTATAGAAATGTTTATGAGACAGAAGGGTAAAAGTGCTCCATAATCCTTGATTTAAGAAAGCCACTGTTCACTGTGAGGTGTATCGTTTTTCAACCCGCGCTGTTAAGTGGAATTTAGTAGAACCGAAAACTATCTGATCTGCTCAACAAAAGAAGGCCTTCCCGAGGGAAGCCTAATTGGGGTATGTACTTACCACCATATCCTGTTCTGTACGGATAGTTCTTTATCTTGTTTTTTTTTTAAAAAAAAAAAAAAAAAAGGAAAAAGAAAAGGAAAAGAAAGGGTTGTCAACAAAGGTTACTGGACTTGAAGGGGGTTTTAACCAGGAAACCCATCATTGTTTATGCCACAGAGCAACAGACTTATGTAGACGTGATCGCTGCACCTGATAGGAGCACCGGCTTGCACAAAGCAGCCAGCCCTGATGCGCAGCTGGTAAACTTGGAGCACGTATAGGACAATCAGAGGAAGTCTCCATATAAACTTCTCCCTGCGAGGGAAGGTGGTTTTTCCATTTGCCTGTTTCTGAGCAATTTAACTTCCTAACTCGTGGTCCAAGTTGTTTCAGAGACTATGTAAACCATATGTTTGCCGAGCGCCAGAGACAAACATGGGGAAGTCTGATTAGCATCAGCTTCCCTCCGGGAAGGGGCTTCTTTCCCAGCCCAGCTTTCCACCCACTGGGCAGGAGCGAGGAAGCAGGGGAGGGAGCTAGGGTCGGAAATAGCTGCATCTGGCTATAGATTCTCCCCCCTTCCTTTCTGCTGAGGCACATAGTTTAACACATATGTTATCCTCTGTATCAGCATGAGAGCGATAGTGGGTGCTGACTGACATCAGGAGGAGGCATTTAAGTATTTAGCAGGCCTGGGGAGGGGAAATGCGGTTACTTTGAACCTCTAGGACAGTGTTTCCCAAACTTTTGACATATGTGTACCCCTTCTATAATTTTCGTAATGCTGAGTGCCCCTCGTACTCATGAGAACGTAGAATTAGGTGCAGCTAAGCACGGTGCAGTGCATATCCTGACCAAACTCCAGTGCAACGCGTACCCCCACCAAACTCTTCCCATACTCCTGGGGGTATGCATACCAACACTTTGGGAAACACTGCTCTAGGAGATTAAGTGTGTGTGCACGTGTGAGGGAGCATGAGCAGTGAACCAGCTAGCAAGAGTAAGATGCTTTTCAATATTTGTTTTATTGGGTTTGAATAATCGCTGACAAGGATAAAGAAGTTACTACTGTTGAATGAAAGCATGTTCTTTTTCTATTAAATGTATTAAAAGAGTAGTGAAGTTGTAGATGTTATTTATTATGAGATGATGAAGTGTACAGGTCTAGAAAAAATGATGATATTGGATGATTGCTATTGAGTCAATTTTTTTTTAAAAAAAGGCAAACATTTCCTACTTCCTACTTTGGACTCAGCAGTCAAAACAATGGGATAGTTCCCTTATAAGGTCTCTTCAATGACACAGATGTGCAGGTGTGTAGGAACTGTCACCTGGAGGTGAACTCTCAAAGCTCTGAATAAAGTTCATCACCCAGTCTGGATATTTGAGAGAACAACAAGCATAAACTGGGTCAGCAGTCACCCTTGCTCTTAATGGTCTTGTAGTTCTTATCGCTGAAGAGAACAATTAAAAACATTCTATTATAGTTGATCTCCTTCTTCTGTCTCTAATTACTCTCAAAGACAAAGATTCAAAGCACCCAATGAAACACAATAGCTGCTATTGTTTGTATTTAGGCAAACACCGGGGGAAATTAGAAACTCTAAAACTTAAGAGGCAAAAGAAGATTTAGGTAGTTGATTCGTATTAGTTTACTTTAGTTTCCTGTAAACTCTTGGTCTTGGCTTCTAATGGGGACTAACCAACCGGTGAAACCACTTCATGCTAAAGACTTTTTGGAATGCAAGTCATCTTGAATGACTGCTTCATAGTATGTATTATACATTTCCTTGCCTCCTATTTCTTCGGGAATGCAAAGAATACCTGTTCGGTGTCATTGTTTAAGGCACTACCTGAACACCCAGGCACACAACATTAGGCTGGTTGGAGTTTTCCATCTGCAGCAAATTATTTTAACTGGAAATTGAGTGCCTTTGACTAACGGGGGTAGTCTTTTTTAACTTGGATCCAGAGTAACAAGGAGCTGCAGAGAGAGGGCCATGACAAGGAAGCCTCCCTTCATCTTCTTGTTTCTCTTGTTGGGGCTTTGCTTTTGCTGGCTTGCTTGTTTTATTGCGAGTCCTGGGCTATGAAATCCGTGTCCAAGATACCTGAGACACATATTATAAACGTTTTCTGCTCTTCCAAAAACTGACTGCTTTGTTGCTGGTTAGCATGGTCTTGTAAACACTCAATCTTAGTTGTGTGTAAAGTGTATCATCCTCTTTCCTCCTTTTATAAGAAGTGTGAGCTTTGATAGCCTCATTTTGGTGTGACCAATACTGTTGTATGTTCTGAGTATGGCTTTGCGGGTCTGTAGGCAGTTAGTTTCAGGAGAGCTTTGGGGATAATGTTGCCATGTGTGCTTCCAGTTAATACAGATTATTACCCTAGCAACAGAAGGCTTGCCAGAGGGCAGTATTTTGTTTGATATATAATAACTGTATTTTCTGCTTTCTGAGGGAACACTCTACCAAGCTAAATTTTAGAAAAGATACAGTTTTTCAAGGAGAGTACAAGGGAGTCATTGACAGGCAGGTGTCCAGCACTGAATAAAAGAAATTCCAAGAAATCTTGAGCAAATGGCTTGTTCCGAAATTCCTAGTATAGGAATTTTTCCTTTCTCTTCATTGCCCTAAGTTCATCCATTTGTGTTTATGATTAAATAAGGGAGCCATTTGACATTGTTCCTAGACTAGACTTAAATGTATTGCATAGTTATCAATTTATTCAACAGTTATTTATTGAGCTCTCCCATGTTCAACTGCAAACGTACATATTCACAGTAGAGGGAAAAGCTGTATCTAAGCTAGGTTGGAGTTTTTCAAGGAGATGAGGGTATATGCAAGGAGTGATTATAACCAGGCACCAAGAAATCCAAGCATGAACCAGAAGACGTGAAGGATTTAAGGATGGGAGAAAGGTAGTAGCGTCAATGGCCTGTAGAAATGGGTAGGTTGAAGAATTGTTGGGCTTGATTAGAAGAAGAGAGATAAGCAGTGGTGATGAGAGTCCTGTTTCACATCAGGATTACAGGTGGCAGTCTTATCCACTGAATTACTGACATGTTCTTTTCTCTTTTCCTTATAGTGAAGAAAGTTATAACGTCAATGATTATTCCTTAAGGGACCAGCTGTTGGTGGAATCTTGTGACAATGAAGAGCTTCCTTTGTCTCCAGGGAAGAACAGTTCCACGATGCTTTATTCAAGACAGAACTCTGCCAGTTACCTCTTCACTCTGACTGTCCTTAGTAACCACGCGAATGAGAAAGTGGAAATGCTGCTAGGGGCTGAGACACAGTGAGTACGGTGGGGAGAGGGTTTTAGAGCATCTGGTATCCGTCTTCCCTGCCTCATTGCCCTGGAACTTCCTGGGACTAAGGAGGGGACTTGAGTGGGATGTGCTGGGCTGTGCAGGTGACCAGCAGATGACACCTTCCCAAGGCTGACGAGGGCATTCCTTCAGTTTGAAAAGTGATGCAACAGGTGGTGTGAGACCTCCTTTGGGCGCCTCTCTCCTAAGGAGAGAGTGTAATAATGTCTGAGCTTTGGATTTTTATAAGACTGGAAGGATAAAAAAAAAAAACCAAAAACATCTTAAACACTATGGAGGTTAGTGCGTGTCCAGATGTTCTGGAGCATTCTCAGAAACTGGAGACGTCCTTTCATCACTTGCCGTTAGTAATGGCGAAAGTGTGTGGGATTTGCTTTGTGTTTTCCTCTTCTCTGTGTTTATAAGGAGTGTTTGTTTTGTATCCAGGCCTTGCCAACACCACAGAGCTCTTCCCCGCTGTCTGCTTTGTAATTGATGTCATCTCCACCACTGTTTCTGGGGTTCCTGGAAGAGAGCAGGAAGTAAACCGTGTGCAGTTCTTGTTGCACCGAGCCCGGATCCTTTGCTGGGACATTCCGTAGCATTACTCTCCCACCACCACCACCTGCCTTTTGTTCATACCAAGGGCTGAATGGATATTCATTTCCTCAGTCAGAAATATTCTCAGAATATCTAGTTGTGTCACCAGCAAACTCATGCGTCTGACTCATATTTGTAGTTCTTTAATTAATAGGAAGAGAACATTCCAGAAAGGGCATGGGGCAGATGTCTCCTTGGGTACAAAGGGAGTGACTCCCTCACTCTACCCCACACCAGCAACTCAGTAACAGTTCAAAAGTAAATAACTAGACAAAGACTTTTAGCACACGGATGTGGTTTTGAAGGAAAATATATTACTGCCATATGCACTTTCCTTTAAAAACAATAGGCTACTTAAAAGTCTAGCAACCTGACCCTGGGCTCTGTTCGTTGAAACATCATCTGTATACCAAAAGGTTGAGGGGTTCAATTCCAGGTCAGGGCACATACGTAGGTTGCAGGTTCAATCCCCAGTAACCAATCCATGTTTCTCTCTCACGTCTATGTTTCTCCCTTTCTCCCTTCCTCTCTCTCTAAAATCAATAAACATACCCTTGGGTGAGAAATTTAAAAAAAAAAAAAAAAGATCTGGTAAATTGGTATATGCCATAATTGGAAATGGTGCAGGTCATCTCTGTGTTACTTGATTTTGATCAATCTAAGTTTGGGTCTATGTATCATGTTTTCTTTGTTTCTAAGATTTGCAAAATGTATAGGAGTGTATATATTTTTTATGTTTTTCCTCTTTTGTACATGGTTAATGTAGTTCCTTAGCAATCCCAGTTGAGAAAACAAGGTTTTCACCACCACGTTGGCCTTGAGTAATTGTAGAACCCAGGCAGGTCACATGTATCCTTTGGCTACTAATTCTTCAATTTGAAAAAGATTAGGGTTCATGCCGAAGCCAGTTTGGCTCAGTGGATAGAGCGTCGGCCTGCAGACTGAAAGGTCCCAGGTTCGATTCTGGTCAAGGGCATTTACCTTGGTTGTGGGCACGTCCCCAGTAGGGGGCCATGCAGGAGGCAGCTGATCGATGATTCTCTCATCGATGTTTCTAACTCTCTATCCCTCTCTCTTCCTCTCTGTAAAAAATCAATAAAAATATATTTTAAAAAATGCTGAATATATGTCTCTGAAAAATTATTTTCTGCTTAAAACTACTTTTTGTTGTTGTTCCTTTGCCTGTGTTTTTCCCTCTTCCTGTAATGTCCTCTTCAGACCTCCTTGAATTACCACCTGCATCCCCTCTCAGGGCTCAGACCAAGTCTTCCCTCTCTGAAGACACCTGTCAGGGCTGCTCATGGTAATTCATTCTGTGCCACTCTTGATAATTCATTTTTCTCTTTAGTTTTCTTTTTTTAAAATATACTGCCATATCCGTGACCGGTTTGGCTCAGTGAATACAGCGTCAGTCTGCGGACTGAAGGATCCTGGGTTTGATTCCAATCAAGGGCATGTACCTTGGTTGTGGGCACATCCCCAGTAGGGGGCCGTGCAGGAGGCAGCTGATTGATGACTTTCTCTCATCAATGTTTCTAACTCTCTATCCCTCTCCCTTCCTCTCTTTAAAAAATCAATAAAGTGCCGAAACCGGTTTGGCTCAGTGGTAGAGCATCGGTCTGCGGACTGAAAGGTCCTAGGTTCGATTCCGGTCAAGGGCATGTACCTTGATTGCGGGCACATCCCTGGTAGGGGGTGTGCAGGAGGCAGCTGGTCGATGTCTCTCTCTCATCGACGTTTCTAGCTCTCTATCTCTCTCCCTTCCTCCTCTCTGTAAAATATCAATAAAATAAAATAAAATAAAAGAGTTTGCTATGTAAAAAAAAATCAATAAAGTATATTGTTTAAATATATATATATAGATAGATTTCAGAGAGAAAGGGATAAGAAGAGAAAGATAGAAACATCAATAATGAAAGGGAATCGTTGATTGGCTACCTCCTGCACGCCCCCTGCTGGGGATGGAGCCTGCAACCCGGACATGCGCCCTGACTGGGAACCTAACCATGACCACCTAGTTCATAGGTTGACACTTAACCACTGAGTCACAGTGACTGGGCTCCTTTGTTCTCTGTTTTGCCCATCTTCTACCCCTAAATCTCTCCTTCCTATTACAGCTGAACTTCTTGAGAGTGTAGTCTTCATTTCCCCCTGTTAATTCAGGGTTTTAATGGGCATCCTTTCAAGAGCTACTCTAAGGGCTGGGATGTAGCCTTGGACAGTAGAGACCAGATCCCTGCCCTTTGGGCTTCTGTTCCTGTGAGCAACTTACATCTGTGTTCTTCCGGTCCTCCAGGAGGGTGACTGGATGGCAGTGAACTTTGGGCAGTCAGCTTGGGCAAGCGGCCTACAATGAGCTGGAGCAGTGGGAAAGTATTTCTGCTTGATCCAATTAAAAGTCAAAGTGAATGCAGTGAGGACTGCAAAGCCAGGCAATGGGATTGGGAGTGGATGTTGAGTGCTGGGTCTTGTGCTCTAAGTTAGATGGTGCAGGAAGACTTTTCTGAGGTGACATTTGAACTGAGAGCCCTGAGTGGCAAGAAGAAGTTAACCCACAGGAAAAATGCAGAGCTAGAATGTTCTAGGCAAAGGAAATGGCGAGTGCAAAAACCCCTAAGGAAACGAGTTTGCTGTTGTCAAACTTGGCTTGAACATAATGAATGCAGGTAGATAAGAATAAACCGGAGATAGGGTGGGTGGTCAAGAGGCCGGCGGAGGCCAGAGCATTTCGGAGCAGAGCTATTCCAGGGCATTCTGTGGGCTTTAATCTCCAAACATTACCAACCTGGCATGAGGATAGAGGTTCAAAATGTATAGTAATTTGACATTTCTTTAGCATCAAAGCATGTAATTATTTGACCAGTAATTCTTTTTTAATTGGATTTCTGAAAACACTTGGTTCACAATGGATTGGGTGGTGAGGGCCATTTCTTCACCACAGATATTTTGAGAAACACTAATCTAGAGCCTCAAAAGCCATGGTAGGGGGATCCCTGGGAGACTGGAGGGGAGGTAGAAATTTCTATGGGGAGAGCAACTCGGGTCATTTGGAGGGGTCAAGGGGCTTCAGAGTGGTGCCCTGGGCCACAGTGTATAAAGGAAGATGGAAATATTACATTTAAGAGACAGAGACAACAGGACTGACTTACTATGAGTTGGATGGCCCTGCGTGAAAGAGGGGGGTCAGTGATGCTTTGGATTTTTGGTACTTTAGATGGAGTTACCCCTTAACCATCTTCTATATGGCTTCCTCTGCCTCCCTGCTGAGGCCGCCCCATCCAAAATTAGCCATGGCTTCCTAGTTATCACACCCAGTCAGTCTTCTAAGGCCATTGAATGTTGACCATCAGACCGAGGCTAACCTCTTTTGGAGATTCTCTCTCAAAGAATCTCTTTTTAGTTTTATGTCCACATCCTTCCATCCCTCTTCACTTTGCCTTCAGAAATGCAACCTGTCTGAAGCCAGGCATCACCATTACCGACCACTTTCCCCAGTATGCACGTGTCTTGACCCGTTTCCAGTTACCCGGTCTGGAGACCTGGTGTCATTTCTGATGCTCCCAACCTGCACAGATCCATCACCAACCAACCCTTCCTGTACTAAGGTCTCCTGCAGCTTTCCATGTGCTTCCACTCCACTGCCTCCTCCTAGGACACCCCACAGGCCACTTATCTTCTGAACCGCCTAACCATCTTCTCTCTAATCCATTCTGCATGGAGTTATGACTAAATTCCACACTCAGCTCTGGTTTTGCCCTTGTATCACTTTGTATATAGCAAGTTCCTGATAAATATTTTTGGAATTGACCCACAATGAATACAGTTAGCTTTTCTTTATCCAAAGGAAGGCAGAGTAGTAGCCACATGTAACTACTGCCTCTCTCTCTCAGTCTCTGTTCAGGGTCCTCCTTTTGGTGCTGGAGGAAATTTTCTCTATATTCCACGTGTTTTACAATGTTTGCTCATTAAGGAGATGGTTAAGCTTTATTTTATTCACTTATTTTTTAGGATGTACATCTAGGCCATGTATACTGCTATATCTGTTTGCCTGTTAAAGATCTTAAGTCATTGTCTTGTTAATGAGACAGTAGTCTGTGAAAATTACAGAAGCTCACCCTTTATGAAAGGACAAAGGAAGAATGTTTTACTACTGTCCTCTCTTTTCCCTCTGGGCCTTTCAAGAGGAATGTGGGAGCCGGAGAGCCCCCTTTGTCTGCCTTCATTCAAATGAAGCCCAGACAGCTGCTGCTGGCACAGACCAGGGGCCATGGCAAGTGGCGTCCTTGGCATCCTTTGTCCGCAGTGGAATTTGGATGGCATGTGGACCTAGTGTACATAGTGACGGATGCCAGGAGGTACTCAGTGGTGGACACAAACTTGCTTCACCCATTATTTTTAAAGATACGATATAATCATCTCTCACGGTCGTCAAAGAACTTTCTCACTATTTCTCTCTTGCAAGAACTGGGAGCCTAATGGATGGGATTGGTCCTGTTAGCTGTGCAGACAGCCAACTCCTGGGCCTGCCGACAAAGGCGCATGGATTGCCGGGAGTCTTTTGAGCTATTCCCGCTTATGTTAATGATTTAATTAACCACAGGAAGTAAATGGTATGGAATAAAGTTGTAAATCGTATGTTTGACAGACTCTTACACACCCTTCAGGGAAAATTCACAATCTAGAGATGACAATGGGCATGGAAAAAATAAATATATATATTATAGGTCGGAGTATTTTCTCCTTGTTGAATCTTGAATCCATGTCCAATAATGATCTTTTACTTGTACTGAGTTCATCAAAATTCATTATAGTTTGTGATCCTCGTTACTGACCCCAGTGAAGGAGGAGGGCAGGTGATAGTACGGATCTTTCCTTATCCAGGAAACAATTGACCCACCGCAGGTGAACTCCAGGATTCTGGACTAGACTAGGTCTCATGAGCTATTAGACATGACAAGAAATAATTACACTTTAGTGTATGTCACAAAGCCTAAATTTTAGCACCCTTAGTGGGCTAGGGCAGTGGTCGGCAAACTGCGGCTCGAGAGCCACATGCAGCTCTTTGGCCCCTTGAGTGTGGCTCTTCCACAAAATACCAGGGCCTGGGCGAGTCTATTTTGAAGAAGTGGCACTAGAAGAAATTTTAAGTTTAAAAAATTTGGCTCTCAAAAGAAATTTCAATCGTTGTACTGTTGATATTTGGCTCTGTTGACTGATGAGTTTGCCGACCACTGTCCTAGGGGAATGATTTTGCTCTGGCTGGAGTCCAGCTCCATCAGCTTGGTCACACAGCATCGTGACAGCATTTTTCTTCCTACCCTGTGAGTTTTCTTTCATAGAACACTTTATGGAACTCAGCTACCGTATTTTCCGGCGTATAAGACGACCCCCTAATTTTACAATTAAAACATAGGTTTAGGCCTATATTCGCTGTATAAGACTACTCCCCACTTCCGAGGCAACACCAGTTCTTTTTTTAATAGACCGCCTTTCTAACTCAGCCAATCCAGCAGGCTTTTTATGCATGCAAATTATACATGTTCTGTACCCGAAGCTACACTGTGTTCTAGTAAAAAGCCTGCTCAGATTGGCCAGAATCAGAGAGGCGGTCTATTAAAAAAAGAACTGGTGTTGTCTCGGAAGTGGGGGGTAGTCTTATAGCGAATATAGGCCTAAACCTATGTTTCAACTGTAAAATTAGGGGGTTGTCTTATACGCCAGAAAATACGGTAGTTGAATTGAGTGTCAGAGTGAACAAAACAGCATCGCCACTGTCTTGCTCTTTACTCATGCTTGGGGGACTTTTAACCAAAGGCTATGGGTATATACGAATTTCCAAAGGCACCACAGGTAAAAGTCTAGGCCGTGAGAAGGAACCCCAAAGGTATCTGATCAAATGCCATTGTAAGAAGGACGAAAGGAAGGTGAGGCAGCCGCTGGGGTCTCTCAGCCTCCACGGAAAGGTCAGGAGGACCAGGTCAGGGGTCAGGTCCTTGGTGGGCATTCCGTTCCGTTCAGCCTCATCCTGAGCCTTGCCTCTTCGTTTCAAAGCCGCCTCTGCACTTTCTCGGGACGTATCTGTCTTTTCTAGCCGATGCCTCGCATTTAAGGGAAGTCCAGCTCTGCTGTATCTTCGAATCAGGTGCAATTAAGTTTTGATGGACTGTGTTTTTCATGAATGCTGTCTGAGGCAGGGGGAGGTGCTGTCTCAGGGGGCTGTGCTTGCACCGTTCACGCTTTGCACGGGAAACGTGGGGGTTTTGAAAGGATGGCACGGACAGATGTCTATGTGAAATGAGCCTCTTCTCAACTCAACCCTCTCCACCTTTCTGGGCCACGTGTGCCGTGCAAAGCCCTCTGCCCAGGCCCATGGCTCTGCGTGGGGTTGGTTTTCTGCTCCGTCTGCTCCACGCTGAGGCCTGTGAAGAGCAGCAGAGCCTGTTTAGTCGCTTGGCAGCCTGAGCCTGGCACAGACCCTGGCACAGGCCGGCGTTCCGTGGATGTGGATAAAGGAACGGCCGCGGAGCCTTAGAGGTGGATATGCCCAGGTCCCCGGGAGGGCAGCCCTGTTGATTCTCACACTTTGGGCCAACGGACAAGTCTGGGAACTGGGTGTGGGGGGCCCTGTGACTTCATGTTGATGAGTTCATGAACTGTCCCCCGAGAAAAGCTGTCTGGAGTGAGCCCCGGACTTGATATCTATGTTTCTTATTTGGTTTGTCTTGTTCTTAGACTCCCGTCATCTTTTATGGAGCGCCGCCCCCCTGTGTGAGAGGAGAACTATGCTCTCTGCTAGCTGATGGGGAGGAGGGGACAAGGAGAGGAGAACTGTGCTCTCTGCTAGCTGATGGGGGGGGGAACAAGAGTGGGGGAAGGAAGGGGGGGCCTTGGCAGGGCTCCTGGAGGCCCTGGGGGAAGTCGTGAGGTTCTGACAGCATCTATTCCATTGAAGCCATTTCAAGAAGGGGCCCCTTTCAGCCAGGGCAACAAGGAGCGTCTTGTTCTGTCCCCCAGAGCCCCTGCGAGGGGCCGCCCGTGTCTGCGGTGCATTAGCATCCAGGCAGCCTGCCACCGGGGAGAAGGGTTTCATCTGGGCCTCTGGAAACTGGCTGCAGGGGAGGCCCGGCTGAGAGCGGCCGCTGGCTGCCAGGGCAGAGCCATGCCAGGGAAACCTGGCGTGGAGGATGCCGCCAGCAGCGGGGGCCACGGCACAGGCCACGGCGCGGGCCACCGAGGGGGCTGGCTGGTGGACGGGGCGCAGCGAGAACGCAGATGGGCCATTTTAGCTTTTTCTTGGTGAACAGCCCTTCCACCCGTAAGATGCTTTGTTTTCAGTTTCCTTGGTGCTTTGCAAATTCCAGTTGAGCCTGAGTTAAAAAATAAATAAATAAAAAGTAGATGGGTACCCCACAAAGAGATGATATCACAGATGGAAGTGTTTGCGTGGGGTTGTTTTAAAGGAAAGGATGCTCTCGTGTTCCTGATAAAGACCATCCTGAAGCCCTTTGAATGGTTTGAAAAGCCGGGCAGCGTGGGGAGTGCTGTTTAAGTTTGTGTATGTTACTGCCGACACCCCAGCCCACAGAATCCAGTCTCCTCCTCCTCTTGTAAAGAAGTCTGTCTGTCCGCACACTGCGGTGTCCACGCTTCCCGCCTTTTCCTTATGCCGTGAGCGCCCACTAGGGGATCCCAGCTCATGGACCCCAGATCACCTGGCTTTCCCTTCTAACTGCACTTTTGGAATTGGGGTTTGTGTGTGTGTGTGTGTGTGTGTGTGTGTGTGTGTGTGTGTGTGTTGTTGTTGTTTGTTTTTAAAAATATATATATTTTATTGATTTTTTAAAGAGAGGAAGGAAGAGGGACAGAGAGCCCAGAGAGGAAGGGAGAGGGACAGAGAGCCAGAAACATCGATGAGAGAGAAACATCGACCAGCTGCCTCCTGCACACCCTCTATCAGGAATGTGCCCACAACCAAGGTACATACCCTTGACTGGAATCGAACCTGGGACTTTTCAGTCCACAGGCCAACGCTCTATCCACTGAGCCAAACCAGCTTCGGCATGTGTGTGTGTTTTCTTAGTGTGTTTTGTTAATATATTTTTATTGATTTCAGATAGGAAGGGAGAGGGAGATAAAAACATCAATGATGAGAGAGAATCATTGATCGGCTGCCTCCTGCATCTGGAGGCAGGTTCTGGAGGCATGCCCTGATCAGGAATTGAATGGTGACCTCCTGGTTCATAGATCAATGCTCAACCACTGAGCCATGCCGGCCTGACCGCTTCTTGGCCGTTGTACTGTGAGCAGGCACGTCACGCTCCAAACGTCAGCTTTGTCCTCTGGGAATATGCACTTAATCATGCCAGTGTAAAGTTTGAGGGGCAGGAAACTGACCATCAAGACATTTTAAAGGATTCCCCGGTAATGAGAGGGATTCATTAGGGAGGTAGAGGAATCAGAATTAAAGGAGGGGGAGAGGAGAAAGGACCCAGCGGGGCTGCCTCCACAGACGGAGATGGAGAGAGCAGCACGCAGAGGGCTGGGGGAGCCTTTTGAGGGGAGGAACAGGAAGGGGTTAGATCCAGGACGGAACAGGAAGGGGTGGGCTCCAGAGAGCACTTCGGCACGCACTGATTGGTGGTTCAATGTCTTGGGGATGCCTCTGTGGCAGATGCCAGTAATGTCATAACTCCGCCCACCATTTGGGGGAAGGGAGGATCTCACAGCCAGTATTTTCCCCCAAGATTTTTGATAGGACTAGATTAGATGGTACTTGCAAAACGCACAAAGCCCTGTGCTGTCACGGAAGTAAAACTGTTTAGAACAAGGCCCAGTTCCTACCCTCTTGGAGTGTGTGGCCTGGTGAGAGAAACAGGCAAGTCAGTACATGTTGGGGGATCTGTGTGAGATGAGTGATACATGATTTCGTAGGTCAGCACGTGTTTGCCGAGTCCCTGCTGTGTGCCAGGCGGTGAGCTGTGTAGATGTGATGCCTGCTTTCATGAGGACCAGGAGTGTGCAGAGGGGAGTGTGGGGACAGGAGGGTCAGACTGGGATGGGGATGAGGTGTGGGTGCACGCCTCAGAGGAAGCTGCCTGCAAGAGGTGAGGCTGTGTTTTCAAGAGGGAGTGGGGTGTGGAACGGAAGAAGTCAGATACAAACGCGGACACAGCATGGGATTCCGTTTTCGTACAGAACAGGAGAGGCAGCACCAGCTCCTGCTGGCGGAAGCCGGAACAGTGGTTACATTTCCGGGAGGTGATTAAAAAGGGATGAAATCTGGCGCGCGTCTACTGACCTGGTAGCACGTGTACATGGGTAAACCTAAGGAAACTCACAAAGCTATTTACACGCAAGATCAGCACCGTGTTTTATTTTATGTGTGTTCTTCAATTTGAAATTTTTACCTAGCAATTATGAGAGGTCTAGCTGGGTAGAACAGCAGGAAGGTTGTATGTGAGAGTGAAAAGAGCCAGTAGGAAAGGCGTGGAGCAACGTGACGTGTTCTAGCCTGGAAAACGGCTGCTCTGTCTGGATGGAGGCTGGATGAACATGGGGGTGAAGAGGGGTGGCAAAGCCCGGCCGGTGTGGCTCAATGGTTGAGCATTGACCTATGAACCAGAAGGTCATGGTTCGATTCCCAGGTAGGGCACATGCCCGGGTTGCGGGCTCCATCCCCAGGAGCAGGCGTGCAGGAGGCAGCCGATCAGTGATTCTCATCATGGATGTTTCTATCTCTCCCTCTCCCTTCCTCTCTGAAATAAATCAAAATATATATATTTTTAAAAATGGGGTGTTAATGAGAAAGAAGCATCTCTTAGATGCAAGCTATGATGGGAGGGGAAAATTGTTTTTCAAGTAGTGAACATGAAGAAGGTAAGAAGGTAGAGTAGCCCAAGAAGCAATTGACCTTGGTTGAAATCTTGGATGTTAGAACTTAGTATTCTCATCTTTCTCACCGGCCTTTCTGACCCATCTTTCTCAGTGGTTGAGCATGATATAATGGATGGATGTCCATTGTGTCTGCCACGTCGTGTGGACTTAATAAATGCTTCTTAAGAGATTTGAAAGTGTGTATGGGTGTGTGGGGCTTTTCCAGGCCATGAACTGTATTATGGAGTAGTGCTTACTTATATGAAACTTTTGATCCTTTCATTAAGTAATTATCTTGTTTCATGTAAATATAGCTTACTGTTGTAGAAAAAGTCTTGCTTGTTTTCTGCCTTGAATGAGTTTTGGCTGTACTCACTAAGCTGTATTAATAAGCATTTGAGCACAGACTAAAAAAGGTCAAAATTTTCTGTCTCAATAAATCTCATATTTGGCAATATTAGTTAAAGGGGGAACAAAGCAGCTTTAAATAAATCAAGTTTCTCATCTTTTACAAAAAGGTTTAAGTGGGGGTGGGGGGGGCATGGAGGGAGACTGCCTTAGTGGTATTTTTTTTTTCTTTTTTAAGGAAATTTAATTTTTTGAAATGTTTAATTCACATTATGAGTTGCTGAACATCTTCTGGTGATTGCAATATGTAAGTGTCATCAGCTCTTTATGAAAGGTCAGACTGTCAAGTGAGAAGTGCCACTTCATCAACAGCTAACCAAATTCATTCAAAAACAGTTTAAGTGTCCCAGATAACCATTTAAACCTCCTACCTTGGTTGTGAAGGTCAGCCCCATACCTCTCTCTGTCATCTCTCCCCTATTTGGGAAGTGGCTTTGTATTCTTCATTCTCGGTAAACACCTTGCGTCTCTCAACTGACTCTGTCTGCCCTGTGTGTTTAGGAGCGAGCGAGCCCGCTGGATCACTGCCCTGGGACATAGCAGCGGGAAGCAGCCTCCTGACCGGACCTGTAAGTAACTCCTGGGCTGGCTGTGCTGAAAGGCAGGCCGTGGAGGGGCTCTGCCCCCTGCTGGACGCTAGGGTATTCATGGTCTCCCCCAGGTTTCTTTCCTTCCTGCTGCCTGTCCTACATCAGAGCTAGGTGATCCCTGCTCTGGAAGTCCGGGACTCCGAACTCAAATCCAAGGGGCAGTTCTTTGTTGTATAAATGGGGTACAGTGTGGCATATCCACACCGAGCCACTTTGACCTTCTGCATCGGGGGCAGCATGATATATAGACTAGCCCAGCACCGGGTGATTGGAAAGGTGGAATTAAGTAATATCCATTGAAAGCTCTGCATAGACTTGCAAAGGCCTTGCATTTTTAGCTGTGGTTTAGGGCCATTGGTTGCATGTTGCAGCCATACTGACTGTCTAAATCTAAGCTGAAATCTATTTTTAACCTTAAAGAAAATGGCTTTACCATTCCTTTTGGCCTTTTTTTTTTTTAATTGAAGTGATCGTAATAACAAAGTGTATTTCATTCTTCTAGAGAACTAGGAGCTGGTGCGGTCCAGGGTGGTGCATTAGCGCCTTCACGCTGACATTGTGCTTCTCTGAGTGGTTCTAGCTGCAAGGTCAAACCCAGAGAATAAAGGGCAGCAACGCTGTTTGTCCGGGAACTCTCGGAAGTCATAGCTTTAAGCGTAGAGCCAAAGCTGAAGGGATGGATTAGAATAAAAGTTCATAGAATCAAATTCTGTATTAAAAAAAACCTAAGAAGTCTCGTCTGTCAGTACTGAGTCACTGACGTTAATGGCTTTATTACAGTTTGGCATAACAGGGAAACTCCAAATGTTTTCTAACTCTTGGTTGGAGATCTTTTTATTTCTAAACCTCAGGCATCTCTCATGTGCTGCTACTGATGGGGACAGCACCTTGGGTGAGAGTCTGGAGGGCCGGGCACGCTGTGGATTACATCATCAGTTGCATGTCCTTGGCATTGACCTAACCTGTCTTATCTCGGTTTCCCCGGTGCCTATGGCTGTTTTCTGCCCCATTATGTGATGCTCCTTTATCAAGGCTGTTCTGTAGGGGATTCCTACATCCTAAAGGGCCTCTCTGGACTCGGAGCTTCTGAGTTAGAAAGCTCTTAGCCCAGGATGAGAGCTCTTGGGAAAGACTTCCTGCTTCTTCCTAGAAGCCTGACTTGTTTCTGTGGATGCCGGCCCCGAGCTGCACAGAAAGACTGAGAACGCTATTGGTGTGTACCTGTTCTGTCTTCCCTCTGCTGCTGGAAGCTCAGTGTGTTCCTTTTTCTCCCTAGCGCTGACCCAGGTTGAAATCATTAGATCGTTTACCGCCAAGCAGCCCGACGAGCTCTCCCTGCAGGTGGCCGACGTGGTCCTCATTTATCAACGTGTCAGCGATGGTGAGTGCAGGTGTTCTTACGGGCGGGCAATCCAGCGTTCAGGGTGTGAAGAACCAAGGAGTCTGCTTTTCGTTATTCATGAGCATATTCCATATCCCTTTTTTAAAGATATATATATTATATTATATATATATATGTATATTATATATAATTGATTTTTTAGAGAGAAAGGGAGAAAAATACGAGTTAGAAACATCAATGAGAGTCATCGATCAACTGCCTCTTGCACGCCCCTTACTGGGGATGTGCCTGCAACCAAGGTACATGCCCTTGACCAGAATCAAACCCGGACCCTTCAGTCCGCAGGCTGATGCTCTACCCACTGAGCCAAACCAGTTTTGGCTCCATTTCCCCCCCCCCCCCCTTTTTATTTTTTAAATATATTTTCATTGATTTCAGAGAGGAAAGGAGATGAAGAGAGAGATAGAAACATCAATGATGTTAGGGAATCATTGACTGGTTGCCTCCTGCATGTTGGACTGAGCATATGCCCTTGACCAGAATCGAACCTGGGGCCCTTGAGTCCCCAGCCGATGCTCTATCCACTGAGCCAAACCGGTTAGGGCTTGGCCTTTTGTTTTCTCACGTGCACCAGCCTCTCCTCTTTCTACACTTTCTGCCTCTTACGTGTTTTTGAAAAGGGATGCAGTCCCTTGGTTTGTTATTTGAAAGGAACTATGAAACGTTCTTCTTCCTTTCTTCTCATCTGTGGACAATAGTTTTTTCTTTTTTTTTTTTTCTTTTTTCTTTTTTTTAAAATATATTTTATTGATTTTGTACAGAGAGGAAGGGAGAGAGATAGATAGTTAGAAACATCGATGAGAGAGAGTCATCGATCAGCTGCCTCTTGCACACCCCCTACTGGGGATATGCCCGCAACCAAGGTACATGCCCTGACTGGAATCGAACCTGGGACCTTTCAGTCCCCAAGCTGACGCTCTATCCATTGAGCCAAACCGGTTTCGGCGGACAATCGTTTTTTCCTGCTGCTCTCTCCAATGCATCCTCTGTCCCAGCTCGGCCCAAACTCGCCTACTTGTCTCCGCTGCTCACTTTGGCGCCTCTGATCATGTCATTCATTCCCCTGGAAGCCATCATCCCCTCTGTTCCACCTCCCTCTCCACCTCCCCTCATCCGTGGTACCCAACTCCCTTCCTTGTTGGAGCCGGGCACAGTGAAAAGACATCCAGACACTCCGCATTGCTTCATGGGGACTCTGTTCTTCCCCGCAGGCTGGTATGAAGGGGAGAGACTGCGAGACGGAGAGAGAGGCTGGTTTCCTATGGAGTGCGCCAAGGAGATAACGTGTCAGGCCACCATCGACAAGAACGTGGAGCGAATGGGACGTTTGCTGGGCCTGGAGACCAACGTGTAGCCTCTCCGGCGGCCTCTTGCGACGGCACGATTTGCACTGCATCGTGGTGGGAGGGGCTGGGTCCGGGCTGGTGTTCTTCTGAGTTCTTAGGCAGCCAACTCGATGGAAAGGAAGGAAACATTTGCCTTTACGCTTGCCAGGTGGTTTTGCGCTCTGAGGAGAAAGGCTAGTTCGCAAAGCCGGGTGGTTGCCCCTGTGGCAAACCTCCAGGTGAGCAGAGCACCTGAGCACGCGGTCCCCGTGCGGATGCAGGGCCTGGCTCCTCCTCGCTGCACTGTGTCTGGCAATAAAGCACGCACCTGTGATGCCACATCCTGATTCTCTAGCAGGGGTCCTCAAACTTTTTAAAGTGGGGGCCAGATCACAGTCCCTCAGAGAGCTGGAGGGCCGGACTATATGAACTACTAATTCCTACTGTAACACCTCGGCTGCGCTCACTGCCCAAAAAACCTGGCGGGCAGGATCAGACTCCTCTGCGGGCCGCATGTGGCCCGCGGGCCGCAGTTTGAAGACCCCTGCCTCACTCACCCAGGAAGGGGCTCTCCCTGTGTAAGTGATTTTCCCAGCGTTAGCAAGAGTTCCTGTCTTGAAGGAGTGCCCAGTTTTGTATATATGTTTCCTGCTCTTACATTTTAGCTCTGATTAGAATGCCATGTGGATTTCTCAAGAAACTGACAGAGTTCTGAGGGCAGCAAAGTTTTTTTTTTAAAACCTCTTCCCAGGAAAGGGAAATTGACACTTGAATTGTTGCCACCTCTCTCCTGGTTAGCAGGGAAGTCAGGAGGCCTTTTATTTTTTTTAATATCCATCTTACCCAATATTGGTCTAAGACAAGTACAGCCTAATAACACTAAGCTACATTAACAGCATAACATTTAGATGGTTCCCATATGTGAGAAAAATCTTAACTCTAGGTCAGGGTTCCTCCTTTAAAACGTAATCCCAGCTGAGCCTGATACACAGACATGAGGCTGCTTCGCCTTCAGTCATTCGAGGTTTTTGACCCTTTCTCCTCCCACTCGTTTCCAAGTAGGAAATGGGCGGAAACAGTTTAACGCTCCCTGGGAAGACCAGATTTGGCCTTAAGAGGTATGGAGACACCGGCATGATACTGAACTAAAATGCAACATTTTGCCTTTCACGGGTGACCCCATTTTCTCTGCGCTGCAGGCCTCCTTGGAGCCTCTCTTTCCTGCAGCTTGATTTCTTCCACGCGTGCGAGGAGAGAGAACAGCCATTTTAAAAGTGTGTTTCAGACACAGGGCGTGAGGTTTGGAAGATTGAGAGAGGAGAGCGGATCTTTACTATGTTCGCTCTCTGCTCCATTCTCTTCCACCAACGGGTAAAACCTGGCCAAGGAGGCATTGTTCAAGGCCTCCGATCTCTGTGTGACATGCCCAGCAGCTATCTGCCAACCAGTTACCCAAATGGGCAGTGATGTTGAGAAGCCTGGTGCAGGAGGTACCTATACTTGGCTCACGGGCCCTGAGTCCTGCCACCTCAGCCGTGAGCTCGGGAGGAGCACCCTGGGCCTTCTTGCCCCTTCTTCCCCTCCCCCTCTCTCCAATGGCTCCCCTTTCCCTCTGCATCCATTCCTGGGAATAAAACACATGCCAGGCCCTGAGTTCCTTGAGGTTAGGAAGTCACAGCAGGAGGCCACAGCAAGAGATGTTGGGGACTGATAAAAAAAAATCCTTCCTCGTTAATGTCAGAGATTTTTATTTATTTTTTTTTTTTGAGGAGAGGGGAACAAGTTTTAATCTAATCTAACCTGATGTTTTCATTTAGGAAGGAAGGTAAATCTGTTGCTTGCACAGGGGTCATTTTGTGTTACTTTTGCTAATACCCGGACGCTAAAAAGCAGCTACACGAGTCCTGTGAATTAATTTATAAGTAGAGATGTCAAACCGGTTTTGGAAATTTTGTGCATCGTATAAATCAGAGCCTTATTTAGCAAGCAGGTTAGTACTGTTGTTAGGTATAACGTGTTTTACAGCCGGTATTTAACATGTTCACCATGTGTGTCGTTTTTAACGTGACACAGTGCTGTTTTCCAACCTAGTTCAGGTTCTAGAATAGCTTCTCTGAATTGCACAGTTTCATCCCGCGACCTGTGGAGAACAAGAATATTCATTTTTGTCCCAGTGAATCGAGACTGCTTGTACACTTTTGGCAAAACGTGAATTTATAAAGATTTTGTACATACGTGTTCACTTGTCCTGATGTGATTTAATGCACTGTATCTTCATTTAAGTAAATAGTTGGCTGAGTTCTTGGCCAGATCTGAGTTCTAAGAAAAAGATACCGGCAGCTGACACCAAAGGGGACAGGTGTGTCCTTGGGTACGTGTTGGCATCAGCTGCCCCAGAAGGCAGGAGCATTTTTAAGAGCTGGACCATGCTGTTTCCACAAAACTGCATGACTGATGAGCTTCTATTAAGTAATTCACAGTCCCCTAATTGATCTTGACCCCTGGAGTGTATCTTACTCATTTTGGCCGCCCAGTATTTTGGAGATGACTTTTTTTTTTTTTTAATATATTTTATTGATTTTTTACAGAGAGTAAGAGAGAGGGATAGAGAGTTAGAAATATCAATGAGAGAGAATCATCGATCAGCTGCCTCTTGCACACCCCGTACGGGGGATGTGCCCGCAACCAAGGTACATGCCCTTGACCAGAATCGAACCTGGGACCTTTCAGTCTGCAGTCCGACGCTCTATCCATTGAGCCAAACCGGTTTTGGCTTGGAGATGACTTTTTAAGAACCACACTAAAAACATGATCAATGAAAGAAAAACTTGGTAAGTTGAACTTCATTAACAGACAAGAAAGAGACAATCCAGAGTATGAGGAAAACTAGTAAAACATCTGATAAAGGATCGGCATGTAAAACATACTAAGAACTCTTAAAACTCAACAATTAGAAAACAGCCCAATTTAAAAATGGGCAAAGTTCTGGAAAACTCCCACAGGTCTACCTATGGAAAATAAGCATCTGAAAAGATGCTTAAGATCATACAACATTAAGAAATTGCACTTTTAAGATGAGATTATTGATGCACCGATTAGAATGGCTAACATCCATAACCTTAATAATGCCAAATACTTCTGAGAATGTGAAGCAACAGGAACTCACATTCACTGCTGGTGGGTGTGCAAAGGCCACTGGGATGAGTTTGACAATTTCTTATTAAACTAAACCATACACAGCAATCACAATCCTTGGTATTAACTCACATGACTTTAAAACTATGTCCACACAAAAATCTGCACACACGTTTATAGTAGTTTCATTCATAATGACCAAAGCTTGGATTTAAACCAACTTAGATAAAAATGGGCCAATTCATTGAAAACCACAAACTGCCAAAAGTCTGGTCCTGTAACTAAATACATTGAATTCTTAAAAATTAATAAAATAAATTCTTAATTTTAAAACTTCTGAAAAAGAAATATCCAGGTGCACATGGTTTCACTGAAGTCTTCCAAACATTTAAATAATTATCAACAATTCTATGCAATCTCTTCCAGAAACTATGGACTGGTGTCCCTCATGCACAGAGCAGCAAAAATCCTAATATATAAAAACCCAGGGTCCGTAACATCCAAAATGGTAGAAGGCTCAACAGACCAGAAGTCAGTGCTGGGTTGCCATGGTGACCCAGCACTGACTGCCACCTCTGTGGGTGCTCTAACCCAGCATTCACTGCTGAGGAGGTTGCAGACCTGATCCAGAGAGAGGCCTGGAGAAGCAGGGTCTGATCTGTAGCCTCCATGGCAGCTGTTGATTAGCCCTTGCCTCTTTCTTTCACTCTGGGCCTGGCCAGCAGCTGTGCCTTTCTTTCTCTTGGGCCTCCAATGGGGCTTCTTATCAGCCCTGCCTCTCTGATCAGGCCCGTTGATAGGCCCAGAGATGCTGACTGGCATAGAAACTAGCCAATCAGAACCAAACCTGGGTAAAGTGTGAAGGCAAAACCTAAGGTGGGGGCTGAGGAGGGGTTTTAAGAGCAACAGCTGTTTGGTGTAAGGTGTAAGAAAGCGGTTCAATTTTTTAATGACGGGTTTGGCAGTATAGTGCATATGGCTGGCTATCAGTCCAGATATAGGGATTATGTATTTTTGTCTGCCAAGAGCATCTCCAACTAATGAAAAAGGCTACCTCCTCTCCCCCATTTAAGCAATCCTATCCTATATAATCTATTTATACTACTAAAAGGGTGATATGCTAATTAGACCGGGTAGACCGGCCATCTTCAGGACAAAGCCATGGTGGTGGGGGTTGAGGCAGAGGCTGTTAGGGGCAGGCAATCAGGCCATCAGGGGAGGGCCCTTGGGGGCGAGATTAGGTCAGCAGGGAAGGGCAGTTAGGGATGATCAGGCAGGCAGACAGAGGCAGTTAGGAGCAATCAGGAAGGCAGGCAGGCAAGTAAGTGATTAGGAACCAGTGGTCCCAGATTGTGAGGGATGTCCAATTGGATAGGGTGCAGGCTGGGCTGAGCAACCCCCTCCCGTGCATGAATTTTGTGCATCGGGCCACTAGTCTTAAAATATTACACATTGCAATCAAGTGAGGTTTATTCTAGGAATGTAGGATTAGTTCAATATTTGAAAATCAATCAATGTAATCCACAAAAAAAAAAAAAAAAAAAAAAAAAAAAAAAAAAAAAAAGCAAAACCATGGCTATATCAGTTGATGTAAAAATATTTGGAAAAGGTTGAAATAGTTGGGAAAACTCTCATCAAACTAGGGCTAGAAATCATTTTAGATATTTTGTTGACCTTCAGTTGTAGAAAAAAATTGGTTTTATATGCCATTTCTTACTTTTTCATTATGAATGTGTATTTGTCAAGTTAGGAGGATAGAACATATTTCATCCAATGTGGTATGTTGACTTTCATTTATATTCTTTTCAGAATCTACAAAAATGTTTCTTTGCCTTCAAATAAAAAATTGTTTTCCAGTAACAATGAAAAAAAACAAGTTATTTAACAAGAGAAATAGCTGTTAAAAAAAAAAAATGGGGTGGCTCTAGCTGGTTTGGGTCAGGGGATAGAGCATCGGCCTGCAGACTAAAGGGTCTCAGGTTCGATTCCGGTCAGGGGCACATGATGGGGTTGTGGGCTCAATGGGGGTAAGGGCTGTGTGGGTGGCAGCCGGTCAATGATTCTGGCTCATCATGTTTCCATCACTCCCTCTCTTTCTCTCTCTGAAATCAATATATATATATATATATATATATATATATATATATATATATATATATATATTTTTTTTTTTTTTTTTAAAGAGAATGGGGTGAATGGAAGCATTAAAATACCTAAGAGGTATATACCTGAGAGGCCTAGAAAAAGAGAAGTCACCAAAGAATCACTATGTCATCAAATGAAAGCTTTGCTAACACGAGTTTTATTCCCCAAGTTGCCTTCATTATGTGAAAGTAACATCATATATTCTGCAAGGACTCAGAAATATGTCACTTTCTTCTTGGGGGAAAAAAAATTATTTGAAAATTCACAGTGGGTCAATGAACACATGAATCAAAATTAAGAACTAGGAAAAAGGTAATCACAATTTAAAACAGCTGCCCTAGCTCACTCAGCAGGGCTGATGGGATTCTCTACAAAGTTCCACCTCAGCCATCTTCCTTAGCTTCCATGCATTCTTTACCCACATCAAGAAATGTTTTCTCAGCCCAATTCTTTACCTCCCAGTTGCTATGCAACCACTTGACATTCATTCCTTACCTGACACTCATGCTATTCTCTTCTGACACCTAACAATGGCTGACCTCTTTGCATCATACCAACCAAGCAAAGAGTGGCATATTTTGCCATTTTTAGAGTCAATGAATTTAATAATTTTCTGCATTTCTAAAATTCATCAAGAATTCTCCTCTCTAAAATCATACATATCCCTAAAGCCCCAATTACTTAACATGAAGTGGAAAATCAAAACACAAAGGAAGACAGCAAATAAGCATGTGAAATATGCTCATCACTGATGATTATAAGAAATACAAAATAAACCCCAATGAGTTATGGTTCCACATCCACTAAATGCTAAAATAACCGAAGCAACAACAAATTACAACTAAAAATAACAGTACCAGGCAAGGATCTGAGACACTGGGACCATCACACAATGCTGGTGGGTGTGCAAAATGGTACACCCACTTTGGAAATCGGTTTGCACTTTCCTTTAAACACACCATATGACACAATAATCTTAATCAGGCATTTACTGAAGAGAAATAAAATATATCCATACAGAGACTTGTTACACATGTTCATAGCAGCTTTATTTATAGCAAAAAACAGGAAAAAAAAACCTCAAAGGTCCATCAACAAGTAAGTTTATAAAAAAAAACTGGTATAACCATACAATGCAAACTATTAAACAATAAAAGAGAAGCTAACCACTGATACATGCAACATAAATAATCTCTAAATCATTGTTTAGGAAAAGCAGCCAAACACAAGACTACATATCATTCCATTTATTTGAAATTCTGGAAAAGGTAAAAACATTAGTGACCAAAGCAGATCAATGGTTGCCAATGGAAAGTGGGGGGCAGGAGATTGATAAAGGAGAACAAGGGAAATATTTAAAAAAAAAAAAAAATCATCTCCCAAGGATATGTTTTTAAAGTTGATCTTAGAGAGGGGAGGGCGGGTAGAGAAAAACATCGATGGAAGAGAGATATATCAATCTGCTGTCTCCTGCATGCACCCTTACCAGAAATTGAACCTGCTACCTTCGGTGTATGGGACGATGCTACAACCAGTTTGAGCCACCCAGACAGGGCAACAAAGTAAATTTTTAGGTGATGGGAATGTTTTATATCAAAATTCTGGTGGTAGCAAATACATGACTCATACATTTGACAATATCCACAGATTTATACATTTAAATTGGCTAATTTTATTAAATATAAAATACCTTAAAGCTTAAAAAAGATGTAAATATATAAAAATGGGTAAAATGATTAATTTCTAAAGTCTACAATGATATGTTTTAAAGTCAGAATAAAAATGCCATTTAAAAGCAATGTATTATAAAATATGATCCTACTACATAATCACAATTACTTAAAAATAAATACATACAAACTCAGACCTAAAAAGTGAAAGGAAAATTGCCATTTACTTTGGGTGAGAGGGTATTAAAGCAAATTCCTTCTAAAGGAATTTGTAACTTAGGGTGGACTTTGTTTTAAAAATGCAGTAAGAGAAAACCATTTGTAATTATTGGTATAAACCAGCAATTATCAAGCAGTATGCAGCAAGAATTTTAAAAGCATGCATTACCTGATAATTTATTCAGGGGCACTAACTTCTTTTCCCTTAAGACTGTCAAAATGACAATAGCCAACACAAGAATAGCTGTCCAGTGTGAATAAATCAAAATCATGCCTTTTGTTGTTGTTGTCGGATTGGCAAAAAATGTACTTTTTGGTGTGCTGCAGAATTTCAATTAGTTTATGTATGCCATGAGATTAAAATAGCTGGTATCTAGAGCTTTTGTCCTAGTTAATGAATTAGGAAGGTGTCACATGGACCCACTTTTTAAAGACATTTTTAATGATTATTCAGTGATTGGTTTACACCTTGTTCTTTTCTAAGTTTCTGTTTCAGGGTATTTGTTCAAGAATTATCCTCGGGATCACTCAGAACAGTGAGGCAAATACATTTTCATCTTAATGCCTTGTTTTTTAAGACTATCAAGGAAATAGTTCTCGGACCTGGAATACATTTTCAATTCAGTAACATCCTATTTTGTAAACAAAAGAAAGAGAGCAAAAATAGCACCTTCAATTAGAATTTCCATCCTGACCAGCTGTAGAGAAGACATAAATTGGGGGTGGGAACTGCTTAATTTCTTAGAGTAGCTCATCTATTAAAACCATTTTTTCAGGAACTAATTTTTCTATTTATATGGAGACCAAATATTGATTCGCAAAACATGGGAACCAACTAACTAGTAATCTTATTTTATAGATTTTTAAAAAACGCTTTCTGTGAAGACCACTTTGGCCAACTGGGTATAGTAAAAACAAAGTTATTCTTTAGAACAGGACCTAATGGTCATCTTGAGTTTAGGGGCAAAACCAAGGTGCTACAATCTTGTGACATGTCTCAGTGTAAGAACAGTGAGAGGCCACTTTGGGGAGACTAGCCAAGAGAGTGGACTTAGGACACACAGGATATTCAAAGCCTTGGAAGGCCACGGTAGGCTTGACACCCACTCCCAGAAACAGAGCAGTACCTGAACCAATGCTCCTAACAGATCATCATGACATTATCAGGAAATCCTAGGCATTGTAAGATACTCTTCCTTTGGTTTCTTTGTGTTTACTGGAAGGCACAGTAAGATTTGTAGCTTTTATTTAGAGTACAGTAGGAGGTTCTTGATGTTTCTATTTGCAGTATGTCCAGTACCATCACTTTCATACCTTTTATCAAACGTATGGGTCAAACGATTAAATCACAAAACAAATGGTAAAAACAACACTCAGCTAACAATGCTTGATGATGAATAGTTTGTTTCAATGATTTATTGTATCCATGAGTAGGAAGGCGGTTTGGATAATTCAGCGGCTCACTAGCGTTATCAAGGACTGATTTTCACCTGTCCCAGTGAGCCAACTTGGTGACCATAAAATGACTGCAGCAGTTCTCATTCAAACAAGGAAAGTAGAACTTCCTGCGCTAAGTCTCTAAGTGAGGGAAATCTTTCTCCTATGCCCCTGGCAGATCTGTTCTCACTGGCCAGGGTAGTCATGCCTTACCAGTTACTTAAAAGGGGAATAAGACCATGAAGGGTCCAATATCCTTGGGCACAAGGCTGCACCGAGAGGGAATGCTTGAACAAGCAAGTAA
Organism: Pipistrellus hanaki; assembly: GCF_964339955.1. Taxonomy (NCBI): domain Eukaryota; kingdom Metazoa; phylum Chordata; class Mammalia; order Chiroptera; family Vespertilionidae; genus Pipistrellus; species Pipistrellus hanaki. The sequence continues at coordinate 17,577,797 of NC_140504.1, forward strand.
GAGGGAGGGATAGGACGGCTGTTGGATAATAGCCAGTATTTCTTACAACTGGATACGGCTAAAAAACATACAGTACATGTCACACTAACGTCCACTGGCTGAGAGGGTAAACTAGCACTCAAGAGTATGAAAAAACAAGTGTAATATAATGGACAATGATAAAAATATATTTCAGGGACAAATAATAACTAAGATTTAGAGAGCATACTCTACAGGCCAGACACTAATCTAGGTACTTTATGTGCGCTAACATGTTCAAACCTCACAACGTAACCTCTATTTTACAGATAAAGAACAGAAGCGAAGTGACAGCTGAAATTTTAACTTAGGGTCAGACTCCACACCCATGCTCTCAATTGCTACCTTATGCTGCACAAGGTGATGTAAAAGAGGAATGAATATATTCTACAAAGATTTTTTAAAAAATCAAATAAACCAAGGGAGAGGTAGAAACCAAGCCAAAGGGTAGCAGAGATTTACACATTGTACATTTTATTAAATACTGGGTTTTATTAGAACAAATTAACTTCTGATAGAAGTTTCATTTAAAAAATGTGGCTGTGTTCAAATTCCTACTTGACACTGCCTTTTGGGTAAGCATTCTATTTTTACCAGTTCTATACTCAGTCATTATGGGCAGAAAAATTACTATTTTTTTTCATAACAGAGAAAGAACTTTCTCAAGTGGTACAACACTATTAATAAGAGGAATAATCTCCACGTGTATGACCACACAGAGTATATGATCAGAGAACACATTGTTTTTATGGAATATTTATAATAGCTACAGATAACATTGCAAACTCATGCACAGCAAGTCTTTACTATCTACTGAAGGTTTCTACCTTACACATGAAAATTATTCATGTCCCAGGGTTTGGCATTTAGCCAAGCATTTAACTATGATGGAAGACGGCTATCAAATTAGCTTTTCCGACCACCACAGAAAAGGTGTCAGCTGCAATATCCATCCTGGAGTCGTGGCGGAAAGTTCCTGGGAATTGCTTTTTCCTGTGTTTTGATCAAGTCTGTAATAGCTGAGAGCACGGCACAGTCTCTGGATTTAGTGTCCTTCCAATCAACAGGATGGGGGCTTTCGATCTTCTCTTGCAGAAGGGTATCTAGTTCCTTTCTTAATTCCTAAGGTTGGAAAAATTAGACAAGTTCAACAAAGGCAGATGTACAATAAAACAATGTAACAACTAAAAGTGATTAGCTGAGACAGGAACTTCATAAGCTATTATACAAAAGACTGAAATATTTAGTAAGCAACTGAAGTTCAGTATAAAAATTTAAGCTTCCATCTCACTTAGACATTTACAATGGTTGGTCAGTAACTACCTCAAAAAACAATGAATCAATTTCTCAACACTATTTGTTCTGCTGAAATATATCAAGAAATGTTCACAAAACATATAACACCCTGAATAAAACCACAAGACCACATATCAACTGGCAAGTATATTCAAGGACAATCACATAAAGCCATTCACCTTAACTAGATGGGCAATTCTTGCTGGAGACTGAAAGACAATCCATTCATCTACAGCAATAGTTTCCTGATCATTATCCTTCTGGATGGATATATCACCTCCAAAGAACAGGAGACAGTATGGGGAAACTTCTGTGCAGTCATACAAGTATATCTATAATGAAATTAAAGCAAATTAGCACATTAAAGAGTCTAAATTACTGCCACATTAATCCAATTACCATCAGTATAAATTTATTAGTATTGATCCTTCTAAAATAGGTATTATCCTATTCATGTAATTAGAAAGACTAGTTATAAAGAAATAATTTTAAGCAAGCCATTCTTAACTCAGAAAACATAGTTTTATATTTTTATTTCAATTCAAACAGCATTATTTTTAAACAAAATATTTTCTGAGTGACAAAACCAAAACACTAATACAGTTGAAAGAATTTTTATAGACGTATAAACAGAATCCCACTTAACATTCTGACTAATACTTATAAGGTACACTGATATGCCAAAAAATTCTTTGTACAGTGTAAACTCCTCTATACCAAGAAAAAACAGCAGTATTTCCTAAAGCACACTGTAAGAAAAATATGCAAAGCAAATAACTATCCCAATTAATTAAAATACAAAAATGGATCATGACATACATTCACATTAAAAGTATAGGTTATTTGCTTAAGAAAGTTATAAATTTTTTTAAAGAACAAATTTTGTTTATAATTATGAAAATCATACAATGATAAGAAAACAACAACACTGACATTAAGATCCATGATTATTTTTATTTACTTACACTACTGGTTCTCATCTTCAGGTGATAGATAAGCCAATTGTAGTGAAAGTCTGTTTGCTCCACATTAACGGATTTAGGATGAATAGAAACTAATCCATCAGTTTTTGTGTAAACTTTCACCCTTTAACAAAGTTAAAATAGAGTTTGTTTAAAAAAAAAATACTGGAGATTCCAAACCATTTCCAGAATCTAAAAAAGCTCTACTGATAAGTTCAATTTATTTTTGCAATATAAGTTTACAAACTTATATTTGAGGAAATATATTTTTTAATAAAACACAGGAAATTACTAGCTAAATGTGAAAACGTTATAAATCATATATCAAATCCTCTTCTTTCAGGTATAATTACTTAACACATTAAAATGGTGACCAAATATTCCTTAATTATGGCCTAAACCGGTTTGGCTCAGTGGTAGAGCATCAGTCTGCGGACTGAAAGGTCCCAGGTTCGATTCCGGTCAAGGGTATGTACATTGGTTGCGGGCACATCATCGGTAGGGAGTGTGCAAGAGGCAGCTGGTCGATGTTTCTCTCTCATCGACATTTCTAGCTCTCTATTCCTCTCCCTTCCTCTCTGTAAGAAAAATCAATAAAATATATTTAAAAAAATATATTCCTTAATTACGTTTCTACTATTCCACTGAAGAACAAAGGATGAAATAAACAGCTGAAATACTTCAAAGTGATTCACACCAAGAGAATGGTCTATATGTAATACTGTCCATTATGACACTAAAGCCTTTAATTTATAGAATAACTTTGTGAAACGATAATTTAAAAATTTCACAGGTTATACACCCAGATGAATATAAAATATTGAGAATGGTCAGAATGAGTTTTAGCTACAGCTGTCTTTTGAAAACCTATTCTAAAATAAGTTTTAGGTGGTTGCACATTCACTTACATTCCCCCATTTTCAAAACAGGAATATTTGGAATGATTGTACTCTGACACAACTCTAGTTCAGTCTCTTCATTCCTAGGGGTCTTTTCTTTGATAGTCATAAAAATTTTACCTCAATTTGCGGGAGTTTTTATTTAATATTATTCAACAAGGAGCTGTTTGGTGGCTTATTTTTGAATAGTCAATGGTAATTACCTATATTAGATGTGTACAGCTCAGTGGTTAGACAATCATATACTTTACTATAGTATATAGTGTTCCCCTCAATGTTTCCGGTACCCACCAGGCACTATACAGTTATCACAATATTACTGACAAAATTCCTCTCCTCTGGCATCCATCAGTCCAGTCTGCTCTATGGGTCTGTTTCAATTGTGTTTGTTCATTTATTTTGTTCTTTACATTTCACGTATAAGTATCATATCATGCCACTGAGCTTCTGGGATGACTTTAATACCTGGATTACTTTTCGTGTATTTACACTGCTATTATAGTCACTAACATTCTTTTTGAATCATGAATGGGTGATTGAGAGCTCACACCAGGATGTGCCGTGAGGGAAAGAGATGCCTCTGTTAAACAGTTTGACTTCTCTTAAATCAGGGGCGGGGAACGTTTTTCCTGCCAAAGGCCATTTGGGTATTGACATCATTCACAGGCCATACACAATTACCAACTTAAAAATAAATCTGTTATATTTGGTCAGACATTTAATTACTCACCCCTAATGCCTTGAGTGGGCCAGACCAAATTATTTTTGGGGCCTTATATGGCCTGCAGGCCAGACATTCCCCACCCCTATCCTAAATAATCAGAAGTAAAAAACCGAGAATCTGGCCCAAATATGACTAAGAACAAATGTATACTGAGCCCTGTTGTATCAAAGAATTTCAAAAGTTTAAGAACAGAATTACAAGTTAATTCATAATCTTCAATGCTTACATTTTTCTTTTTTTACCCAAATTTGGTCGGATTTTAGCAACTTTGGGATATAGGCCAGCACAGATGACTGCTTTAATTATCTTCTCATTATCTATTAGGGGTGGGAAGGTAGAGAAAAAAGTATAAAATACTGATGCCAATAGACAACAGCAGCAAGTTATGTACACTGTTTTCTGCTTTACCTGAATTTATATTGGATTTTGGATCTTTAGGACTTCTACTGCTTACAAATCCAGCTCCAAGAAGATGCTCAGCAAACTGCCCTTTCATGTTATGCAGCATCTAGAAAACAAGGAAACAGAACTAGAAAACCTTTCTCAGACTGTCGGGGGTAATAAAATATACACTTATAAATAAATTTAGTATAAGCTTTCTCTGATTTATAAAATACTGCAAAATGTGATGTTTCAAAGCAGGATTGGTAAACTACATGATAAAAACCTGTTTCTGTCAATAGAACACACCCATTCATCTACATATTAACAATGATTGCTCTGCACTATAATGGCAAAGGAGATTGAGTGATTGCAAAGGAGACCATATGGTTTGTAAGCCTGCAATAGTTATCATCTGATCTTTTACAAAAAACATTTGCCTATTATAGATATACATGCTCATATTTAAAGATTACTCCATTTTGCAAACACTAATATAGTTTCTTCCAAGTTGTTCTCCACTCCATATTTTGAAAGAAATGGAGAAAAGCATATTTCCACATCCATCCATATTTCTACTATTGATAATTAAGTACTGCTGCTTATTGGAACAAAAACTTAAGGTCTTTTTTTTTTTTTTTTTTTTTTTTAAGAAAAATCATTATTTGGGTAAAAATGATGCACGACTCATTATAAAGCATTCAAGTAATACTGAAAAATAGAAATGAATTCCCTAAACTCAATACTATCAGAAAGATCATTCATTAAGAAATAATACTGAAGACACTCTTGTACACTGACAGAAGAATTAGACAAAAATACTATCCTAACAATGGGATAACAGTATAGAAGCTGTTTTATAAAAAGTACTAAAATTAATTCTACATCAATTTTTAAAAAGTTAAATAGAAATAAAACTGGACTAGATTAATTTTACAATTTCATAATCATGAAATATTTGATAAGGTATCCTTGCAACCTTAAAATAAGAGACTATGAAACAAACTTGGTCATATTTAAGTGCATCTTCCTTTTATGAACTGTGTGTGACTTTAGTTTTCCAACTTAATTTTTCTTTTAACTTACTCTCTGGGTTACCTCCTGAGTTTTATTACCATTATTTTTTATTGTTCAGGATAATGATCTTTACATTTTTATTTTGAACTTGTATATTTACGTAATTTCTGTGCACACCGCTAGCTGATTTAGCATGCATTCTTCATTATGAATGCTTTTTGATTCATCCTTCAAAAGGCCGCATTTCATTTTCAATGGATTTTTCAAGGACAACTCAAGCTCATGGGTGCAGTACTTCAAGTGCTTTAATGAATGTCTATCCTTTGTTTTCAGATTTCAATATCTTGACTGAATACAACATTCTCAAATAACACTTGGGTTCAGCCAACTTTCATACATGTGGTTCGTTTCTTTTCTTTTTCCCCCCCAGGAAAATGTTCTTTCACATTTCTCAAATACATACTTAATTACAATTGAATTTTCTATGTTTAGACATCTATTATTTTCACGATGGATTAGTCCTGCCTTCCTGTCTATAAGTTTTTTACTTATTACTTTAATGTTTTCCTTTTGCAGCTGCATTTATAAACTGTGATTATTTCAAGCCTTTCTTCTATGGCAATAATTTGCTTTAAAGGAATGTATATTTTGTTTATTGTAATTCTTTTGGTCTTTATTTTTTCTTCTTAGCCTGGCAGTCTTTTTATTCTATTGGTTTCCTTTCTTATTTTTGTTTTATTGAATGCGTATTCTTAAACTGTCCCACAGGAAACAGTTGTAAGTAAGGCTATAGCCATGATCCTTCTTTTCATTTTGTTGATGCCTTGGCAGTTTTGATTAAATATGCTAGATTCCTGATTCTTTTACCAACTTATAGAATTGTTCAATGTCCAATCCAGGGTTCATAGAGCTGAAGTGTATTCCTGATGGGGAAAGGTGAGGACATTGCTATTCTTACTGTTTTGAGATCACTTTTCCCTTACAGAGCATCTGCCCTATGTATTGTTAACTTTCTTCTGTTTCACAAATGCCTACTGCCCAGTGTTTTCTCACTACACTAAATCAGTTAAAGATAAAGATATCTACCTAAAAGTTAAAGAGTACTCTATTTGATATTAAAAATAGGTTTTAGGAGTATTAGTGAAAATTTTCAGACTGAACCATCAAAATGTCAACTAGAGGGTATGTACAGGCACAGTAACCGAGCCTTACTGTGTTTTCTTGCTATACTTTATATTCTTGTAGCGTTCCTTAACCATCATATAATTTATTATATTAAACATGTTTATTGTTTTGTTGCATTTGCTTTAATAAAGATTTTGTATACTGACTCGATTTCATAAGACAAATTCACAATTAACCTTTTGCTACCAATCTAACTGTACCAAATCCATTCATATATTCTCTAATATTAATGAGAATCACTTCAAAACATTCGCCATTACCTGCAATGTGTTTGAAGACAGAAAATATTCCCAGCAATAGTCCTTTTCATATCTGAAACCACGTCGTCTAGCTTCTTCCCAGCCCTATGATGTAAAGAAACAAAGTAAACTATATCATTTCCCAAAGCAAAGACTGCCTACTTGTCTGTCTTTATTTTGGTAATAATTTTCAATTGATGTTCTCTCTATAAAAAGGTCAAATTTTGAAATTTATAAAACTAAAGAAAAACAAAAACTTTCCCATGATCCTAAATGTTAAGAGAGTCTACGGCCATACCACCCTGAACGCGCCCAATCTCGTCTGATCTCGGAGCTAAATGTTAAGAGATAACCACCACGGAACTTCCCGACCTTTCTACAAGTTAGTTATATAGTAATACATTGTGCATTTCATATAAACTGGGATCATACTGCATATAATGAAGTTAACAAAATGAGCAGTGTTCAACAAACTTCAATGCTTTCAAATATTTTTCAATTTCACAAATATAAAATTTATTTCTTAGCTAGAGGAGAAAAGATGGAGAAAAGGGGAAGTTATGAGCTCAAAGGCAAAAAAAAAAAAAAAAAATTCCCATGCTATGCAGTATAAAATTGACTCTAGAAGTTGCTGTCTCTATATATCACATAACATTTAAATTTTTGAAAAGATGGGTGATAAACGTTTATCTTCAGCTAAGCCTGGTATTAGGAAGCAGAAAATGTCTATGTTCTGAATAATGTACATGATTAAGATACTCTATCAAAAGGTTAAATCGGAACACAGATTTAATTTATTAATGATCAGAGAAAGACCTGTCATAAATGTCAATTAGATACAAATGAATATCAAATAAACTTTTAAAATAAATTATTCACTTGTTCAATTGTGATCAAAACAAGAACATACACTGATAAATAAGGTTAAATTTTTTTCAAATGTTCACCTAATTTTAAACATTCTCACTTAGCAATTTATTCCTAATACCTATGATAATACAGATTTAAAAGTTAAATATGGTTCTATTCTATTATCAGCTTTTGAATAAACTGATACAAGTTATTTATTTATTAATTACCTCAAATGCATTCACAACTGTCAGGTGGTCACTTTTAGAATCCTTTGCCAATTCCTTTCTTCTTGCATCTGCAACCTTTTCTTTCCCCTTTAAAAATACAGAGGAAGGCAATTTAAATGGCTTGACAGTACATAATAGAGCATACTAATAAAAAGCGAGTGAAAAACTGTACCTAAGCAACAACTATCACGATTGCATAAAAATACCCAGCCTTTCCGTTGTGTCTTTCTTACCAATGGGATGACAAAGGGATCCTTGAAGCTGAGACTAGCAGCAATGGTGAGGACTGGGTCTAAGCAACAGAACAGAGCCCCGAAAAGAATCATTTTTCCAATGTGTGGCTCAACTGGTAATCGTGCTAAGTGGACTCCAAGAGGGGTCAATTCTTCTTGTTTATCCAAAGCATTCTGTAAAGTAAGGGTTTACATTTAAAACAGATATTCTAAAGCATCACAATAAAACCTAATTTTAGTTTGCTTAGATGGGAATTTTGTAATTCTCATCTTACATGGGAATGCTGTAATTCACAGTCAAGATTTTAAAAAAGTGGGCTCTAGACCCCACTGCTGACAAGCATTTGCTGGCCTTTTCAAGATTCTGTTGTCTGCAACTGATTACATTAAGATCGGCTCTTAAATTCAGTTGCGAGAGGGGATGTCACCCTGCTCAGCCTTGGCTGTCCATCTCTCCCCTAATAAGATGATTCTAAGCACCACCCAGCTCTCCGGCTGTATTCTATTAGATAAAAGCTTGAAGGGGAGAGGGGCCACTAGTAAAACCGTACTACTTCCTAAAATGCCAGTAACCTCACTAAAAATCTAACCGACATTCCAACAAAGATGGTTAGATAATATATAATGTTTTTTCACTTAAACAACTTATTACTCACATTAAAAGCTATTGCAATGTTCTAATATGGGCCACATTCTCAAAAGATTCTGCATGGATGGCTTAAATAAAAGTGAAGTATGTTAAATATACTTTGGCATCCTCTAACTCGACACCAATTAACTGAATTTGTAGCGATAACAGAAATATTCTATTACTGTGCATTGAAAACATGAGTCTAGTGGCTATTGCATTGGACAGCACAGCTCTAACTTGGTTCTCTCCATTCTGGGCACTAACAGTCCCTTTCTCAACGTTGTAGGCACTACCTCACAGCTAGTTCTGTGCTTCTAAACATGATCCTGCACAGATGGCTACCAACTAAACAGTCATTTGACTAAGATACTGAAACTTAGTTTCTCAAAATACTGACTTCATTAAAAAAAAAAAAAACTTAGGGGAAAAATCGGTAAGAATAAAATGACAGGTAGAGAAACATGATATTCTGAAGAAAAGCCACCTGCTAGTATTTCTTCAAAAATACAAGAGTTGCCTTAATAAAATGTCCATACTATAAGTTTTTTAGATTTGACAAAAGCTCTAAACACACTACAGTAATCAGAAAGAGTAGAATAAAACAAATAAATTTCAAAAAATACAAAAAAAGACCAAGAATTCAAAGATTTCAAAATTATATGGAATTTTAAATCAATCCTACAATGAAAACAATTGTGTGGAAAGGAGCCAGTATTATAAAATATCATAAAGATATCATTTTTTAACTTTCCAACTCATATTTCAGACACTCAGGTGAATAGTTAACTAGTGTATAAAATTGGCATTGCACATTCACCAGTCTCCTCTGCAGTAATGAGAGTAAATACACAATTAGCTGGCTTACATGCTCTAACACTCGACATCTAAATTTCAATTAAAAAGAAAAATCAAGTTTACCAGTTCCATCAGGTGTTTTATGGAGAGTGACACTGCTTCATTTGATGGTGGGTCCATTAACCTACTCAGAAAATGAGCAATTCCACCTAGCCTTAAGATCTGGGGAAAGACAAATATAATTAAACATGTATCATATATTGACATAACAGTTTACTAGTAGTCCTGCCTGTGTCACTTATTCAAGTAGAGTATCAAACATAAACATTATTTTCAAGTTAAAAGTTAAAATTACACTTGTGATTCCATTAAAAACATGCTTTAAGGCTGATATGCTACTTTCTATCAACCACCAATTCTTATTAATAAGAAAAGTAGTTGGTTAAAATCTCAACTAACAAGTTGATTACCAATTAACAAGTTTTCAAAATAAAGTTAATCTTATGAAAATATATAAAATACTCGAGAAAAGGGTAGTTTATAAAGAAATAAAAATCTTAAGAATGGAGCAACAGTAGCTAATATTTACTGAACACTTAACTATGTGCCATTAAGAGTTTTATGTGAATTTAAGTAATTTGTCCAATGTAACAACACTGGCTTGTCAGAGGGGTGGTGGGATTCCAACACAGGTTCTTTGGCTCCAGAGCAGTAAAGGACGGAAAACTTTTAAATAAGCATTTGAAGGGAGTTTCTAAACATAGTTTACTAACACACACAGGAAACAAAAGCATGGTAAAAATTAGAACCCCAATCCCATTTAGCTTTTTAACCACCCACCTAATTTACCTTTATCTGTAAACAAAGTTCTTCCAAAGGAGTTCTCAAGATTTCTGGCAGTTGATAGTCATCTAGAAGGCTTGCTCTAAGACCATTATACAGATGATAGCAATGACCAGGCTGAACTCTTCAAAAACAAAGCAAAACAAAAAAAGGTGGGAAAGGGTGTCAGGGAGGAATCATTTATCAGTGACATTTTAGAACTCCAGAGAAAAGAATAGGCAGGAAATGTAGTAGCCAATTATCTATTTCTTACAAGCCACACTATAACTAATTATTATTTCACTTTTACTTATCATATACTAGTGTCCCTGTACAGGGATTACGGTAATGCACGTTGAAAGGAAATTAATTAGAATATTTTAATATCGCTATTTGCCCTTTAAAGTGTCAACCAAATTATATGTAATATAATAAAGAACATTAATTTTAATTAACTGTATTGAGAATAAGAGGTAGAAAAATCAGAGAACTGCAAAGAAATTATAATTAAAACATTTCCATTTAAAAATGTGCTACAGTGTTTTAAAATACATAAAAAGTAACTCTCCTAATAAATATTTTTAAGTGTTAGCAACATATTTTGCTACATAACATTTTTGTTTTTAAAGGCTTCAGACAAGTCCCATCTTACCTTCCAGCTCGACCTTTCCTTTGCTTGGCATTAGCTTTACTAACCCACTCAGCAGACATAGTACTGATGTTGTTCTGTGTGTCAAAGTGTGTTTCCTTTATTTTTCCTCCATCTATCACATAAACTACATCATCTATGGTAATGCTGTTAGGAAAACAGATATATAAAATATTAGCACATAAAAAGCACATTAATCTACGTCAGGTCTACAGACAGAGACTTTAGAACAGTTCTACCGGATCACATTGATTTTAGCAGTTCAGGATTTTCAGCACTCTTCCCATATTTACCAATGTTACGGGATCAAGCAGTGATTAAAAACAAAAAGGTTATATAGCAAAATATATTGCTAACACTCACTGCAGACATCCTCAGCCACTGCAGAGGCAGTGTCCTGCCAGTTCGGCAGATCCCATATGAGAGTCTTGCTTGCCCACAGCCACACTTCATAGCTTGCCTGATGACTTTAGTTCTAGCTTTTGTGCCCCCCACCCCTTCCCAGTGCCATGGCTTAGTATCAGCTTTCTGATACACAGAACAACCTTCAGTGCCATACCGGTATATTAGTACCCTCAAGACAATACATTCATTTTAAAGGCTTTATATAACTAACTGCCAAATTACCAAACAATTCCATCCCCAACCAACAAAAGGCAAATGAAACAAAACTGACATCAGCTCCCAGGGTTTTAAGAAGGCTTTGAAAAAACAACACACCCATACAACACTTAAAAGGCTGTTTCTGAAGAAGGCTAAAAAATTAGTAAAGGTTAAAACAACAAAAACTAAGCAATCCTATGCCACTACCATGACTAAATTAAAACATTTATTTTTAAGAGAGTACAAAGAGAAAAAAGGTTAAGGTATGTAAATAATTTATGGGGCTTAAAGCTAATATAATCACCAGTAGTTGATATTTAAAACAATATTTACCTAGTCTCCGCAATGTTGGTAGCAATTACTATTTTCCGAACACCAGGAGGAGTTCTTTTAAACACCTGTAAGAAAAAATACATCAAACCCCCAAAAGTACACGAATTTCTGATACATCACTCTTGCAATTAGAAAAATTACTTCAGATACTATTCATTTTTAGCACTGTGTTTATCTGTGGACATATGTATGAATCTGATATTTATAGTTGAATTTATAAGCTATGCATCATTTTCAATTCCATGAAACTCCCTTTAGGTATAACAAATTAAATCTCCCACAGATGTCAAAACCTTATCACAAACAAGATTTTAAATGAAATACAATAATTTATATAATTTTTTTAAAACAAAAACTGGTTAAACATCATATTGTGTAGTCAAGCTTTTAAGGGAGAGAGAAAAATTTAGTTTAAGGATAATAATTAAGAATTATTCTTGGGTTATATATGGGTAATGACAATAAATAACCAAGCAGATGCCCAACTCATCAGAACAAACGTTAGCTGGTGTACCTTTGTAAACTAGCTTCTGAGATTAGATTAGATTAAAATAAAATCCACTTCAAATGCTGAATCCTACCAACAATGCAGCATCAACAAAGCTACCAAGTTGATGAAATGACATGCAGCCAAGTACCACTTGGCTATAAAGCAAAAAAAATGCATAAACTTATCCCCACACGGATTGAAAGTGGTAATAGAGAAAATGCTGTTTCCAAGGCTAGTCACATAGTCTCTAGCAAAGGAGTAAAAACTGACTGCTAGGGTGTCAGAGATGGAAGTGCCTCCATACCGAATACTCTGCTATAAAAGTCTTGGAATCAAGAGCTCTCGCTCTCCCTCTTTCCTCTACCCTTCTTTATCTAGCAGCACTCTATAACTAATTCAGCTGGCTGAGCCTTACTCAGGACTGGTACCAGTAGAAAGGATATTAAGAGTCTCAGTTTAAAAAAAAAAAAAAAAAAAGTCTTTATATTTTCTTAGAGAGTTGAAAAACTAGAAGGGATCCATCAGGGCCTGCAAACACTGCAATCCAGAAAATTATCTTGCCTTTGAGAATGCAGAGCTCATTCTAACTAGAGAAATCTCTGAATCTAAGCCAAAATATTCAAAGCCAAAATAATACATTATTGACAAAACAGGAAATCTCACACCTACAAATAAATATACTAATACTGTATACTAATACTGTTAAATCAAAATTTCAAATATCACCCTAACCTGTGTGGCTCAGTGTTTAGAGCGTCGGCCTGCAGATTCAAGGGTCCCAGGTTCAACTCCGGTCAAGGACATTACCTTGGATGCAGGCACATACTCAGTGGGGAGTGAGTGTGCAGGAGGCAGCTGATTGATGTTTCTTTCTCATTGATGTTTCTAACTCTCTATCCCTCTCCCTTCCTCTCTATTAAAAAATAAAAATTAATAAAATATATTAAATTTTTTTTCAAATATCAAGATATTTAATTTCTTAATTTCTAGGTTGGTTTATATTTAGTGGTACTCACATACCCTTTTCCTTTTATTTATAAAAGCCAAGCAAGTTATTGGTGAAACCAGTCTTTAAATTTTTCCCTAATGTTGAAATAACTAATTTATCAATAATTTGTGGATTTACCCTCTCTAATTCAGTTTTTATAAAATTATCTCTTGAAGACTCATTTGCAAAGATTCCCAAAGAAGTATTTCTATCGATATATGGATTACTGTTTAAAAATATACTTAAAAAATATAAAACAAAACGCACAATAAGCAGTGCTTTAAGATTGCCACAGTTTGAAAGACAGTGAATAAATTTAACATACCTGTGTCTGGTTAACTGTAGGCATCAGTGAATGTAAAGGTATAATAAGAAACCTGTCTGAAAATTAAAAAGAAAATTAATTTTTCTTTTTAAATAGTTGCAGAAAAGCTTCATCAGATATATATGGAACATAATTTTAAGAAATTACATTACTTTGTTTTAAATTTCAAAATAAAATAGCTCAAGCTCATTCATGATTATCAGCTAATAGAAAGTTTGTTGCAGTATAGTGAGGGGAAGGAAGGTGACTGCTAAGGAAACAAAGGAATCTTTTACATTTAGTTGTGGTTAAAAAAAAATAATGCAAACTGATTTAAATCTCTAGCAACAGTGCCCCAATGAATCAAGATAGCTATATTTCTACTAGAAAAGAACTGGTATTGTTCGAAAGAGAGATTGTCTGTGACCCTTCTGAACTTAGAAAGTAATAAGATGCTGTCAAGCAAATGGTTTGCTAAAAAAAAATGCTCTAAAATTACTTTGGTGACATGAAATAAATTTCATTAATTCAATCAAAATTCAAACCAAAAATACTTCACTCAAATTGAAACAAGCCTTCAAACATAACTTCCATTTTTTTTTTTTTTTTTTTTTTTTTTTTTAGAAAACTCAGGTCAGAAAGAATCAAATGAAATGGTGAAGATTCAGACTTTATTAACTTTCTAATTTAATTCTCAAGAATGGAGGTATTAATTTATACTTTCACCACCAGCTCAATTTCTTTTAAAGGAAGTCTTTTAAAAGTTTAACAAGTATTTTTTCTCAAATCATATTTTAAAATTTTAGCCTTAATAATCAGTTATGCACTGTTAGCCACTGTAAAAGGGGAGAAATTGGTCGTGCTCCATACTGATTAAAAAGTAAATCATGAAATTCAATTTATCAAATGCTTATCAACATTCTCATTCTTATCACAAGAAATTGGTAGTGAAAATATAAATTAATACCTCCATTCTTGAGGATTAATTTAAATTACAGTTAATTAAGTCAATTATAATAATCTAGCATATCACACACTTTCCCCATTCCCATAGAAACAATATGTAATATTGGGTATGTATCTTCCCTGCATTTTTTAAAACTAAAAGTTGAATATAGTGTTTATGGGGAAAAAAGAGGCCAAAGTTGAAACACTCAACACCTCTCCCCCCAAATTCCCATTGTTTTTTAAAAAAATTCAGCGTAGAGTTTAATCTTGCCTAATTTTCTATAGAGAAATGTTACCACTTAAAAGAAAAAGTGGTATTTCATCATAGAAAAGTCATAGTAATCAGTTAAAAGTATTTTTTTAACTTGAGAAGAGTACATATTTTTAAATATAAAGAATACTTTGAGCCGAAACCGGTTTCAGTCTGCGGACTGAAAGGTTCCAGGTTCGATTCCAGTCAAGGGCATGTACATTGGTTGCGGGCACCCGGTAGGGGGTGTGCAGGAGGCAGCTGGTCGATGTTTCTCTCTCATCGACGTTTCTGGCTCTCTCTCTCTCCCTTGCTCTCTCTCTCCCTTGCTCTCTGTAAAAAATCAAAAAAAAAATACTTTGAGGACACTACCATAATAGGATTTAACAAAGAATAAAAAATATACCTTTTACTAGTTTAGACAATACAATTAGACCAAATATTTTTTAGCATTATAAAAATGTGTCAAAAGTACTTCAAAAGAGTAAAGTTAAAAGTTATATACAGAATTATACATTAAATAGAATTTGCTTTGTATTTTACTAATTTAAGTTAAAAATGACATCTGAAGATGCTGCAACTCAATTTTATAGGAGAAAAATGTTCCCCTGCATTTCTCTAAGACAAGAGGTGATATCTCTTAAAATCATATTGTTAAAGAATCAAATCATCTCAGAAAGTTTTAAAACTTCAGGTCACTTTCTTAGATTTGGGGTAAGGGTTCAGGTAACTGAAGTCTAAGTAAGTACCATGCTGATTGTTGTACAGTCAGAGATGAGAATCAGTGCACTAAGGGATTACATACTCACATGCCAACATTTGCTCTTTAAGGGCTCAATTTTATTAGGGAAATTTAGGAGAAGTGAAATGTTCTTTATAATAGCACACAAAGAACTTCACTAAATACTCACCATCTTCACCTACAATTTCAGAAAAAACAACCAAACAAACAGAAAATAATTCAAAAACCAATCTACATATGATTCAAGTACCACTCTTGGAAATGAAATAAAATACATTACAGTAATACCTGATTTAAACATCACTTGTGACATCAAGAGATCATGTAAAGTGCTGATATTGTCCCAGCCTGGTAGAAAGACCAATATTGCACCATCCTGTATGGAAGCGAAATAATCATTACAAATGATCCCATAACAAAATACACAAAAAAAATCTGTGCACTTTAGCCTTTGTTAAAATTATACTGCCTAAGGATAATTTTGGTTACTGATTATAAATAATGAATACAAGCTCACTTTTTAAAAATAGAATTTATAAACCAGATTTTTCATTTCTTCAGTCTTTTCTTCAAATTGGTCAAATATCTAAATCATTTAGCATTTTGAGATTCTCATTCCTGGTGTCAATAGCAATTTTTTCTGTAAGTTATTTTTATTTATTTATTTTTAAATATATTTTATTGAATTCAGAGAGGGAGAGAAAAAGAGAGAGAGAAACAACAATGAAAAAAAATCATTGATCAGCTGCCTCCTGCACACCTCCTACTGGGGATCGAGTCTGCAACTCGGGCATGTGCCCTTGACAGGGATTAAACCCAGAATCATACCCAGGACCCTTCAGTCCACAGGCTGACGCTCTATCCACTGAGCCAAACAGGATAGGGCATCCATAGCTATTTTTAAAAAGCATTTACAAGGTCGTGGCCAGCTAGCCCAGATGGTTGGTGAGTTATCCCAATGCATCAAGATAGCAAGTTTAATACCCACTCAGGGCACATACAAGAGTCAACCAATGAATGCATAAATGGGTAGAATAACAAATCAATGTTACTCTCTCTCAAATGAATCTCTTAAAAAAAGCATTTAAGAAATTTATTTTTTGTATGGCCTTGATCTGGAAAAAAAAAAAAAAAAAAATTAAGTCACTTGAGGAAAACAAAACTAACCTCTTCTTCCAAAACAATGTAGCGAATAAGGGCAGCAATCAAATTCAGATCAACTTTATCATCATCCATCATTTCTAAAACATCTACAGTACTTCCAGAATACCTATCAAAGTTAAATAAAAAAATCATGAAATACTTGATATAGTTTCCTGAGGTTTAACTTACTATAAAATCTAAAAATTAACTCAACCTTCAAATGAGGAAATGATAGAAGAGAGTTACTGGGGAAATAACAGTGTTTACAACATAGTATTCAGGTGGAAAATGAGATAATAAAAATCTTCTTAAATACGTATAAATTCAAGAAGATAATTCCTGCTTTTTGTTTTAGTCAATTCAGTCACTATGCTCTGACTTCCAAACAGAATAAACTTACCTTTTCCGCAGTTCCCTTACATAATCTGGCCAGCGTTCTTTATAAATTGCTTCTTTTTCTTCTTTCTCTTGTCTATTTACATGCCCTTGCATGAAACCCCTCTTAAACTGGGATCTGTGTTCTTTTTGTTCTGGAACATATCTAAAACAAAAACATTCTTAAGTAGCTTCAATTTTTAAAAACTCTCTGGGTGTAGCTAATATTCAGCTTATACTTAGGATTTTAAAAAAAAGGTTTTTAAAAAGTAATTTCACTATAATTTCTAATGAACACTAGTTAAATATCCATTTAGTTGCAAGTATTCATTAAGATAAAACCTGACATTTTAGATGAAAATCATTTTTCTCTATCAAAGTACATACAACTCTAGGTCATTTTAAGCAATTAAAATCAGAGTAACTTTCACCTTCAATTTTAAGTTTGCGCTAAAAAAAAAATTAACATTAAGTCCAAAATAGTAATAACATTACAAACACTAGTAACAATACATTACTAACAGTTAATGTTGCCTATTAGAAGACTCCTATTTTACATATAGGTTTCCAAACCTGAGTACACATAAGAATTCCCTAGAGAGTGTATAAATTGTAAATTCTGAAATCCTATACTTTGGATTTTAATTAAAGTCTGGTTGGTTGGGGTTAGTTAACCCAGGAATTTTAATTAGTGCCCCAGGAGATTCAGATATTGCATCTATAAACGTACAGACACGTGCCTGAGAAGTATTTATCCTGCTCAGGCCCACAGACTTAGCTAATGGCAGAGCCAGAATCAGCATTCAAATCTTGTCTGTTCAGGATTATGCTGACTCCACCGTGCTGCAGTGACTGCTATAGCAGGGCAGGTTTACCCCAGAACCCCAACTATTTACTGTACGTGGGTTCTGAGAGCATGAAGGTGGAGAAAGACAAAGAAAAATGAACTAAACTTTTAACCCCAAATCTCCTCAGAGTTCACATGGGAACAGCTTCTAGACAGAATGGGAGGTGTGGAGCATTGGTCTGTGAGTCAGACAGATTATGGGAATGATGTCCTCGCTCTGACATTGACTAGCTGTGTGACTTTAAACAAGGTGTAACTTTCAGGTTTCCAGTTTCCTTATTTTAAGAGATTAATACTTTGATAACAGTATTGGCATAAGAATAAAAGCAAAAAAGTGATAAAGCACAGTGCCTGACACATAGCAGACACCCCGAAAGTGTTAATCCCCTTCCCTATTCAGTACCTGTGACCCAGGATCCCCCTAAGTCTTCCATACATATAGAGGCACCAACTTGAAGTAGGGCAACCTGAGACAGAGATTAGTGCTAGTCAGCAGGATGGACCCACAGTTGGTTCCCTTCCCAGCAATTTGAACAACAGAGGTAACCTTCAACCCCCACCCCAAGGGCCCAATTACAACCCTCCATCTCATCTCACCCTACTTTCTTCCCTTCTTCCCTGTAAGTGCAGCTCTTCTACAAATGGATACTATCCTTTTGCTCAAGAGACCTCTTAACTACAGTTCCTTGCATATAACCTGCCTTCTAGACAGCTTAAGAAAGCAATCCATCCTTATGTAATTTTAGATTACTGATCCCTGAAACTGTATTTTTCATCATTATTGTCAAGCGTTGACTTTTATTCTCTTAGAAAACAATTGATAAATGTCCTGTGATAGGAAGCAGAACACATAGTGGAAAGTGGATTTGAGGAAAGGCATAAAAACTTATGGACATGATAAAACCAGAGCATATATATCTCACTTTTAATATGTTCTACCCTCACTGACATACACACTTCCCTCTTTCTTACTCTGAATTTAACTGCTTTTCTGACTTACCTAGCCTCTCTCTGCTACATATAATCTCATTCCTGACACACTACTTTCTCACAAGAGGTTAATCACTCCTCATATTAACTGTGTACACATCTCCCTGCCTCAATATACGCTGTGAAGTTTCTACCAAATCTTGCCTTGTTTTATTATCAGAACGCTAAGGCACAGTGCAAGACATAAAGTTTAAAAAAATATCTGTTAAATGCCTACAAAATTCTGCTACCTTTTCTCCATATAAAATAGACAGTAGGATCTTACTTGTTACTTTCCCACTATTCATTTTCTCATTTAACTATTAAGCTGTGCAATCTTGAAAAACCTCATCACAAGTGTTTCTACATCAGTCCCTATACTTATTCAGATGTTTACTAGAGGTCAGGCACTGTGCTATGCACTAGTTACAGAGATGAAGAGGACAAAATCCTTGACCTTGAACCTTTGAAATCTATTGTAAAAGGCAAATATAAAGAGGCACTTTACATGGTGATAAGTGTTTTAAGGGACATGATAAAAGTGCTACAGGAGCCTGGATTAGAAAACAACTCATTCTATGAAGGGATCAGAGATGGCTGAAGCTGGAATTCAGTTTTACATAATCAACAGTTTATAGGAGAAAGAATGGAGAAGGTGGCAAATCAAGTCTAAAAGGAGGAAATAACATATAACAAGCACAAAGTCATGAATGAAAGGCCAATGGCTGGCATGCTAGAGAATGAAAGCAATTCTGAGAGTGAAGATCATGGTGCCAAAGAGGAACTATTATGTTAGCACAGGAGAGATAATATGGATCTTAAGCAGAAGAAACAAAAATGAGAAGACATGTATGATCAAGGCAAAAGCTCTCAGGGTTTGTGCTGGGGGTGGGTATGGGAGGAATACAGAATGACTTAAGAGCAATTTGGTTACTAAACAAGTAAAGCAATTAACTTATCCTAGTTATATAACTCCTTGATAAATTAAAATGGTGTTGAATAAAGGCTAGGGTGCTGCCTTTTATTGAACTAGATATAGAAAATAGGATAGAGCTGTAAAAGCTCAGTACCATTTTGTGAAGTTATAAAAAGTAATAGATTCATTGCCCTTTTTATAGTGTTCATTTTTATTTTTATTATTTGATTAAGTATTTGATTTTTTTATTTTAGTTTAGACAATTGGGTGGAGGATAACATTAGTAACCATTATAAGGCATAACTGTTTTGGTGAAAGCATGGTGGGATTGGAATGTAAGATGATTTTGGTTTTAAAAATGTGAGGTTCAAGGTGTCTGTGGTATTGGAATGCTATGGAGCAGTTAGATAACAAGTTTAGAGTTCAGTAAGAGCTTCAGCTTTGAAGTTGTAGTTCAAAAAGCTTTGAAAATACAGAAGCGTGGTTATGGAAAGAGGACTGCACACAGGAATCACAACATTCTGAGAAAAGGCTAATGGAGAACCAGAGAAGAAAATCATACTTAAAGGGTAGGGGACGGAAGATTGTGAAGAATGAGAAAACCAGAGCGAGGTCCAAGCACTAAAGACAGAGGCTCCCAAAGTTCACTGCCCAGGGATCTCTGAAAAATACTAATGCCTACCTGCCAGCCCAGACCGTGTAATGTGATTAAGGAATGGTGTGTGATCACAGCATATAGATTCCAAATGGCTGAGGGTGATTTAATGTGCAACCAAGTGTGGGAATCTCTGATTTAAGGATTCATTAACAATGTTTTAGAAGGAAGTGGTTAAGGGTGAATTTCTAAATTAAAGTTTGATAGAAAAGGTAATATGTTAGCATTTTAAAATCTCTTTTATTTCCTAATATTTACTTACCTTATTTTTTCAATTATATCTTCCAAAAGATACTCCACAACTGGAAAAGTGAAACCAGGTATGTGTATCATTGGACAGTTACCTATTATGGTAAAAAAAAACAACAACATTAAGTCTGTACTCAAATATTAAAAATAAAAATGAACACTATAAAAAGGAGAAGGAATCTATTAGTTTTTATAACTTCAGAAAATGGTCCTCAGCTTTTAACAGCTCTATCCCATTTTCTATATTTACTTCAATAAGAGGCAGCAGCCTAACCTTCACTCAACACCATTTTAATGCTACTAAACTTCCCTCCTCCTTCCCCATATACTTCACAGTTCTGCAAAGTAATGCAGAATACCAAAGGGCAAAGTATTTTAAATTGAACTTAAAATCTATTAGTTAGAAGTCTATTTTCTCTTCATCATTAGCCAGAATATTGCATTAGAACCCGTTTTATTTAAATCTATATATGAAGCAGTGCTCTGTGGCACCCAGAATTTTGAAAAAAGTAGTTAAGACCCAATCAAATATTAAACTGTTACTATTTTAGAATCATCAGTTTTTAAAAAAGATTCTTGGAACTGTTTTCTAGATGTTATTCATATTTTGTACCAAACAAAACAGTACACACTGTAAGCAAAGGTCAACGATACAGCAGAGGTCAAAGTATCTGAGTGGTATCACAACTTTGCCTCTGATTTTCACAAATTTGAGTAAGTCACTCAATGTTAGTTCTGGATACCACGCATTAAAAAAAAAAGACAAATACACTCGACCCATCTCACAGGCTTTGAGAGTCAACAAGGCTGAATACAAGAACATGTATTAAATATAGCTCTATTCCATTTTAACTCCCACCCTTTTCTCCTCCTTCCCCAATTAAAAATAAGAAACAGAGGAATAATCTTAAAAAATATATATTTTACAGCTAGTCAAATTTAATTTCAAATCCTCTCAACCTTCTGTTAATTAGGCAATCTTGGATAAACTATTTAATTGTGCTGAGGTTTTCTCATCTTTAAAAATAAAAATAACAGCAAATAACTCACAAAATATTATGAAAATTAATAAAGACAAAGTGTCATATATATTACCTGGCACATTGACTAGTAATCACTAGTATTGTCATTTGCAAATTGCCACTCTAGCCTGTGAATAGTACATAAAAACCACAAAAGAATCATAAAATGTTAATAAAATTATTCAGATTTGTGGTTTGACTTTATTGATGCCACCTTAATTACCTGTTAGTTTCCCAAAGTAATAATCATAAATTTACTCACCAAAATATTCTGAGAATTTCTCAGCATTCAATGTTGCACTCATTAATATTACTTTCAGGTCAGGTCGATAATTGAGAAGGTCTTTAATTACAGTCATTAAAACATCTGACTGCAGGTTTCTCTCATGGATTTCATCAAGCACAATATGACTAACACTGGACAAATGCCTGAAACATAAGTGTGGTGAAGTGTGTAAATCAGTATAATAATTACTAACATCCTACTTAATAATTACATCTTTTATAGGATTTAATTAATGTCCTGAATTGAAATATACTCACGGGTCTGACTGAAGCCACTGAAGGATGATTCCTGTTGTACAGTATAAGATGGAGCCCTGTTTCCTTGGCAACCGGCTGTAAATAAAAGGCACAAGTTAACAATTCTTGTTTTTTTTTTACTAGTACATTACTAAGTACCACAAACATCTAAAAGAACATCTTCAATTTTAAAAAGGTTTTAATGAAAATCTTCATACTTAATTTTTTTAGTTACAGGAATGCCTACCAGAGTAGGGAATGAGAAATTCTACATCCAATTTCATTATACATTGTTTTTGTCATGATACAATGTTAATAATTTATTTATTTTATAAAGGCATAAATAACCACTACATTCAGAAAATAACTCATTACCTCAGACCTAAACTTTTGTTCAGTGACTAGGAAGTCAGTTAATTAAAAAAGATAAATGGAATCTTTATCTCCAGGGGAAATAAAAAACAAAAACAAAAACAAACAAATAAACAACAACAACAAAAAACACTAAAAATATACTATGCAGTGGGATAGGAGTTACAGATACCAAACTCAATAAAGTAGGTCAGGGCTGGGTATGGTATCAAAATATAGGACACTAACTCCTTTCAGGGGGAGTGATGATCTACTAATGTATGTCCAGGAAATAAGTTATTTTTCAAACCATTCCATAATATAAAAGATATTAAAAATCCAAATATCAAAGTGGGTTACAAAATGAGAGAGTTGAAAGCCTCCTATGCTTCAGTTAGTTTAAATGTTAATTCTAATAGTTATAATTGGCATACAAATGGAGAAAAATCTGTTCTTTTTTAATTTCTAGCTTCAAATTTTAACTAAAATATACCTGTAAACAAGAGAACATTCTTTACCTCTGGAGACGAATTTGGTATCCAGTACTATTACCACTGCCACAAATTTCTGCCCTTTCTGCAGCCACTCTCTCTGCAACCTTTAATTAAAATAAAATACAGTTACAAAGAGATTTGCCTTTAGTATAAATATCCAACCATCCATGAAAATCTGAGATTGTTATATTTACTCGCCTTTTTTTTTTAAAAAATATATTTTATTGATTTTGTACATAGAGGAAGGGAGAGAGATAGAGAATTAGAAACATCGATGAGAGAGAGTCATTGATCAGCTGCCTCTTGCACACCCCCTACTGGGGATATGCCCGCAACCAAGGTACATGCCCTTGACCGGAATCGAACCTGGGACCCTTCAGTCCCCAAGCCGATGCTCTATCCATTGAGCCAAACTGGTTTCAGCTTTACTCGCCTCTTATATTTACTTTTCATTTTCTCTTAAGTTCTCCAAAGCCAAATGCTCTTTCTTCACTCTTTTCAAAGTGCCTTTCTACAGCCACCCTCTCATTATTTCTTCCCTTTCTTTTTGTCTTTTCTTAAAGAGTAAGAAATCCTGCTCTAAACTTACATTAACACTAGAGGCCCAGTGCATGAAATTGGTGCACAGATAGGGTCCTAGGCCTGGCCGGCGATCATGGCCAATCTGTGGGGTGACTGGCAGGGCTACTGGGGGGCCCCCCGTTGGCACCCGCCTTGGCCAGCCTGGGGCCTGAGGGCTGGAAGCAGCTCCTGCGTTGAGCGTCTGCTCCCAGGTGGTCAGTAAGTGTCATAGCTTACTGACCACCTGGGTTGTTTATTCGTTCAGTCTATTTGCATATTAGATTTTTGTTATATAGGACAGAATGTATTTACCCTCAAATTCCATGCAAGTTTTATATTTGGTTGTTTCTTTTGGTTAGACTGGTGGTTCTTTTTCATTTTTAAAAAAGTTTGTTTATAGTTTTTTAAAATGTTTTTATTTCAGAGAGGGAGGGAGGGAGGGGGGAATAGAAACATCAATGATGAGAGAGAATCATGGATCAGCTGCCTCCTGCACATCCCCTACCTGGGATCGAGCCCACAACCTGGGCATGTGCCTTGATTGGGAATTGAATTATTGGTTCATGGGTCAATACCCAACCACTCAGCCACACTGGCCAGGCAAGATTGGTGTTTCTTAATTCCTAGTTCTTCATTGTTTTCTAAAAGTTATAGTGCCAAAGATAAGCTCTGGATAGATGAAATGTTATTATAATCATACTGATTTATGTAACTAAAAGTAAACAATAGTCATCTTGTAACACAAGAATGATGATAAAGGTTAGAAACAGAAAAATGACATGATTACTTTTAAAGAAATACTTCAGAAGTAAAACTTCCAATCAGTGTATCCCATACACATTACTATTTTACTTTTCACTACTTATACTGTTAATTCAAAAACAACAGATCTTGGGGGGGGGAGAAAAAACTATTATCAAAACTACCCAAAAAGAAAATGGAAAATGAAGTGAGAGATAACTTACGGAAATGGCACTGATTCTTCTTGGCTGAGTACAAACTATCCTGCATGCAGATCCTTTTCCTCTTTCAATGTAATTATCCAAAATGAACTGAGTAACTTGAGTGGTTTTTCCACAACCAGTTTCACCACTTATTACTGTCACCTGATGATTATCTATCATATTTACCAATTCCTGTTTCAAAAAGAAAAATAAGTGAAGGACATCCCATGTTAGTAAGTCTGAAGACAGTTATCGAAATTCTACCAAACTGAAGGTAATTGCTTCTAACAAACAGTAACGCCTTTTAAATTTTATGTGAAATGCTGACAGTTTGAGTTTCTGGATATACCAACTTTCAAGAGCTAAGAAGCACTAAATTATTAAAAGAACTCAGCCAATTATTAAAAGAAAAACACACCAATAAGAACAAAAAAGTTAACAGCTCATAAGTTCCATGCATAAGGATTAATTAAAAAGAATGTGATCATATGGGGCTATTGATTACAAGTCAAATATCCCGATACCTAAACAACTACTAAAGACATTAAGAATTTATATCATAATTCATAAATATAGCTTTGTCTGCAGGACAAATTTTGTATACTGTTTTAAAGAATAATGTAATTTAAAATTATTTCCTTTCAAATAATTAAAATAAAGAAAAAAAAATTAAAAACCTAAGTTAGCAAAATAACTTTTTGTGAAAATTCTTGATTTTAAACTCTAAAAAATTTCAATTATGGACATAAATATACGCAAACTTTAGAAAAAATTGTTTCATTACTTTTTTCCCCCCAACAGCTCAAAAGACTTAAAATGAGTTTCTAAGAATATCCTTCAGAAAAAGCTTGATAAATTTTTATTTCTTCTTAACATAGCACTCTGTAAAAAAACACACCTGTATTCAAGTATTTTACAAATCAAATTAAACAGTGCATGATCATTTTACCTTTTGCATTCCAAATGAAGGCAGCTTTTCCCTGAAACGCTGAAATTTAAAAAAAAAAAGTTATAAATTTTCACCAAAAACTGAAATGAATTTATAATACTGGTAATCAGAATATACTCATAAATATGCTAGAATACAAAGTACTTTATTACCCTCAGCTTACATGAAGTATCAAGACTTAAAAAAGAAATTTATAAAAAAAAGAACTAAGTAATAACTCAGCAATTGCTTTGGTGTTCGAAACATAAAAAAACAGAACTCTATTAAATCCAACAGAACAGAGATACTTTGTTAAGAGTGACAATAAAATGAAATCTGACCTATCATCTAGTAGCATTCTTACTACCCCCAAGTTACTTTTACAATTTTTTCTGTTTTATATATTTATCTTAGATTTTATTTCTATATCACATTATTTTCCCATCCATTGATCCACATCATTTACTAATGCATTAGGCACTAGAACATATTCAAAGTATTCTTCGTACTTACCTTTGAGTATAATAGAAAGCTTAAAAGAATATCTGCAGTAAGAAAATCTTGTACTGCCATTTAAGAACTATGATCTTAAGTCCAACTTGGGAGTCCCAAAGGTTTTAACTTAGGATGCCACAGATCTAAATGAAGAGCCTTTATATATAAAACTAGTAGCAGTTTCTGACACATATTAGCTACTCAACAAGTTTTTTGGCAATTACAATTAGAAATACTAAAGATAGCATGACAAATGCTTTTTTGTAACTTTTAAATGATAATATCTAGTTTTGAAAACTTTATGGAACCCCATACCTACACTACATAAAAATGACATACAGTAAGAAAGTAGCACCATGGTTGACACTGAATTAGATGGATCACCCTATATAATCCTATGTAATAAAAGCATAATATGCAAATCAACTGAACATGTTTGAGAAGACAAGTACAAGTTTTTCCACATCTTGCTTCCCATTACCTGCATTTCAATATACCGAAGGTCAGTTTTTTTCTTTTGTAAATCTTCTAATAACTGTTGGTCTAAGTTTACATCTGGTTCATTTTCTTGCAAGAGATACTCAGAATCTCGGTCCATATATTTGTCCCTGATTCTAAATGTCTTCTTTTCTTGATTTATCACTTTTTCCCCGGGATCCTCCAATTTCTTCTCTGAGTTTGGTTTGTTCTCAGCAGGAGCTTCAGAACCATACCTATTTGGACAAAATAAAAATAAAAAAGACGAAAGGGTTAAATAACTACTCAAGCCCTGAAAGAAATCAATATATGCTATTTAGTTATTCAAAATCACCAAAATCAAAAGCTTTTATTCTTTTCTCTTGAGTAGAGCAATTATGAAAACAGTTAAAGACTCTTAAAAGAAAAATTTTCCTCCCTAGTAGATAATGCCAGATAAGGTATTCCTTGTGGCAATTATGGCTTAGTGATTTTCTTTTTATGAGCCTTGTTTTGCTTTACAACTTTTTCTTCCTGCCACCTTTTCTGAGCTATAAAACAGATGCTATATTACAGTCCCAGAAAAATTTTCACTAATCTTCTCTCTAAATTACAGTTTCTGTGATTTTCTTAAGACAGCAGCACTTTTTGCAGATCTGCTCCACAGGAAAACTTTGGAAATACATAAATGATGGGTACAATAAATAACTTGATAAATCTCATATGCAGATAAGACTATTCCTATCACTTAGCTTTCCTGTAGAATACGCTACTTTCGTTTAATTTTTCATAAAATCTGCTCCAACTACATAAGAATAATGACTTTAAGACTAAATTTCACTTATTAAAGAGTCTAAAGATATAATTTATATTATCATTTTTTCCCTAGCCAATGCTATGAAAGAAGTATCACTCTGCCCATTTTTTAAAAGAATACTTTTTGTTTTACCCATGATCTTCAGGAGCAAACCAGGATATCTGAGCTTCTGAATCTTTGTCACTCTTAGCTTGGACAGAATGTAGTAGCTGTACAATTTGTTCCTCTCGATGTTCATCCATATGTACTACGGCTCTCTATTTTGTGCAAAGAAAAAGCATCTTCATCAACATGAGAAAGCATATATAAAATTATGTGATACAAAAACACAGGCAAATATATGTTTAACAAACATGTAAGAGAAAATTAATGTTACTAGTACCACACTTGCCTTCTTATCCAAGTCCAATTCCTAAACCTAATGATAACATTTTTCTTTCAAGATCCTTTTCTAATATATATGTACAAAATTAGCTCTAGTGTAACTGGATAAAAATGCATATTTATGTTCCTAAAACTTGGGGTTCCCTTACCTTCTATCCTCACATATCATGAATTTGTTCCCTACCTTAAATTTTCAGACACCTACAACTGAAGTTAATGAAACCCAATATTCTGTTTAAAAACAAACATTAAGTTAAAAATTGGAAATACTATTTTGGTTGCAATGAGAATTTTAAGAGCATTTTAAAGTTCTTACATAAAAAGAGAAATAAATTGGAATCAGAGAAAATAACATAAAATGATCAGTGTTCATGAGATGATCCAATATGGCAAATGATGCAGTTTCCTCACAGAATGAGGATTATTAAAAAACAAACAAACAGGCCGAAACCGGTTTGGCTTAATGGATAGAGCATCGGCTTGGGGACTAAAGGGCCGGGGTTCGATTCCAGTCAAGGGCATGTATCTTGGTTGCGGGCATATCCCCAGTAGGGGGTGTGCAAGAGGCAGCTGATCGATGACTCTCATCAATGTTTCTAGCTCTCTATCTCTCTCCCTTCCTCTCTGTACAAAATCAATAAAATATATTTTAAAAAATAAACAAACAAACACACACACACAGCAGAGGCCCAGCTGGTGTGGCTCAATTGGTTGAGTATTTTCCCTCGCACCAAGAGGATCCATTCCAGGTCAGGGCATAAGCTGGGGTTTCAGGCTTGATCCCCAGTAGGGGCAGCTGATTGATGTTTCTCTCTCTCCCTCTCCTTTCCTCTCTAAAAATCAGTTAAAAAAATGTATTAAAAAAAAAAAAAAAGCACAGCAGAGAAAATATTACATTATTTTATTGGAAGGGAATAATACATGGAAGTTATTAGTTACTCTGTAGAAAGTTAGAAAAAGAACTTTTAAAAACTGTTCTTTTATAACTGTAAATTATAATTAGTTGAATTATAAGTAAATCCAGTAAAAGAGTGGATAGATGTTTGTCTTCAAGTGTGCACACAGTAAAGATGGCCAAGGTATTAAATGAAAAAAAGTCAGTTGCAAAAAATGTGCAGTAGGATCTTGTTTTGGTTACTATTAATTTTTTAAACAAGTTATTCACTTGATAAGTCTATACTTTTTGCAGTATTTTTTCCAGATATATTTCTGGCACATGTTAGATGTTCCAGATAAGTCTGTCCAAAGAATGGATAAATGGTTGAATCTATCCTTTAAGATGATAATATATGACATTTGCGTTAAAACCATTTTTCTCAAGAAAATAAGCACGTACACAAAAAGAAGACAATGAGGTATTTGGGAAATTCCAGAAGATCTGTACTAATAACTTACTAAAGTGTTTACTAAAAGCATAATTATGCTCAGACAATTAAATAGTTTAATACTGCAAAATTCTGGCTAATAGAAAAGCCTTAGAAAATTACGAACTGCAGCAAAACCTAATTATTAACAAACACTAGACCACGAAATTTTGTCTGTTTTTCTTAACTGTGCAGCATAAAAATCTTTTTAAGGCTGTTTATATAATGGACTAATGTATCTTTTCTTCTATAGGGCATGTCCACTAAAACTGGTTTCTCCTGGATTCTGCCCTATGCACCTTTATCTTTGCTGATTTTAATCTGTAATAATTTGCTGTAAAAGCAAGCAAAAAACTCACTGAGAACGCCAGCTTTTCAGTTTTGTGATTCCTCCTAGTGAATCATGGTCTTTGTTCTCCCACCCCCTCCAGCCACACACACAGAGAGACTCAATATTAGAACATTTCCCTTTATGGTTTAAGTTTTGAAATGTCTTTGACATATATTAACATTTACTGCTCCGTGAACTACATTAGATGGTTATTGATTACTATGTCTTTTCTTGGCAGTTAGAAATTTATGAATCTACAGCAATACTTTAAAGACTTCGCTGGGAAGGAAGCCCCAAGACATAGTCTCCTCAAATAAAGCTTTCTAAATTTTTACACCCTTTCCAACTACGTCAAGGGCTCAAAGCCATTGTTTCTTTCATTCGTTTTCAAAATGGCAAAGAGAAGATTATGTCATGTCTACCAGAACAACAATTTCTTCCCAACTGAAACTGACTCACAGCAAAGCATTTCTTAAACCAACTAGAACTTTACATTTTGAAGCTTTACCTCTACTACCAGAAGGAAGGTCCACCTCCTCACCTTGTTACATGAGTTTAAGAGTCACAAAAAGGCAAAATGATATAGCCCCTGAAAACATAATTGATACTTTTTAGTAAGAACACAATTTACCTTTTTTAAAAAATGTTTTCATTGATTTTTAGAGAGAGGAAAGAAGAGAAAGAGGGAGAACCATGGACTGGTTGCCTCCTACCAGAGATGGAGCCTGCAACCCAGGCATGTGCCCTGTCCAGGAATCAAACCAGCAACCTTTTGGGTTCATGGGATGATGTTCAACCAACTAAACCACACTGGCCGGGGCAAAATTTACATATTTTATAAATTAATTCTAATGAGTCTCTCCACACATCGAAGGTCCAGAGGCTACAAGCAGTTTGAGAATTTGTAAGCTGCATCCTTTCTAACCTTTCAATCCCATCCCTCTTCACTGTACCTCACCCCTGTCTGAAAACTCACACACACTGTGTTTTGATTTGATTTTTTAATTACCCCCCTGCCTCCCCAGATATCTTCAAATAGTTTTTCATCTTTTTCCTGGCAAAAGAGATCCTCAATAATGTCCAGCAGAATGTCTATGTCTACTTTACCAGCTTCTGAATTATCTGCCACTATTTCAAACTTTCTACTTCCGGTGACACTCCAATACCACCTTCCAGTTCACCCTCATAATTTCACACGCAGTATTCAGAAAAGAACACAAAAAAGGAAAATTCCTCAACTACTTGCAACCAAGCCGAAACCCAACACTACCAGAACCCATCACTTACTCTTTCCCTTCCTGTTAAAATGGAAGGAGTCCACTTTCCTGCTTAAAGTTAATTTCTCCACCTAAACCCTGCAGCTCAATTCCTTTCACCTCTTTAGGGCTATCTCCTGTTTTTGAGGCTTATCTTCCTTTCCTAAATCTCTCTCTTCCTCTAGCAGTCATTAGGCTATTGATCAATATTCTGGTTTGCTTATTTCTAGATATATGGTAGAACTGCATTTTCCCACCCCCGAGTTAAGCATGGCCATGATTTACTGGCCAGGGAAATGTGAATGGGAGTCTCCAAGAATCAGGGGTGATTTCCTGTGCTCCCTCCTGGCTGCCAGCAAAACCAGCGATACTCATTCTCACAATGAAAACGCTCATCTGAACTCCAATGGTCAAGGAACAGGAATAGAAAAACAAGCCTCTGTTGCTATAAGCCGCTGATTTGGGGGCTGTTTATTACTACAGCATGATTTGGCCCACTCTGATGTACTTTCTCTCGCCACTGACCCCTTGAGCAGCAGCACATGAACAATGTCAAACCTCTTCAGCTTTAAAACAAAAACAAACACCCAGGAGGCAGGGAACAGAAAATACAATAGGGGCTTGACCTACTACGGTAATTGTGATTTGACTTGGGGTATATTAAGTATTTTGGCCTTGGCAAGTGAATACACAGTAATGACATTTTACAAAAATGGAGGTGGTTTGGGGAGGGGTTGGAAATCAACAGTTCCCCTGGTAATGACCCATGGCCCAACTGGTTTCAGGTGGAAGGGATCATGCACCATTATTCCCGATTTAACTTTTCATTTGTTTCCGTTTCATTTTCCCCAACTGGACTGTCAGTTCCTTGGCTATTTTACTTCTTCGGATCCCTCCTAGCAACCTGCATACAACCTTGTGTGAAACAGGGGCAGATAAAAACTTGGCAAAGCGTCTTCAGAAAGTTACTGTGGGGTTTGTGGCTGTTTTAAATACTAACAATGAAAGCTGGACTATTCTTCTGAACGATCTACATGAAGAAAAAAAAAAAAAAATAGTGCTTGGCGGCTTTACCTAATGCAGAGGGTCGCTAGTGTAGAGCTCATCAGGAAAAAAAAAAAAAAAATCTTAAATGAAAGCGATCGGAATGATCCTAAAGGGTGAAAATCTTAAAAGTGACCATCATTGTTCTAGGGCAGTGTTTCCCAAACTTCTCTCACGATGAGAATCACCTGGTGGAGTTGTTAAAATACACATTCCTGAATCCCAACTAAGAAGTGCTAAACTAGGATTTTTGGGAACATATAGGTAAAATTGTATACTTAACTAGTGCTCTAAGACAGATGTTATATACAGAGCACTAAGTTAGGTATGCAATTTTACCTATATGTTCCCAAAAATTCTAGTTTAGCACTTCTTAGTTGGGATTCAGGAATCTGTATTTTAACAACTCCACCAGGTTGGAGAAGCACTGTTCTAAGGGAAAGGGGGCGACCACAGATGCTCTGACAGTGACATCCCAGCCAAGTCCATCTCGGCTGGGGCCTGGAGTGAGCACTGGCTTTGTCCCCCGTCCTCACGCTCTCAGGCCACATACACGTTCATCCCACCTTAGCCCGGCCTGCTTCGGGTCAGAGGCGCATGGCCGCTGAGGACTTCCCACAGGAAGCTTTAGCACAGTTCCTCTGCACTTCATATCCATTTCACAAAGCACTTATGCCGGTTAGGAAACCAAATTAAGACACCAAACAGACACAAAGAAAAAGTTAGGGGCGGCGGCAGGAAAAAAAAAAAGGAAAGAAAAGCTATTCTTCCTCATGGCCTGCCTGGCACGATCGCGCCTCGGTTTACCTCCTGCCTCTCGGCTTCCTTGCTCTTCTGCCCCTGCTTCCTCGCGTACCACAAGCCGATGTCGCGGCCTTTCAGGTGCCCGGGATGGCGGCCTCGGCCTCCTCGCCCACCCCCTCCGCCGCCGCCGCCGCCTCCGGAGCCTCGACTCCCGCCATGCCCCCCGCCGTGGCTCCCTCCGTAGCCGCCGCCGGAGCCGCGGGGCCCGCCCTCACGGCCTCCGCCGTCGCGGCCCCAGCTCTGATGGTAGTCATAGCTCATTGTCCCCGGCGGACCACAACGCGTGAGAACCCGCAACCGATAGAAATGGCGACCGGGACCGGAAGCGAATGCACATCCACTTCCGCTTTTCTTCCGGCGCCCAGCGCGAGAAGGCGGGCCCTGGAGCGTCACAAGCGGCCACTTCCGGTGACGTCAGCGGCCCGCGGGCGCTTGGCTCTGATGAAGTCCTAGCTGAAGTTCCCTTGGTCTGACTATTACCTGCTTGCTTCTGGAGTGAGAGCAAGCAAAAGGCGACAAGGTTTTTTTCTCCCTACGTCCAACAAGTGAGGAGATGGGTTTTGCTTCCATGTTCTTCATGGTAAAAATCTGGAGTTTGCGTCCAATTAGGCCCTGGATAGTGAATATTGATTGACACGGTGAAAGCACCCCTGGGACGGTGCATTTTCTCCTAAAAGTCCCTAAAGAAATGAAAGGAGTTAACCTTTTTCTAGTGCTACGTCTTGGAAACTGCCTGGCACCTGTTTCAAATATTTAATTAAGTATATAAATGTCCCTGCCGTTTTTAAAAAATTTATTTTATTGATTTTTTTTTTTTTTTTACAGAGAGGATGGAAGAGGGATAGAGAGTTAGAAAGATCAATCAGCTTCCTCCTGCACACCTCCTACTGGGGTTGTGCCCACAAGCAGGGTACATGCCCTTGACCGGAATCGAAGCTGGGACCTTTCAGTTCTTAGGCTGAAGCTCTATCCACTGAACCAAACCAGTTAGGGCCATCCCTGGGTTTTTTAAAAGGATTTTCACTGCTACCTTTTCCAACTGCATGAGATGAGCATGTTCAGTACAGTGCAGTTAAACAATTATATTAAACATCAGTTGAAGAGTCATGTGTTCATATGAAGTTCTCTGTCATTGATTGATCAGGCCACTAAGGGTCTAGCTGTTCTTGAATAATCAACGGATTGAGACATGCAGGCTTGGATGTTCACAAAGAGAGAATCAGTTTATTTGCACATTTTACTGATTTAAAGGAATTGAGGATACCCATTGAATAAAGGAAGTAGGGCATCAGCTTTCATTTTGTGCAATCTTAAGAAAATAAAGGCTAAAGAAATTAGTGTGCAGTGAATTAAGAAAGAAAATGCTCTATGCTGGATAGGTTACAGAATACTGCCTCTGTGGCATAAAACATATTTTGAGCAGATAGATTTGATTTCCTGAAATTGCTTATCTGCCTAAAAGCAGAGCCTTCCTAAAGAACTCAATTTTTATAAATCCCTTCCCTGTGGGGAGGACCAGGGAAGACTAATTTCTACCACTGGAGGCTATAAGTCAGCACCACACCTAAACAGACATTCTAAAAAACTACCCTAACTTCCATCTATTCTTATAAAGCCAATTTCTCTTTCCTAAAAGTCCTTTGCTTTCCCTTAAGAACCTTTCTTCCTCTTCTTCCTCTGTTAAAATACCATTAAGCCCCAAGTTCTAATTCCTTTCTTGAGTCATATTTTTCTTTGAATTCCCTTAGGTGTGACTAAATCTTGTCTGTTCTCTTGCTTATTTGTCTGTTGTCAGTTTAATTTGCAGCCCCCCCCCAAAAAAAAAAAAAACTAAACCTATGAGGATAGAGGAAAAGTTTTTCTTCCCCAACAGCCATGAAATGTTACAGCAAAAAGAATTTAATTTAGGAAGTAGGTAAGTCCTTTCTAAAGAATGAGAGGTTAAGTAGTGAATTGCTAGATTAGTAGACTTTTACCAGACTTATGATGAGGGGAGAGATTATTATAGGTGGAGGAAATAATATGTGTGAAAAAAGATGGTAAGGCATTTGAGAGTGAGAAAACTACACTGAAACTTCAACACTGATGGATAAGGTAAAAAAAAAATCTTATGTGGCATATAAATCATGGAGGATCTTATATGCTACATGAATAGCAAGAGTTCACTTTTAGTAGGGGAGTGATTACTTTGACTCCTTTGAATAGAAAGAAAGAGAGGAAACAGGAATGGATAAAGACTAGTAAGCAGGCTGTGATATAGGGAGGAATGAAGGGATGACAGAGCAAGATGGGATGTGGTAAGGATTGTAATTAAGAAATAATAGACAATATTGTTAATATTTGATAATTTATTGAAAGTGGAAAAAAGAGTCAGGTGACTTTCGAGTTTAGGATTTGAAAGTCTATCAAATGAGGCAGTACCATATCTTGAAATGAGAAACAGGACAAGGAGAATTTTTGGGGGGGTTGGGGAAAGGGTTGAGTTAATGTGTTTAAATAATGTATGTAGAATTTGAGAAGCCTATGAAACATACAAATTGAGATATCTAGAAAGCAGTTGGTTATATGAATTTAAGTGCAGAGAAAACAGACTAAGATTATACATATGGGAGTTTGGGGCAAACATTAAGGCCATAGGAATTAATAGTTTTAATTAAAGTACCCATTGGGCATGCCTGATATGACAATATGTGAATTATTCAATAGATAAGATTAGGTAGGCATCTTGGAGATGGTAGGGAGAAAGAGTGTGGACTTTGAGGCAAGAGAGTGGGATGGACTGAATGTGTTTCCTTGAAACTCCTATGTTGAAGCCCTAACCCAGTATGACTATTGGAGATGTGGCCTCTAAAGGAAGTAATTAAATTAGAACATAAAGTTGGGACCTCTCCCCCACCCCAATCAGACAGAAATAGTGTCCTTATAAAAAAAGACAACAGACAGCTTGCTTACTCTTTCCTCATGTGAAGTCAGATGCTGTCTCCAAATCAGTAAGAGAGCTTTCACCAGGAATCAATCTTGATGTTAGACTTCCCTGCCCCCAGAATTGTGAGAAATAATTTTCTGTTGTTTATGTCACTGAGACTTTTTAGGGCAGTATGAGAGGGCTAATATGGAGTGTAGGAAAGAACTAACATTTATTGGCTGATTAGCATTTGCTAGGGAGTTGGCTAGGTGGTGCACATTGGTGATCAGCAGAATTAATACCCCCAAAGATGGTCAATCATAATTTCTAGAATCTGTGAATGTGTTACATTACATGGCCAAGAGAATTTAAAGTTGCCAATCAGCCAGGCTGGCATGGCTCATTGGTTGAGTGCAAACCTATGAACCAGGAGATCATGGTTTGATTCCCCATCAGAGCACATGCCCTGGTTGTGGGCTTGATCCGCAGGTGGGGGCGTGCAGAAGACAGCCAATCATTGATTCTCTCCTATCATTGATGTTCCTATCTCTCTCTTCCTCTCTGAAATCAATACAAATATATATTTTTTTAAAATAAATAAATAAAATTGTTAATCAGCTGATCATAAAATGGGGATATCATCCTGGATTATCTGGATGAGCCCAGTAGGTATGAATCCTTCAAAGTGGAAAAGGGAGGCAAAATAGAAGTTCATAGTGATGTAATATGAGGATTCAGCCAAATGTTGCTGAATTTAACAATGGAGGGAGGGGGACTATGAACCAAGGATAGCAGATAGCTTGTAGAATTAAAAAAATAAAGGGATTCTCTCTTAGGGCCTCCAGAAGGAATACCCTGACAATGCCAGTGAGGACCCTTGTCAAAATTTCTATGCTACATAATGGTAAAATAGCAAGTTGTATTTAGATTATGAGTTTGTTGTAATTTATTATAGCAGCAATAGAAAAGTAATGACAGTTCATATTTCACACAATCCTCATGAAAACCCCAGAGAGAAGTTGTGCTAATTCTTTTTGCTGATGAATTGTATTATTTCTCTTCACCTCATGTTTGTTGATTAGCAAATTACTAATTTTTCCTGATGTCATCAGCATGTAGTACGGTATTCATTGAAGTTGTTGCTTTAGGCAGACACTTAACACACATGTCATTATAGTAAAAATCTGCACAAAAGGGTGCTTTTTAAGAAAGATATTGGTCAGAAGAAAAGTGTCTTTTGTTCCTTTGTTGTTGTTTTTTTCTGCCTTGGTTGGAACCACGGGAATTGTTAGGTTAACTAACGTCAGAAAACAAATGGTGTGGTTGGTTCATTATAATTTCCATGGCTACTCTTACTGGTGCTTTGCCATTTGTGTGCTCTGGGAAGGCTAAATGTTGTCTCTCTCAAATGTCCTCTCCACTGACTTGTTTTCAAACCCACAGTGCTTGATATCTAACTTCCACAGGCATCCACCTCCCAGTCCAGTCACCTCTGATATGCAACAAGGGTGAGCCACACAAAAGCACAACACTGTGGAAAACTATTACAACTTTCCCAGTCTCCAGGAATCTCTTATTCTTCATCTTCTTTACCCCAAACCCTTTGAAACAACTCTTGTATACTTTGTCATGGGTCTAATATTCCTAAAGATCTGGGAGGGGATTTTTTTTAGTGTTCCCTTAGAAAATGTAAATCGTAATTGATTCGTACTTCCTCTTGAGGTGGGAAGACAAGGGGATATGCTGATATAAATAATCTTATACCTCTATAGAATATAAAGATGTGCTGTGTGAGTATGGGAAATGGGAGAAAATGTTTGTTTTTCTCTTATATCAGGAAAGATATGGAAGAACTTATTATATAACTCAATAGAGTGTCTTTTCAAATAATGTTTTTAGACTCAAATTGGAAAAGTGTGGTTACAATGAAAATGAATTTGTAGAGAATGACTCTTCTTGACTATAACTTATAGTAAAATCACAAATTTATTGAAAATATAACAAAGATGGGCAAAGAAAATGTGGAGGGGGGAGGTTCTTTATTTGTTTCTTACTGATCTAATCTCTTAATTTCCTTCTTGCTAGGCAATAAGGAAATAGAGGGAACATTATAAATTTACCAACTCATTTTTTTTGAAGTAATTATGAAGTTGCTCTCTCTCTTAGGCCTTTTTTACTCCTTCTTTCTTCTCTGCAGTGGGATGATAGTTGGGGGCCTGAATCATGTGCAAACATCTTCATGCAAACATCTGGTGGTCGATGTTGGTTTGGAGCTGGATCCCGGCTGTCTAGGGGCTGGAACGCCTACATGTAGCCTCTCCATTTGGTTTCTATGTGTGGCATAGTTTCAGCGTCCTCACAGAATAGCAGCTGAGTTCCAAGAACAAGTGTCACAAAGTGGGCTGATATATTGATGAACTGGCCTCAGAAGTCATGTCCGCTATACTGTATTATTTGCATCAGTTACAGATGTCCACCCAGGTAAAAGGGCAGTCAGGCTTCACCATGCCGTGGGAGGAGAACTGATCATCACACTGAGAGAAGCATGTAAGATGGGAGATATTGTGCCCATCTTTGGAAGATATAATCTGCTATACGTCCTTATTCAGGCCTTCTGCAAAAGCATGTTACACCACCATTATGAGAGTTTTACAGACTTCTTGTGTTGCATCAGAAGCACTCCTGCTGTTGTCCATGTTACAACCAGAAGTAGGAAAAGGAATGTTAATACTATAAGTAGCACTTAATGAGTGCTTATTTTATGTCAGGTAATATAAGCAGGTACTATTTTTTTTCCTCTTTTACTATAGTTAGGCCAAGAAACTCAAGGACCAGAAAGACTAAAAACAATGATACAATTCCAAGGAAAAAATACCATAATTACTGATATAGTTCATAAATAATGCAGTCTTATGAAAATTAACAAAAATTAGGTTTCTACACATTACTTATGCCTCCTTGATTTATAAACTTTCTATTTTCAATAATTAAAACCTCGATTTACCTATTTACGAAAAGTATTTTTAAAACTAGAGGCCTGTTGCACGAAATTTGTGCAAGAGTAGGTCTTCCTTCCCCCTGCTGCTGGCGCTGGCTTCCCTCTGGCACCCAGGATGTGGGCTTCCCTCACAGCTCCGGCTTCATCTGGAAGGTTGTCCAGAAGGACGTCTGGTCTAATTAGTATGTTAAACTTTTATTATTATAGATACTAAATGGATATATTTTAATCCTATCCCCCTATGCCAAGTTCCCCAATAGACATTACACAATTATAACTCCAGAGAGGCAACAGAGTGGAGCTTGCCTTAAGAAAGGTGATATGAAGAAATGGAAATCCCTGGCACATAGAAAGTCAAAGAACAAGAAGACCTTATTATTGTAGAATAATATGGGGGACATATGGGGAAGAAAGAAGTGAAGATGTGTTTGTAATATGAATTCCTTCTCCCATTTCAGCTTGCCACATTTCCTGCTTAGAGCTTTACAAGCAGACTATGTTTTTAATATACATATATGTGTGTACACACACACACACACACACACACACATACATATATATATATATATCTATAACCAGAGATTATGTGAATATATATATATTCACATAATCTCTGGTTATAGATTTTTGTATGTCCAAGCCAAAGAGAAAAATTACTCATTGAAACCTTGCATTCCCCTGGAATTCTAGGAGGTTTACTTTTTTTTAATTTTTAATTTTTTTAATTTTTTACAGAGTGGAAGGGAGAGAGATAGAGAGCTAGAAACATTGATGAGAGAGAAACATCGACCAGCTGCCTCCTGCACACCGCCTACCGGGGATGTGCCCGCAACCAATGTACATGCCCTTGACCGGAATCGAACCTGGGACCTTTCAGTCCGTAGACCGATGCTCTATCCACTGAGCCAAACCGGTTTTGGCATGGTTTTACTTTTTTATTATCTCAAATTGATCTGTCCTCCTGTATGTCTGTTCCTACTACCAACTTCTCTTGCCTTACTTACCTTTGGAGAGTCTTTTTCCTGGTCTTAATACTAAAATTTATGAGCATTGAGGTTCTCTTGATCCAAGAATATGAAGTCTTTCCAAGGCTCAAATCCATTAAGGATATCCTTCCTGAATGAAGAAGAGAATCATGTAATCACAGTAGGTTTCGTCTAGCCTTCATTTAGTATCTTAGAATGGCTAAAAGTTTTTAGAGATTATTTAATCTTTCTGGACTCACTTCACCCTTAATCTTTCTAACATATACTCTACAACAAACTGAGTTCTGAAGAGTTTAAGTGTGGTCAAATAATGGTAAAGTCAGAATCAGAATCAGAGATTGAAATTAATCCTACCCAGGTGTTCTTTCCACTGTACAAACAATATAGTTATACACATTGAGGTCGGGAATGCTATCCATGACTCCATGTGGAGAGGACAACAGAAGCTCCACATTTAGACTTTTTCTGGATTCTGCTGTGTGTGCTTCTCCTCTTGGTTAATTTTAATCTGTATTCTTGCCATGCAATATTCCATAACTGTGAGTGTACAGTTTTCAGTGAGTTCTGTGAGTCTTTTTGGTGAAGTATTGAGACTGATAGTGGTTTTGGGGACATTCTTAATTCACAATTGGTGTCAGAAGTGTGTAAAGTTCTGTGTGGACTACATTGTCTAAATTTGCAGTTGGCTCGAACACACAGCATACTTATACTTGGATTGTTTTTGTTCACAGTTATAATCTTAACAACCTAAAACAAAATCTAGCATATGATAGGCATTCATTCAATCTATATATTTAAAAGCCTAAGTGACTGGACTACTAGATGATTGGCTGGTAGCTATGATGCTCGCTGACCACCAGAGGGCAAATGCTCACTCTAGTGGTCAACTCCTGGTGGTCAGTGCACTCCTACAGCTGGAGCACTGCTCAGCTGATTGACAGAGGCCAGATGCTGGCCTCAGGGCTGGTGAGCACTGCTGTGTTGGACAAACCTCTCCTACAGATACTCCCCCTGTATGCCCCAGCTGCAGCTGTGGCAGGTGCAGCGGGCCAGGATGAGGGGGAACGGTGCAGTGCCCAGCCTGGGCTCAGGCTTCTCCCTGGCCACCTGCTGCTTCATGCACTACTTTGTGCTGTGCGGGATCAACACAGACAGCAGGCTAGAACCCAGTGAGTGGTGGTGATAAGGTCTACTGATCCCTGCAGGCTAAGCTGAGGGATCCCACTGGTGCATGAATCCATGCACTGGGCCTCTGGTATTATAATAAGTAAATGAATGGAAGGAGCTGATTAGTATGAGAAATTAAGATACTGTTTATGAAATGCAATACTACAGAACCATGTTGAGAAAAGCTTCCAAATAATGCAAACCGGGTCTCTCTCCCTCTCTCTCTCTCTCTCTCTCTCTCTCTCTCTCTCTCTCTCTCTCTCTCTATTATATTGTGAGTAATACTGTGATGTTTGCTGTCTTCAACATGGTTGCCTCTGTCAGTCACAACTCCTGGAAGTCTTTGGGATTATGCATTATGTGTTTATGTTATTACTAGGGAGTTTTAGAGATTAAGTCTTTTCAGTTTACAGGAGTTACCACCAGATGGTGATATTTTTATTAGGTAAGTAGTTTTTGTCTATAGATATATAATTATAGAGAAAAGAGACAACTTATCTGAAATATAATATTTATTAATAAGAAGAACAATAGAATAACGCAAGGGTAAGATGTTTAAATATAGCACAAGATATCTATAAGGGTATTACATCATTTCTTATTATATCAGAAACACATTTTCACAGTCACAATCACATTAAAGAGTAAGTGGATTTTATACTGATGTAGATGAACCTTCTCCTCTGTGATCAAGGCTTGGGAGGAGGAGATACTCATGCTTAGGCACAGGCCCTGTAGAGAGTTTTTGTCGATTCAACCACTGTTGGCTTGGCGTTTGAAGTGTTATGGGTTACTAATGTGATCCTATTAGCCTTCCAAGTTGTGGCTTTGGGCTAAATTATCCTGGTATAGTGTCAATACAGCAGAGCATTTAAGTGTATCCATTGAATAGTTAACACAACCAGGTTGTTTTTGTTTTTGTTTTTTAGCTGCCACAGCATAGGCACAATTGCAGTGGCAGTGGGGGTGGGGGTGGGGAGGACGGGTAAACAAAAGGGAAAAAGGATATTACTGTTTTCTAATCAAATTCTTGTGTTCTTTAAATATTGGTTTTCATTAGTCTTGACATATGTACCTAACAATCATTTAATAAAATATATTGAATTTTTTCTTTGCTTTGAAATACATCTTTGAGAAAGTAAAAAGCACCTAAAGTTGGAATAACATTTGAACTAAAAATTTCTGTGCTTCAAGAATGGCTAAGAAAGTTTGTCAAATCTGCAGCTTTAGGAACAGACACTTTTGTTTTGGACTTAGAGGATTTACCTCTGCTTTACCCAGAAATTTTGTTAGTCTAGTTGGGTGTACTTCACAGAAATTAATTTGGCAGTTTTCCCTCAATTTGCGTTCAAATAAAGTAATCAATTCTAGAAATGATGAAGTTTATATTTACCACCTTTCCTAATAATGTTTCAGTTAAAGATCATTTGCAGTTCCACTTGTAACAAACAGAGTATTTGTTTTAAGGGCAGTCTTGACATACTGAAAAGATGGAAAGGAAATACTGTTATATTAAAGAGAGAAAATTTAAAATTTCAGTAAACAATTTGTATTTTATAGAAACAAAGGACACAACTATTTACGGACTAGGGACATGCGTGGTTTGAAGTGGGAAGTTAATTTGCAATTTTACACAAGAATATATTTTCAAGACATCAGTGCAAAGTTAAAGCTGAAACTGTACTAAGCTTGCTTTGCTAATCACATTTCGGCAAGCTTCTTCCAACACAACTCAAGAGATTTGCTACGTTTCTTTCATTCCCTAAATGTCTTTTCCCCCCTTGCAGTTTAAAGCCCAACATTATGTGTAGAAACGTGCATGGGAACAATATACTCATTAAGCTTATATAATTTTTTGTTTGTTTACTCTGAGGTTGACAAACATAGGCAGAACATTAGTAAACTAGGCCAAGGTTTGATTTGGAAAAGATTTTTAGAACTTGGATAAGAAACAAATCTTTTAATTACCAGTGTGTGATCATTAAAGCAACACATCAAAAGCACTTAGATGTTTGCACTATTTCCAGCTGTTTGCAGTACAAATAATTAACTAGTATTTCTGTAAAGCTTATGTAAACCAACAAATGAAAAAGGAAATCAAATAGTCGGAGAACAAAGGCATTAGGTTAGCAGTGTGAAGGTGAGGCACCATTCTTGCCTGTACTAAACAACTAGTTGGGTAGACACTAGCTACCCTTGCTTTCTTCCTCTCTTTTCCTGTAAGCTTGATTTAACAACTGGATTTCCTCTTGGTAACCATCCCTCTCTTGATGCTGCCTTTTGCTGTTCTGCCTGTGTGCTTCCACGGTGTCTGGGATGGAGATGTTGATATTACCATCAGGATTACTTGTGGGTAAAAAGAGAGAATACGAGGCTGTCTCTCCTAAGTCACATGAAACAAATCTGTTTTCTTTCCGTGAGTAGCGTAGGGAAGGAGATCTGACCTGTGTGGAGGACTGGCTGATGTTGCTAATGATGGACACAGTGTCCAAGGCCTCTTCATTGTCACAAATTTCAAGAACCTCCAAATGTATTTTCACACTAGTGTCCGCAAATGTGGATGGAGAATCTTCTGAGTTTGGCTCATGGCCAACACTTTTGGATCGGTAGACTTCTATTTTCTTAGAGGCTGGGGTTATCTTCTGTCCTTCTGTGCTCACCTCATATGTAGAAAGAGATAGCGTTTTCCCTGTAGGGGCCTGGAGGGACACCATCCCCTGGAACGCACACAAGGGAATGGCAAGGCCACCGCCGGAACGCTGGGGACAAAAACAAAACAGTGATTATTGAAAATTAGTTTCTGAGGTCAGGCCATTTAGAAAGTCATTTTATTCATCAAAATGGTATATAATTTTTTGCTATTAGAGACCCATTTCCTTAGAAACCTTTTACATTCTGCCATCGTTCCGTTTGTTCTAGGTCAAATACAACATCTAAATGTGGCAGTCAGGAACCTTTCCTTGAAGATATGGGAGATATTTCTACTGCTGAAAACAAAATGTGTCTATTGATGGGCAGCAGTAGATGTTTTCAAGAGAAGAATATGAGCATAAAATTAAATGCAGTCTATAATCTAGAATTGCTTTTATGTTTTTGCTACATATTCAGTAACATTGAGAAATTTGCATAGATTGAAACTACCCTCCAGCCCCCTTCATGCTTAGAATGCCAGAGAAAATGATAATTGTGAAACTGTGATTCAGGTTAGGTACAAAAGAGGAACCAAGTGTCACTAAAATGTGCTACCGTATGCTTATTTTTCCGCAGAGAAATCTCAGTCATTAAAGTAAACCCAGTGAATGAGAACTCCCTCCCCCATAGCTCTGCAAAAACTTGCCTAAAAATGTAAACCTTTTTATATCGATATTATATTTAGAACTTTGTTTATTAATTTAAAAAAATTGTTCACTGAGAAATATTTAAGAAATGAAGAAGATACCAATTTTTATGATAGGCTGTACTTTATATTGTTGATTCATACCTTTATTCTTTTTTCATGGGCTCCTTTTCTGATTACATGTTAGTCTTCTGAGACTAACTTCTAGAACAGAGGTTCTCAACCTAGGTCTCTAGATCAAGCAATATTAGTATCACCTTGTAACTTGTAGGAAATGTGATTTTTTTTAGCTCCACTCCACACCTACTGAATTAGAAACCCTGAAGGTGGGGGCTCAGCAATCTGTATTTTATTTATTTAATTAATTGATTTTTTTTGTTAATCCTCACCCGATGATATTTTCCCATTGATTTTTAGAGAGAGTGGAAGGGAAGAAGGGAGAGAGAGAGAGAGAAAACAAACAAACATTGATCATTGATCAATCTGTACTTTAAATAAGCCTTCCAGGTGATTCTGTTGCATGTGGAGACTTGGGATCCATTGCTGTAACTAAAGAAATGACATACCCAATTGGTTTGGCACAGTGGCTAGAGTATCAGCCTGCAAACTGAAAGGTCC
Organism: Pipistrellus hanaki; assembly: GCF_964339955.1. Lineage (NCBI taxonomy): Eukaryota > Metazoa > Chordata > Mammalia > Chiroptera > Vespertilionidae > Pipistrellus > Pipistrellus hanaki. Next base: position 17,622,323 of record NC_140504.1, read on the forward strand.
CAAGTTCAATTAAGGTCAAGGGCATGTACCTTGGTTGTGAGCACATACCCAGTAGGGGGTGTGCAGGAGGCAGCTGTTTGATGTTTCTCTCTCACTCAACCTTCCTCTCTGTAAAAAATAAAAATATATTTAAAAATAAAAGAAAGAAATGACATAGTCCTTCGTTCATTCAAAAAGAAGGGATTGTGGGATGGCTAACCTATACTTTTACACATGTGTCACCTATATAGCCTGGAGATACTAACTGAAGAGTGTTAAGAGTGTTGGCTTAAGTGTGTTTTTCCAGTAGGGGAATTAGCATGAAGGCTCATGGTGTTTTTCCAATTTAGGATGATCAACCTTCCCAGTGTGTCTGTGACTGTCCCAGTTATAGCACTGAAATTCCAGTGTCCCAGGAAATCTATTGCAAAGAAACCAGAGTGCCCTGTTAGCCCTGGGCACTTTGCATATGGACCTAAGAGTGGCTAGAGAAAGTCCAGGACCAGGGTCCTGCTATTGGTGAATAGGTTGGATTCTCATCTACTTGGAGAATTTTTACAGGAGGATGCATCATGAGCTTCATTTGGGGTGCCATCATGCCTCACTCCTTGAATTTGGGGACCATAAAAAGTACAGCCTAGGACATGTGAGACATGTCACTAGGCTTTCCGTTCTTCCCTATGGAGAAGTGTTGTGCTTTATTTATCTATAAGGAGTCCTTGGAACCTAACTTGAGGGCCTTGTCCCTTCATAAACTTTGAAAACTTACTCTGTAAAGATCAGTTTACCCTTCTGCTGAGGCAAAGAACTTCATCAACCTCACATGTGTGATGTTGATTGAAGCAGGAGAAACAGAAGGACAATTCTTAGGCTCACTGCAGTATTGGAACATTGCTTGAGTGGCAGCAACTTTTGGCAAAGAAGTGACTTATTTTTTTTTATACATTCATTCATTAAACATTTGCTGAGTACCTACTATGTGCACTATCCTGAGCTTAAATTGGTTGTACAGATATACTATATACTGTACATATAATACATATCCTATATAATAAAAGCCTAGTATACAAATTGTCCCCTTGACCAGGAGTTCAGCCGGGAGTTTGACTGGGAGTTTGACCAGGAGGCAGGGCCAGCAGCAGTGGCTGCAGGTGGCTGGGGGGAAATGAGGTGCTCAGGCCAGCAGCCATGAGGGACCCTACCTATGCATGAATTTTGTGCACTGGGCCTCTAGTATTTTATATATATATAAAGATTTACTATACTTGATTCAAAGACTTCACAAGTAATTGGGTGAGATAGATGTGAAGTAACAAAATATAACTTTAATCTGTCTAATAGAGATAGGAGCCAAGTTCGGTGAGGTTTAAGACAACATCTGGTAGAAGATTTCATATAGGGTGGTATTTGAAATGGATCTTAAGAATCAAGAAAATACTTAGGCTCTGGCTGGGTAGCTCAGTTTGTTGAAGCGCTATCCCAGTATGCCAAGGTTGTGGATTGGATTTCCGGTCAGAGCACATAGAAGAAGCAACTAATGAATGTATAAATAAATGGAATAATAAATTTATCTCTCTCTCTCTCTCTTTCTCTCTCTCTCTCTCTCTCTCTCTCTCTCTCTCTCTCTCTCTCTCTCTCCCTTTTCTCTTTTTTTCTAAAACCAATCAATACATAAACATTAAAAAAGAAAAAAGGAAAAGATTTATAGTTTTAAATTTACAGTTTTAAAAGCTATGCTTTCTGAGTAATAAGTCATAAGTTAAAGGCCCAACTTAAAGATTTTCCATCCTGAGAAAACCTTTGTTATCAAAGTCAGAAATTTCTGAGTTTTTTTAAATTAAAATTGTCAAACTTTATATAATCAGAAAATTTGACTGTCATTTAATAATTTGAATTATAAATAGCCCACGCAGCCTTCTTTATTCTGAAAGCTAGTTAACCTGAAAGCTGAACTTCCTTACATTACACCTTATTGGAAGAAGATTAAAAAAAAAAAATCTACATCAGAACTTAAAAAAATTGTTTATAAGTTTTCTCTTTGATATAGAATGTTGCATAAACAAAGTCCTATGGAGTATACCAGTGGTCGGCAAACTGCAGCTTGCGAGCCACATGTGGTTTGTAAGCCGTGGTTTGCTGCTCTGTTCACTAATGAGTTTGCTGTCCACTGAAGTATACTATTTTTTAAAGGAAAAGTGTGCCCTACCAGTGTGGCTCAGTGGTTTAGTTTTGTACTATGAACCGGGAGGTCAATTCCCAGTTAGGGCATATGTTCAGGTTGCAGGCTTGATCCCCAGTGGGGGGCCTACAGGAGGTAGCCAATTAATTATTACTCTCATCATTGATCTTTCTATCTCTCTCTCCATCTCCCTTCTTCTCTGAAGTCAATAAAAATATATTTAAAAAGAAAAAAGAAAAAAAAAGAGAAAAAAAAGAAGAAGAAAAAAAAAAAGAAACGAAAAAAGAATAATGTGATGAGAAAATTGAGTTACCAGTGCCCAGCAGTATTGGCACTTTGCTAGATCACCAACAGCATAACATCTTTTTAAAATATATATATATATATATTATTGATTTTTCACAGAGAGGAGAGAGGGATAGAGAGCTAGTAACGCTGATGAGAGAGAAACATCAACAAGCTGCCTCTTGCACACCCCCTATTGGGGATGTGCCCGCAACCAATGTACATGCCCTTGACCAGAATCGAACCTGGGACCTTTAAGTCCGCAGACCAACGCTCTACCACTGAGCCAAACCGGTTTTGGCAGCATAACATCTTTATACCATATACCAACTTGCATCATTGATGATCAATTAATATAAAAGCAAATATGATAAAGAACTTTTTGTGTCTGATTTTATACATCCACATAATGCACATTTTTGTAACTCTCTTATATTTAAATGAACAAACAAGCTTTACTGAATTATCAAATTACAGCTCATTAAAATTGGTATTTGAGAGTTGCATAGTGTCAGCGTTTTGCCAAGTATGAAGTCTCATTATTCTAAAATAGCACACTAAGTATTTTGTTACCAAAATTATTTTGTGACATCTTTTTTTCTTTAATGCATGTTTATAATAGCTGAACATATGTGTGTATATCAGTATATGTAACACATTAGTAACATATATATGAAATATACATATATTTTCTGCAAATATTGAAATATTCTTATTTAAAATGATGGCCTTCATTTGAGAGTTATATAAATAAAGAGACAGATTATATAGAAACAGATCTGAATATATACGCATATCTTTACACTCTTAATTCAAAATTGGCAAGTTAATTTTAGCAAAATAGTACATTCACTTAAAGCTGATTTGGCAGTTTTAATTTATTGGTTATGAAAGTATTTAATGTTTAAGTTGTTTTGGATTTAGATTTACATAAGAAGTATTAGTTTAAGGTTTATGTCAAATTTTGTTTGTATGTCTTTAATCAAAATCATAAAAATTTGATTCAACAAGTACATACAATTTTTTAAAAGATACTATTACTTAAGTTAGAGAAACATTGTGCTAGGGGAGGGAAAATAGGATCTTGGACTAAGGGAGTCATAAGAATAGAGATTCATAGGCGGGAGCTGACAGAATTTGAGTAAAATCAACAGATTTTTCCACCTCCTTTAGGATATGGAGGGAGGACTGAAATGGAGAGAAATCAGAAGTTGTGAGAACAGGCAATTCAACTGTTATTAAGTACTAACACTGGGCTAGCTGGTAAGTCTATAGCAAAATGAAGAGGCTTTAAGGTCCTAAGAGCCCATAGAATACATAAATAACGAAGCTCGTAAACAATTGCATTTTCCTGTGATCCATGCTATAGTAGATACAAGCTGAAAAATTGTGAGACTGTGGAATAATAGCACTTAACCAAAATGGAGGGAGGGAAAAAGAGGCCTAAGAAACCATCCCAGAGCAGAGATCAATGTTTACAGATGAGTAAAAATACCATTTTAAGTTATAAAAGTAAATTGTAAAATAATACTAATACTATGATCCAGTTTTCTTGTAGAAAAACAGCTACCAGAAATGAATCCAGTAAATTATATGTTTACAAGGATAAAAAATAGATACACAGGCATACACATATACATATTTTAGGCATAGGAAAAGGTTTGAAAAACTTTTCTGGAAGTAGATGGGGAAGAATTTCAACGCTTATATTTTACTAGAGGTCTGGTGCACGAAATTTGTGCACAGGGGAAGTGGGGGGGGGTGTTCCCTCAGCTTGGCCTGCACCCTCTCGCAATCTGGGATCTCTTGTGGGATGTCCAACTGCCAGTTTAGGCCCAATCTCTGCAGTTGGACATCCAGCAGTCAGACATCCCTCCTTCAATCTGAGGTTGCTTGCCGCTAACCACTTGCCTGCCTGCCTGCTCAGTGTGCATCATAGTGACTGGTCATTCTGGTCATTCCACCATAACAGTCACTTAGGCTTTTTTATATATAGATATTTCTAAATTATATGCTGCTGCTAATGACTTTGCTCATAGAAACTGATTAGATAATAGAGGGGGCAGAGAATATAAAATATTACTAGAGGTCATCAAGATACAGGGGTAATGAGTGTGAGTTGCCTATGATGGTAGTCAACCTCAGAGTTCAGTTTGGTGTTTGTGCTGCTTTTGGTATTTGTGAATCAACATTCTGTATTTGGATTTGTGCTATTTTTAGGTTAGGAGAAAGGAGACAAACCAGATTGAGAAAAATAATTATAAGAAAGGAAAAAGATCCTCTGGTCCTAGCCAGGAAAAAATGTATAGTACTTTCACAGTGCCCAGAGTCTATATTCAATTCTCTGCACTAATTTTATTGAAAAAGTATTATAAACATTTGAGTCTAACAAGCTGTCAATGTTAACATGAAGTTCAAATAATCAGAGAATTCCACTTCAAAAAAATACTTATAGTACTTGAATCACAAACTACAATGTAGCCTACAGATTTGCAAACCATTGATACAGTTTAAGAACAATTTAAAAAAAAAAAGACTAAAAGTAAAAAACAATAAAACCTGAAGAGAAAATGGATATTAATTATAAAAAGGAGATAATATAAAAGACTGTTGATATTGGTTTATTTTATTTTGATTTTTTTGTACTGAGTTGAATAGTGTCCCTTCCAAAGTTCAATGAAGTCAAAGAATATGACCTCATTTGGAAATAGGGCCTTTGTGGTTGTAATAAAATTAAGATAAAGTCATACTGGATTAAGGTGTGCCCTAATTTCATTGACTGTTGTTCTTTTAAGGAAAGAGAAAAGTGGACATAGACTGACACCGGGAAGACGAACATGGGAAGAAGACAGCAATTGGAGTTATGCTGTCGTAAGCTAAGAAAAAAGGAACCTCTCTTAGAGCCCCAGAGGAGTAAGGCCCTACCTACACCTTGATTTTAGACTTCTGACCTCCAGAAATGTGAGTCAATAGATTTCTGATGTTTTAAGCTCTCCAAGTTTGTGATAATTTGTTATGGCTGCACTAGGAAACTAATGTAATGTTTCATGCAAAATATTACTAAAGCACATATGCAAATGGACATTTTACAGAGTTTGATAACTGCCTGTTTTCTTCTGGAGATTAGAATTGTGGCATTTCTGTTAAATCCATATAGACTGTAATCTCCTTAAAGGAAGGGAACATTTCCTTGTTGCTCTTTATTTTCTCTGCTATCTAGCACAGTGGCTGGCATGTGGCAACCCCTTAAAAATATTTGTTAGCCTGGCTGGTGTGGCTCAGTGGTTGAATGTCAACACATGCACCAAGAATGATCAGTTCCACTCCTGGTCAGGGCACATGCCTTGGTTGCAGGCTTGAGCTCCAGTAGAGGGCATGCAGGAGGCAGCCATCTATATTGATGTTTCTCTCTCATCGATGTTTCTATCTCTGTCCCTCTCCCTTCCTCCCTGTCTCTAAAAAAGGCAATAAAAACATAATTTAAAAATATATATTTAGTTAGGTGAATAAATGTGTGCATGACAATGAATCTGAAACAATGACTTTATAGGCTTTTTAGATTCCATATTTTAACTTCCTAGGCTTTTTAGATTCCATATTTTATGCTTCCTTAAAGCATAAAAAATAAGATAATCTTTTTAAAATATTGCTGCTTAAAATTCATTTTTTATATTTTAACAGTGCTATGCATTAAATGATAATGGTTACAAGTATATCAGAAGAACATACAAACACCTATTTTTAAATAAAAATAAAATAGAATATTAGGGGACTGAATTGTGTGTAAAAGTTTAGTGCATGATAAAAAATGATAGATTCAGAGAACATAAAACTTCTCATTTAGTAGTCTCTGCTTTCTTTCCATTTGAAAGTCAGTGAATTAGCATAAGCTGTTGGGAATAATGACAAGCCATTATTGTTGTATTCCTGAGTGTAGGTGGCTCGAAGCTTTTTTGTTTGAAAAATGAAAAGCAATCTCTAAACTCAGAAATGATTCAGGAGGAGAAAGCATACCATGTAAACACATTAGCACAAATAATCAGCTCTGATAATTGATTCAGACTGAATGACCTTGGGTATACTAAACCTTTTTCCCCCTTCACTTTAAGCCTCTAGGTGAATTCAGAGTGAAATTACAATATAAGAATTGCTCCAAATTTTTCTCCTAACATGATGAAATATGCTGTTGATTATCTAAGTCCTTTAAGAAAATCATTGGCATAGCATATAGGATCCTAGTACTCACCAGAGACCATGCAGTTTTAGTTTCTCATTTGATTCTGGGAGAACTGACAGCCATAGATGGGAAACAGCTTGCCCAGGGTTACATCTATATATATAAAAGACTAAGTGACTCTTACGACCAAACGACTGGAACAACCAGTCAACCAGTCACTATAATGTGCACTAACCACCAGGGGGCTTGAGCATCTGCCCCCTGGTGGTCAGTGATCTCTCACAGGAAGAGCAGCACTCAGCCAGAAGCCAGGCTCATGGCTGGCATGCACAGCTGCAGTGGCAGGAGCCTCTCCCTACTTTGTGGCAGTGATTTTAAGCAGCAACAGAAAGCTCAGTGGGCCGGGATGAGTGCAAGCAGTGCAGTGCCCACCCTGGCTCAGACTCCTCCCTGGTTGCTTGCCACTTAGTGCACTGCTACATCCCTCGGAGGATGTCCAACTGCTAGTTTTGACCCAATCCCTGCAGGCCAAAATTGCTAGGAGAGGGTGCAGCCCAGGCTGAGGATTCCCTCTCTCATGTATGAATCCATGCACCAGACCTCTAGTCCTATCTAATAAGAGTATGGGCAAATTGACCATATCTCCACTATACCCACAAGCCACGCTCATCAGCCAATCAGGAGTGAGTATGAAAATTAACCCAACCAAGATGGCTGCAGCCACAGAACCAGCAGGAGGCTTGGGTTTCCCCAGCAATGGAGGAAGCCAAGCTTCCTGCACACCCTGTCTGGCCCAGGCCTCCACTCAAGGCTACAAAGTTTCAATCATAGAAGATAAATAAATCCTAACAAAAATGGCAGCAGCCATGGAGCTGGAGAGAGCAGGAGACTTGAGTTGCCCCTGGCGATGGAGGAAGCCAAGCTTCCGCAGCCCTAGCCTGCCTTGGCCTCCACTGAAGGCTACAAAGTTTCAATTATAGAAGATAAATAAATCCCAGATACCAGGGCCTGCGCTTGGGTCACTGGGTAAAATACTCTTTTCACTTAAGATCAAGAGCAATACAAAAATGTCAGTTCTTACCACACATATTCAGCATAGTGCTAGAAGTTCTAGACAGTGAAATAAGTCAAGAAAAGGAAATTTAAGGAATACATATCAGAAAGGAAGAACTAAAACTATTAATAATACTTACAGATGACATGATTATTCATAGTAGAAAATCCCAAGGAATTTATATAAACTAGAACTAATGTGAGCTAATCAAAGTGGTTTATAAGTTAAATGTCCAGAATCATTTTTATTGCTATAAAACAGTTAATATATAGACATCACAATTGAAAATACCATATCATTTATAATTGCTTAAAAAGTGAAATACTTAGGTATTAGTCTAACAAACCCGTATAGGACTTACAGTATATGCTGGTTACAATATCATTTATGAAAGAAATTAAAGACCTAAATAAGTGGAGAAAAATAATGTTTGTGGACTGAAAGACCTGACATAGTAAAGATGTCAGTCCTCCCCAAATTGATATATGAGTTTAATGCAGTTCCTATTAAAATCCCATCAAGAAATCTTTTGGAGATATATACATGATTATTCTAAAATGATTATTCTAAAATTTCTATTCAAGTGAACAATAATAATTAGTTTCCCCCAAATGGATATAGTGGGAGTAATAAGTCTTTCTAACTTCAATTTAGCTACAGTAATCAAGATTCTGTTATTGGTGGAGGGATAGATACATAGATCAATGGAATGGAATAGAGAACCCAGGAGTAGTAGACCCACACATATATGCCAAACTGCTTTTTAACAAAGGTGCAAAAACAATTCAATAGAGAAAAGGTAGCCTTTTAAACAAACAATGCTGGAGCAATTGGATATCCATAAGCAAAATAATAATAGTAATAATAATATTGTAATAACCTAAAACTAAGTCTCACAGTTTATTCAAAAATTTACTCAAAATGAATCATAGACTTAAATGTAAAACTATAAAACTTTTATTAAAAACATAGGATAAAATCTTTGAGATCGAGGGCTTGGCAAAAAGCATGATCCATAAAAGGAAATTTATAAATTAGACTTCATTAAAATTAAAAACTTTTGTTCTGTGCAAATGCAGATTCTGACTCTGTAGGTCTGTGGTAGCCATGAGACTCTGCACTTACTAAAAGCTTTCAAATGATGCTGAGGCTCCTGGACTACATTTTGAGTAGCAAAGCACATATAATCTGTAAGGCTCTTTATAATACAAATATTACATTATTTTGTGGTTAAATGGATTTTATTTTATAATGTTGGCAATGCAGAGAAGTAGAGAAAAGAATTCAAGTTCAGTTGAAGGAATAATAGAAGTTTCCCAAAGCCAATTTATAGCTAAATAGAATTGAAAACGAAGTCTTATCTTTTCAAATAACTGTAATATATTCTGATGCACTATTCAGATGACATCTATTGCAAATGATGAACCACTCTGATAAAAAATAATATGATAAAAATAAGTTTCAGCATGAATTTTTATTCTACATTGACCTTATGGCCAAAATATAACCTACTAAAATGAATATAGCATTGCATTTAAATTATTTATTTATTTATGGAAAATCATATTCTTATATTTTAAGTTCATACTTTTTAAAATTTTATCTGAGCCCATGAGTACAACTATTAAGGCTATAAGAAATCCAGTGGAATTTTGAATTTAAGTATGTTATTTTTCTTGAGAACATTGGGTAAGTTTTTCCATTCTCTGGTGTAATAGATGCTAAATCTGTTATCTCTAAAAATAATATTTCAACTCAGATATGATATATATATATTATACAAATTTATTTTCATGTGTTGCTAATTATTTTTCTAACAAAATAGAGAGAATAAATTGTACCTTGAAAGGAAGCATACAATGATTTTATTTAGAAAAGAAATATGATTTTTATAGAAATAAATGAATTCTAAGAAATGAAATCGTTTTCATCATATGATTTCACTTACATGTGGAATCTAAAGAACAAAATGACCAAAACAGAAACAGACTCATAGAGAACAGACTGACAGTTGTCATAGGAAATAGGATAAGGGGTTGAGAAAGAAAGGTGAAGAGATTAGTAGTTACAGAATACTCACAAAGATGTAGATTACAGCATATGAAATACTACTATAGTCAGTAGTTTCGTGATAACTCTGTTTGGGGCCAGGTGGGTACTTGAAGTGCCAGGGGGACCTCTCTGTAAAGTAATAACTATCTAACCACTTTGCAGAATATATGAAACTAATACAGAATAATACTGAATGAAAATGAAGTGAAATAGTTTTTTATCTTAATAATAAAGTCTTTCAATTAGGTATTATAATCAGTTTGGAATACACTAGAACATGAACCATACAGATATTCTGGGAAATTAACTACTTGCTTTCAATGGAAATGAGCTCTGTGAAAATGGTTGCATGAAACATTTTTCTCATACTTCATTGACCAGAATTAGATCAGGAATGAAGACATGTTTTCATTTGTAACACAGTTTCAAAAAAATAAGTATAATTTTTTTTAGTAATATTACTCTTACCCTAGAAAAGATGTTAAATTTATGTTGATGTTATTTGTAAAAGTATTGAAAACAAAAACGTTTTTGTCAGACAGCATAATATAGTAAAAAGATTAAACCAAAAAAAAAAAAATTATGGAGACAGATAATTGACTAAGAATATCCTGGGGAAGGGGATGGTGATAGATTAAGAGTAAGTGTGCACATAGAAATCTAATTGGTGTGAAAAAAATATTTTAAAGTGGATTTAAGGGGAAAATTGCACAACTTGGTAAATTATTGACTTGTACATTTGAAATGGCAGAATTATATAATATGTAAAATATTCCTCAATAAAGTTATTTTTAATAGCATTTTAGTGACATTCAGGAGACCCTGAAATATAGTACATGCTCTGACACTTCATTACTACACATGCGTGCATGCTCGCACACGCACACTCACACACACACATACACACACACACCAGTTTCACTTAAGAATGTCCTGATGAGGTGATTGTTATTATTACCCCCATTTTATAGGTGAGATAACTGAAGTTCGGAGATCTTAAGTATCTTTTCAAGGTTAAACAGTAACAAGTGGTAGAAAAGAGATTCTAATCTGGGCAGTATGGAAAATCCTTCCATTTATCTATCTATCCATCTTTCTCTCTGTATATGTGCACAGCGAGCTATGTTTCTTTCTAGGTAGTATAATTTTAGGTTATTTGCCTCTCTCTTCTTCAGTACTTTTATGTATTGTTTGAATTTAAAAATAATGAGAATATGTTATTTTTATAAAAACAATGAAGTCATTATTGTTAAGACAAAACCTAACACAATTGATTTTGCTTTTGAAGAAAACACCAAGTAAATTTTCAAATCTTAAACTCAAGGGAGTATGAAAAGACTGCTTTGTTTTTTTGTCTCACACTTAAATCTTCTTTCTTCTCACCACTTACAAAGCATTATAATGTGAACGTTTGAAATTGTTTTCTAAGGCTGATTTAGAAGGCAAGGTCTTCCATCCCACATAGCAAACACTATAGCAGTTCTTTAAAAAATATTATTACAAAGGTTCTTTAGAAAAAATTAAATAAAAATCATAGTGATATTATTGGATCTCAAAAAAAAAAAAGAATGCTAATGATGCAGTTATACATAGAACATGAACCATACGCATATTCTGGGAAATTAACTACTTGCTTTCAGTGGAAATGAGTTCTGTGAAAGTAAAAATGGCATACCTGGCTAGTCTTTTTATTCCTGCGTGAAGAATAAACCTATATAATAAGGAGCTAATATGCAAATGGCTGTCACATCTTAATGGCTCAGACACTCAGCACTGGGGAGAGAGGAATGGGGACCAGCCAGGCTACAGCCCAGGAGAGGTACAAGCCACCTGCCTCGTGGTCCCAGGCACTAGCACCTATGGCTGTGGCCCAGGAGAGGGACAAGTGGCCTGCTCCATGGCCCCAGGTGCCTGCAGCTGCAGCCTGGGTGGAGCTGCCCACCCACAGTTCCCTGTTTCTGAGGCTGGTCCAGATGAAGCTGTCCTGGGTCCTGGATGCCTATGGCTGGCCAAAGGGAGGGAAGCCTGAGTCTCAGGTGCCTGTGACTGGCTGGAGTAGGGAATCCTGGGTCCTGGGTGCAGGGTGAGGCAGAGGCAGTTAGAGACAATCAGGCAGACAGGCAGAGGTGGTTAGGGGTGATAAGGCAGGTAAAGGTGGTTAGGGGCAATCAGGAAGGCAGGAAAAGGGGTTGGGGCGATCAGGTAGGCAGGCAGGTGAGCAGTTAGAAGCCAGAAGTCCTGGATTGTAAGAGGCAGTCAGACATCTCCGAGGGGTCTCAGATTGGAGATGGTGCAGGCTGGGCTGAGGGACTCTCCACTCTGTGCATGAATTCCATGCACCGGGCCTCTAATCCTATGTAATAAAAGGGTAATATGCAAATTGACTGAATGGCGGAACAACCGGTTGCTATGATGTGCACTGACCACCAGGGGGTACACACTCAATGCAGAAGCTGCCCCCTGGTGGTCAATGCGTTCCACAGGCGGAGCACTGCTCAGCCACAAGATAGAAGGATGGCTGGCAAGTGCAGTGGCCTGCCTTTGCTTCAGTGCTAAGGATATCTGACAGCAGCCATTAGTCAGGTATCCTCCAAGGGTTCCAGACTGAGAAAGGGCACAGACTGGGCTGAGGGACCCCCCTACCTCAGCAGGTGCACTAATGTCATGCATTGGGCCTCTAGTACTAATATATACTTATATGACAGCATCACGATTAGATAAAAGTCCTTGTCCTAATAAAATTTACAGGCTTGTAACCTGCCTGATAGTGTTATTTAATTGATGGAATTAGGAAGATATTAACATTTACATTTTTTCTGGATATTGGTTTTAATTCCCATTAATTATTTGTGTAGTCGATAGTACAACCATATGCAAAATTCCTGTTGTATCTTCACAGGATGAAAATTGATGATGCTCCAGAGTATTTTTTTTTTTTTTTAAATACGGGGCAGTGCATTGTGTTTTGTTTTTTTGTTTTTTCTCTTTCCTATTAATAATTATTAAGGTTTCACAATAAGTTGGCTAAAGTTGCAGTCCTAGAAATTTGCAGAAGGGCATTTGGGTTTTTAAAAAACAGATTTTATTATAAACGTGTTTTAAAGAAAATCAAATCCACTGAATAAAACTTATTTTTAATGAGTCAGGCCTACAACCCAACTCTTTCTATTCTTTAGACCAGTTGTTTCCATATTCCGAGCTCACATCTGATCATGTGAGAACAGCCAGCAAAGCTCATTAAAAATACGGGGCTTTTGCCTTACTGTGGGAAATTCTAACTCATATACTTTAATAGTTTTAGAATAGGAACCCAACGACTTATATTTGTAAAGAGATTTTAGACAATTCTTATTTGTAGCTAGTTTTGAAACCACTGATTTAGAATACAGATAAAGATAGAGCTGTGATGTCACACAGAGTAAATAATTTCCTGAAAATCTCACTAAAGGACATTGAGAAATATCTTGCTACATGCCTATATTTTTTAATTTCCCAAGATTTATTGAGAATTACAAGTAAAAAAAGCAAATGAACATTTGCAGTATCTGGGACACTTAAAAAACTTTTTAAAAATATAAAAACCTTAAGAAAGAAACAATTTATCAGGAAGCTAAAGTTTCAGACCCACTTACAAGCATGAGCTACTCTAACTGGTGATTATTGTTAAAAGTTGTAGTGTCTTGAGATGGGAGGGGAAGCTAAACTATGATAGAGAAAGAGGAGTTAATGATGTTGCAAGCATGGATAGTCCTAGAGAGTATTATGCTCAGTGAAATAAGTCAGTCAGAGAAAGACAAATTTATTCTGAGCAGTAAAATAGATTGGAGAAGTTAAGACCTGGAGGGAGGAGGACCAGTTAAGAGTCCATTAAGAGAGAAAGGTGATTTAAATTAGGACAGAAACAAAGGCTATGCTGAGACAAGGGAATAGCTATGCATATTTAGGAAGTAGGATTTAGTGCCTGACTTTATGTTGAGTTATAACAGAGAATGAGGAGTCAGATATGGCATTGACAAGTTTCTGGCTTGAGCAACTGGATGGGTAGTGGTGTTATTTCTAGAGAGAGGAAACACAGAGAAGAAACGAGTTTGAAGGGATGGGATGGTGGGGTCAGGAGAAGATCAAGAGTTCAGTTTTGGAAAGCTGAAATTGAGGTGCCTGTGGGTTTTTGCAACTGGAGAAATTTAACATTAGGATGGATATCAGAGCCTGAGGTTCAGGAGAAATTTGATCCACAATATATATTTGGGCAAGCATTTGAGATGGAATTGAATCAGGAGAGTGTGCAAATGAGAAGAGGATCCCAAGGAACATGGACATTTAATGAATTGACAGAGATAAAAGAGATAATAAAGGAGCCCGAAGGGTGTGCTAAAGAAGTGGAAAATAATAAGAAATGTAAAATATAATGGAAGCCAAGGAAAGGGTACAAGAAAGATGCAACAGTTCCATGTGCTACTGAGATATCAGGTAGGATAAGTTCTGAGAAGTCCATAGATCCCTGGAGAATTTGGGAATACAAGATCATTCTTAGTGCTTAAGACAGTGTTTGGCATGTAGTAGTATTTATCAAATGAATGAATGAAAAGGAAATGGAAGAAGCAATTTTAATCTTCATATCTCATAGAAGAGTAGTGGGGGAAGCTGCTATGGGAAAAAAAAAACAAAAAAAAAAAACCTCCTAAAGAAAATAACTTTTGGGGTGATTAGAGTTTGGTCAGTTTTTAAAAGTTTAAGAGCTTGTCCACATAGCAAAAGAGGCTCACACAAGTCTTAACATTATCCAAAAGTCCCAAATAGTCAGTGATTGGGGTAAGGTCTCTAGTTCCCTGTAACACCCAGGAATGAATGGATGTTCCAGATTTATACCAGGCTTGGTCAAACTTCACACAAGTGAATATCCTAATATTTTTATGATAAAGGGAGGAATGCTGTCATGTCAAACTTATTTGGAATAGTATGTATAGCCCAGGAGCATTTTAAAAAAAAAAATATATATATATGTATATATATATATATATATATATATATATATATATATATATATATATATATACATACATATATATATATATATTTCAGAGAGGAAGGGAAAGGTAGAGAGAGATAGAAACATCAATGATGAGAGAGAATCATTGATGGGCTGCCTCCTACATGCCCCCCACTGGGGATCCAGTCTACAACCAAGGCATGTTCCCTTGACCTGAATTGACCCCCAGACCCTCAGTCCACAGGCCAATGCTCTATCCACTGAGCTAAACCAGTTAGGGCCAGGGGACAAGTTTTATTTTTTTAAATAAATCTTTATTGTTCAGATGATTATAATTGTTCCTCTTTTAATCCCCCCTCATAGCTCCCCTCCATCCTGTTCCTACCCCATCCTCTGCCCGTACCCCCCTCCCCCCACTCCACTCCGCACTGTCCTCATCCATAGGTGTACGATTTTGTCCAGTCTCTTCCTGCACCTCCCACACCCTTTCCCCCCCAAGGATTGTCAGTCAGTCCACTCCCTTTCTATGCCCCTGATTCTATTATATTCACCAGTTTATTCTGTTCATCAGATTTTTTATTCACTTGATTTTTAGATTCACTTGTTGATAGATATGTATTTGTTGTTCATAATTTTTATCTTTACTCTTTTCTTCTTCCTCCTCTTCTTAAAGAATATCTTTCAGCATTTCATATAATACTGGTTTGGCAGTGATGAACTCCTTTAGCTTTTTCTTATTTGACCTTCAATTATGAATGATAGCTTTGCTGGGTAGAGTAATCTTGGTTGTAGGTTCTTGCTGTTAATCACTTTGAATATTTCTTGCCACTACCATCTGGCCTGCATAGTTTCTGTTGAGAAATCAGCTGACAATCATATGGGTGCTCCCTTGTAGGTAACTGTTTTTAACATTCTAACTCTTGCTGCTTTTAATATTCTCTCTTTGTCTTTTGCTCTTGGCATTTTAATTATGATGTGTCTTGGTGTGGTCCTCTTTGGATTACTTTTGTTTGGGGTTCTCTGTGCTTCCTGGACTTGTAAGTCTATTTCTTTCACCAAGCAGGGGAAGTTTTCTGTCATTATTTCTTCAAGTAGGTTTTCAGTATCTTGCTCTCTCTCTTCTTCTGGCACCCCCTCCATAATTCTGATGTTGGTAAGCTTGAAGTTGTCCCAGAGGCTCCTAATACTATCTTTTTGGATACTTTTTTCTTTTTCCTTTTCCAGTTGGATGTCTTTTGCTTCTTTGTATTACAAATCTTTGACTTGATTCTTGCAATCTTCTAGTTTGCTGTTATATCTCTGTATATTATTTTTTATTTCAGTCAGTGTATGCTTAATTTCTAGTTGGTCCTTTTTCATGTCCTCGAGGATCTCACTAAATTTATCGGCCTTTTGTAGAAAATTCTGGAAAAACCTTATAACCGTGGTTTTGAACTCTATATCCAGTAGTTTGCTTTCCTCCATTTCTTTCATTTATGACCTGTTTCTTTGTCTCCGCATTTTAGTTGCTTTCCCTGAGTTGATAGAGTGGCTTTGTGTGCTAGGTGTTTTATAGGGCCCAGTGGTTCTGCCTCCCCAGTTACCTGAGGTGGACACTCTTGGTGCACCCCTTTGTGGGCTGTGTGCACAGTCTTGTTGTAGTTAAGCCTTGATTGTTGTTGGTATCATTGGGAGGAATTAACCTCCAGGCCAATTGGCTGTGAGGATCAGCTGTATCTACAATGGGAGAACTTCTGTGCTAGACATACCCTTATGAGACAAGACTTGCAGAAACCTCTGTGCTCAGCTTTGGTGGGGTGTAGTCTTAGGGTGGAACAAAGAGTCTTGGGTCTCAGTGTCCTGAGGTAATCGCTGCAAGCACCTCTGAGAGAAAGTTGTCCTTGAGTTTTGCCCGCTTCCAGACAGTCCAATTTCTTCCCATATGAGTCTGGGTCCCTAGAGTCTCACCTGAAATTAGAGTTCAGAGCAGTCAGAAGCTTTTGTCTCCCTCCTGATTGAGAAAGTCAACTGCGTACTCAGTTGCCAGCCCTTTATGCACGCGTGCCTCTGTACCTCTGCACTTCTGCAGCTCCTCTGAGTCTTGGTGTGCTTTCTTATTTCCTTCTAGTTATAGAATTTTCTCCCAGCTAGCCTTCCTGTGGTTTTTGGATGTTGTCCGTTTTGTCTTCTAGTTGTAGTTTTTAAGTTGTGTGAGGCAGCAGTTCAGGTGTTTATCTGTGCTGCCATCTTGGTTTCTCCTCTCGGGCAAGTTTTAATAGAAGAAACAATTCATAGCAAATCTTAGGAAGCAAGGAAAGATTGAAAAGTAGTCAACTGCTGGATTATCTCTTACTTTTGTGGTACCATCATTGGAAGTGCATCTTCAGTTTTCAGAGAAACTCATGGAATGGGCTGAGCAAACCTACTGGCATTTCCAATAAACCACCCAACCTTCCTAACAGAATACTATTGCAGAGGCACTTAATAGGCTTGTTTTCTCCAGCTTATCTTCCAAGTCTTACATAATATGGTACAGTTTGAGCAAAGAGAAATATTTAGAACTAGATATTTAGCATCTTTGGACAGAGGTCTGTTTCTGGAGATTGTATTGTAATATCCTGTGCTCCTTAGGAAATATTCAATATGAAATTTTAATTCAAATGTTTACCCTCGGGTCACTTTTTATTATTGCTTGCTTCCTTCCCTTTGAGTACACTATCTGTTAATATGAAATTTTATTTGTGTTACATAGGAAACATTACCTTAAAAGATGAATAAATGATTTGAAAACATTTTGTCTTTAATAGTTGCATGCCAGAATATTACATTGTACAAATATTGTATTTTTTCAAATGACTTTCATCATCTTAAAAGTTTTTTCTTCTCTATTGAACTCTATTCAGTATCATCATCAATGCTCACCATAGGACTCTGTGTAAGTATCAAATATATATAAATTTCTGTCCATAATACCTTTAGGCTATTTTGTTATCTTGAAACTAGGACATTATTTTTACCAGAGGACTATATGTGGCAGAATGTTAATTTTTAACATGCTGAATGGATCCTAATACTGAGAATTTATCATTAACCATATTATATTTTCTCGTAATTCATAAAGCTCATTACTTTTTATTGCTGAATAGAATCCCATTTTATGGATATACCACAGCTTTTATTTATTCTCTACTTGATGGACATTTGTATTGTTTACAGTTTCGAACTATTTTGAATCTTGCTTTAGGAATATATGTTTTCATTTCTCTTGGATATAATCCTAGGAGCAGAATTGCTGGGATATATATATATATATATATATATATATATATATATATCCAGCTACTGGAATGCCCAGAAAAACCAGTGGCTATGACACACACTGTGGTAGCTAACCAGCCTGATCTGGACCCCGTTTGTCACCCCCTTGCTCCCAATTGGCCCCAAACACCCTTATCAGGGGCAGCGTTGGCAGCCAATTGCCCATGCCCCCCAACTCCCCGCTCGGCCCAACCCCACCTATGCACAAATTTGTGCACTGGGCCTCTAGTAAATTTACACTTAACATTTTTGGAAACTAACAAACCTACTTCCAAGGTGGGTATACAATTTCACATTCTGCCAGTATTATTCCAATTTCTTTTTATCCTCACTAACTTATTACCGTCTGTCCTATTTATTGCAGTCATTTTAGTGGGTGTGTAGTGGTATGTCATTGTGGTTTCAATTGGCATTTTTTCTAATGATGTTGAGGATATTTTCTGTTGGTCTCCAAATTTTTCTTATAACCAATAATTATTCTGAAATGTTCCCTATCATATCAGAAATGTCTAATTGCTATAAGGTATTTAATACAAAGTTATTATACTTGGTGGGAATTGGGGGAGGAACTGCAAGATAAAACAGATTTTGCAGTGTATAGTGTGGAACTAATTAACAACTTATTAATTTCTAATTGGAGCAATAAAGGTAAGTATTTGAAGTCCATTTATACAAGATCAGGGAAGTCACATGTTATTAAGTTACAACATTCAAAATTAAATTTGGTGATATGCACTCTTTTTCTTAGAAGATGTGATTAAATTCTATCACAAATTTCTTAGGAATATGCATTTGTCTTCACAAGAGAGTAAGAGGAAATATCCTCAATTTAAATGAATCAAATTGATACCAAAGTTGTCTATTTTGCTGCCCTACTTCTTGTATCATTCTCCAAACAGTAAGAAATCTTCCAACAAAGTTATTTTGTTAAAAGTCAGAAAATTTATTTTTCACAATAAAGAGTAAATATACTGGTATTTCTCTGTTGGTTTTCAAGTTTCCTTATAACTCTGGCATTATTATTAAAGAGTAAGAAATTTTAAAAACTAAGTGTTTGAAAGAAAAAGAGGATAGGCCTTTGGGTCTGCTATATTTTGAGATTTATCAGTGAGGCCAAACAGGAGGGAGTGGGGAGGAGCAGTTGAGTCTCAGCACTGTGTGTCTCTATTTGGGTAAGACGAGATAGTTAGCATAGCATTTCAGTCACATACCATAGCTGAGACCCAGCTACATCAGGAAGTGGCATTCTCCAATCAACACCAGGGACCAGGTGTAGCAGAGCTCAGCCAGGGGTGGGAGGTGTAAGAAACACTCAGAAATCCTGAAAGGCTGACCATTGGAAACAACACAGCACCCATCTGGCTCTGGATCCCTTCGCCTAAAGTCACTTTGCAGAAAGCCAATTTATTAAAAGATCAATTTTTCATGTGACCGTTTGATTGAATTTACTATTTATAAAAACCTCATGCAAAAGAAATAGTCCTTTTGAATATATTCAATTAATACACTTTATTCTGGCTATATTTTAAATAATGTTCAATTTAGTAAATGCTGAGGGTCATATGGTTCATTAGTTCATTGATGGATTCGTAAAACTTAATATAGTCAAGAAGAATATATTCCTGGTGATATTCAAGCAAAACTTGAATATTCTTGAATGTATCCTCTAGAAGAATATATCCAAATTCATTTAATATATTTAAAAATAATGTTTCTTCAATTGTTGTTATCTTGATACATTTATTAAATTCAATTGAATTACTCATTCAGAAACATTTTCTTCAGGAAATTGATTGTTGTTGAATTGCGCTGTCTTCTACACGGGCTCTGTAATTGAGTGGTAGGGTTAGGGCTGACAAAGAATAGAAAATACAGTTTAGATCATAGTGAGGGCAACCCAGGACACAGTGCCTGCGCCCGGTTTCTGGTGCTAGTTTTCAGGAAAGGGGCTGCTAATAATAAGCCTGAATGAATGGAGACACTGGGCATGAGGCTACTTATTTATAGCCTACTAAAGCCAAATTGCTCTGAAAATAAATAGTGAGGCTGGATCGGCAGAAGATGAAATGAGTTGACTCAGCTGTGAGAGAACTGGGGAATGCATAAGCTCTGAAAATAGGCATGGGGTTGGAACAGGCCACATTTAAACCATCTCAGACCACATACTATCATCTCTGCTTCCTTTAAGTCATGGGTAGTCCCAAAACTATTCAAGTAAGGTTTGGCTGAAGCTGTGAGTACCTGCTTCTCTCCTTGAAAGGAAGTGGCATTTTTCAATTGTTTTTTTGTTTTGTTTTGTTTTGTTTTTTTGTTTGTTTCCGTCAATGGCAGTGAGTATGGAATATAGTACTGGGCACACTGAAGGGTTACACATGCTTGTTGACTAGATATAGTTATACGAGGACTCTGGAAAACTTTCGCCAAGTCACATATAGCCTTTCTCATGACTAAGTTTCAAGTCAGTATTATAGTTGTGGTTCTGACTCCAGAGACCAACAATTACAACTTATACACCTGCAAAGAGGTAGACATAATTTCTGAAGACCCAAGAATACATGTCTGCCTTTGTCCTGACAAGTTCCCACCAAAAAGATTCAGACCTGACCTCAAAGAAACACTCAATGGAGGAAGGAAGGTGTTGCTGTCTCAGGATGGGACTCCTGATCATAGGAACAGGCATTTTATAATAGCCAAGATTTGGAAACACCCTAAATGCCCATCAGCAGATGTCTGGATCAGAAAACTATGGTACATCTACACAATGGAATACTATGCTGCCATAAAAAGAAGGAATTCTCACCATTTGCAGCAACCTGGATGGAATTGGAGAGCATCATGCTGAATGAAATAATCCAGTCAATGAAAAAAAAAATACCACATGATCTCACTCATTTATGGATAATAAAGAAAATTATAAACTTCTGAACAAAATGATAGATACAGAGATAGTAAGGTATCAAACAGAAAGTCAAATTACAGTAGGAAGGTTAGGGAGAGGTGGGGGAGATAAGAGATCAACCAAAAGTCTTGTGTGCATGCATATAAGCATAACCAATGGACACAAAACTCTCTGGGGTGAGGGCATGTATGGGAGTGGGGTGGGGGTGGGGGGCAATGGTAATATATGTACAAATATAATACCTTAATAAAAAATGAAATAAGAAGGAACAGACATTTTAAAAGATATCAGGAATCCTCAGTTGAGTTGGTTCCATCTCCTGACTACACAGGAAGGCCCTTGGTAGTGTAAACCAGTTCCCTGAGGCAACATTTGTCAGGCTTGTAGGAGAGACCGCCTATCACTCTTTAATCCCACCAAGGGCTTGCCTTACAGAAACTGTGCCTTCTATTGGACAAGAAATCCTGGTGAAAGATATTGCCGAAAGCAACACAGGATCGGGTAAAAAAAAGAAACTTTAATCCTCATGGAGCTGACACTAAGATTTGGTTGTCTAAAAATATTAATTTATAATTTTTCTTGCAAGGGCATTTATAATTAATAAAATTAGGAATGTCTGAAGAGGAGAGTCAATGTTTTAAAAATATTGTAAAAATGTATATATTTCCCTTCTGTTCGTCTGGGATTAATTAACTTTTCTCTTTTGGAAAAAGGGTTGAAGTATATTTTTGTTTTCTTTTTCCCTTTAAAAGAAATATCCAAGATAATTTCAGGATTATGTGCACTGCATGTTAAGTTTTACTTGGGGTGGTAAGCACATAATACAATATACAGATGATGTATTGTAGAACCGTATATCTGAAACCTACATAATTTTATTAACCAATGTCACCCAGTAAATTCAGTTAAAATTTTTTTAATGTGTAACTGAATATATATAAACAATACCTATCATTGTAATTATTGAACAGAAATTTTATACCAAAATGAAATGAGGAAAGTTTCTAGACTCTTTGTGCCTCTGGGTGTTGGACTGTGCTCTCTTCCTCCCACCTTTTCTGCAGGGTGAACTATTACTCCTTTTAAGGCTCAGAGTGAAAGCTATGATGATTTAGTTCTCACTCCAGCAGAAACAGCTGTGCCTGTAGCACTTTTGCACAAACCATGATAATCAATTATCTTGAGATACTATCATTGTCTGTGCCCTCTCACACTTCCTGATCTTTGAGTTACTGGAGGCAAGGACTGTCTTTTTGCCTTTAACTATTAATACCTAAGTCCTCAGTGAATGTTTGAGTGAATAATAGAGGCCCAATCAGAAGTACCCTCACATTCTCTCCGAACTGCCTAAAGTCGAGATGCATGACCTAACAGAAACTCAAACCTGACTGGACCCAAGCACAGGTCAGGTCTCACGAGTCCTTCAGTTTCTGTAGAGTAGGAATCAGTGAGCCTAAATTATTTTTCCAGGGCAATCATCTACTATCTCTGGGTGTTCCATTTCATTTAAATAAAACCTGTACCTTCTTCTCCATCGTGGGAATGGTGGAGTATAAATGAGCTCCCAACTGAAGAAACAGGGTTTCTTATGAGAGAGTACATTATCATCATCACACCAGGCAAGCCCAGGCACTCTCCAAAGTGCTGAAAAATATATCCTGAGGAGAAAAAAACAGCCTGGAAATATGTGCTGTTCTCTTTTATTAAACAGAAGACATCCTGCGAGCCTGTATGCTTTAACTAGAAAGATGAAGTGAAGGACAAGACAGACAGTGAGAAAAATAAGCCTGAGCATGGTTTGTGTGGATGACCGCTGATTTTTGTAACTTGCCTTGCAGGGGTCCTCAAACTTTTTAAAGTGGGGGCCAGATCACAGTCCCTCAGAGAGCTGGAGGGCCGGACTATATGAACTACTAATCCCTACTGTAACACCTTGGCTGCGCTCACTGCCCAAAAAACCTGGCGGGCAGGATCAGACTCCCCTGGGGGCTGCATGTGGCCCGAGGGCCGTAGTTTGAAGACCCCTGCAAGGCATAGAAGTATTTAAAGTAAAGAAATAGTGATTTTTTTTTCCTACTTTGATTTGGATGGAGGAAAGCATACTAATGTGTGAACCATACACCATTTCTAATACATTTTTTTAAATCCACTGTATGTTCTTTTTTGGGTTGTTTGGGAAAATTATGCTTCAGTTAATAACTTATTTGGAAAATCCCTATGTTTCTATGTGACCTTACATAAAATACATTTACATTTCATTTTTCTCATCTATAAAATTAGTTGTGGAAAATTGACAAATAGCAGCATTCCAAAATATATGAACTGTAATTTGTGGGGAAATATCAATTTGGAATTCATTTTTCCTTCCTTTCCCCCTGAGTGTATCAGGAGAATTTCAAACAACTTCTCTCTTTCTTTCTCCCCAGTTTTCTACTGAGTACAAGGCCCTTGTTTCTGAATATTCTGAGTTTCTAAATCTTTAGGCCTCCAAGTATACTTTTACCCCAGGAATAACTTAGAAATAACTCTCTGGTAACTTGGAAGCAGCATTTGGAAACATAGCTCTTGTTCCCTCCCCAGCAAGGTATATGGAGCTGACAGGCAGATCATAATCTATTACTTACAATTCCCTGACTCTCTTCTATCTGACTCTATTGCCCTTAACTTGACTTCAGTCCATCTGTGTGGCTTGGAGGCTGACTACACTAGCACAGAACTGTATCATTTTATAGCCCAGATGGAGGAAGGAACAGAATCCTTATTGATGAATTGACTGTTATTAGGAAAATCAGGATTGCTGTTAAGCTAAACACTTCACAAATGTAAACACATAAAATAAAGAAATCACTTTGTTCATATGAGGGCACTCCATAGTGAGTGTAAGTGCAAGTTAATGCAAGAGAGGAAGAAGAACAAATGGATTTCCTCCAGTTCCGATAAGTTATAACTACTTGTAGGAAAATTTGATAGTGGCGATGTCCAGATGATTTATTCATTTATCATTATGAAATATTAAGTTCACATCAGGCACTACACAAGACTGGGAAATACAAAGATTAAATCACAGTCTAGTGGAGATAGCAGGCACATAGTTATAAAAACTTAAACTGAAAACAGGGTAGGGAGAGAGAGAGGCATTTTAAAAGGAATAAAGGAAAAAATGATCACTAATGCTGGGGA
Organism: Pipistrellus hanaki; assembly: GCF_964339955.1. Taxonomy (NCBI): domain Eukaryota; kingdom Metazoa; phylum Chordata; class Mammalia; order Chiroptera; family Vespertilionidae; genus Pipistrellus; species Pipistrellus hanaki. The sequence goes on from NC_140504.1 coordinate 17,646,415, forward strand.
TAGAGTGCATCCAAACTTATCCAAGTCATCTGGGAAATGGGTTTAAATCATCTTTGGAAATGACCTTGCTTATCTTCCTAATGAGAGATAAACAAGGGAAACACTAGGCCTGCTGGGATCATTATACTTGTATCTATATTAATAATGTTCTTTCATCTTGTGACTTGTGCTACAATGAGAGGCTTAAAAATGTTTCTGTCTATAATTAAGTTAAACTTTACTATTCTTCTTTGCTTCAAAGTCTTCCTAAATCTAAAACTGTAACTCCGATTTGGCAATAGCCATATAAATTAAACATTGTATAGTTTGATAGGGTATTATATTCAGATGTTTAAAAATCAAAATTATATCTGCAAATAATTATATCCACCAGCCTGGGACAGAGAGGAAGACAAGTAAAAAAAAAAAAAAAAAAAAAAAAAAAAAAGGAGGGGGGGGAATGATATCTTCTATCAGTTCCTTCTTATTTGAAAGAAGATAGCATTTAAAAAGATTATTAAACATCGAACTAAAAGATATGATCTTGACTTTAAAGCTTATAATACTAGACATGAAACTTAGACATCTGAATTCTTCCCACTGTTCTGTATTGTATGTCTATTGGGAATGGGGGAGTGAGGAAGGATGAAAAGTAAAGGTTCATGAGTTAGAGGTTGCATTTGAAATAGAAACAAATCCAATCCTGATTATTTTGAAAAAGTTGAGTCTAATAGGAAGACCAAATGCCTAAACCAATTCTGGGGTAAGATGCCTTGTAAAGGACAGACTCATAAATGGGGGTGGTGGTGGGGTAAACCACAGAGAAAAAAATCCAATTCTAAAAGTGATGGAAGCAGAAATGCTCATGCCAACAAAAGCTGGCAAGAAAGAAGAGACTAAGGCTCTTGTGGTCAGACACTAAGGTTTATTGTGTGTGTTTAATGCTCAGTCCTCTGACATAAATGGAGTATGTCAGTGATGCTCTGGAGCTGGTTCATACTGACTGGTAAAATTTGTATCAATCTTGAGAGCCAGTTGTTAAAAATTAAGTTATATGAAATAGTAAATTAAATTATATTCAATATAAATATAGTGAATACTAAAAACTCACCACTTCCTGTTTAATTACATGTTATTATTATGTATATACTTGATACTATTTACATTTATTGTATATATATGTTGGAAATACAACATAATGTGCTACTTCACATCTCTTCCTAACTCTGCATTCAGTGATGTTACTTTGACAGCTTGAAGTCAGCCATGATGGGGGTGTTTATACCATGGAAGTCAGCAAATGCTATATATTATTACTTGGTTCTTTTGTTTTATTAATTGCCTAGACTTAAGGAAATATGGAAAGTTAATAATACATATTATAATTGGGACCACAGAAAATGGAAAACTATTATCCGATCCAATAAAAGATTCACTAATATCATTGACAAACAGAAGACAACATATGTCTTTGTTGTTTCACTTTCATCTTACTCATAAATGTATGAAAATATTAACCAGTATTCATATTGGAGCTATATCTATTTGCCAGTTGCAACTGTAGTTTGGCTAAGGTTTTAAGATTTTGGTAAAAATCAACAAGCTTTCTGTGAGAATCAAGTGGCTATATAGAATTTACAATAAAAAGTACCGTATTTTCCGGTGTATAAGACGACCCCCTAATTTTACAGTTAAAACATAGGTTTAGGCCTATTATCGCTGTATAAAACTACCCCCCACTTCTGAGGCAACACCATTTCTTTTTTTAATAGACCGCCTCTCTGACTCTGGCCAATCTGAGCAGGCTTTTTACTAGAACACAGTGTAGCTTCGGGTACAGAACATGTATCATTTGCATGCATAAAAAGCCTGCTTGGATTGGCTGAGTTAGAGAGGCGGTCTATTAAAAAAAGAACTGGTGTTGCCGCGGAAGTGGGGGGTAGTCTTATACAGCGATAATAGGCCTAAACCTATGTTTTAACTGTAAAATTAGGGGTTGTCTTATACGCCGAAAAATACGGTAATGTCTGTTTTTTTTTCTTTTCAATAAAATTAATATTTTATTGATTTTAAACAAAGAGGAAGAGAGAGGGATAGAGAGTTAGAAACATCGATGAGAGAGAATCTTCAATCAGCTGCCTCTTGCACACCCCCTATTGGGGATGTGCCTGTAAGCAAGGTACATGCCCTTGACCAGAATGGAATCTGGGACCTTTCAGTCCACAGGCCGACACTCTATCCACTGAGCCAAACCGGTTTCGGCAGTAATGTATGTTTTAATACTATTTGTAAATTGTGTGCTACATATCCTTTATATCAGTAACATTTAATTTATACGTATGTAGGTATATGTACCTACATAAAATCATAGGTATATATTTATACCAGTGGAATATTGATTTCATTTCATTTTACTTAATTTCTTAAAGCAAATGAAAACATCTTCCATGACCATTTAAAGAGAAGATAAGTTTAAGCAATAAATGTGAAAGATCTTTGTACATGGTTAAGTGCTATACAAATAATAACTGTGATAATTAAAGCACCAATTTCCCTTTTGATAAAAACATTTTCAAACTTTAAATGGAAAAAATCTTTACTCTTTGAAATAAAGACTCACTGGAGAGTCTGACCTTCAATTCTGAATCATAGCTTTGCTGGGTAGAGTTAAAATAAAATAAAAAAGACTCACTGGAGAAGAAAGTTTATGAGGCTAGTAGAGTTTTGTCCATTTCATCAATCTCTGATACGTTTCTTGCTAATTTTTATGACCTTCTATTGTGAACTAAAAAATAGACCATTTAGAATGGCTATTTCTATTTGTATCTGAATTGAAACCATTATTGTCTCCCAATATACACAGCTGAAAACAGGAAACTTTGAGTGTAATCTAAAAAGAAAAGAAAGACAACATTGATATATCATGGGGAAATGAAGTAAGCAGACTATAATTACTAAAATTGAAATTTGGCTTAAATGGAAAGTTCAAAAGCCCAACTATTTCTGTGTATGTTCATGGATCTTAAATAATTAAAAGTGGCCATTAGTCATCTCATTAATGTAGGAACTGACTCAGAGGAAGCAATACCATTTGTTCAGTGATGCTCACAGTTATTATCGCTTGATTGAGTTGGCAGGCAGAAGAATGGGTCATCATCCCTGCTTTGCTTTCATTGTTTGTTCAGATTAACTCTATGATGACAGAATGTCTGTTCTGTTAAATGCTCCATCTACCACTAGCACCAAGCATAGTGTCAGGCATCTATACATTCAAAGAATAGCTGCTGAATGAATGAATGAATGACACAATAGTCTTAAATATAGTATGTTATACATTACACTGAAATAGTATTTGATATGCATTATTTTATCTAATCTTCACAATATCACTTTTGTTATTTTCCTATATTATCAATGAGGTTACAAAGGCACAAAAAAGTGAGGGCAAGACTGAACTCTAGCCTGCCTGTTTCCAAGAGGAGAGGCTGGTTCTTGAAGGGGTGAAATACAAAACACAAGGTTATTTCCTAAAATTCTTAAAAGATTTTCCCTTTTATTTTTATTACTGCTTAAAACGGTGAACTATCATAAATTTGTGACTTGTTAGTAAGTGGTATTAATTCACTATTGTTTTTTCAAAACTGTTCTGGTTTTGCAGATGGTGCCAGCAAACTGAAATTAGATTTCTAAATCATGGCTTAATATATAGGAAAGATGGCTCTGGGATAGAGATATAGTCATGGAGGCAGAATCTGTGTTTGCCTAGAAGCAAGGTAATATTTTCCAGTGCTCTGCTTAAAGGTATTTTTAACTCGAAGGTGAATAGTTTTCCATATTTTTGCCTTGCTTTGCTAACACTTTCATCTCATTGAGAGAACAGGAGGCAATAGGGAACAATTTCTTATAATCTAACTAGAGGCCAAGTGCACAGATTTATGCACTGGTGGGGTCCCTTGACCTGCAGGGGGTCGGGCCAAAACCGGCAGTCTGGCATCCCCTGAGGGGTCCCAGATTGCAAGAGGGTGCAGGCCAGGCTGAAGGACCCCACTGGTGCACGAATCCGTGCACTGGGCCTCTAGTATGCATATAAGATCTTCCTGCTCTTCCCCTTCCCCCCTTTCCTCTGAGATTCATCTGTTCCATGTTTCCATGCCTGTGTGTTGAGCATTTTACCCCTGGTCAGTATACATTATAGCTACCAGTTGAATGGTCATTTGGAGATTATATATATATATATATATATATATATATATATATAATCAAAATGGGAAAATAATTTGCAAAATAGGAAGAGTTGGAGAGTTGGACACATAAGAAGAGAGATAACTATTTTTAGAATCCATACTGTCTAGAAGGGAAAGCTTTGACAGAGTAAATTATATACTTTTAAATTTTCAGAAGGCAAATTTGAAAAAACAACAACCCAGATATGATTGTCAAAACTATAAACCTGGCCCTAGTTGGCTTGGCTCAGTGGATAGAGCATCGACCTGAGGACTGAAGGGTCCCCAGGTTGATTTCAGTCAAGAGCACATGCACAGGTTGCAGGCTCCATCCCCAGTAGGAGGCAGCCAATCAATTATTCTCTCTCATCATTGATGTTTCTATCTCTCTCTCCTTCTCCCTTCTCTCTCAACTCAATAACAAACAAACAAACTATAATTCTAGCTATATAACTGTAAGTGGTGAAGTTACAGAAGAAAAAAGTATATTCTATACCTTCAGAATAGGTTAGGTCAGGCTTAAGGGGGATTTGTAGAACAAATGACTCATTGCTAAAGATGGAATGATTGGCATTTTGAAGGCTAAATTAAGAAAATGGTCTGTGGCTTATAAAAATAGTAAGGGCATCAAAGAGGGCTTTTAGAAACATGTTCAGATCAGAAGATCAAAGAAAGGGATGGGCCCACCAATTGCAGTGAACACCATTAAGTCAAGAGATGAGGCAGAAAAGCAGATATCCTCAGTTCTAATTTCCTATTTGTGCTCTGTAAAAGAATTTTAGAATATAGAAAGACCTGATATAGCTCAACACCAAACAAATAATCCAGTTAAAAAATTGGCGGAGGACCGGAATATACACTTTTCCCAAGATGTACCAATGGCCAACATATATATGAAAAGTTGTTCAACTTTATTAGATATTAGGGAAATGTAAATAAAAATACAATGGGATACCACCTCACACCTATAAGAATGGTTATTATCAACAAGATAAATAATTAAAGTATTAGAGAAGTTGTAGATAAAAAAAGCACCCTCATTCACTGCTGGTGGGAATGCAAACTATGGAAAACAGTATGGTGATTCCTCAAAAAAAATAACTAAGAATAGAATTACCATTTGACACAGCAACCCTTCTTCTGGGTATCTACCTGAAAATTTTGAAAACATTTATTCACAAAAATATATGTACCCCTATGTTCATTGCAGCATTATTCACGGTGGCCAAGAGTTGGATACAACTGAAATGTCCTTCAATAGATGATTATATAAAGAAGATGTGGTACAAATATACAATGGAATATTACTCAGCAACAAAAAAGATGAAATACTGTTGTTTGTGACAACCTGGGTGGATCTTGAGAATATCATGCTAAGTGAAATAAGTCAGATGGAAAAAGTTAAGAACCATATGATGTTACTCATATGTGGGATATAAAACAAAAAGCAACAAATGAACAAACAAGAAAGGCAAACAAACAAAAACTCATAGACACAGACAGCAGTATGTTGGTTACCGGACAGAAGGATGGTGGTGGAAAGTGTTAAAGGGTAAAGGGTATCAAATATATGGTAATGGAAGAAGATTTGATTCTGAGTGGTAGCCACACAATACAATATACAGATAATGTATCACAGAATTATACACTTGAAACTAATATAATCTTTTTTAAATATACAATATATTTTTATTGATTTCAGAGAGGAAGGGAGAGGGAACAAGAGATAGAAACATCAATGATGAGAGAGTCATTGATTGGCTGCCTCCTGCACACCCCACACTGAGGATCCAGCCCACAACTGGGCATATGCCCTGACTGGGAATTGAACCGATGACCTCTTAATTCCTGGGTGGGTGCTCAACCACTGAGCCATACCCAGCTGGGAAAAACCTGTATAATCTAATTAACCAATGTCATTCCTATAAATTTAATAAAAAATAAAACATTTGTGAGGATAAAGGAGGTATGATATACTAGTAAAACAAGAAACAATAGGTGAGAACCTTGCTATTGCAAAAGAGTTCAAGATTTCTCTTTAAAAAGAGTTGCACTCAAAAGTTACTAAGAAAAGTTGCTGTATACACACTGTTGATGACCTTTAAGCTAATGGGAAATTGAACACTGGATATGTGAAAATGTTACTCATTTTAAAATGAGAAGAAGTAAAATCAATAAACTAGACAAGTGCTGTTTATATCTATTCCTGGAAAGTTTCTAAGATCTCCTGATGAAAATTTGAGAGCCAAGAAAAGTTATAAGATGATGATGCAGTTTAAGTTTACTAAGACCATGTCTAATTAGACCAATTTCTTTCTTTCTCATGGCTGCTGGACTTATCACTCTATCCTCTGTGATATAAAAGTACATTCTCTATATTCTGTCTGCTCTTTTCTCACTGAGATGAAACCCTCAGTGAAAGTACACCTTTCTTGTTGTACATCCTCACTGGAAGATATTTTTCCATTGACTTTTAGAGAGAGTGGAAGGGAAGGGGAGAGACAGAGAGAAAGAGAAACATCGATGTGAGAGAGACACATCCATTGGTTGCTTCCTGCATTCATCCCAATCAGAGTGGAGGATCAAGCCTGCAATCAAGGTACGTGCCCTCGACTGGAATCAAACCCAAAGACCCTTTAGTCTGCAGACTGATGTTCTATCTACTGAGCCAAATGGCTAGGGTGAAAGAACACCTTTATGAGTACACCTTGAAATTTACTTCCTACACTTGACTGTGAAGGAAGGGAGCATATATCTTTATATCCATATTGTTTCTACGAATAATATTTATTGACTAAACTAATTAACAGCAAATAAAATAAATGCAGTAGAAAATTCTGTATTAGTATTTCATTAAAGCATGTCATAATACCCTAATGATATCCATATGAAGAAGAGCGAGGAACATATATTGATTACAAGGGCAACTACAGAGACTAATAACTCTTGGAACCAAAATATTAAAGTGTTTTTAAGTAAACCAAAATAAACAAGGGAAATTGTTTCTATGGTATGCAGCAGATCTCTGTCTTTTAACCAACAGTTAGATAAAAATATGGACGGTGATTTATTAAACCATACAAATTTGGAACAACAGTAAACAAGTTAGGTCTTAGAAAGAATCAGCATCCCAAACCATTTTCAGTAGCATTAGAACAAGCTGTTGAAAGTAATAGAAGAGTGAACTAAATGGAACAAGGGAAAATGAATGGAGATATAATTGAGTCCAAAGAATAGACTACAAATGTACCAAATGGCTAAGCAGCAGCATGAACAAAAGGCCTTAAAGGTGATAGTGGATGTTAAACACACCAGCAGTGCGATATGGCTGCTGAGTAAGTGAATGTGATCTTAAGATGCATTAAGAGAGGTATAGTTCATAGAGTGAAGGAGGAAAGACAAGTTGAATATTTTGTGCATGGTATTCTATTATAAAAGTATTTAACTATTTATCCACTCTAATAATGGACTTTCATGTAACCCTAACTGTTGGGGCTATTATAAAGAGAGCTTCCAGAAACATAAACATGTTATAGGGTAGTACTGTCCATTAGAACTGAAATGCTGGAAATGCTTTCTATTTGTGCTGTCCAACACAGTAGCCACTGGCCATATTTGGATATGGAGCACTGAGTTGTGAGTCATGCAATTCCAGAACTGAAATTTAAATAAAAATAAAAAATCTTAAGTTAACTTAAATTTAAATTTATATTACTGTATAATCATAAAACAATGAAAGTTATCAATGATTTTTTTAAAGCAGTGTAACAATTTTTCAGGTCTCTGAACAGTGGAGTAATGAATGAAACACTCCAGACAAATGAACATAACCAGATATAAAACATCTGTACTCCTGACAGTCATTTGTGTTAGGATGACTGCCTTGAAGCTACATATCTGATAGGTGATTTTTTTCTCTGATCCTCACTTCAATTAAAAATGTTGAAAGTTATTCAGCAAAGAAGTGAAGCATTTGCAATTGTTCAGCTAACAATGTCACAGAAAACTCTTAACATCTCAATGCCCAATTTAATTTTTTAATAGTTTCTTTTTTAAAATGTAAAGAGAATATACACTTTCTTTCGCGCGGGGGGCGGGGGGGAGTAAAGAAATTGTGTATTGGGGTATTTTTTTCTAGTCTTATTTCACTTTATGGGGCATATATTAGAGGGTTAATTTAGCCCTGCTTTCTAAATTAATATCCATATCCTAGTGATTAGATGCTAGCACAGTACTTTTTAAATGTTAATGTTCATCTGAACCAATCCAGGGATTCTGATTCTGTAGGTCTAGTATGGATTTGTTAGAAATGCAGAATCTTGGACCCTATCTTAAATCTGCTCAATTACAATCTACATTTGAACATTCCCATTTAACTTACTTGCATATTGATCTTAAGAACCTAATATAGTCTAGTTCAACTTTTGGTTTCTACAGTTTTCTATGAAAATTACTTAAATAAATAATCCTATGTAATAAATGCCTAATATGCAAGTTGAATGGCTGAATGACTGGCTGCTATGACATGCACTGACCACCAGGGGGCAGATACCCAACGCAGGAGCTGCCCCCAGCCTGCAGGCCCCAGGCCAGCCAAAGCAGGTGCCAGTGGGGAAGTATTAACAGATTGATTCACCACTTGTCACCCCACAGAGGGAGGTGACTGGCTGGTGGCGGGGCCCTGATTGCCCCACCAGTCCCCGATCAGATCAGCCCTGATTGCTGGCCAGGCCTAGGGAACTTAGATGTGCACAAATGTCATGCACCTGGACTCTAGTAATATTATAAAGATTATAGAAATCAATATTAGTAAATAATGCAACTTTTACTTGTAACACTATTTTAAAAAAATATATTTTATTGATTTTTCACAGAGAGGAAGAGAGAGAGATAGAGAGCTAGAAACATCAATGAGAGAGAAACATCGATCAGCTGCCTCCTGCACACCCCACACTGGAGATGTGCCTGCAACCAAGATACATGCCCTTGACCGGAATCGAACCTGGGACCCTTCAGTCCGCAGGCCGATGCTCTATTCACTGAGCCAAACCGGTTTCAGTTACTTGTAAAACTATTTTTAGATAAAGTATTTTCCTTAACATAAAATTGCTTTGATTCTTAGCTGACTTTGAAGTTAGTTCTTTTTTTTTTTTTGATTTTTCACAGAGAGGAGGAGAGAGGGATAGAGAGTTAGAAACATCAATGAGAGAGAATCATCGATCAGCCGCCTCTTGCACACCCCCTACTGGGGATGTGCCCACAACCACGGTACATGCCCTTGACCGGAATCGAACCCAGGACCCTTCAGTCCGCAGGCCGACGCTCTACCACTGAGCCAAACCGGTCCCGACTGAAGTTAGTTCTTGTTGGTTTATTCTACCTAATGCCAAGTGGTTTGTGTAGCTAATCAAATGCAAACACTTTCCCTACTTGTCCTCATTTGAGAAGGTTTGTTTCAGAACCTGTTTTTCTATATTCTACTGGCATAGCAGAGGGGTTTTCACCTTAAGTAATATAATGATAGGATTATCAGTGGAATTAAGGATTATCAGTGGCATAGTTACATCATATCTTTGTTTCTGATTCATAATAAATAAATGAGTTTCTAGAGCTTTAAGACAACATGTTAAAAGAAAAGAAAATGAAATCCATGGGAAATTTGTTGAACTTTGTATTAAAAAAAGAAAATTATAGTGATCACCCACAAGCCTCTAAATTATTTTATAAATCCAATTTTCTTTATTCATAGATGACAAGGCTTTGGGATTCTGGAAAATCATTATTTAATTTGAGGTACATTCATACCACATTAAAACCATAACAGAAGAACTCTGACATTTCTGACTATTTTTCGGATTATAATGAAAATTAATAGTGAACTGCTTAGGATTCTACACTATAGGGTTCCAAAAGAAAGTGATTATGTGGCTAAGCTTAACAATGAATTTCAATCTTACAAACACTCTCAACTCTGATAAAATTTATTGGATCACATTTAAAATTAACCATGCTTATGCCATTCTAATACTGTCTTCTTTACACCTTAACCTTGATCTGATACTCATTTCCACGAGGATTTCCAATATGATGTACTGAGAATTTGTTTACGAACATAAACTCTAATAAAATAAGTAATGTGCATTGTAAAGGAAGGCTTACTAAATATATTTTAAATCAAACCTGATTTTTTGAAAGCCTGAGAACAAAGATGTCATACTATTTTATGTCAGTACCTTTAGAGAGGAGCTGATACATTGAACCTACATAATTGAAAGCACAACCACAGAAAAATCAAGAGAGTATTTCTATAGAATTGCTGCAGTGTCTGCTACAGTTTATTTTTTTTAAAATAGATTTTTATTTTATTTCAGAGAGGAAGGGAGAGGGAGGGAGGGAGGGAGGGAGGGAGGGAGGGAGGGAGGGAGGGAGAGAGAGAGAGAGAGAGAGAGAGAGAGAGAGAGAGAGAGAGAGAGAGAGAGAGAGAGACATCAATGATAAGAGAAAATCACTAATTGGCTACCTCTTGCAAGTCCCTCACTGGGAATTGAGCCCACAACCCAGCCATATGCCCTTGGCCAGGAATCAAACCAGGGACCTCCTGGTTCATAGCTTGATGCTCAACCACTGAGCAATACAGGCCAGGAACCTCATATCACTATAAGATACATAAGTTAGCTGAAACCGGTTTGGCTCAGTCGATAGAGCATCGGCCTGCGGAATGAAAGGTCCCAGGTTTGATTCCAGTCAAGGGCATGTACCTTGGTTGCCAGCACATCCCCAGAAGGGGGTATGCAGGAGGTAGCTGATCGATGTCTTTAACTCTCTACCTTTCTCTCTTCCTCTCTGTAAAAAATCAATAAAATACATATTTTTTTTAAAAAGATACATAAGTTAACATAGCTTTCTGAGCAAAAAAGGTCTGGGGGAAAAAAGGATGAAATGAAAGTGCTTTCCAAGTCACAATCTCTTCCCAGGAAATATTTGCTGCTGAAGAGTAAGACTTTACGCTTTGCTTTTCTCATAGAAAAAGTTCTCATGAGCCTTGCAATCCTAAATATATTTTATAATGTTAACCTTAAAATACACAGGCAATTTTTCCAAGAAAAAGTCATACCAATAACATTAGCCTGTGGTTTAAGGATTTCTTACTATTGTTTTAAAGTTAATGATAGTATTTCAATTAATTTTAGTCTCTGAACTAATATAAAGTTTACCTTTCCTACATATTCTATTATTTATTTTACCACTAATAATTTTTTTCACAGCCATGATTTTAAATCAGTTTCCTTAATTACTTGCTCTTCACAAATGCTAAAATATTGACATTCATTATGCAAATTTTTATAGTTCAAAGATATCTGGATTGATCAAAGTTTTGTGCTGTCCATACAATTTTATTTTCTGATTTGCAGAGGTTTGTGGTAAGTTGTGTTTCTTCATTCTCTTAAAACTATATATTAATATGTAAAGTGTCTAATCCTTTCATGTTTATAAGTGTAGTAAATTGATTATAATCTCTGAACTACAACCAAGACTTTTAAATTATTATGTTTTACATGATAATAGCCAATGTTTTAAGAAAATACATAAGAAAATAGAGACATTTAAAATTATGTTGAGTGGAAGAAAAGCCAGTCCCAGAAGACTAAGTACAGTATGATACCATCTTTAGAAAGCTCAAAATAAGCAAAACTAAATATATTGGGCTAGAGTATGTTCATTTATGCTAAGACAATAAAACAAAAAAAAATGATGAGGAAGATTCAAGATGGCTGTAATGCATAAGGGGTGTGCATGAGGATGGGATGGGGCAGTGGCACATAGATAGTTGCAAGTTATTGGGACGCACGCACAGACAGACACACACACACACACACACACACACACACACCACACTTAATAGTAAAAACACACACACTTTATAGTAAAAAGTATTATGTACTTTTTAAGTCTGAGAAAACCAGGAGATTTAGATTATTCAGGAGCAAATTGATGCTGAAATCATAGGAACTCAGAAGAACCATAGGAACCATATTGTTCTAAAAATACTGAGCATTATGTCCTGTCAATAATACACTTTTCACTGTATTTCTTAACTTACGGAAAATATTTAGTGAGATACCAAGTCACTGAACTATGAATAATTCAAATTAATAATGTAGTTTCTTTTATTAACCAACTTTTAAAATGCTTGTGTCAGAATAAGATGAGTAGTTTTAATTAATCAATAAGGATAAAAGAAACATAAAGAAAGAATAAAAGAAATTTCAGATTATTCTACTCATATTCACAGTTACTGTTATATGGTCATATAATGAAAGCATTATTTCTAGCAGATATTTGTAGAGCTATGCTTTTGATGCCAGAGACTGGGTTTCGATTTCTATCAAATCATGTAGGAAAAGATTTCTATTCCTAGTAAATAGTGTGGAAAGCAATAATAAATTTAATTACCAGATATGAGACTTTGGAGGAAAGAACAATCTCATATTAATATAACATTACCATTTTAATAAAATAAGTTTCTCTCATTATTCTAGGCAGGTTGGAATCTAAGAGATGAAATTAATGTATAAATTCTTTCACTTTTATAAAATACTACAGGCCTGATGCACAAAACTCGTGCAAGAGTAGGCCCTTCCTTCCCTTGGCTGCTGGCACTGGCTTCCCTTGTGCAGTACCTGGGTTTCCCTCACAGCCCCAGCTTTGTCTGGAAGGTCATCCGGAAGGATGTCCTGTCTAATTAGCATATTATGCTTTTATTATTGTAGACTAGAGGCCTGGTGCATGAAATTTGTGCACGAGGTGGGGGAGTTCCTCAGCCCAACCTGCACCCTCTCCAATCTGGGACATCCCTTTCACAATCTGGGATTGCTGGCTTCCAATCGCTCACCTGCCTGCCTGCCTGATTGTCACTAACTGCTTCTGCCTACCAGCCTTATCACTCTCTCACCACCCCTAACCACTCCCTTGCTAGCCTGATTGACACCTAACTGCTCCCCTGCTGGCCCAAGCACACCCAACTGCCTTCCCTGCCAGCACAGTTGCCCCCAACTGCCCTCCCCTGCCGACTGGTCACCCCTAACTGCTCTCCCCTGCCAGCAATCTTGTGACCACATGGGGGTGACTATCTTGTATGAGGGTGTGATGGGCAACTTGCATATTACCTCTTTATTGTATAGGATTATAAAACCTTCTTTCATCTTTAAAGGATAGAACATTCAACATGGCTTGCAAAGACTCACTTGTATGTATTCTGGAATAGTTCCTTATTTCATTGCTAAGGAGTACTACAGGGTCTCGTTTTAGCAATATTAACATGTAAGCTGTCTAGAATAGTTCAGCAGGACTATCCTCCTCACCACTAGTAGTATTAATATTTGCTTTTACTTTTAAAAAAGAAAATTTCTCTTGGTGTCTTGTGGTATACCAGTGGTTGGCAAACACCTTAGTCAATAGTGCCAAATATCAACAGTACAACAATTGAAATTTCTTTTGAGAGCCAAATTTTTAAAACTTAAACTTTTTCTAATGCCACTTCTTCAAAATAGACTGACCCAGGCCAAAGTATTTTGTGGAAGAGCCACATTCAAGGGGTCAAAGAGCCACATGTGGCTCACGAGCTGCCATTTGCTCACCATGGTGATATACTTTTTGGGTGAAGGAATAATACAAGTTAACTAATTTGAAACAAGTCCTGAGGATCTAGTCTGAATTTAAGTAGATTGTTTGCCCTAAAATTCTCAAATAATCTATTTAACTCTTTTAATCCATAGATAGATAGATATAGATATAGATATATTGAATGAAAATGTAAGGTCCTTTCAAAGATACCTTGAAATAAAGTTTAGTATTATGTAAATTAATTGAGTCAAGTGTAGTTACACTTGGACTTGATTGAATGGAATAAGCAACTGAGAATTTTTTTTTCATGCTTGTCATATTTGTTCGCACTTTAATTTCACAGGAAGAATAATCTTTACTGTACCTGACGAGGAGTTCTTTCTGATTTACTCCTACACCATTCCCAGTCTGAAAGGTCTGGTTTCTGACTCTCCTCATGAGAAAGTCTTCTTTCTGCCCCTTCCAAAAAGGCGGTTTCTTCATAGTGAATATCACCTGTTTTTTCAAAGAGCAGAGGGTCCATGCCCTTTTCATTGTGGGAATCCTGGTTAGCCTCTATAATATCAGTATTCGTATACTTGTGAATGCCTTTACGTGTAGAGCTGTCCAGGGAGGGTGGAGTGCTGATTTCCACTTTTATGGCGCTGAAGACATTAGGAGTGCCTCTCTGAGAGTCTTTTGGAGTTTTACATTCATAGTTCATGAAATTGTGATAGGATGTAGAATTTTCATCATCACCATAGTAATCTTCATGTGCTATTTTATAAATTCCATAACTTTGTTCAAATGATAGATTGAACTCAAAGCAGCTTCTCTTGGCTAAGTAAAAACAAAAACAAAATTCCATGGTTAGAAAAGTATATATAAACAATAGTTGAATATACATAGTAAATAAAATTAGGAAAGTGCATTCAGCCTCATTACTATGAATTTAAAAACTATCCTCATTTACTTCTTGTCCATTATGCAAAGCAATTATGCCTCACAAATTCAAGTCATTTTTTTCATTCCGTTTCTAATGTTTCTCACTTGCACAATGAGAAGCTTGAAATACATCCAATTCCAAGAACCCAGTAGACTTTAAAGCAGTTTCATGTCTCAAAAATGTAACTATTAATTAGAAAACTCTCATAATGTCTCAGATGAGCTGTCTTTAAGTTAGAGGCAGTGCATTAATTATGAAATGTAACCAATAAAAACACTTCTTGATAGTGACTTTCCTTAATAATAAAGGTAAATTCTGACTGAGTTAACTAATGTAGGTAATAGGTTATCCTAGCTAATAAAAGAGTAATATGCAAATTGACCATCACTCCAACACACAAGATGGCTGCCCTCATGTGGTCAAAGATGGCTGCCCCCATGTGGACACAAGATGGCCACCACAGGATGGCCAGCAGGGGAGGGCAGTTGGGAGGGACCAAGCCTGCAAGAAAGGGTACTTGGGGGTAATCAAGACTGCAGGGGAGGGCAGTTGCGGGGGGATCAGGCCAGCAGGGAGGGCAGTTATAGGTGACCAGGCTTGCAAGGGATGGCAGTTAGGGGTGATCAGACCTTTAAGGAGGGCAGTTAGGGGCAAACAGGCTGGCAGGGGAGCAATTTGGCATCAATCAGGCTGGCAGGGAAGTGCTTAGGGGGTGATCAGGCTGGCAGGCAGAAGCGGTTAGGGGCAATCAGGAAGGCAGTAGGCAAGCAGTTGGGAGCCAGCAGTCCTGGTTTGTGAGAGGGATGTCTAACTGCTGATGGGGATCGGGCCTAAACAGGCAGTTGGACATACCTTGAGGGGGTCCCAGATTGGAGAGGGTACAGGCTGGGCTGAGGGACACCCCCTATCCCCGTGCATGAATTTCATGCACTGGGCCTCTAGTAACAATATAAAAGAGTTTACAGGCCTTGGACTAATAACTAACAAAAACAAAGATTATCAGAATATAGTCAGGATCTTTTTTAGTTTATACTGCACTTAAGAAAAGGAGATATAATGTATTTATTTTGAAAAGCAAACCTCTGAAAAGCATGATTAGCTCTAGTCTTTTGTTTTAATCATAACTCGCTAATTGCAATTTATACATACGTAACTATATCAATTTATAAAAACAATTCTTCAAAGAAATGTGTCACCAGATACTCTGGTTTTGTCAAAAGTTAAAGCTTAAAATCTGAGTGTGATATAAAATATTTTAACTACTTAATTTAAAAAGAACACATATCATGCAAACAAAATGAGTCTGAAAGCCATATGCAATGCATATGTCTACCACCTAAGACTGTTAAAACCATTTTTTAACGTTTTTGTTTTGAGACATAAGTGATACAGGTTACTGCTGAAGAGAATTGTTATTTCTGTAAAGTATTTTTATTACTGACGTTCATCATCAGGTTGCAAGTCTCAGTTTCCATTCAGTGAAGCTGAGATGTGGAATTATGTTTCCATCTGCATAATGAACCTGTGGTGAATATGAGTTAGGGAAAAACTCCTTTCTTATTTCTGGAGTTCACTGAGAAAGATTTAAAGGGGGAAATCTTAGTTTGTTGATGAGAAAAAGCTTAAATGTGAAATCGAAGCCACATTCCCAAAGAATCAAAGTACTGTAATTGATCAAGTCCCTGCATACTTGAGGGTAGGCCATCTTTGGGGTTTCAAATTTCTTAGTGTCGTCCTAGCAAAAGGAAAATTTATGTGGAATCCTCAGACAGTGAAAGTATATATTCTTATTCAAAGAATGCCCCTTTGGGTCATAAAAAAATGAAGAGTATTTTAAACTAATATTTCTCACATTTTATTTTATTTAGAATCCATGCCTCTTTCTGTATTGCCTACATATTTCAGGGCCTTCTTCCCACCCCCGAATTTTAAAATAAATACAAATAAGAGCAATGATAGGGAAAACTATTATTTTGATCTTGAAAGGCATGATTTTATTGAGATGTTAATATTACTGTTGATTCTGCTGGTTTGCCTTACATTCTTCTATCTCGGCCGTACTGGACAGAATATTCCCTAGCCCATTTGCAGTGATGGCCGTTGCATTGCTTTACTTTCAGCTCTGATGCAGGTGCTCTTTGCTTCTTAAAATGACTGTCCTGAACCACTTAACTAAGACTTTTCATTTTCACTGGCACTAGACTCTTTTTATCTTTTTCACAATTTTAAATACTATAAGAGGCTGGATCATTAATTAAGTGGCAAAAGGTTAACATTTGGTAGACTGAATTTATCGACTTGTTAATGTTTTTTATATGCTTTGTCCTTTTTTTTTTTTTTTTTTTTTTTAAGAAAAACTCAGGTGTTTGGTGGGGATTTTGTTCTGTGTTTTTCTAAAAGCAGAGGCATACACTTAAATTTTGTTGGGGAACTGTTTTCAGGCATTTATTGTTACTCTGAAAACTCTCCTAAACCCTGGAAGAATACAAGCAGCAAATAATGAAAATGCTCTTCTTTACTGTTCCATTAAGTAATAATGGGCTATAATGTAATGAATTTTTAACCCTTTAGAGAGTTCGTCTCTTTTCAGATGCAGGCTTCTTAATGTAGACTTGGGAGATGAATTTTTTTTTCCTACTCTGGGCTAAGAGCCATGGTGGACAAGAGCCCTTGTTGAACTTTACCTGAAATTATTATTCAAAGTGTAAGCACTTCACATAGTTATTTTAAACCCACTCCACTTAAAACTTCCTTTCAGCACTGTGCCAAGAATTGTTTCACATAATTTATTTCCTCTATTTTTCATTTACACTTGTCCTTGGACTCTTTGTCCCCTGTGTGAGTAGATAACTTTCCCAATAGACCACTTTTCTGTATTTGACTCTAGGCTATTGCTCCCAACTGCCGCACTGTGGAGGACTTACTTTTCTCCCCATCGGATGCCACTGCATATGCATCCCGCTTGCAGTTGATGATGCAGCCACAGGGCAAGTGGGTCCAGCGTTTGGACAAGAGAAACACGGGGGTTACAGTGGTGGCCAGCAGCGTTAGTAGAAAGCTGAGTGACTCGAAGGGAAGGCTCTGAAAACCCACCACGTGCTGGACCACCATGTGAATCTGTAAAGGAGAGAGCTTCAGACATATCCCAGCATCACACTGTTACTTCCCCAGACCTTTCCCCCCAGCATGCTGTCCCAGACTCCGCTTCCTGGCCCCTTCCCTGCCCGAGAGTTGGAAGTTATGCATCTGGCCTGGCACCCCTAGCTTTGGTGGTGGTCTCCTGGGACCTCAGACGGTCCAGACAGAACAGGACTTTGGGGGTTTACGCTCCTGAGTGTCTGATCTTGCCTGCTGCCAGCTCAAGTCTCTAACAAGGAAGCGCTGTCCACAATGGGGAACTGGGCGTGCTGCTGGGAAAACAGGCAAGTGTCTGTGCAAACTGAACCTGGTCCCTGGTCCTCCGGGTGGTCACATCCCTGCAACTTCACCTCTGCAGGCCAGCTGTCACAGCAGGGTGCTTGCCCTGTCACTTCTCAGCTGGGATCCCTCATGGAGGCTTGTACAAAAGCCTGTTTTGTCCCTTCTCTTCTCTCTACTTCTGATTGAGCCTCTCCTGTTGGGATGGGCGTTTCCTCCTCACCAGGCAGGAATGGAGTGGAGAGAATGGAATAACCACCGAAGATTGGGGAGAAGCAACCACAAATCTCTCTTTTATAACGACCTCCTTTTCTGAATACTCCCAGGGATCGCTACGAGAGACGTGAACACCCTTGGCCACGGACAGACCTAGGCAAACTAAGTATCCAGTGCCCCAAAGCTCTCCTTGCCCCCTCCCCAATTGTAATTTTGAAAGAAGCATTTGGTACCAAAGGCTTCTCTGCGGATCAGCGCTGCCCTTCAGCTGCCTTCCTACAAGTGCATCTCTAAAACCTTAAAACCTCAAGAGATACATTTGGAAGCGGACTCTCGGGGATTCCCCAAATCCAGGGGAACCCGGGTCCCAACACGCGCTCACGCTGTCTGGCACACACCCCCGCGCGCTCAGCGAGCAGCTGCACTTTTACCATCATGGGAAGCCAGAGGGTGACTTTGGTCAGCGCCAGGATCAAAGAGAAGCGCTTCTGCGCCGTGCTCGCGGTGAAGCTCCTGGTGCCATAGAGAGTGCCCGGGTCCTCACGCCTGCAGGCTCCAGCCCCAGCGGCGGCGCTGAGCCCTGGCCCGAGCTCCGGCTCCACCCTCCCCGGCGGCCCCGGCCCCAGCACCGCGGCGTCCGAGCTCGGGGAGCATCCCGCAAAGCCACTCAAGGCAGAGCCCAGAGCATCCTCTGGGCACAGGGAAAGCACTCTCTCTCCGGCTGTTGGGGGGGTCCCGGGGGTGGAAGTTCCGCGGGAAATCTCCTGGTAGTTGGCGTAGAGTCTCAGCGGCTCCTCCGAGCACAGCAGCTGGTGAATGAGCGGCACCGAGAGGCCGGCGAGCAGCGCAAAGGCCGAGGTGTACACGGCGAAGAGCAGCAGCACGTAGGAGCTGGAGCAGTCGGCCAGGCAGCCCCAGGGCGTGCGCACGAAGGCGCCCCAGCCGCACAGCGGGAGCGCGGCGAGCAGCAGGCTGGCTGCCCACACGGCCAGGGCCACGCCGAGCACCTGGCCGGGTCTCCTGGAGGCCGCCCGGCTCCCTCCATCCGTCCTGCGCATCGTGTAAAAGTTGTAAGAGACTAGCAGAGTCGCCTTCAAGTTGCTGGAGAGGCCCTGGCACAGGTAGAGTAAGGCAGAGCTGGTGCACAGAGACTGGACGTAGCCCAAGACCTCGTTCGGCCACTGCAAGAACAGGAAGATGGTCACCGACAGGACGCTCAGGAGATCATCCCCGGACCAGGACGCCACGAGCAGGGACACAACCGTTCGGTTCTGCGTTGTCAGCAGGGAAACTAGCGAATAGATGCTGCCTGCCAGGGCTGCGAGGGTCATTAAGCATGTCAGGCTGAAAAGGTAGACGTTCAGAGTTGCTGGTGGATTTAAAAGATCGGTCGAATTCTGATTCCCTTTCCATAGACTAGAGTCATTGGTTAGGTTACTGAGAAATACAGACATTGTCCTCGGTCAATATTTAATTTCCCTTCCCATGAGCCTGCACACAGTCTCAAAATAAAGTATGGATGTTAGTTGCAAATCAGATCTCATTTTTCTCCTACCAAGTTTCCCTCTACCTGTTCCCCCATCAGTCGAGCAGAAACTGGTCAGTCAACCCATATTAAAAATTAGATTCCATTTAAAGCATCAATAAGAAACTTTTCAACATTGCAATTAAAAACAAACCAAACAAAACCTCCTCCCTGAAACCATCAAGTTTCAGGCATGAAAGCAAAAAGCTCCTCAGGCAGATTGGGAAGAAAAAAAAAAAATTCTGTCTGGGTCCTTTTGGGTCCTTCGTATGGAGCAAAGCAGTTTGTAGCTGGAGAGAATCAAACTCTTTTCACTTTCTAAGAGCAGTAAAAATGATGCATTTGTTTCCAGAGCTGGATTCAAAGGCAGAGAGAGTATCGAGTATCGGGTAGGTTTCAGCTTTGCCGATTCAGGGAGAGAGGCAGAGAAAGACAAAGTGGGAGAGAAAGGGAGAAAGGATGAGAGAGACACAGAGCACAGATCCCCTTCTGAACCGCTGTGTTCTTCAATCAGCCAGTGATCTCGGAGCTGCAGGAAGGAGGGAGGAGCCAGCCCCGAGCAGGAGAGAAGCAGGAACAAAAGGGAGGGGAGTTCTCTCTATGAGCCAAAGGATATCCATCTTCTCAGCTTGCCTCATTTGAAAGAAGAAGCAGTGTCCTTGCTAAGCCGCCCCCTTTGGTTTTAACATATAAAACCGAAAACTTGCTCGGGTTTGATGCGAATGACAAATACCATCTTAGAGAAGTCCAAGCTACACCATGAAGGGGCTACTTTTATTCTTATCCAGACTTCTCTGATGCATAATCTATTGGAGGAAGAATATTATCAATGCCATGTCTAAAAGAATAGGATGTACCAGCTTTGATTTTTGTTGCTGTTGTTATTTGTTGTTTTTTTTTTAATACAGGGTGGAGCAAAAGTAGGTTTACACTTGTGAGTAGGAAAAACAACTTATTTTTGTATTATTTATTAGTTATTGTATTATTTACCATACAAACAACTATAAACCTACTTTTGCCCCACCCAGTATATGTTGTTCTTAATAATAATAAAAATGTCATTACAGTCCTCATTACACTAAACAAGATTTTGCACTCTATGATAGAGCCATACTCACTTTGGGGATATAGCTATTTTCTGACCATTTCATCAAGTTAAGTGAGCTACCATTTGAATAAATAATATTTTTTGTTGTTGAAGTCAGATTACATAGGATAGGGCCTAAAAGGGGGTAACCCCCCACAAAAACACATTTAGCCAGAGTGTTGCCAGGACTGTTGCATAGAATCATTGCATCTCTGAACTCATATAACAATGGTGAGTTTTGCAAGAGGAGTTGTTTAGCAATGAAGTAACTGACAGCAGTAGTTCTGTCTGCCATTTCCCAGGATGCGTTGGGGTAGCTACCCTAAGCATTCCTTCTCAGCTCAGCCTCATGACCAGAGGGGTCTGAATGTAAGTAAGGTAAGGGAAAGAAGAAAGTTTATGATTACAACCTAAAGTAATGAAAGTGCTAATAAAGCTCTGAGCACTCCATCCATTTTAGAGATAATTGAAGCTACATTTTGAACCTGAATCTGTTCAAGTGGGAAGAGATTGTATTAGTCATTGCCAGCCACACGCTTCGATAAATACAGTAGGCGCCTTGCTATTCTTCAACTGGTGTTTGATTTCCCCTTTGCTCTGCAAATGGAAACATAATCATTGTGACAGCTAGCTCAGCACTCTAGCTCTCCCTACTGATATCATAGACCTTGGCAGTGTGGTGTGAGTAGAGATCTGGGATAGATTCATCTTAAAATAATGTTGCTTCAGAAAGCACAAAATGATAAACAGACTTTTTTTTTTTTTTTTTACTATTATATGTTCAATGTTTTGTGGCATGCTATTTTCTCTCTTCTCTCAGATCTTATTCTTTCCTGCCATATGCAAAAATATTATTATTTAATATGGTATTTAACTCTAGATTTTCAGTTGGGTTAGACAATCAGTATCACACTGTTAAAAATGAGTAGACATTAATAATAAATGTTGCAATACCATTTGCTATCTAGGAACATCCCCTTTATCATTACCATCATATCTGCGTTTTCTATTATATATAAATTTGGAAGAGAGACACCTTACCAGAATGTCACCTTGGTCTCTAGGCTATAATGAAAGGAACAAGAGTGTGAGCACACATTCAAAAATTGGTGGAATTGCCGTCAGTGGGGGAGCTAGGAGAAATATCTGAATTTTACTCCAGACTTTGCAGTTGTTGGTTGTGTAACCTTGGACAAAAGTTTTTATACTTTCTCTGAGTGTTTGCTTTCACATCTGTAAAATAAGAGGACTTGAATGGATTATTTTAGGCCCTTTGAATTTCTAAAGGGACAATATGATATTTAAATAGTTTGGGTTAACTTCACCTTAAATTTCTTTTCTGCCTGTTTCACAATAATCAATATTGTCACCCAGCTGTTGTTGCTCAGTAGTTTAGTGTTGACCTATGAACCAGGAGGTCACAGTTTGATTCCAGGTCAGAGCATATGTCAGGGCATATGTGCTGGCTGGGTTATGGGCTTGATCCCAAGCGAGGGGCATGCAGGAGAGAGCCAATCAATGATTCTCTCTCATCATTGATGTTTCTTCCTCTCTCTCTCCCTGTTCCTTACTCTCTGAAATCAATAAAAAGATATTTTAAAATCAATATTGTCATCAAACAAAAGGTAGAAGCTTGTAAGAGATGATGCTTGGATTCTCTATGCTTTCTCTTTTCTTATGTGACGTGGATGCCCCTATTAATATGAAGATGGCATAAGATTCATGCAGCCTGAAATGTTGAGCCATCTGAAGGATCAGGGTTTCCCTGGAGGTCTGTGGGAACCAATAGTAGCTTTGTATGAGTGAGAAGTAAAAGTTGTTGTGTAAATGGCTGAGTTTGAGGTTTGATTGTTACTGGGTGCTAATCTAGCACATCCTGTTATAGTTAGGTATACTGTTGATCCCACATAGGCCAAAAGTGGTAGAGCCAGATTCAAAAATCATAGTCTGGCTCTGCATTTTTAATTACATCAGACCCAGACTTTCTAATTACCCCTCTTGGCACCTCATGCTTGGGAACATTTCCAGTGGATGTTAATAATGATAACGTTTTGTTTTTGCTTTCCTTTCTCAAAAAGCATGTTTGGAATATCTAATTTTTCAAAATTTTAATTTATAAATAACTGTTGACCAAGCTTTATTATATATATATATATATATATATATATATATATATATATATATTTCTTGAAAGTTGTAAGGTCTTTCCTTAATCATAATCTCATTTTCTTTACAGTAGCCTCATGAGCTAATAATAAAATAATCATTCTAAATGCCTTATACATAACTTTTAGAAAACTAGGAAGATGTGCCTTAAATTTTTTTCCTCTGTTCTTCTGAGACTCCTTCCTATGTCTCACTTGCAATAAAATTATATCTATTTAAATATAAATTATGATTATGCTAGAACAACTTAGAGATAAATATTTGTTTATTGTTGTCCTACTGCTGCTTTGATTGTTTTATTAAAAAAAAGTTTTTAATGATTTTTAGAGAGAGAGAAAGGAAGAGAGATAAAAACATCAGTGAGAGAAACATCATTGGTTGCCTCTTATATACCCCCTACTGGGGATCAAGCCTGAAATCAAGGCATGTGATTCAAACCAGTGACCGCTTGGTGCATGGGGAAATGCTCAACCAACTGAGCTACTATGGCCAGGCTGCTTTGATTATTTTAAAACATATACCAAATATAGCATTACAGACTATAAAACAACCCACAGAGAATTACATGGCAATAATTTCATTAGGCTTTTAGTTTATGAAGTCCTTGATGTAATTATACCTTTGCAAAGCACTGCAGGCTATTCATTTCTCTAAAAGTCTACATTATATCTGAAAATCCTCAGAATAGGAAATGGCATTAAAAAAAAAAAGTCTAGTTGAATATGGCAGAATAACATCCTTAGTAAACACAGGATCAATGGAAACATTTAGTCTTATTTTATGACAATAAAAAGGTATCATAGGTAAGTTAATCATGCAGATGATAATATTTCTCTTTCTAGAAATACAGTGTTATGTAGCCAAAACATTTTAGAAGACTGGCCCAGTTTAAGACTCTGCTAACGTAATAATCAGAGCTGAAAAGAAAGATCTCATAAATTATCCAATATATACAGTGTATACAGATACAATTACAACATAGGCGTAAAGTCTAGATTTTATAAACATGTATAATAAATGTATAAATTTATAATATATATGATTGTACATATCTAATATCTATATTATCAATATATAAAATAAATGCATACTCTCTTTTAGTTGATGGTTTTCAAAAAAGTGACCATCAATTTGGAGAACCCAATTGCTGTGATTTATTTTCTTCTTTTTCAATGTCTCATCAGAAACCTACAATATTTAATACTGTTTGATTACTATGAATAAGGACACAATTTAATTTGTCTCCAAGTCAAAGAGACTAACTTCATGAATCTAATTTTGAAATCTGCTAAATACATTGTTAATCAAAAGGTCTCTCAAATGGGGAATTCTATGATTTTTTTTAACCTGTTTCCTGGATGAGACAAAAATTTGGAGGTATTTATGTATGTATGTACATTAATATATACCTATGGATATTCATATGTTAATGTAGAACAGCTATAGAGAGAAATAAGGTTATTTGCAGTGGGGTGCTTCTCCTTTTTCCGCGTTCCACACGGAAAGGGAGAAGGACAGGTTCCTGAGTGGAGGAGCTGGGGATTAAGAAATAAAAGAAAGAAAGAGACAAGAGGCAGAAATAGATCCAAAAGCTGGGTGCTGGGTGGAGGCTGTCACTCTGATTGAGGGAGAGTCAACACCCACCACAGACAACACAGCACATTTATTGATTTCCAGAGGGGGGTTTAAGGTCAAAGAAGTTTTGGGTGTGCCAGGTCCTATTCATTCCCTCATTCCTGGGATTTAGCATATCAAGACCTGGGTAAGTCAAGGTCCTATTCCTTCCTCATTCCAAGCACTGGATACAGATAAGAAATCTGTACTCATTATGGCCTCTGACACTTTGGGAGGCTATTTCCAGGGGACGGCCCTGCCAGTCACCTGGGACTCAGCTGACATTAACTTAAAGGTCATCCATGTGCATTTCCCAAGGGGCCTGCTACAGTTATTAATGATCACTGTGTAATGAATTTTACTCATCTTTTCGTTATGCAAGATTCACCTAGCCACTAAGATAATATCTGGAGGAGAGTTTTTTATAGAGCTGTGTGAAGCTGTTGAATAAAGAATGACTGAACTTATCCTACAGAATAAAAAAAGCAATAATATATAGCTATTTTAAATATGATTATATACTATGAACTTTCATTCATTCATTCAACATCTTTTTGAGTGTCTAAAAGTCAGACAATATGTATTAATGCTAAAGAACATTATAGTTTTGTCTTTGTAAAGGTGGGGTTTAGTCATTTTTCATACTATTTTCTTTCTTAAATTCTTCTCTGAAAAACAAAACAAAACACATTTCATCCTAAGGGATTCAATACAATAAATATTTAACGCTTAGGATGAAAATGTCTTGATGCACAACAGATTGACCAAGCCTTAAATTAGTAATGAGATACCTTATTTTCACAGGGTCCACTTGAGCTACAAGATTTCAAATAAATTATTTCAATATCTCCATTATCTTAATGATAGAATAATATCTTTTTTAAAAAATCCAAAATGTGTTTTTTGGGATGGTTTTCCATTCATCTTGATTTGAGGTGCTCTTAGTGCTGCTTCCTTCTGAAGGAATATCCTTCTATAAGCCTTGCTTTTCCTCCTGTTGGCTGACAGAGAATAGTAGAGCAACCAACACACAAAACTGCTGTTCATGCATGGCTAAACACCATGGTGATTTTATAGTATCCTGGGCATTTTACATCCATGAAGTAGGAATCGGGGTTCTGCACCAGGTAGTTCTTGGGTTTCCTCTTCTCTTCTGGAGGAGGATGGACAAGATCCTTAGTGAGAGGGATTTTGTCATGGGGAGGGCGTCACTGCCAGAAAGGCCACAATAATATCTTGAACCAAGTATTAACCCTGGTGTACAAAGGAGTTCTGATCTTAATCTTTAATTAAAAACATTTTTTTTTTCACTAGGGATCTGGTGAAAACTTTTCAATAACAATGAGACTAGTTCTTCGTTCTGGCCTGGCCATGATTTCTTTTTATTTGGCATGTCCCATGTTATGCTGATACTTGATTATAATGTGTCTTTCCCTTCATTCCTATCCCATGCCAGTGTGTACTGGGATATTGCTTCCTTTTAAGTGAAGCCTTTCTTAGTATTTTCAGAAATTTCTGTCTCCAAATCTATAAGTGGTTAATGTTTACTTTATGTATCCAAACTTTATTAACCATGTTCTCAAAGATGGCTGCTCTTTCCAGTCCTTTTCCAGACAAATACCACTCATTGCCCTGGGAGTGGCATCTCTTTCTGTTTCTGTGCCCAGTGCTATGGCTTTGCTTTCTAATCTGAGAATTCTGTCCTATAGGAGCATCATCATCTTGCCTTGAGGTGATATCTGGGACAGGATAATGGGTAATATGTTTTATCTCATGTCTTTTGGCAGGTGGAGTAATTTCCTTATTAAGGTCCCAGTTTACTTAACTAAATAAAAACAGTGACTTTGAAAGATTTCTTGATTTATTTTAGGGGTTGGCAAACTATAGTATCTTTTTTGTAAATAAAGCTTTATTGGAACATAGTCTTTTCCGGTTGCTTTCAAGCTACAACAATGGAGTTGAACACTGAATAGTTGTGAGAGAGACTGGGTGACTCACAAAGCCAAAAATATTTGTTATCTGGCTTTTTACAAAAAATTGTTGATCCTTGATATAACTAAAATAGGAGCATTTCAATTTAAAGTAATCTCCCATTGGTAGAATGTTTGAGTCATTTGTGAGATTTAGATATATCTACATCTTATGTAATAACATTATATATATTATATATAAATTATAATTAATAATAACAATAACAACAATGCTAAAAATGGCTAACATTTATTTATTTCTTAAAATGCATTGGACATTTTTCTAAGTTATTTACATGTAGTAATTTATTTAATCATATGATGAGGATATTAGGTTTAGCCCCATTTTTTAGATGAAGGAACTGAGGCTTTGAAAGTAAATTACCCATCTGAAGTTACCCTGCTGGTAATGGGTTATCCAGAGACAGAACCCTGGATTATGGGAGCACGATTGTGTGTACTTTATTTTTCTGTCCTGTTCTCTAGATTTCTTGACGTTGCAAACATCCTGTGTGTCTATAAATCAGAGGGATTGCTGAGGAAGAGAACTTCCTGAGGCAAAACAAATTTCTGAGGCCCTAACTCTAATAGAATAATAGAATGATGTAGATGGCCACCTGTTTTTTCTTTTCATTTAGTATTGTTGAGCTCCAAGGATTTTAAAGAAATTACCTCAGTAGCTCTTACTTCCTTAAGGGAAGTGAAATTTTATCCAAAATCTAACAGCTGAGAAGTTAGTGCATGCAGACAAAATCAATTGTTCAAGATGATACTGTAATTCAGTGACTGAGATGGAAATTAAATCAACGTCTTCCTTTTCCTCATTTATTGTCTGCTCATAAGGGCAGAGTTGTCTCTGGGCTTTGCATAGAGAACTACCCCAGGGTTTTCGGGTGTATTTAAAATGAAAAGGTTATTTATAGGCTTTTAAAATCTTGCGTAAAAGAGAGACACAGTAAGTGATTAGAAATAATAGTCCTGTAAAGGTGAAAAGTGATATTGATTCTCTGGTCACTGCGGTGGAGAAGACGAAATCTGACAACATGAATGTGATTTCTGGCTCTCACTGGGCTTGCTATGAATCCTTCAACAAGACATTTAATCTTGTGTATGGCACAGTATGTCTATATTTGTAGACAGGATAATAATGCCTATCCTGGAGAACTTTAAAAGCTCAGATGAAAAGCATGTTAAGAGCTTAGAATAATTAATGATGAGCTTATGGTATACTTAAGTCCATAACTGGCCATTTCTTTCAAAGGGAACTACTACACCATCACCAGTTCTGGGTTCACTTGTAGATGACAGTAAAGAGGAAGCTGTTGTGGTGAGGCATTTATCTCCTTCCTTTCCTTCCATGTCCAGTGCATATCAGAACCCCAGAAGTCATTGTATATATTACGCCATTTCCCAGTTAATGCTCTAATTAATAAAAAGTACATTGAAAAGAGGGGACAGAAGGGAGTGGGGAGAGAGAGATAGTAGACCTGTGGTAACTGGGCTGATATATTCTGTTATTGGTGGTGGTAGGCATTGGGGTTTGAGGGTATATGGCCAGCCTAACAAGGTAAGGGGTAAGAGACAAATGAATAAATACAGATTCCATATTTTAAAATTGATTTGTCCCCAGAGAAAATTTGACATAAAAGCCATTAACTCAGACTTATAAATGGGTTAAATATAATGGTAAAGGAATGGAAAACAAACAAAACTACTAATGAATACTGTGCTTTCACTGTGCAAAAGTAATGACTAATCACAGTTTCATATGTATACACAAATGGAATCTATTTACATATGTTTTTTTATTTTTATTTTTAAATGTATTTTATTGATTTTTTTTACAGAGAGGGAGAGGAATAGAGAGTTAGAAACATCGATGAGAGACATCCATCAGCTGCCTCTTGCACAACCCCTATTGGGGATGTGCCCGCAACCAAGGTACATGCCCTTGACCGGAATCGAACCTGGGACCCTTGAGTCCACAGGCCGATGCTCTATCCACTGAGCCAAACCGGCTAGGGCTCTGTTTACATATGTAATATATCTTATAATTTTATGGATCAACTCATCTTGGAGCTCATATCAGCACTTCATTCCTATTATATAGCTGTTGTATATTTGACTGTATGGATGAATGATAATTTAATTAGTTCCTTATTGAAGAGCATGTAAGATTTTTACCCTATAGATTTTTTTTTTCTAAAGAAGAATATGAATGAACATCCTTATACATATATCAAAGTACTTTTTGTAAGGTAAATTCTCAACATTAGAATTGTTGGGTCAATCTTACTTTAGAGTTTAACAAACCTGACTAAGTAGTTACCAAAAATTTGTATTAGTAATAGTAACATAAACCTAAATATATTATACTAGGGGCCTGGTGCATGAAATTCCTGCACAAAGGGGGAGGGTCCCGCAGTTCAGGCTGTGCCTTCTGGCAGTCCAGGAGCCCTCGGGGGATGTTCGACTGATGGCTTAGGCTAGCTCCATCACCATCCTTAGTGCTGCTGTGAAAGTTGGGAGAGGCTCTTGCGACCTCTGCTGTGCTCACCAGCTGTGAGCTCGGCTTCTGACCATCAGGGGGCAGCTTGTGCATTGAGCGTCTACCCCCCAGTGGTCAGTGCACAATATCATTCTGTTGGTTTGCATATTAGCCTTTTATTATATAGGATATTTATAAGTGCCTGTTATATATGAAGGAAATAAGAACCTTAAAAGCGGATATGTAACACTGTACTTAATATAGTCTTAGCTGTGTGGGTGGTGAGTTGGAGGTAATCTGGGTGTTCATAACTGGAATAGAGGATCAAGTATGGTTGATACACACATATAGCAATGAAGAGTACTGGTTAGTTGTACACAGAGCAATATGGATGGATCTTAGAAACTTTGGTGCTTAAAAAAAAACCCCAAAAGAAACCGAAGGGAGATGTATGAACAATACTATGTACATATGTTAGAAATAAATTGATGCAACAAACAAATGCAACATTTTATAAAGACATATTCTACAAACAAGAATTATAAACATTAAACACAATAGATTGGATTCCTAAGAGGTAAGGGAAGGTGGAATGGGTTATAGAATAAAAGGAAAAAGAAGTGAAATTGTCTATTTTATTTGGATTTTAAAACATATTTACATAGAGCTGAGCAAATCATTCTCTAATAATTCATTCATTTTTCCCCATATTTTGACTATTTCTCTCCTAGGTTTCATTTGGAATATTTGTGTTTTAGCATTTTTATTTCTTGATTAGATGGCATTGTGAAACACTAGCGTTTGGATTTATTTATCAATGCACTGCTTTTCTTCTTTTTAAGTTATTAAATTAAATCAATTTGTTTTTCTTTTTTAACTTCTTGGATTGCATAATTAATTTTTTATTTTGATTCTTATTTAGTAATGTGAATGCTTGAGGTTATATATTATATGTAATATAGTTATAATTATTTAAAAAAATCTGTACCCTGTTTTAACTAAAACCTATAGGTTCTGATGTGAGAATAGAAGTATTTGTATGTGGTGGAACCAGATTGTATTTTCCAAAGTGGTTCAAATTGACAGCCCCAACCCAGAAGTGGTTAGGAGTGCTTCACCGACAAGAACCAAGAAAGAAAATTATAGATTGACTATAGCTTAAATTCTTGTTGTATGTTTGTGATTAGTTGTCCTTAAGTATCCATTTCCTAACCTGAAGGCATTTACTGAGGTAGGTACTGGTTTGCTTTTTAGACCAATTCCTTCTAATGACCTTCTTGTTTACTTAATTTAACAATAGAGACATGAGTTTGCTCTTGTTATTCTACTGTCTTCAGCACAAAACTCACTTATTTGGCAGCTTCATTAAATAGGGAGTTTTATTCCCTTTTTTTCTTTTTGGAGGAGGGTGGTTTTTCATTCTGTTTTGTAGAAGAGTATTGAGTAGAAATATCTTTTTACCTCTGTGGTTTATTTTTTAATTTTTTTAACATTGCTTTTGGTTGAAAATCCCCTTAGTAACTATTTTAAAATACATTCTGAAGATTATAATGATAATGAAGCCTAAGTTAAATATTTGGAACTCAAGAATTTATTTGCTTCAAGTTAAAGCAAAGAGCCTATGTATTTTCCTATTCTATAGTAAAAATTCTTTGAAACACTTTATAGAACTCCAATTTTCTCTTTATACTAGAATTGTATTATCTTGAATATTCTTAGACTCTTGGAATCTTCTTAGAGGGTTATTAAAATGAAGCCTGAAATTTTTTTTATAGGATTTGGTAATATTAGGACAGCCTATTAAAAAGCAAGCATTTGTATTTGATGTAGGCTTTTATGTAAATATAAAAGCCTAATAGGCAAAGTGTCCCCTCAGGAGTTCTACTGACTAGTTCAATCGCTTGCTATGATGTGTGCTGATCACCAGAAGGCGGCGTGGGAAGAAAGAAGGCCCCAGCAGGCACTGGGCCTCTAGTATATTTATAATGTAATACTATTATCAATATAGTCAGGTTTTCTTAAATAAATCCAATGAATAGTATCCATTTTTAAAGAACTAATTAATATTGAACATATATTGGTAATGGATAAACAGTTCTATATATCAGCAGTCACCAACCTTTCGAACCTCACAGACCACCAGTAGTCTGCGGACCACCGGTTGGTGACTGTTACTATATATAATGACTGTAAAAGAGCAAAGGAAAACCTGTGTGATAATTTTCTCAGAACCACCTGGTAGGAAACTTCAGATTGTATTGAGTCATCTGTAGAGTAGACACTCAATAAATATTTGTTTTATTGAGTTGAAGTAAGCTCTCCTTGTAAACAAACAAAAACAAAAATGGTGAAGAGATGAAGATAGTGTCATGGCATCCTGTCACATTAGGTCAGATTCTCAACTTCTCTGAAAAGAATTTGAGTGTCCTGAGAAAGGTCTGAAGTTGAGGCTGAGAGAGGTCTTTATAACATTCTAAGCAGGAGGATCTTAAAGAAACTAGATATGGGAAGTCAGAGGAAAAAAAAAAAAAAAGAGTGGATATTATGTGCTAGAGTCTCTTCAAAGTGGTTTCCTTAGCATTTATGATGTTTTCATGTAGAAGTGGGATTAAATTTTTTCTTTGAATCTTTATATGGAGAAATATGTCTAAGCAGTGGAGATCAGAAAGGTTTAAAGTGAATATATGAATCCTAAAAAGAATCTACCAGAACTCTTTGAAATTTAGACGAAGATCTCCTGAAGTAGTAAGATTCCCTGTCATGGAAAGTATTCAAAGAGCACCTGGGTTCCCACTGGCCTGGGACAATTCAGAGATAATTCATAATTTCAACTGAAAGCTTCAAACTGAGTGACAGAGCTTCTTCCAGTTTTGAATATCTGTGATGCTAAAATACATTTCTTGAATCTTATTAAAGAAAGTAATACACCATTAGAAATAAAAATATAGGCTTTTGATATTGAGATGTAAGTTATCAGTAGATTTAAACTTACTCAACAAGATTTTGGAACACATGTTTAAGTAATAAAATTACAAACTAGTTTGATTAATAAAACCAGTAAAACACAGTTATCTCTCTTAAACATATCTCCAGAAGACAATTTTACTCTACTATTTAAATAGCCCATAACAAACAAACAAAAAAAACCTCCCATCATTTATACTGAAAAAAGATAACAAGCGCATTATGAGACTATAAAGTGGGGCTTTTTATAGTTCCACAATTAAGTACATGCAGTATATAAACCTCCTAGCTCTTTAGGTTATCTCTCTCCTCCTTACCTCACTCTCTCTCTTTTTTTTCTATCTCTGTCTCTTTTTGCTTCTAATGTAGTTTGTCCAAAAACAAAATTTTCTTTTGGAAACTTGTGGAAACATGAGTGGCATAGAGGCAAAATATAACTATAGCTTTTTCTTTTCTCAAAGAATTACAGAAATGGTCTATTTTATTACACACCAGCACCCTTAAATAATGATACTTCTTAACATTTTTCTCTACCAAGCTCTAATTTTTTTATTTGTAAAGTGGTTCACATATACTAAGTAATTTCACCTACACTGTGATCTTATTGATTTAACCAAAAGTTACCAATATTCCTTATCATTTACAATTTGCATATGACAATAGATAGTTAACATTTGTAATAGCTACATTTCAAAATTTTCAGTATGTACAATATAATAATTTTCTGTGAAATTTCGCCAAAGAGTTTTTTTTTTTTTTTTGTTTGTTTGTTTGTTTTTTTCTGGTCAGAAACTACTTCTTTTTTGGAAAGTTTATGAGCCTCTCTATTTTAATCACAATGATGAGCATTTGACTCTCTTGCAAAGTCAAAGAACATTTTTATGATTACAAAAATCTTGTATAGTTTGAGATGCTGTGTTTTACTCACTAGCTAAATGTCTTACTCCTACATAAAAGGCTTGTCATGTACAAATTGGACAAAACTATTGATAAATTAATATATGGCATGAACCTTTGGGATTGCTTAGAAATACTTGATGTGATTAATGTTCCGTTGGAAATGACAAGTCCCAGCTCTATATCAAAGAAAAACTGACTTTTAATTTCTGGGAATTTCAGGTTTGGAGGGTTTATTTGAAGTTGATGCTGACAGAACCATGTTATTTTATGGGGCTTTAGAGATATTGTTAATGTGGAAACGATTCCTTGTGGAATTAGCAGAATAAAGAACTCATTTCGGTCTTAACTCTGTGGTCCTGAGGCTTTTATGGTCCCCATAGTAGCTGGGCTGTGAGTAATTTTTGAAGGAGACTCTGGAGATTTGCCTGTGCTTTGGAGATATGGCTTGAGTGCTTTAGAATCTAGTGAAGTGCTTCTCTGAAGCTTTTAAGAGTCCTGGTATAGTGACCTTTTCTGTCAACTGAGATTGTATTTAAGAATAGTCAGAGATAGCATATTGAGGACATAGAAGGTTTTGTGGTGAAAATGTCAAATAACATGTCTTTCTGTAAAGATTTAGATTGATTGCCTAGATTCTAGGCACTGAGCCTTTATGAACCAAATAAATAGATAAATCAGTTCCCATCACTTAAACCTGAGTTTGACACCAACCCCTAGATATGCATGTGCAATTTTCATATAAGCATAATAGTCACAGAATTGTAACTCACTCTTCTTTTCTACCCACTTCAGAGTTAGTGTGTGTGTGTGTGTGTGTGTTTTAAGTCTGGAGAGTAACCCATATGATGGGTATAGGCTTTTAAGTTTTACTTATTGTCCAAGAACTAAATAGGTATTGTAATATTTTCAAGCTAGTTTTTATAAAGGCTCTAGAGACTTAGAATTTTCATACTACTTTCATACCTCATTTTCTCCACTTTTATGCAAATGAGGAATACAGAGTTGTGATAGGTGACTCAAAGTTAAAAATAAATTTAGTGTGATGTAATGCTCTGTCTTTTTGGAAACATCAACAGAAGTTTGCTGCCATCAATCTAATATCAACTAAAATAAAAAATCTGTGGTTCAGAAAGAGGAGAAACTTTATTAGAGAACAGTTTTCAAACTGGGGAAACAGTCTCCTCTGGAAACCGAAGGTATGTTTCTTGAAGAGAAAGAGGAGGCTGCTTTTGTAACAAAAATTCCCATCCTGGTTCTCAATTGCTCCACTTTCATGCGAATGAGGAATTCAAATTTGCACAACCTGATTGCTTCATATAGCATCATATTATCTTTGAGCGTTTCAATTGGTCATAATGGAGTTGCTCTGATTGGTTAGCAAATGAGAATGTAGCTGCACAGTTTAGAGTGGTCTGGGCGGGTCTTGGTTCATTGGTTGAAAGATGATACCAGGAACTTCTTTATAAGGGCTGACAGCAGAAGCACAGAAAAGGAAATTTAAGGTTTATCTGTAGCTTTTTCCTGAAATGCAGCATGTGTGAGGGTCTTCTGTCTGCAATGGCTGCTAGATTCTAGTAATGTATTTGTTCTCAGTTAACCATGAGGAGTCCTTTTTGGCAGATACCTTCCTTCTTGAGGTCCACTGTAATTATCCTAAACTAGGTGTCATTTCATATTATCTATATATATAAAAACCTAAGCGACCATTATGACTGAATGACTGGAATGACCGGTGGACCAGTCACTACGATGCCCACTGACCACCAGGAGGCAGATGCTCAGTTCAGGGGCTGCCCCCTCGTGGTCAGTGTGTTCCCACAGACAACTTCTGTGACTCCCTTCCCCGCCAGCCTGGCCCCAATTGGACCAAAATGGCTGGCCAGGCTGAGGAACCCCACCTGTGCACGAATTTGTGAAGTGGGTTTCTAGTTATAAATAAAAGTCTAAAACACAATGAATTTTTAAGAGTAGACAGTATTATTGCACACATAGAATCCCTGTAATAGTTCCATGAATTAAAAAGAACCTATTTTATTTTTCCTTGGAAGAGCTTTAATTCTCAATACGCTGTTACAATAAAAGAACTACAGAGCTTCAAAGGACCTTTCAGATCATTACTCAATGCCTTATTTTGGACAGGTGGAAACTGATGCTTAGAGAGACTAGGTGACTCACCTAAGTTTGGGAACTAGCTAATGGCAGAGCTGGCCCTGATTCCAAGTCTGTCAAGCCTCACATATGCTTCAATTTATTTGGAAGGATTTTTGAGATTATGAAATTTTCTTATTCTTCTGTTAGGCTAATGGAAACTGTTTCAGAAATGACTTTCTGGGCTTAAGTCTATTTTTTCCCCCCTCCACTCCGAGTGTCAGTCCCAACCTCATTTTCTTACCTCTGCCCTTTCTAGCATCTGTGATAGATCCTTCTGCAGACCCAGACCCACTTGATTTTCTGGATAGATCTGAATCAGGTAAGATGTGTAGCTCTATTTATCTTCTGCCTCCATCTAGGGACACTTTGGTTCAAATCACCATCCCCAAACTACGTATTTCCTCTCAGAAAATGTCACATGATATCTCATTTTCTATATAGAATAATCAATGAATGGTTGAATAAATAACCCATTATTAGTTTATTTATTCAACAAATATTTATTATGCAATTACCATGGGCAAGACATTGTGCTTGGAAGTGGGGATATGAAAATGAATATGCCATGGCACATATTGAAGCATCTGGAAGTCTTGTTAAAGAAATTATAGTGTTGTATGTCTCCTCAAGGCACAAGTGAAGCTCACTCACCTGGTGAAAATTACCTCCCTCATACTAATAAGGCCTTGAATGGCCTCTTGCTTCACAATGAATGTTCTACACTAATTTTTCTTTCTTTCTTTCTTTTTTTTTAAACATTCACATGACACTTGTCATGTGCCAGGCACTGTTCCAAGAATTTTACAATTATTAATTAATCAGTCCTTAATCAACTCTAAGAGGTAGGTTATATTGTTATTCTCCCTCAATGATGAGGAAGGAAACTGAGGCACAGAAAAATTAAGTAAATTGCCTAGTTCCACAGAGATAGCAAGTGGTGAAATGAGGATTTGAACCCAGATAGCCTGTGTGCTTAATCACACGTTAAGATCCTGGACTAAAGGAAGAGGGAGCATTGATGAATTTCATATCTATATTATAAAAGCCTGAGCAACCCTTATGGTGGAACAATCAGAATGAACATTTGCTATGATGAGCACCGACCACTAGGGGGCATATGCTCAGTGCAGGAACTGCTCTGGTGGTCAGTGTGCTCCCACAGGGGAGCGCCACTCAGCCAGAAGCCAGGCTCATGGCCAGCGAGCGCAGTGGCATTGCAGAAGCCTCTCCCACCTCTGTGGCAGCGCTAAGGAGTAGTGTGCTGAGCAGTAAGGAGTAGTGAGCAGGTGGGTGGTAAGGAGAAAGGGGTCCCAGACTGCGAGAGGGATGTCTGACTGTTGGCTTATGGGGAGTGGGCCTAAGCTGGCAGGTGGACATCTCCCGAGGGGTCCTGGACTGTGAGAGGGCACAGGCCTGGCTGAGGGACACTTCCCGCACCCCCTGAGTGCACAAATTTCATGCACTGGGCCTCTAGTTTAGTAATAAATGGGAGAGGAGAGAAGACAAACTTTAGAGCTTCTGGAGATTAGTTTACAAAAAGATACAATGAATGAAAAAGGTGTTATGAGAACTTTTGAAGATTTGATGTCCTTGTAATGTGCCCATATTTTGATACTTATGTTAATTTTGTATGTTTGCCTAAAACAAACTACAGAAAAGCTAGTTAAATAAACATCTGGTGTGCTTATTTTGAAATTCAACAGGGAACAGTTAGCCAGGGTAAATGGCATCAGATTTTCTCTTAAACCTTCCTCCTTTCCTTGGTGAGTATCAGTAATATCCATTGAGAACCCCAACCAAAGCCAGCAGTCTACCACAATTGGACACACAATGAATTAGCTGGGCACACAATAGAGTGTACAGATGTCTTATCATAAAGATACTAGAGGCTCAATGCACAAATTTGTGCAAGAGTATGCCTTTCTTTCCCTGGCTGCTGACACTGGCTTCCCTCTGGCACCCAGAACCTGGGCTTCCCTTGCAGCCCTGACTTTATCTAGAAGGTCGTCCAGAAGGATGTCAGGTCTAGTTAGCATAATATGCTTTTATTATTATAGATATACCTGAAGTCTATATAACATTAACCAATGTCACCCCAGAAAAAAGAAATAAAATTATGAAAAAATTTGAATAAGAATTAGTTTTTTTTAAAAAAAAAAAAATGATGTCTGGGTTATAATCTGGTCCAACTAAACCAGAATTTTCTTATTCTAAGCTTCCCAGGCAATGTGCATCTATTCTTGGTAACCAAAAGCTTCAAGTGCTATTCAAACTTTGTCATGCATCAGGGTGATCTGGAGGGCTTATTAAACATCAATTGTTGAGTCCTTTATCCAGAGTTTCTTATTCAGAAGGTCTGGAGTGAGGCCAGAGAATTACATTTCTAAAAATTCCCAGGACATGCTGATGCTCTTTTCTTACATCATTCACAGAGTCCGACCATTCACAGAGTCTCCTGAATCTTACCTTCTGAATATCTTCATATCCAACTTTTCTCTCCATTCACTTGTCTCTGCACTAATTCTCCCTTCTTGAAATATGTTTCTTTCTGTGTTCTTACTTCTAGTCTCACCCACTCTAACCCATTTCCACAAAGCTTCCAGAGTAATCTTTTTTTTTAAATGTGTGTATTAACACCATGATTACAAGTTTGAATTATTAATTTGAAGTGTGAAAAGTAATGACTCTCTTAATAGTCAACTGTGTTTCTATAACTTA
Source organism: Pipistrellus hanaki (assembly GCF_964339955.1). Taxonomy (NCBI): domain Eukaryota; kingdom Metazoa; phylum Chordata; class Mammalia; order Chiroptera; family Vespertilionidae; genus Pipistrellus; species Pipistrellus hanaki. The sequence continues at coordinate 17,684,382 of NC_140504.1, forward strand.
TTCCATATTCTACCAACTTTCCTGATTATTTCTTGACCCCCAAGAAAATCTTAGAACCACTTTTCCATTTGCACAGCATTGAGTGGCATTCACTATATTTTACAGTGATCATTTAGACAGAGGTCTCTCCTTCTTCATCATGCACTATAGGAGAGGGACACAATTGCCTTACTGTATCTTATTCATCATTGTATACCAAGGATTTAGAAAAGCACTTAGAGAAAGAAAAGGTCTGATCAATTATCTGCTGATTTAGTGGGTTGCATTTTCTAGCTAATTTACTCTCAGTTCTTACGGCATTTTTTGAACAATTCTTTAGTGAGGCTTTGAGTAAACAGAAATTTATACTTCAGCATGACTGATGTAATTATCACTGTGTCAATGTTTTCTGATACAAAATGCCTTCTGAAATAAATTGAGACCTTTTGAATCTTAACCATTTAAAAATGTCAACATTTTTTTTCAAGGAGAATATTGTAAGTCATTATATAAACGTAATTTAAATTATTAAATTTTGGATTTTCTTCATTGTAGAGATACTTTTTCATATCCATAACAGAGTAAATTGTGATCTTTTAATAATGGTATGCGTTTTTGAGATTAGACATACCATTCAAAAATTTATCCTGTAACTATAATGGAGAAATAATATTCAGTTTATATACATTGTGAGAAATTGACACATTCTCAAATTGACATAGGAAGGAAAATGATGTATATTTTTGAGAACTCAAAATTCTAAATAAATAGTTGTTGAGAGCTGACTAAAATTAATCACTATTACATATACTCTAAATCTTTGCATACAAATTTAGTTTGGATTTAGGATATAACTTAAATTTATAAAGGCCAATGCTACCTTTATATAAACATGATATAAACTAGGCTTAAACAGAAGTTACCTGTTTCTCTATATGATGGATATTTGTGGGTTTTCCTTTGGGGCAGGCGGGGTGGGGGTGAGGGGAAGGGTTGCTTTACTGTGTGTAGCAATGACGCTTCTGACATAATCTCAATTTGCCACAGTTCCAGGAAGATTCCACTTTGTCTTTTCAGCAGTAACCATCTTGTGTGCTACACTGGTCAAACATTTTATATCATAAAAGACTAATATGCAAATTGTCCCCTAGACTGGGAGTTTGACCAAGAATTCAACAGGAGTTAGATCAGGGGGCAGGGCTGGCCTGCCAACCACCCACTGCCCCTCCTCCTGGCCCACCAACTGCCCATAGCCCCCCTCCCTCTGGCCCCAGCCCTGATTGGTGCCCCACCCCTGATTGGGGTGGGAATGGCCCACCATTCGCCCTCAGCCCCTCCCACAGCTGGCCTCCTGACTTAATTACCCCTCCCCACCCGATCCGGGGCAGGGCTGGCTGGACAACCTCCTGCATCCACTCCCCCTGGCTGGCCTGGCTCAATTGCCCCAATCAGGGTGGGCTGGATGGACCTCACCTGTGCACGAATTCATGCACCGAGCCTCTAGTTTAATAATGGTAACCACTATTTATTAGACAACTTTGATTTGCTAGACAATTGCCAAGCACTCTGTGTGTTATTTGCAACCTCATATCAAACTGTTAAGAGAAAGGCCATAGCAGCATTCTTTTCTAAAAATAACTTTTAATATTTTTAGAATTGTGATTCTAACCATAAAACCTCACCCAAAAGAATGTCATCAAGGTCAAGAATTCACAAATCATGTAACTGTTCATTCAACACTTCAAATTGTAAAAATAAATACATCATGAAATGATTATTTATTGCTCAGTCACTTTTAAATGCCTTACTCACTTACTATATTTAATTTTCACAATGGCCTAGAAGGTAGTATGTACTTTCCTATTACGCAGATAAGAATAAAGTCTCAGCGAGGTTAATTAGTACATGCTGTATCACTCAGCTAGTTAGTGGTGGAGCAGAAATGAAAAATCATATTTTTTTGAGTACAAGGTTCCTGATCTTTTCATTAACACTACACTATCTTGAAATTGCCTTAAGAATGTAAAAATGTACTTATTTTTCCATGTATTAATCCTATCTCACTTCTTTTTACATTATATTGCATTAAAATAAAATCTAATATCTGATATTTAGGTCACTATTTGTTGGATACTAGTGTAACATGACTAACCTTCAAATAAATAATTTCTTTTATATTTGCCATAATATGTATAATATGTTGTTAGCAGTCAAAGAAAACATTGATTTTAATATTGTATGCATTTTGCTTGAAACATTGTTAACTAAAGTAATACATTCACATTTGTTCCACAAGTGTTCAGACCACAATGAATAACCTATCAAATGTAATGTAGCAAGCTATAAAATAGGCATAATTGTGTTGAGTGAGTTATGGTGTTTAAAAATCACGATCTGGCATAATGTCAAATATTAAAGGGGAATGAAGCCACATAAAGAAGGCAAAATCATTTATCTTTTGTGAATCTGGTGAGAAAGCTCTAAGGTCTCTAAAATGCCTTTGGAGAAAAATATATATCTTTGATGCCCCATCAGTGAAAACACAATGTCCCAGAAAGAGAAGTTATAATAAATTTAAAAATATTAAAATTGGAACTTTTCTGCTATATATTCTAGGAATCTTGAATTTGACTCACCCGGAAAATATTGGTTGGGGATCACCACTTACTAGCCTTTATTTGGATAATCAACACTTTTTTTTTTTTTTTCAAACGAAGAACAGTCTTTTATATTTTTAAAGTATCATTTAAAGTGGTTTAAATATATCTTTTAATTATTTTAAATTACAGTTTATATTTAATAGTTTGTATTAGTTTCAGGTGTACAGGGATTGTGTTTAGACAATTATATACTTTGCAAAGTGTTCCCCCTGGTATTCCGGTACCCACATGGCACCATACATAGTTATTACAATATTACTGACTGTATTTCCTATGCTGTACTTTACATTCCCTGACTATTTTGTAACTACCAATTTGTACTTCTCAATCCCTTCACCTTTGTCACCAGTCCAGCCAACCTCCTACTCTGACAGCCATCAGATGGTACTCTGTTACAGTTTTATTTGTTCTTTTATGTTGTTCTTTAGATTCTACATATAAGTGAAATCCTATGGTGTTTGTCTTTCTCCAACTCACTTATTTTTCTTAGCATAATACCCTCTAGGTCCATTGATACTGTTGCAAATGGTGAGGTTTTGTTTGTTTTTTGAGAGAGAGATTAGGTTTTGTTTGTTTTTTAACCTCATGCGAGGATATATTTATTTGAGAGAGGGAAACATCGATCGGTTGCCTCCTGTACACACCCTGAGTGGGGATCAAACCTGCAACCTAAGTATGTACCCTGACTGGGAGTCAAACTCATAACTTTTTGGTGTAGGGATTACACTCTGGTCAACTAAGCCACCCGGCCAGGGCCATTCACACACTATTGCTTGCTTTCTCTGCTGAAGCAAGCTGCCATGCTGTGAGTTGCTCTGTGAAAAAGGCCCTTGTGATGAGGAACCAAGGGCAGACTCCAGGCAGTAGCTATCAGTAAAAGTTTTCTTTTATACCCTAACCAAGATCTATCAATAAGAATCTATAAAATTTCATAGTTCTCATATTTCTTAAAGATAACTTAAATTATATATATATATATATATATATATATATATATATATATATATATATGTGTGTGTGTGTGTGTGTGTGTGTGTGTGTGTGTGTGTACTCTAAAAACAGCCCCTTTCTTTAATGAGTAACACATTTTACTTAACCATTTTCCCTATAGGTTTTCTGAAGCAAGCATAAAAAACAACAACATGCTTATTCTGTTAAAAAGAGCTTCCTTAATTTTCATTTAACATGTTAAAAGTGATTAACTGCTATATTTTCAGTACATTCATCTTTATTTTTCATTGTGATTTCACCATATTCTAGTCTGAAACATTCACATAAAAACTGTGTGGGCTAAAATGTTATGCAAATCATTGCATGTCAATTAAATTCAATGTTATTGGAACCTGTTAGTTTTTCCTTCTTACCGGAAGATACCTAGAGGTAATTGTTGGAAATGTTATCTTTGGAGAAACATTTAGGCTGATGTGCATTATAAAAATAAAACAACTTATAAGTTTCGGCATTAAGTTTAATTAAAGGTACTTTATTCCAGTCATATTACGGTAATGTTTCAAACAACCTTTTTGCACTGATGATGTTCTGTTACATTAGACAAGTGATCACTTCAGAAGGCAGAATTCCCTCCTAGGGTAATGGGCACACCGCATGGTGTGCTAGTTAAAAGCAGAGTCAGATTGGCTCTCGCCCCTTTGGTGCCTTAGCTTCCTCATCTAAAAAATGGGGAATACATTATCTTGAAAGGGATTTATGAGAAGAGTGAGATCATCTCTACAGAGTGCTGTCACCTAGTATATTCTGCTCAAAGTTAACTTTGATTCCATTACTGTAATTTATTGTACCATTTTATAGACAGTTTCTGAAAAGCTAACCTGCTGCTTTTCTAATGCCTCCCTGATGGAATTTCTTTGAAGAAAACCTGATAATATTGAGACATTAAATTGAACTGTGGTGGCCAAGCCTCAATTCTGATGGGATTTTTGTATGTTTCACTGCCAATCCTCATTGTAAATGAGCTGGGGAAGGACTTAGTTGGCCAGGGAAGAGAATTTAAAGCTGTTTCCTTTTAAATTGTAATGAATCTAAATCTTCCTAAAACCATTTATGGAAAAACATTTTTTTAAGTATTATGATGTCCATTATGTAGAGCAACTATGGGGTAAATAGGCTGACACTATCCTTTTTATCTTCTGCCCTGTAAAACTGGATATATAGTCAACTTAGACCAAACTGCTATTGTTCCAATATGTAGTGCTTGTAGCAGCTTCTCCTACAGGAAAGGCCTCTGGAACCCCAGAAAGTTTTGTAGTTACATCCATACCTTTGGGAATCAGCCCTGGCTCTGCCTTCTACCTTCCCTTAGCCATGTGCTCTCTCTGCTTTATGGTTCCAGTTTCTTCTCTAATTATCAGACAGTCTTTGTAATTCTGGCTGTGCCCTCAGGTAGTCTCTCAGTTCTTACTTCTTGGTTCAATGTTATACTGCCCTTGGACCAGCATGGTTCTACTCCATTTCTTGTCCTAGCATCCAGAACCTTGGCTCTGATAAGTTATTCCAGACCCAGGCCTGTCTAGAGAGAGGGAGCAAGTGCCATAAATCTTGAGTATTCCAGTCTAGAGGTTTTCTTGGAGAACTGGGAGCTCATGTTTATTTTTATGCAAAATCACCCAAGATAAAAAGAACGAGGCTAATGGATCAACTTAGACCCATCCCCACACACCACACCCCTTTCCATCCCCACCAAGGAGAAAATGAGATGACCCTGGGATACTGGATACCTTGGATTGATGATAATAAGATTGTAACAATTTCCATAAATGTCTCAAGTGAACCCAAACACACTTTTGGGCCTTGATTTGGAACTGTGCAGGATATGGTGAAACTAAGTTTTGATAGATATTTCTGGAGAATAGACTTTAAAGAGTTGAGGAAATATCCAAGGTTGATGCCCTTACTCCAAGTTGTTTTCTTCCCCGAAACTTTATGTTTGTTGTGAGCCATGCAGTTCCTCTGACCCAGACCTCTTGCATCCAAGAGTACTTGTAGCATAGAGGTTCACTTTTTTTTGAAAAATTCTCAGCCCAATGGTAGCTGGCTTCTGTGGGATAAGAAACTATGCAGCATACAGTGATATCAGTGTCACAGTTAACAACTCTGCAGCCCCAGTCTAAATTGCTGACACCAGTTACAAAACTGGCAGATTCTTTTTGGAATACACCTTTCCCTCCATGGAGTTTATTGCTAGGTTTTGTGGGAAATACAAAAGATTTGTGGATATAGTTTTTGAGTAGATTATAACTTATAAAAGTCACAGAAACAAATGATAAAACATGTTTTAATGCTGTATGATATTAGAGAAAGAAGTGATCTTTACAGGTTTGTGGCAATTGGTTTTATGGGTGAGGTAGGTTCAAGCTAGGGTTTTAACAAAGTTGGCAGTGTGCAGATATGGGAAATATTTGATGGGGAATGTTCAGAAAGATTCACATTGCAGCTGGAACAAAGCATATTATCTAGTAATAATTAATGTCGTTTTTAAACACTTAAAGAAATATTTAAATGCACAATACTTAACATATAGGAGATCCATAATAATAAGCAGTTATCGTTACACGCATTAATAGCAAGGAATGGCCCAGGGGCCTGGGAGCAGCTGTTATTCTTATTCTGAAGTGGGACCAGGACTGGGTGTAATCATGTAGGGTCCATAGGAGAGTTTACATAGGCCTTGCAAAGAGTTTTCATGGGAAGAGGGTGTAGGCAATAGAAAACCAAAGCCATTATGGCTGTGGAGTGGAGAATAGGACATGGAAGTCAAGATCTTTAGCGTCTGCATCATGTAACCCACATCACGCAACCCCAGACAGCTTCAACTACCACCACCAAGAGAAAGGAAACACTAGTTGAACGAGCTGCTACCATGGCTTTTATTGCCTTTATTGCCTAATCTACATGTACAGTAGGTCCTTGGGTTATGTCTGAGATCAGTTCCTATGGTGGGATGTAATGTAGTTTTCGCCGTAAGTTGGAACCCACCTACATAAGCACTTACGTCACTCACATGGAGCACAGGCACAGCAGTAATGAAATGAAACAGTAAAAAACTGTAAAAGATAACAATTCCTTTACTTGTGGTAAATGAATAATAAAAAACATAAGGCAAATATGTCCATATGTTGAAATGATGGAACTTTTAAAAAAAATATAAATAAATGGGAGATGGCTATGTGACCACGAAACAATATATGTCGAGTCCAACGTAACCCGAAGACTGTTTGTACTGCTTAGTAAACATTCTTCTCTAGCCCAGGACCTCCCTGTATTAATTTTTATCATTCTTCCAAAGACACAGTGTAATAGAGTGAAAATGGCAACTATAATAGTTTATTCTCAGGCTTAAAACCTTTCAATGTTTTCCAGTTGTTCTTCTCAAACTTGAATGTGAATATACAATGAAACTGTGAAATGATTCAGATTTAGTAGGTCCGCAGTGGAGTCTGAGATTCTGTATGTATAACAAGTTTCCAGCAATTGCATCTGGACCTCAGGTAAAACTTTGAGAAGTAAGGATCTATAGGTGGGAGAGGACAAACTACACCTCATTGACCAAATGCAGCCCACTACCTGTTATTAAATAAAGTTTTATTAGAACACAGCACATCCATTTGTTGTCTATTGTCTATGACTGCATTTTCACTGTAATGACAATGATAAATAGTTGTGACAGAGACTATGTAGCCTACGAAGCCTAAAACATTTACTATCTTAATCTTAACAGTAAATGGTTATATTATAGGATAAAATCCAAATTCTTTAGGAATGCTAGGACCAGAACAATTTGCCTTTAGCCTATTGTCCCACCTTATTGTTCTACACTCTGCCTCCTTAAGGGTACATTACTGCCGTGTGATCAACTTGCTGGTACCAAATCCTACACAGTCTTTCTCATTTCTTTACATATGTCTTTTGCCTGGAACAATGTTTCCAGTTATTCCCACCTTGCTCATTTTGGACACTTCTTCTGGAAAGCTTTCACAAGGCTGAACTAGATGTTCACCAGTGCATTGGACCCAGTACTCCCCTGGAAGGGCACTTATTTTGCACGAATCCTGCCTATCTGTCTGTCTGTTCGACCGGAAGGCAGGAATTGGATTACCAACCTAAATAAATTTTCTGGTTATGGAACCTTTGTAGACTAAAACAGTAATAAGAGTAGCACTTTCAGGGGTAGAGTGAGGAGAGATGTGTAATGCAGGATTTATTTAGGAGAGTAGTGGGAAAAATGTTGGACAGAGCAGTATGCAGCCCAAAAATAATGACTTTCAAACCAAGGACACAATCTTCCTTTTCTTACTCTTCTGGGTTAGCAATTCTCCAAATGACTTCTGAGAAACTCTGGGACTCTGAGATGCTTTTTAATAACAGGTATTTGTGGTCACATAAGTTTCAGAAACTCCAAATAATATGCCCTCCTTTTTCAGAGTACAGTACACACAATTTTACAATAAAGAAGCAAATTTAACTTTGCTTCATCCAGGGTAATTCAATTTCTTTGACTGGAATATTTCCCTCCCTTGGAACTAACTGTAAGTGCATTTGGAGGAGTTCGTTCTCTATGGAGTTCACTTTGGGATATGTTGGTTTGGCAACACAGAATGTGAAAGCCCGTAATTGAAGTGATGTTCTAGGAAGATCTTCCTGGCAGATGGAGCATGGATACTTTGGGGAGGAGGGAATGGGGCACACAGACCTGCTCTGAGGTTTGGCATGGGGTGATGAAACCTTAGGTAAAAGTGGGGAGACGAAAGAAGAGTGAATTCAAGCCAATGTCGAAGAAACTATCTTTGAACTAGTACTAAAATACTAAAGGTACTACTATAAACTTCCAACTAATTCTGCACTTAGCACCCCAAACAGGGCAGATCAACTTCCTTTTTACTACTTCTGAAATGGAGAATTCTCCACTGCAAATTGCAACTGACTTCACATATTGGAGGAAGGCTTTCTTTGATAAAACTTTATTTTTCCTTGATTTATTCATTAGTAATTTTTGGGTTAAATTAAGTTGATATGTGATATCAAAAAATCTGGAAATACCAAGAAGTAATATATGTATTATATAAACTCTTTGAGATGAATAATTAGACTGAGATCTTTACTTTCATAAAGTATACTACCTAAAAAATATATTGAGCATGTTATTTAAAAATTAAACTAACATCATTTACCAATTTTTTTTCTGTGAAAATTTCTATATTTGTTTTTAATGGCAAGGTTTGAATTATGCTCCCGTGGATTTAAATACTTATCCCAAATCTACTAGAATATACCTGGGTGTTATTAAAAACCTAAAAGTGTTCTGTTTCCCAAACTGTGTTCCACAGGGATCTTATGAAGTTTTATAACGCATTTGGAAAGTGCTGCTTAGACAGAGTTCTTTGATGCAGGAATTTTTTGAGCCTTTATATAATAATGTTCATTGTGATTCTGCAAGAAGGGGATTTATATGCAAGGTTTCTTAAGATTATTTGACAGTGGAATTTTTTTGGATATGAGATACCATTTACCTTATATTAATATTTTGTGGGATACCATTTGAACAATGCTGTTCTCATATATAAATATATTATAGAGTTCTTAGGATAAAATAAAATCAGGTAAGTAAACTGCTTAGCCTCACACCTGACACATTGCAACTGCTAGTAGATACTGTCTTTTATTATACTACTAGAGGCTTAGTACACGAATTTATGCATGGGTGGAGTCCAGCAGGCCAGGTCAGCGGAGAGGATGGGCCATGGGCAGTTGGCCAGCCTCGCCCCCAATCTGTGTGAGAGGGGCCGATCAGGGGAAGGGCTGGCCAGGAGGAGGTGCTGGCCTCACACCCAGTCAGGGTGTTGGGGGCCAATCGGGGGCCCAGATTAGGTTGGTTGACGGCTGCAGTGTGCATCATAGCCACTGGTCATTCTGGTCATTCTGCTGTTCCAGTAGCTGGGCTTTTATATATATATAGATTACTATCACAATTTGTATTTCCTGTTTGATATTATCACCACCGATATTATTATACCTCTGTTTTCCTTCCTTTTGCAGTGACTTTCCAAAATCCTAGACAATTCACACTGTATTATTCAGCCATACTGTACTAATATAGATCTCTGTGGCAAATTCAGCATTAATGTTAAATGGGAGTCAAAATGTTACCTTATAATTTCAAAATACTATATTTCAGTTAATTTTAGAAACTTTTCTCATTTGATTGTGGTGCATAGCAGCTGAGCTTATTACTGTAGTCCTCTGAGATTCATGGGGCAAAAAAGAATTTTTCATTTCACAAAAGATGACAAGAATATTTCTTAAATTCTTTGCAAAATGATCAAGAGAACTACACATTTCCATAATAGCTAGAAAAAATGTTTTGTTCTTTACATAGTCAATGTTTTCAGGAGGCTAGGAACAAAAGAATCTTCAGAAAAATACAGTTTTCCCTGTGATATAGGCCTCTTCAAATTGAAGAAAATGTATCATTGTATAAATCTTATTACAAATATTAATAATAAGGTAATAGGTTGTATTTGTCTTTTTTTTACACTATGAATGAATACAGTTTATTCCACATTAATGATTTCTCAATAAAATGAGAGAAAACGTGTAACTATATTATATTTATGAGAAGTTAAAGTAGCTCTTTTACTTTGGATAGATACACAGAGCTTCCAAAATTGTTTTTACAATAGTTTTAAATTTCCAATAAGGGGCAAAACATTATAAATAACACAGTAAAATAAACATTTAACAATGTAGTTAAAAATGATTAGTGTTACTTTGGTACCCAATTAAATAAAGATATTTTACTTTTAAATTTCACATTAACTGATTAAAATTGAGGGGATTCTTCTTACTTGGAATATGTTTTACCACTTGTATGTTAAATTTATTCAAATTATATATTACTTTATTCACAATGTGGATGAACTCTAATCATATAACATTGCCTGTTCATTCTCACTTGACGCTTGAGCTTTTCTTTTATAATCTTTATTGTTGAAAGTATTACAGATGTCCCCTTTCTTATGTTTTTACTAGAGGCCTGGTGCATAACATTCATGTGCTGAGAAGCCTGGTGCACAACATTCATGTGCTGGGGGAGGGGGCATTCCTCAGCCTGGCCTGTGCCCTCTTGCAGTCTGGGACCCCTTGGGGGATGTCTGACTGCCAGCTTAGGGAGAAGCGACCCACAGGCTGATCAGGGAATGGCACCGGCCAGCAAGTGGCTGGCCCTGCCCCCAATTGCCCCTCCACCACCACTGTCACCACCACCCCTAATTGCTGTCCTCTTCCTCTGTCCACTGGCACCCACTTTAGCTGGCCTAGTGTGGCCCACTTGCCAGTCCCACCCCTGCAGACATGTTCCACTGTTTGGTCAACTTGCATACTAGGCTTTTATTATATAGTGTTTTTCAAAACTATTTAGCTTTTAATCTTATTTGATGATTTTGCTCTGGTAACCCTAGGTTTGGAAATTGTACATATATTTATTTGGAAAATCCATGAATATAAGGAATACCTAAACTCAAAATGCAGGAGAAATGTTTATGGGTTACTTCTTTAAGTCTTATTAAATCCTTCAGCATTCAATAAATAATATTAAGTGTCTATTACTGTTTGAATTAAAAGGGAATCAAATCAAGACTCAATGTAAGAGAGTATCATAATCCCTCAAAGCTAGATGACCAAAACTAAAACTCTTACATGAAAGATAAAGAGTAATTAAAACCTTCAGTTAAAAAATACAGGTGAAATATTTATTTTTATCTTTTGCAAGCAACTGAAACCTAAATATAATATTTTTCCTGTCCTCTGTGTGACATTGGTGTTTCTCAGCCAGAGAATATTCATTTTCTTTGGAATCATACTAGCAACAAAGTGGGTCAGAAAGGAATGCTTGCCAAGGGCTCATCCACTAATCCTGTCTTTGGCAAGCTCTTAGACCTCTCTGAAATGTCATTTCTCATGTGGAAAATAGTCCAAGTAATATCAAGTGTAAATTTTCTACAACATTATTGTGAGGATAAAAAAATACCAATGTATGTAAAAAGAAGTGACAGCCCTAGATCACACTATGAATGTTAAGAATTATTGTGGGTCATAAACCATCTGAATTCTTCTTGGCCCAGATTTTTGCAAGCCTGGCTTCTCTTCCTTTAGGTTTAACTTAAATGTCACCTCCTTGGAGAGGGCTTCCCTGAACAATTTGTCTAAATTAGGAATCCACATCCTCTACCAGTCACTTCTTGGCCCTGCTTCTTTTCATACCACTAATGACTATCTGAAATTAGCCTACTTGCTGTTTATGTGTGATTTTCTGCCTTCCCAATCTGCAGAGTGAGCTCCACCAGGCAGGGATTGTTGTGCTGTATTCACTGCTGACCCCCAATGTCTCGGACAGTGTATAATAAAGGCACGTGCCATTGACCATCACTCCTGTCTTTGGTACATCTGCTAAATGGATTTGGGTTTTAGAGCTGTGTCAAACTGAACATTTTTATATAACATTCTATGTTCTTGGCAACAAAAGGCTTTAGGAAGTAACTCATTCATTCTTCCAACTCAATCATAAATTCTATCATAAAGAGAATTGCATTCTCTGTGAAGTCATTTTCACCTCAGATAAAGTCACTTTACATAAAAATGCTGCACAGAATTTGTTTTATCTCCAGAGAAGTAAAAGAGGGATTCATTGTTTTATTCTCTTTGTTACAGTGGTTAAGACCATTGAAATCAGTCTTTGGGTATTCTCTCCAGGACCAACCTGGAATCTATACTAATAAAAGGGTAATATGCTAATTAGACAAGGTCAACCAGACATCTACAGGTCATCCACTCCTCCTTTCGGACAAAACCAGAGTTGGTTAGGGATGATCTGGCCAGAGGGGAGAAGTTAGGGGTAATCATGCCAGCAGAGGAGGGAAGTTAGGGGCAATCAGGTCAGCAGGGGAGGGCAGTTGGGGCCAATCAGGCTGGCAGGAAGAGGGTTAGGGGAGATCAGGTAGGCAGGCAGAGGCAGTTAGGGGTGATCAGCCAGGCAGGTAGAGTGGTTGGGGCAATCAGACAGGCAGGCAGGTGAGCAGTTAGGAGCCAGCAGTCCCAGATTGTGAAAGGGATGTCAGACTGCTGGAAATCTCTGAGGCGTCCCAGATTGGAGAGGGTGTAGGCAGGGCTGAGGAAAACCCCTCTCCCCCTTGCATGAATTTCGTGCACCGGGTCTCTAGTTAGAATCACAAAGCAAGTAGGTCAGGCTGACATTCTCAAATAGCACAATTGTACTTAATCTGTTAGAAGACTATGCAGTTTATTCCTATCAAATAAAGCATCCCAATAATGTATATAATTGGAGAAATAAAATATCCCTGTCTTATAGAACTAACAAATAATCCCCAAAGTTTTAAATCACTTGTAAAGTTTTAAACCATCTAGCCTTCTTTTAGTTTCCCTGGCTCTATGCCTACTGCTCTTCTCATCTCTCCTTCAGCTCCAGCCATGCTGGCCTCCTGGCCATCCCTATAATCCTCACCAATCTCCCTTTTCGCACATATTCACAAGGCTCACTCCCAGGTAGCCTTCAAGTGGTTACCCAAATGTGACCTTAGTAGAGAAGCCTTTCTGTCCACAAAGCCCACTCCACATTTCCTACTACCTTCCCTGTTCCCATACTGATTTTCCATAATATATCACCACCTGACATACTTCATATTTTATTTATCTCTTTATTGTCTGTTTCCTCTTGTCATAATCTAAGTTCTAGGAAGGTATATACTGATATGTTCTGCTAAGTTCTAGGTATGTACTGCTATGTACTGCTAAGTTCTAGAAAGGTATGTACGGCTAAGTTCTAGGAAGGTATGTACTGCTAAGTACTGTCTGGTACATGATAAGCAGTTAAATATGTATTGAATTAACATATGAAAAATATTAATATGCAAAAGAGAAGCTTAATTTGAATAATTAAGGTTCAAACAATTCATTAAAACTGATTATATTCAGTTCTCCAACACTTGAAGATGAGTGTTAATTAAATTGCTGCAAGGAATAGAATCTGCAGGGTAACTCCAGGACATAGGCTTTATTTTAAAGGATTTAGGGAAAGTAAGGAAGGAAGGACATAAAGAAGCAGGGAAATGGAATGTCTTTTCGGGATGTAGTCACTGATCTCCGCTCTGGTTCTTGAACTTTATGATGAATCAGAATCATCTGGCATGAATCCACTCCATTTTGGATTCAATGAGTCTGCATGGGGCCTAAGAAATTGCACCTCTAACCAGTTTCCAAGTGATTCTGATGCTGTTAGTGTTTCTTATTCTGCACCTTGAGCACACTGCCCTGGTAGTATAAAAGCCACTAGGTTGACCTTATGGCCATCTTGTACTAATGACTCGGCTTCTTCGACTTTGCTTCCACATTTCTGTTTGACTTAGTATGCTACCAGTTCTTACTTTTACCTCAAATTCTTGGCTTACTCATAGAATCTAGTGCCTTATGACTTCTGCTTTTTGGCTTTTTCTGTGACCCTCTGTGAACTTGAGTCTGTGTCTCTCATTCAAAGTCCTCAGGGACTTCAGTGATTGGATAGTCTAGACACTCTTCTGTAGAGTCACCCTGAGGGCACAGGTCTCCTAATAGACACCACACAGGCCCCTTGTGAAAGGGATGTAAAGTTTGGGTCATGTAGAGATCCTGGAATAAGCAAGTTACCTGGAATAAAGCAGAATTACCTCTGTGTAAAGCATTTCATCTATCTTTGTTCTGGAGTCTGTAAGGATATAAGCCCGTGAGAGTTTTGAGAAGAGTGCTCTGTACTGTACATGACAGAAAACTTGCATGAGTACCTGAGTCACGGGGATTAAGGATAGTGTGGGAGAGAATGCCTGTATTTTACTGTCAAGTAAGCCATAAATTAGCCTAGTAGTACTAGACTAATTTTTGTTTTTCTCTGGGCCTGTTTCCCTGGTGATAAAGTAAGGGAATTTGACAGAATGATGAGTTATAAGTTATTTTCCATATGCAGTGTGCTATGATTTCATTAATCTGTTAGTGTGCATACATAGTTGCATGACTGGGTCAGCCTTAATCTCCAAGTTTGTATGATTCAACCTATTAACATTAAACTTAATACCCTATTTATTTGTGTGTTCTTCTAAGGAACCAACTTGCCTAAATTTGAACCCTGGTTCTGCCATTTACTAGCCATGTGACTTTGGGCAAATAATTTTATCTGAGCCCTAGTTTCTCATCCATAAAATTTGTATTATAATAATTTCTATATAGATTTTTTGGATTAAATGAGATATTACATGTAATAGTTAGGGATGAAATTATTTAATATATATTAAAGTATTTAGAAAGTACTGGCACATGGAAGAGACTGTGTAAGTGTTCTAAAACTTATTTTTATATTTTTTCATCTGTATACATTTTTCTGTTTTAATACATGTGACTATTCTGTGCCTCGGATATTTACTTAGAATTATACTTAGAATATAAAGTCAGAAATCCCTATAATAAAATGATGTAATGAGAAAAATTTGAAGTGTTTTGGAAATACCTGTGGGATCCCCTTTCACGTCCCACGTGGTTCAGGGTCCCCAGTTCAGGGTTCAGGCTCTAGAGAAGGGCTACACACAAATGAAAAGAGACTAAAAGAAATTTAATTTGGCGATATGGGGGGCCAGGCGATAGTCCAACTCTAGTGGGAGAACTACCCACTGCTCTGGCCCCGCTATCCCTTTTATTGAGGCTTTGGGGAAAATACTCATAGTGCTTTGCAGGAAATAACAGAAGTTTACATAGGACAAACAGAGGTGGAGGCTGCTTCAGCTAACAACGTCTCAACTAAAGGGTGAGTAGTTAGAGCAATTAAGGTTGTTGACAGCCTTCCTGGCTTCCTGTCAACATCCCTCTAACAATGAAACAGTAATTGGTTTCTGGCAAATACCTATATATATTCTTTAAAATATATTTTTGGAAGCAAAGAGCATGTGGCATTCTGTAAAATATATAACTTTAAGAACATGAAACATATCAATCTTTGCCAAAGGTTGGAGAGAGGGAAGAGGACTGACCACAAATGGACAAAAGGGAACTATTCTCTGTCTTGGTCATGGTGGTATTTACATGATTGAATGTGTTTGTCAAAACTCATAAATAAAAGAAGTAAAATGTGTAGCTAAACAAACCTGACTTTATTTTTTTAAATGCTTCTTGATGTAATCTTTTTGATCTGGGAGATTTTATAGGCTGTAGTTGTGTGTAATTCTGATCTCACACATTGGTTTCCTAAACTTGCATTCATTTATATTTTAAGTATGTGAAATATAACATAAAATGCCAGTAGAAACACTGCCACTGTCTTTGCAGCACCTGCTATCCTTGTGTTTGGTTAGTCAGTCTGTGGCACATTTCTCATTACAAAGCTACAACCTTCTTCACATCTCTTAAATACTGTCCCTGCTTCATCTGTATTTTTCCCTATTCATTTCTCCTGGGGCACCTAAGGCTTTCCCTCATGGAGAAAATGGTAACAAAGTTGCTTATTTGATACTCAAGTTCCCGTGCACGAATCCATGCCCTGGTGTGGTCCCTCGGCCTGGCCTGCAGGGATCAGGCTGACACTGGCAGTCCGACATCCCCAGAGGGGTTCCAGGTTACGAGAAGGTGATTCTTGGGTGACACACCCCGGGATTGGGCTCCCTCCTCTCTAGTTCCAGGTGCATCACCCAAGTACCACAGCTGCCAAATCACTGCAGCTGCCAAATCACAGCTCAGCAGCTCCTGCATTGAGCATCAGCCCCCTGGTGATGAGTATGTGTAATAGCTACCAGTTGGACTGTCTGCCCCCTGGTGGTCATTGTGCATCATAGCTACTGGCTGGTGGGCCAGTTGGCCGGGGCCAGTCACTTAGGCTTTTATATATGTAGATTTGTTGATGCTATTTCTAGTGGTACTATTTTATAAAGGTTATTTTTTAAATTGTTGCTGGTGTTATGAAAAATGAAATAGGGTTTTATGACTATTTTATATTCGTTAACATAGCTAAATTTAATATTGTGTAGATTATTTTAGCTATTTTTAAAAAATCATATTAAAGAAGCTCCTAGTGTGCTAAGCATTTTAAATTATTATAAAATTTGTCAAGTTTTCTGAAACATTTTCTGCATCTGCTGAGGGCAAAGATTTTTTTTCTTCTTCCTCATTTTCTTAATGTGATGAATTAGGCTAATTGATTTTTTAAAAATAAAATGTTATTGATTTCAGAGAGGAAGGGAGAAGGAGAGTCAAAAATATCCATAACAAGACAGAATCATTAATCAGCTGCCTCCTGTATGCTCCACACTGGGGATCCAGCCTACAACTTGGGTCTATGTCCTTCCCAAGAATTGAACTGTGATCTCCTGGCTTATAGGTCAATGCTCAATCACTGGGAAACACTGGCTGGGCCTACTTGATTTTTAAGTGTTAAAACAATCTTGCTTTTCTGAATAAATCATTGATTTATTATATTTTATTATATTATATTCATTTTGTGTTTGTTGACTCTGACTAACTAATACATTGCTTAGAATTTTTGTGTTTATGTTCATGGGTAGGGTTCAACTTAATTTTCTTTCCCTTGTGGCTCCTTGCCATATTTTAATGTCAAGATTATGATAGATTCACAATACAAGTTGAATGGAGATGTTCACTTTTCTCTTCCATTCTAACATGGTTTTTTGGGGTTTGTTTTTGTTTTTGTAAGATTGAGGACAACTATCTTAAATGCTTGGAAAAATTCATCAGAGAAGCCATCTTGGTCTGGAATTTTTAAGAGATTTTAAATTATTGATTTATTTTCTTTAATGTCACAGGACTATTCATATTTTTATTTCTTCTTTGTTTATATTGGTAAATATTCTTTATTATAATTTTGTTCATATTACTTACAATTCCAATAGCTTATCAGCATAAAATTGCTTATATCATGCTCAGACATATTTTAATGTCTGTAGAATCTATAGTATGTTCCTTAGGTTATTCAGTATACATTGTCTCTTGTTTTTCTTGATTACTCTTCCAAGAGTTTTACCAATTATTAACATTTTCAAAGAATCAATCTGTGGCTTTGTTGATTCATTCTAATGTGTATTTGTTTATTTTATTTATATTTTCTCTTATTTTTCTTATATTTCCTTTGACTTTATTTTGCTTTTCTTTTTCTTCCTGAGATGAATGCTTAGTTCATTCATTTTCATCCTTTTTTTTCTAATTCATGCATTTAATTTTAAAGGCTGTAAGTTTTTTAAGTTTATCTACATCACAAAAATGTTGATACTTAATCTTTTGCTATAATCCTATCTAATAAAGATGGAATATGCAAATTGACTGTCACACTGTAACAATCAAGATGGCTATGCCTACAGCAGATGCAGGGATTCCGTAACACAACATGGCTGTGCCCACAGTGGAGGCAGGGATTCTGTAACACAAGATGGCTGTGCCCACAGAGGAAGCCAAGTTTCCCCAATGAGCCTTAACTAGCAATCAATAGGACTTGAGGCTGGGTGGCACTGGGATGGGACAAGGGACCTGAAGCTGCGCCTCCTACCTGATGGGGCTTGACAGGAACCTCAGGCCACACCTCCTACCCTGGCTCCAGGCCAGGGGACCTCAGGCCATGCCCCCCACCTTGGCACCAGGCCAGGGGAACTCAGGCTGCATCCCCTGCCCTAGCACCAGGCTAGGAACTTCAGGCCATGCCCCCCACCAGGCAGGGCTTGACAGGTATCTTCCCTATGTCATAACAACTTTACTACACATGCATCTATCTTCCTTTTGTTGGGCCCTTTTCACCAGTGATCTGTGGGGAATGGGTTGGTGGTTCACTGGGGAGTGCGACATTCTGGTGATAGAAGAGTGATACTAGAGATGGATTCCTAATACCCCAGTTGGATAAAGAGGAAAGCTACCCAATGATATGCCTATAATGTCTGGCCTCCCTTTTGCTCTTTTCCTATTATTAATAACTAGCTAATTACTTTCAGTGTCAAGATCAGATTTTAATCCCTTAAAATTTGCTTTTGGCCTAGCATATGGTCAATTTTTGGACAAGTAGAAGGGTTGGCTTTATCTGACCTTTTAAATATGGTATTCATCAACTTCCCAGAAGCTCATAGACAGAATTCAGAGTTTATAAACTTGAATGGGCAAAAAATCTACATCTTTATTTTCACTGATTGCCAATTGAAGTTGAATATTTCCTTCAATAATGAATGTAATCAACAAATCATAATTGGATACCAATATAGATATTTTCAAATGATATAACACTATTAGAAATACCATGAAATATCATATTCTTTCCTAACTACACTAAAGTTGGGTAATTATTTGACTGTTTGATCATCTGTTATAATGCATTAATAAAGAAGCATATGTATTAGTATATCACAAGTTTTAAACATTTTAGTAGTTGAATTTTAATATAATTCATTTCCTTTGTATTCTAGGCATTTTATTTTATGCAGTTAAGCACATTACTCTAAAAACAGTTCATAGGTTTCACCAGAGTGCCAATGAGCCTTAGGGAACACCAACAACAAAAAGTTAAGATACTATTGCAACAGGAGGGAAAGCAGAGTATTTGGGTATAGGAACAGGGAGTTTAGCACATTTGGTATAGGAAGTTGGAGAATTTTTTTTTTGCTATTGCTTCTAATTTTCTGAGTGATATAGATGCCGAGAGCATCAGGAGAGAGAGAGAAAGGAGGGGGGAGATAATGGAAATTTGAGTATATAAAAAAAGGTGTGAATTAGTTTTTTCAGAGAAAAAGGAAGTTAATTTACTAGGAGAATGTAGCTGGATTATAAGACAGTGCTGAGTACCCACTGTAATTTTAAATCTGAAGGGAGACTACAATTGTGTGTTTTTCTTCTGCTCTATTCAGCTACACCAGATATAAGGAGTTCAGTTAACCAGTTTGAATTTTTCAAAAGAGTAAGTGAAGGGAAAGAGGAGCAAGATAATGAATAACCTATATAGAAGACTGATACTAAAGATGGATTCCTAATACCCTAGTTGGATAAAGAGGAAAGTGATCCCAGCTGGTGTTGCTCAGTGGTTGAGCACTAACCCATGAACCAGGAGTTTACGGTTTGATTCCTGGTCAGGGCACATGCCCAGGTTTCAGACTTGAGCCCTGGGATCAGGTGTGAAGGAAGCAGCTAATCAACAATTCTCTTTCATTGATATTTCTATCTTTCTCTCTTCCTTCCTCTCTGAAATCAATAAAAAATATTTTTTTAAAGAGGGAAGTGAGAACATGAAGGGATTTTTGGTAAGTGGTAAGGTCAATGAATAGGAGGTTTCCATAAGGTGAATAAATTTGTAGAGTTAGGGACACTGCAGTAAACAAACTAAAGATAGACTAGAGAGAGCGAATGGAAAAAAATGTTCTAAAACAAATAAACAGAAATGATAGTTTGAGGGAGTGAGAGGCAAGTGAATAATTTGAGGAGATTTATAAGCTTACAACTGTAAAATTTTGACAATGAAATCATCCAAAAGTTAGGCAAGAACATAAAAATCCCAAGAGAGTGAACTTCTTTGTTTAGAGGATTATGTATTCCCAGATGTTCATGCACTTGTAGTTGGCCACACCCATTCTGGCCAACCATCTCTGTCCCTACCATTGACAGGCAAGAACCTTTCCCATGTCATCTCATCATTACTGGCCATGTGTCTATCTTCCCTTTGCCAGACCCTTGAGAGTGAAAAATTACAACTTCTTGGTGAAGCTGCCCAAATCACTATCATTTAAACATTTATTTATAGGGATATTATCCTGCTCCTTATTCTTTTTCTTAGTTTATAATAGCTTTATATGGGATTTGATTCCAATACTTAATTTTATGTTAATTCAGTTCTCCTGCAATTTTTGAAGCATGCTTTGCTCAAAAAACTTTCCTCCTTTCACAGTATTCTCTCTTCTTCTGTTTTTTTGTTTTGTTTTGTTTGTTTTTTTTAATATATTTTATTGATTTTGTACAGAGAGGAAGGGAGAGAGATAGAGAGCTAGAAACATCAATGAGAGAGAGTCATTGATTAGCTGCCTCTTGCACACCCCCTACTGGGGATATGCCCGCAACCAAGGTACATGCTCTTGACCGGAATCGAACCCGGGACCTTTCAGTCCCCAAGCCAACGCTCTATCCATTGAGCCAAACCGGTTCCGGCTCTTCTTCTGTTTTAGTGTATGTTCCAAAAGATGGCAACTTGCTTTCTGAAGTTTTCTGGCTCTCTTCCCCTTCCCCACTTTTATCTGGACCTTCTGTTTCCTTTGTCTCTGTTTCACACACCTTGCTGGATTTTGATTCTTCTCCTAACAGTTTCTCTTCAGTGTGGGGTCTCTCCTGAAATAGAGCCTTGGCAAGCTGATTTCAAGAGTACAAAGGGTTGACCTAGCTGGTTTGGCTCAGTAGATAGAGTGGATCTAGGGTTCAACTCTAGTCAAGAGCACTTGTCAGGTTGTGGGCTCGATCCCTAGTAGGGGGCATGTAGGAGGCAGCTGATCAATGATTCTCTCTCATCATTGATATTTCTATCTCTCTCTGAAATCAATAAATTATATATATTGAGAGAGAGAGAGAGAGAGAGAGAGAGAGAGAGAGAGAGAGAGAGAGAGAGAAAGAAAGAGAGAGTACAAAGTATCTAAAGACTAGACACCTTAACTTTTTATCTCCCCTCAAGAACTCCTTTCATTCATCCAATATTAAACTGAGCCAAACCTCTCTTGATTTTAACTGCTGTTTCCAAATCAGCCTGCTGTGCTTTCCAGTGACGTTGTTGGCTGCTTTAGGGTTATCCTATTCTTAGATCTGCCAGATTTTCTGTATCTTTTCTCTGATTTCTTATCAAATGCTAATACCATCAAGTCTTGTACCTATAGATAGTCTTCACCTGCTTGCATTTTAAGATCCATGAAGGTAGTTTGTCACCTAATGTCTATGGTTTATTCCTTGTGGTTGTTCTGTCTGTTTATGTTGAGATTCAAGGCTTGTTGCTGCCACCATCTTCCTAGAATCCTCTAACACTAAATTTTGATATAGATAATTTATAGCAGGCACCAAGTTTTAATAAATATTATTAGTAGTTTAAAAAAAAAAAACTTGGGAAAATTGGGTTTCACTCGATTTATATCAGCAGAGAAGCTTTTGATAGTGGATACTGGTCTCAGAAAACTTCTATGATGCTGAGACAATAATGCAAGGAAAATAGCTGCAGAAAATAGACCAATACATTAAAACTGCCATGGAAAACAATAGTAGTAGTCAGAAAATAAACTTTCTGATATTTTTGTCATCACATGTCATAATGTGATGATTTAATTATTCCCTAAGGACTCACTTCTGAATGTATGTTCCTTTCAAAACATATATGCATTTTTAACTTGGCTATGGGATACTTTTAGGGGAAAGGTACAAAAACTATGTCAAGGTTGTTCTTTTAAAAATAAGATCTCAGTAAAGACAGAAATCTGGGGGGTTGAAATTGCTGTGCTGGATGAGTGCGTTGAATAGCTTGGAAGGCAGCATCATCTCTCTCAGGTCATCAGAACCTCACTTAGGAAATCACTGATAATACCACTAAAGCTATTATCACTGTGGCTCATAAGAGTCAATGCAGCTTGCAGGGAAGGGAGGCAGAGTGCAAAAGGAAATGTTATTAGCAACATGAGATGTTGCTCCAGTCCTGGTGTCTCTGTTTATGCTCTATGTAATCTGGGGCAACTCATTGAATTTCTTTAAGCCATGAATTCTTCACCTGTAAAATACATATTATTATGTGACGTGTGGCAAAGTAAAGGACATTGAGATAATTTAAAATGCTTATAAATGCTGTTATTTATTATGAAAACAGCGATTTCATTTTCAGGAGTGGCGAAGACACATAAAATCTGCATCTTTTCCTCAGTTTCCAGTCTTTAGTAAGTGTCTGAGCATCTATCTATTTGCCAAAGACAGAAGTCCTGTTTATTCCTTGTCTTCTCTATAGACATCCCATATAACCAATCACCAGGGTCTATAAAGTCTACTTTTAAATATCTAGTAAATTTACCTATTTCTCACTTCACTTATCACTACTCTAGTTCAGGTTACCACTCTTTTGTCTGAATTATTGCTAGAGCATCCTTATGGATTTCTCTGCCTATCAGCCTTACATTTTCCAAGAATAGTTTCCATGGTACAGCCATAGCAATTGTTCAACGGTGTACAACATTGTGATACTTTCTTCCTTATGCATCCTTAATAAATTACTGTTATGTTGAGACAGATTTTTAACTCTTTAACATGGCTTGTAAGGTCCTCACCTGCCCAGTCTCATTTGTTACCAGTCTCTGGTCCTTGCTCATTACTGTGAAGTTCAATAAAACTAGCTTCAGTTCATCCTAAGTGCTATACTTTTCTTTCCCTCTGCAATAGTGTCCTTTCCTGAAATATATTTTTATCCTCTCCATATCTCACAAGGGCCACTACTAGCCTTCCCTGAATCCCAAAGACTGAGATTGGTTGTCCCTCTTAAGAATTCACAAAGTACTCTAATTTGTACTTATTTTGCATTATACTTACTTGTTTAGTTAACTGCATTCCACGTTTGAATTCAATCTCCAAGAGGTCAAAGACTATGAAATTTTTACTTTTATATCCCTGGTGCCTCACATTTGTTGAATGAATGATTTACCACGTTTTCCCCTGCAAACTCATGCTCTGTAGCCATAATTGTGAGCTGCCATACTCCATGAGGGCTTAGGAGACTATTCTGAGCCAAATCACAAAAACCGCTCCAATATTGAAGGATAGGAAGTCACATTCTTTTCCACTCTTATGTACATGTTCAAAGTGTGCTGTAATGTTTTATAAAAATCTCTGAAAGGTGTAATGATGATCCTCCCTGTAATCGCTTTATTTCCTTTCTAGATATCAAGTAGAATCTATATACATTACTATAAGTGGCTTATAGGTCTCTGTGGTATTTGTTGTCTTTCTTTAAGAGGCATCCCTGAAGCTCTTGAAAATAGCCATCCGTGAATCACTCTTACTAAACAACCATCAATCATCATTATATATGTCTAAGTGAAATACCAAGAGGAAATAAAATATTTTTAAACACAAAGCCAATGTGAACCCCTGGTATTTCTAAGCTGAAAAAACTCCAAAAAATAATAAATTAAAATCAAGACACTAGGGAGAAAAAAAAAATTGAAGTATCAGTCATCCAATACCTCTGTGCTGGCTCTTTGCAAGGGAAAACTACTACTAATAGGGAAAATTTACTGACTATAGCAGCATCATGGTCTGTGTTTTCTCCTCCATTTTTCATTCCCCTAAATTCCCCTTTTCAGGATTATAGGGATATGCCTGATAAGAAGAAAGCCCATCTAATGTGCTTACTCTTATTGTGTGGCTCTTAGTATAGAATGTGTATTTTCACCTGTTTCACTGTGGTAGTTCTTTCCACTATTGGGATATCTGGGAACATAAGAAATAAAAAGAGCTTATCATCTTTTATATTTCCAAAAGGGGCTTTAAAACCCACTCTGAAAATTAATGGATCTTCTTAGTACTACATGTTTTGAAAAAACTTAGAATATAAACTTTCTAAGTATGTGGATCCTCCAGTTTATCCTAACATTTCTGAAATTATAAGAGTGTATTGTTTCAGTACAAATATCATTAAATAAACATCAGGTTGACAACAAGATCAATAGCATTATATTCAAGACAATAGCAAAATATTGATGTTAGTGTTGTTAGAATGTCCCTGGGCTTTGGATGATTTTAAAAACTGAAAGTCAAGGAAAGGCCCAAGAGGTTCACAGATGAAAAGAAAATTGACTTAATAGTTAGGAGTCTTGGATTTGCAGTCAAACTGCCACTAGCTATGACTCTTTCAAAACCTCATGAATATATAATTTCATTCCCCTTGTGACTGAAACATTATTCCATATGTAGAAGGAGGTCAAATGAAATAAAAGAAGGCAATGGACATTGAGAAGTTCAAAGTGGTGCAGTTGACCTCTGCTAAAATATGGAGGCTTAGATTCTTGTTGAGTTACATGATGATACTCTTGGTGTGACCCTAGTTAACCTGACACATTAAGGGCTTCTCTCTTGCTACTAGAGACCACTTTGCCTTCACTATGTCACCTGAAGTAGACTCAGAGTGTACAGATATTAATACTACCACTTCCTTCCCCAGTAGCCTTTAGCAAATTACTAACTGGAGTCTTTTTTCTTTTTTCCTTAGTAACTCTAGCCTGAGGTTTGTCAGTTAATCTTTTCGAAGAACCAGCTCTTTGTTGCATTAATTTTTTGTTTAGTATTTTTGATCCCCATTTCTCTTAGTTCTGCTTTAATTTTTATTTCCTTCCTTCTGACTTTGGGCTGCTTTTGTTCTTTTTTGAGCTGTTTAACATGTCAGGTTGCTTACTTAGGATTTTTTCTTCTTTCTTGAGATAGGCCTGTAATGATATAAACTTTCCTCTTATTACTGTGTTTGCTGTTAGAATGGCTATCATCAACAAGAAAAAATAATAACAATTGCTGGAGAGATTGTGGGGAAAAAAAGGATCCTTTATTTACTGCTGGTGTCAATGTAAACTGGTACAGCCACTATGGAAAACAGTATGGAGGATCCTCAAAAAATTAAGAATAGAGCTACCATATGACCCAGCGACCCCTCTTCTGGCTATATATCCCCCCAAATTGAAAACATTTACTTGAAAAAATATATGCACCCTTATGTTCATTGCAGCATTATTCATGGTGACCAAGACATGGAAACAACCAAAGTGCCCCTCAATAGAACTGGATAAAGAATGGTATATACATACATACAATGGAATACTACTCAGACATAAGAAAAGATGAAATACTGCCATTTGCAACAAGGATGGATCTTGAGAATGTCATGCTAAGTGAAATAAGTCAGGAAAAGTCAAGAACTTTTGACTTTTTCATCCGGATGCCGGATATAAAACTGAAAGCAACAAATGCACAAACAAGAAAAACTCAGAAACACAGACAATAGAACGGTGTTTTCAAGAGGGAAGGGGGTTGAAGGATAGTAAAGGTTAAAGAGGGTCAAATATATGGTGACGGCAGATTTGACTTTGGGTAGTGGGTTTATAATGCAATATACAGATATATCATAGAATTGTATACTTGAAACCTACATAATTAACCAATGTCACCCCAATCAATTTAATTAAAGTAAATAAAGTAAAAAAAAAAAAAATCCAAGGCTTTACAAAAATAAATAAAATAATATCATATCCTTGGACATACATTTATTTATTTATTTATTTTTATATATTCTATTCATTTTTTTTACAGAGAGGAAAGGAGAGGGACAGAAAGTCAGAAGCATCAATGAGAGAGAAACATTGATCAGCTGCCTCCTTCTGCATACCCCCCACTAGGGATGTGTCCACAACCAAGCACATGCTCCTGACCAGAATCGAACCTGGGACCCCTCAGTCCACAGGCCCACGCTCTATCCACTGCGCCAAACCGGTTTTGGCATCCTTGGACACTTAAACAATATTTAACTATATTAAAAAATGTTGACTGGAGTTGGTGAAAACTCTTAGGCAAATGTTTTACTCTGACTCTGAATATTCCTGTGACAACTTCCACTTGCCCCCATTTCCTTTCTCCCCCCTCTCTCTTACCAGTGCCTCCTGCACCTCCCAAGTAAATGACTTTTGCATTTGATTTTTTGTCTCAAAGTTTTTCTAAGAGCACCCAAATTAAGAAAGGATAATTATACATTGTGTGTTGGTTATGTTATTAGTGATGCTTCTGGAATCCCCTTCCTTTGCTTTGGTGGAAGGGTAGTGGTAAGGTGATGGGAATAAGTCTCTTTTTAAAAGCCCTGAATTACTCAAAAGGGCATCTTTTTTCCATTAGTCCTCACCTTAAAATGTCGTGCTGAAGTTGGAATCCTGGTTGGTGTTAGGGCAAGTCTTTGAACTGACATCTCTAAGTAGTCCCTGCAGTGAGGTAGATAACAAAGCCTTTGGTGGTTCTCTGACCTTCCTATGTGAAACCCTTAGCTAGACAACTGACCTTCCCGGTCAGCCTCCTATAGCAGGTCCTTGGGTTAGGTGCTTTCCAGCTTTAAGTTGAGAAGTTCCCAGAGAAATTCACAGGGTGTGGGAAGAACTTGTTGAGCTAGGGGCAGTGATCTTGGGACAAGGATGAGCAAGGACAACTGGGAAGGCAAGTGATGGGGCAGCATTTTCACTGAGTGTCCTGAGGGAGAGATGGAACAGTTTCTGCCGGTTGGCAGAGGAGAATGAGCTTCTAGAAAACCTGTGGGAGAGGAGATTATTGGAGTCTGAGTTTTGAGTGGTAAGAATTTCACTGGCCAATGACAAGGTAGGGAAATATTAAAGAGGAGTCTAGGTAGACAAAACCAAACATTCTAAGGCATAGAGGCTTGAAATAGCTCATGTATTTATTCTGGGAAAAGTGTTTCCACAATCCTTGTGTAATGCCACTACTCTTATCACTTATGGCATCATGTATTTTAATTTTTAATTAATGACTTGAAAATGGTTCTAGATACCAATAGTGGCAGGAGTTATAACTATTTCTCATAATTTTGAGAAGTAAAATATTTTCTTTTTTTTTTTTTTTTTTTTTTTTTTTTGGCATTGTAAGGAATTTTATTTTTACTGTGGTTGAAATGGGAGAGCCACTGGAGGATATTTAGCAAAGTTATGATGTGATCTGACTATATGGTTCAGTATCCCTCTGGCTGTTTTTTTTTTTTTTTTTTTAATTAATTAATTAATTAATTTATTTATTTTTTTACATATTTTCTTGATTTTTTTTTTATTGCCCCCCTCCCTCCCTCCCACACATCCCCTCCCTCCCCATAGTTTTATGTCCATTGGTTGTACTTATATGCATTTATACAAGTCCTTCGGTTGATCTATTATCTCCCCCTGATATCCCTACCCTCCCCACTGTAATTTGACAGTCTGCCTGTTGCTTTACTTTCTCTATATCTGTCTCTTGGTTCATCAGTTTATAAAGATCTTTATCATCCACCGATGTGTGAGGTCATGTGGTGTTTCTCTTTCGTTGATTGGCTTATTTCACTCAGCATGATGCTCTCCAATTCCATCCAGGTTGCTGCAAATGATGAGAATTCCTTCTTCTTTATGGCAGCATAGTATTCCATTGTGTAGATGTGATTTTCCTCACTAAAAAATTTATTTAAAACTTTAAAATTGACTAAACTTGAAACTTGCCATTGGATGGCTCTTGAAGTCATAGCTTCTTGGCTGGTTTTTCTGATTTTTAGCAGTACTTGTGGTGATGTCAGTTCTTGTTGTCTTCATTATCACTCATCTCTTGTCCCCGTGGGCCATTCACATTCCCGATGTCAAAGTAGGCAGCTGCCTGGCAGAGTTAGGATGGCTTTCATTTTACTCTGATTGAGGAAAAATTGACATATTTGAAAAGCCTTCTTCAGCTTTCTTGCTGACAAAGATTATCATAAATTTCATCAGTATTTTGATTTTGATCATATTCAAAGTACTGTTTAATAATAGGATATCTTCTGAATTATTTTTGCTTTTGTTTTCCAGGAAGACACCAAGAGTCACATTTCTCAGCCAGCTGGCACGCTGGGTGCAAGTTCTTAAGGACATGTTAGTAAATCTCCCAGCACTATGGAACTCTGTTCTTGAAACAAGTGTTCATCTGTTAAGCTGTCAAGAATCCAAAAGGAATTATCACCTCAAGGTTCAAAGCCCTTCTGTGAGAAACTTAGTATCTTAGGAACCCAGCCTGGCTTCCTAAATCAGGATTGTAATTTGATTTACAATTCATGAAGGTCCACCTCTCCTCTAAGTTGGAAATAAATTAAATATCCAACAGAAGAGAAATGATTAAATTATAATATCACTCAATTTTACCATGGAAATGATTGTTTCTAATAAAAAACTTACATTCCAATTACTGTTAAGTAAAATCTTTATTCAAAATGGTACAACTGTTGATTAGTTATTTAACAATCAATAGTAATGTGCCTAAAACTTAAAAAACAAAGAATATGCTTGATATTTAACATTAATAATCAGCAAAGAGCTGAAAACAGCAGTTTATGTAGGGCATGAAATGGGTGGGAGAGATAATTTCTTTTCCCACAAGCCTTGTAAAACGATTTGACACTAATTTATGTAATTGAATTGATTAATAAAAATAAAAGAGTACTATAAAATGATTTGGAAATACAAAAGAAAACATTTTTTAAAGTTTCATTTGGTTTTTAATTAAAATTATGTAAGCATTTAGCTCTATTCAATTTGAAGAGAACTGTTTGATTAGGAGAAACTGAATTCTTTTAAGTCTCTTTCCAAGATTAACATAAGAAAGTAAAAAATGTATACCTTATTTCCTTTACCATTTTGGTATAATTCTTATGTTAATGCCATACTTAATGAGTTTTATATAGTGGTTTACACTATTGTTTCTGCAAGAGTATATCTCTATACCTATACATAGAAGGTAAGGCCATTAATGGAATCTCTTGATCACCTTGGCCTGGAAGGACTTTCTAATCCCATCAGGGTTTCCAAAATCTGGAAAGAAGGTAGAAACAATTCTTAGGATTCACAGTTTTTAAAGCCTAGGAGCAAAAAGTAGGTCAGAATCATGAAATATTGCTGAAGATCTAGCTAGAAGAATGTGTCTGAAATGGATTCTCAGTGTACAGTCTGCTGGTCTGGTCACCCTCACTGCCCTCCCCTGCCAGCCCAGTCACCCCTAACTGCCCTCCCCTGCAGGCCTGGTCCCCCCCAACTGCCCTCCCCTGCTGGCCTAGTCACCCCTAACTGCCCTCCCCTGATGGTCTGCCCACAATTGCACTCCCCTGCCGTCTAATTTGTGGCAGTCATTTTAACCACATGGGGTCGGCCATCTTGTGTGAGGGTATAATGGTCAGTTTGCATGTTACCTCTTTATTATATAGGATGTTTCTATTTGCTTTTCTGTCATTTCACCTTGTAAAATATTAAACAGATGAATAATATTGTTTTATTTTTAAACATCTCTTTTCTTCCAGCTGTTCGTGTCAGTGCCAGCTCTCATTAATGAAGTGTGATAGACTAGTTAAAATGTTAGTGTCAGATGGTGAGTACTAGGGTCTGTTCTTGTGAAATACTGGTATATAATGTCTGTACCAGTAGCAAGGACTGATAGTGCTCTTGGAGGAATCAAGACCTCTGTAAACTGTGGGAATGATTAATGGTTACTTCATCGTCTGTTTACATGGCAGAGTTTACACTCTGTTATTCTTGGCTTTTTCAATATAGGCTATATTTAACCAGACCCTTTCTTTCTTTCTTTTTTTTTTTTTTAAATTATACTGTACTGATACTTTTATTTATTCTCTCACAAATACACATTACCTACTATATGCTAGGTGCTGTACTAAGTTCTGGGCATAAAGATAGAATAAGATGACATAGTCTTTACATTCTTAGATAAATGAAACATAATTTTATAAATATTTGTTTTATAGTGATGATAAACTGTTGAGGGGGAAATAAAGGTATATGAGATATCAGGACACTTGTTCTCATGCAGGGATTAGGGAAGTGAGCACCATGTCATGTAGAATCCTGTAGACTTTCAGTAGATTTTGTTCTGAAAGTATGAAAAGTCACCAAGAAGAGAGACTGAAATGATAATGGTCTCCAACAAGAGACGACTAGAATAGTAAAATCATCAGATTTTAGGGTCTTAGTATGGTGGCATACAATATTATTTATACAATATAGTGTACAAAGAACTATAAACCTACTTTTGCCCCATTGTGTGTGTGTGTGTGTGTGTGTGTGTGTGTGTATGTGTGTGTGTATTTGTCCATTTATCTATTGATAGACACCTAGTTGCTTCTATATCTTGATTATTGCAAATACTGTAATGCTGCAATGAACATAGGGGCACATACATTGTTTTGAATTAGTGATTTTGTTTTCTTCAGATACATAGCCAGAAGTATAATTGCTGAGTTATATGGCAACTTTATTTTAAGCTTTTGAGGAATCTCCATTCTATTTTCCATAGTGACTGCATCAATTTACAAAAATCCCACTAACAGTGCATGAGGAATCCTTTTGAGAGCAAGAAACTTAGATGTAAGGAACTAATTGTGACATTTTGACTGTAGGGTTTATAAGAATCCTTTATAGGTCATCCAGGCTGGGTATCTTGGCTGGAAATGTAGAATTGGGAACCATTTATGGGACTTCTCTGTATAGTTTGTGTACCTGGCTGAGTCCAAGGAAAGGGTATATGCACATGGGTGGCTTATATTCACAATTTGTACATTCATAGAGCTGTCTCCCTAGAAGATCTGCCTTTTTATTTTTTTTTTGCATTCATTCACACAGGCTCTGTGAGCTATCAACAGGCCTGATCCATAAAATTCATCTAAACTGGAAATTGGATGAACTCTTGAGAAAATGAGTGTAAAGGAAAGGAACTAGGAAGTCAATATAAGTGAGTGAGAGGAATTAAGGAACAGGACAATATGATAGGGATATAATGTGAAAAGAGAGAAGAGATTAAAGCAAAGACAGGATGAAACTACCAAGGAGGGAGGTTTTAGTGCTATCAAATTCAGAAAAAGTGTTCAATAGGAGTTAGAAATTGAAAACCATTATTGAGTGTGACTGTGGCGATGTTAATTGGAAAATTTAGAAAAAGTTGAGAATAGGATTAAGGTATACTTCATTTATATGTTCGTTCATTCATTCGTTGAAATTATTTACCCAAATCCTTTCTAGGAACTCCAGTTAGTGAGTTCCTGATAAAGACACTGGAGGAGTTTAGCTAAGAGAAAAAGATGATGGGGGCCAGAGAAGCCTCTTTTATTCATTCAAGAAAAGTGAATCTAGTTACCTTTAAAATAGGATTAAGAAAACAAGTGTATGAAGAGTAGTTGAAATTTATAGGGATGTTTGAAAGAAAAGGAAAACAAGACTTTAGAAATGTAAGAGAAGAAAAGACAGTTACATTATTAGAAAAAGGTTGAGGTGGAGATTATATAAATTTTATGTCATAGGCACTAAATTTATCAATCAGTTTTTATGCTGCTCAAATATAGAGCAGCTTAAATGCTTATTTTAACTTCTAATATGAATTTGGGCATGATTAACTATTAGATTAATAGTCTAGTTTAAGTAAAAATTTACTAGATTAAAGCTTGGTTGGTAGGCCTATGACAGAGAACTTAGAAACTTGGGTATTTAGTTAAATTCTTAGTGTTTTTATTTATAGTGCCATCTGCCACATTCTCTACTTTTGCATGAATGGAGAGCCAATCAATAAATGAAGACATTACTGGGAAATAAATTCTGAAAAATTAATTTTATGTGTAAGTAACCTGCACTATGGTTTATATTTCTCAAAATTATGGTTATTGGTTTGCTTTTTAATTTTCTTAAAATATTTTTAATGTACTAAATCTGGGACAGTATATATATTAGTGTTTCCATATATTAGCAACAAAAACATTTGGAAAATGGAACTTAAAATCGTATGCTTTATATTAGCATCAAAACATTATATACTTATGAATAAAGGTAACAAAAGTGTGCACAAGTTCTCACCACATCTTCGCCAGCACCTGTTGTCATTTGTCTTCTTGATTATAATAGATGTGAAGTGATAGCTCACTGGGGTTTTGACTTGCATTTCTGATAACCCATTTGCTTTAAGCACTGAATAATATTACATGTCTTTAGCAAATATTTTCTCCAGGCTGTTGCTTATCTTCTCATTTTCTTGACATTTTCTTTCTTAGAGCAGGTTTTTTTATTTTAATGAAGTCCAGCTTATTAGTTATTTCTTTCATAGATTGTGCCTTTGGTGTTATATTAAAAGTTTTGCCATACCTAAGGTCAATTAGATTTTCTCCTCTGTTATCTTGTAAGATGTTGATCAGGCTGGCAGGGGAATAGTTAGCGGGTGATCATTCTGGCAGACAGAAGCAGTTAGGGGCAATCAAGCAGACAGGCGAATGGTAGTGATCTGGCGTCCTGAATTGTGAGAGGGATGTCCCAGATTGGAGATGGTACAGACTGGACTGAGGGACACATTCCCCTTCCTTCTGTACGAATTTCATGCACCGGGCCTCTAGTATATATAATAAAAACCTAAGCAGCTGTTACAGCAGAACGACCAGAAAGACCATTCACTATGATGTGCATTGCCGTAGGGGGCAGACGCTCAATGTAGGAGCTGCCCTCCAGTGGTCAGTGTGCTCCCACGGGGAAAGTGCCGCTCAGCCAGAAGCCAGGCTCATGGCTGGCAAGTGCAGCAGCAGTGGCAAGAGCCTCTCCTGCCTCTGTGGCAGTGCTAAGGAGCAGCAAGACAAGTGAGCAGTGAGCAGATGGGCTGTAAGGAGAGAGGGGTCCCAGACTGTGAGAGGGATGTTCGACTGCTAGATTAGGCCCACTCTCCATGGGGAATTGGCCTAAGCCAGCAGTTGGACAACTCCCAAAGGGCCCTGGACTGTGAGAGGGTGCAGGCTGGGCTGAGGCACCCCCCAACCCCCAATGCAAGAATTTTGTGCATTGGGCCTCTAGTTTTGAATAATGCTCCTATGAAAATGGTTGTATAAATATTTATGAGTCTCTGTTTTCAATTTTGGAGGCTATATACCTAGAAATAGAATTGCTGGATAACACGGTAATTCTATTTTTAAATGTTTGAAACTAAAATAGAATATTTCAACCCATCTCATTAACTTAGAGTTTATCTAGGTCAGTAAATGATCCCTAATGCCTTTAGGAAAATTTGAAAAAATTTAAAATCAACTATCTAATTGTGAAATTTACAGGTGCAAGGCACTTTTCTGCCTACTGCCTTTTTTTTCTGGAAGATGTCATAATCAATTTCACACTCCGAAATTGCTTCTCTCAGAAGGACACTTTTCATTGAACCACAGTGTTAACTTATGAGGCTATAAACACATGATTAGAATTGGAAGTTTCCTATTCATTTGTCAACAATACTTTGCCAACTTACGCTTTAACTGCTAATTTTGGGACACTTAAACTCCTTTCATTTTTCTTCAGGCTCATGCTCACCCAAAACCATGAAATTGATGCTATTACACTTGCTAAGTAGTTGGCTCTGTCTCAAGTTATCCATTTTATTCATGAAGATTTCAGTTTTGGGCTATTATTCAGATTCATAAAACATAGTCTTATTAAGAATAAGTTTATTAATTTGAAGAAAGCACAGAGAGTTAGAAGCACAGAATCATGCATAGAGCAGCATCATGGAAGCTGCAGACTTCTGGATACAGATTCAGTGGCCCATCAGATGTGTTTTGGTCATGAGGGATGACAACTGGTATGCATTTGGGTTGTATCAACAGAGGACATTCTCAAGGCTTTGGATCTTTTCAACTTGCGTATTTTTCCAGCTCACTGGTGCCTGAAGGAATATGGACTTAGTTCTCATTCGTCAGTTTAGCTGTGGTCCATGCTTTAGCAGGTTATATAATAAACAGTTCTGACAATGAAGTTCAGTATGCTCAGGGACATTTATTTCCAAAGAATACATTCCTGCAGTTGATACTGAAAAAGTTTGACTGATTTAACCTTCACAATGCCAGCAGTTAGATACTGTTAGTAGCCTCTTTTATAAATGGGGAGATTGGTGTTCAAGAAGGTAAATGATTCTACCACTCAATAAATATTTGTTGAAATGAATTGCATAGATAATCTCTATAGAGTAAATATGGGGAAAATATTCCGAAACATCTGATCGTGTTACATTAGGAAGTTTAAAGACATTTTTTATAAGATTTTTTCTCAAGTTAGATGAAGCTTGTCCATTAAGATATATCAGAATTCTGAAATAATATCAGATGTTCAACTATTGAACCCAATGCATACAAGTTCTATTTCAGGCAGGGACCAAATTGCATCCCTAACTCCAAGCATGCATAATTGAGTGCATGCACCCAATAAGTATAGGCTACCTTTTAATAGAAAAACAAGAACAAATTAGAAATGTTTTGCTATCCTTCTTCCTAAGTGCATCAGGCTGTTGAAAAGTTGAGCAATGTGAAAGAGATATAATGAAGCAAAACATGGTCTGCATTAAGGAGATAAAACAGGTCTTATTTAAGTTTAATTTTATATAAAAATTTCTCATTATGTTTGAAAAATACCTATCAAATTGGCTAATGTCTTGTGAAACTTGTAAAGATTTTAGAATTGAGGTTATGCTCTACATTCCCTTTTTATAATTCTTTTCTTTGAATATTTGCAAAAATTGAATCTCAGTATAAATATCTATTTTTACACCTGACCAGTTAACCACCTATGAATAGATTGCATTTAAAAAATATATACATAATAAATTGCATTTTCTCTGCCTTTAAAACTCTGTTAACTTAGAATATTTTTCTTAATCTCAAATTCATTTTTTTTTAATTGTCTTCTCCCTGGCATTCTCCCTCCCAGGAGCATGAGCTTGCCTCTCTCCCTCACTCTTTCCTCAGCTCACCCCCCCAAGTTCATGACCTTTACCTTGCTCACTTCTGAGCTTCAAGTGCCTTTTCTTTGCCTCTGTAACAACTTGTTTTCTAAGTCTGTTTATTCTACAAATTACTTCTTCTACCTCGTGATTAAAAATAAATAAAAACATAAATAAAAACTGGCTTTTCCCTAACAGTTTTGGGAATGCCAACCAGTGGACTTCAACTGAGTATACTTCCTTCCATTTTAAAAATGGCATACATGAATAGTCTGTAAAATTGCTTGTGGTCATCAAATTGAAGTTTTTGTTCTGTTTTTATTTATCTGTTTGTTTTTAACAGCCATTTTGGCAGTGGTGGTGATGGTGGAGATTCTGCAAATCAGTGTTCAAAAGAAATTGTGGTCTGGGAGATTTTCCAGTGAATTTGCCAGTTGAGAAACTGTTCATTATGTTACAGAAATAGTTTATACTCATTAGGAAAATCTTGAATTATATTCAAAATTATTTGAAACAAATCAGAGTAAAAGTCTAAATCCGATGCAAATTGGGAAGTCATTGCACTTTCTGTTCCAGCCAATGGCAATCTGCCTGTTGTGTGCACAGCCAAAAAATTAGATCCTGCTTTGCAACTTGCACATTACAGGGAGATAACTTCCTGGTCAGTCTGACAGAGAAGCAGCCTTAAGAATATCAAGAGCCTAATTCCAAACTCAGCCATCCCTCCACCAATATTCCTCTCACCACATATCCTTCAGCAAACCATCGTCTCTGTAAATAAAACTGAGATTTGCCATATGTTTGGTCACCCTATCCATCTGGGGAACTGAGACATGTGTTCATGCAATTATAGGCAGCATTCCCTACGCAAGGCTCTTGCATTAATTTAATAACAAAACAACACTCCGGTTAATTGTTTCCTATTGAGCTGGCCTTGAATTATACAGAGGCATATAAAAGGTTGCCTAGCAGATGTGATTTCAGCAGCCTGGGGAAAACCACTTTCTGAGAGAAACAGCACTGCCATTACAAAGATGCAGCTACCCGTTCTCTGATATTTGCAATGTTTGCAAAGTGCATGTGGATACAGATTTAACAATTAGATAATTAGATATTCCTGAAACTAATAGCAGTTTTAGTTTACACTGAATACTGGTGGCAGGTATTAAATTGCTTTTGGAGAGTAGGTATGGGGAAGGAGATAGCATTGAGCACCTGTCAAGAAGGTGGGATCTATAGGAGGAAAGGGATGCAGAAAGGGCTAGATAATATAAATGGAAAAGTATAAGTAACTAAGACCCATACAAAGTTTGTCATATTTTCCGAATTTTAAAACATGTTCACATTTTGTCATATTTGTTTCAGAAGTTTTTAAAAAAATGATGAAAATTGAAGGTGAAATCATTTCCTTTCCCTTTTCAGTGCCTATGCTTCTTCCTCTCTCTGGAGGCAGTTCTCATGATGTTACTATGTATTCAGTCCATAGTTTTATGCTTTCATGATGTACATATACATCTGAAACCAATGCATACTTCCTATATAGCTCTGTTTTTAATTTACATAACTGGCTTCATATACTGATTTTTTCCCCCTGTAACTTGCTTTTCCCCGCCTCATATGTTTGAGTTCAATCCATTTTAACTATTGAATATACTTATTTGTTTGAATGTATTTACCATATCCATCCCTTGGGATATTTAGACTCTTTTCAAATCTTCGTTATTACAAGTACTGCTGGAATGAAATTCATGATCATGACTCCTTACATTCAGTGGGAAAGGCCCTCTAGGGAGTTGCTGGATAATAGGGCGTGCCCATTGGGCACTAGATACTGGGTCATTTGCTCTTCCTGGCAGTTGTAATTATTTTTTGAAGGCTGTCAACTTAATACAAAGATATATTTTTTTCTAATTAATGCCTATAACTGTTTGAATTCCCTCATGGAATTCCTTTTCTAATAATACTACTAAATTTTTTTTCCATCTTCCCAGTTTCTTTAGTGTGATAAGTTTATTCAATTTTTTTACTTCTTTTTAAGGTCAAATATAATAATTTTCTATTTTGCTTGGGGATCATCTTTCTCCAGAGAATTATAAACTTAAAGTTATAGTCACAAACAATATTTTCTGATAATTATTTTCACTCTCCTTTGTAGTCATGTCTTCATTTCCATTTCTAATCTTGTATGTGTTACCTTCTTTTGTTTTTCTTGCTCAATTTAATCCACAATTTGTATATTTTCAAAGAACCAGGTTTGGTTTTATTTTTTTCCACTTAGACATTTTTTTTTTCAGATTCTTGTTGATTTCATCTTTCTACTGTTTTTTTTAAATTAATTTATTTTTTTGATGGTGTACCTAGTTTATTTTTATTGATTTCAGAGAGGAGGGGAGAGGGATAGAGAGATAGAAACATCAATGTTGAGAGAGAATTATTGATTGGCTGCCTCCTGCATCCCCCCCACACTGGGGATCTAGCCTGCAAATGGGGCATTTGCCCTGACCAGGAACTGAACCATGTTCTGGTTCATAGGTTGACCTTCAACTATTAAGCTATGCCAACCGGGCTGATGATGTACCTACTTTCTTTAGTTTTCATTTAAAAGAATGTTTTGATTATGCTCCATAGTTTTTATATATCTAGTAAATGTTTATTGAGCACTTGCTGTGTTCATTGATTTAGGAGCACGTAATCACACAATTATGGCCACAAAGGTATTTACATTCTGTAAAGTTTGTATATTACTTTATTTGCTGTAAAGTGCTCCTTTTTATTACTTTCTATATAGTTAGTTGCTTCACTTTTATATCTTCCTTTTTAAAAAATAATTATTTATTGTTGAAAGTATTACATATATCTCCTTTTCCCCCCTATTGACCCTTGCCCCCCAGGCCTTCAGTACCCTATTGTCTGTGTCCATGGGTTATGCATATATGCATACAAAGTCTCTGGTTGATTATCTCCCATCCATGAGCCCTCCCCCACCTTCCCTCTGAGATTCTGCACTCTGTTCTGTGCTTCCATGTCTCTGGATCCACTCCATTCATCAGTTTTTTGTTTGTTTTTTTAATATCTTCTTTGATACAAAGGTTATGTAGGAGAATGTTTCCTAATGCCTGAGTACTTAAAGATTTTTGTTTGTTTGTTTGTTTGTTTCTGATTTAATTACATTTTATTCCAAGTACAAGGCTTTTTTCGTAGCCAGACAAATTATCAATTTGGTAAATATAGATATACTCCTTATTTTTTTGTTAACTAGATCTATCTCATTCTGAGAGAAACCGGTTGTAGGCTTTTATTTTAATAGTGTACATATCTAAATCTAATTCTATTTGGAATACTTATGCTTTATATAATTAGTTGCTTAATTATCTTACACATACTAATTTATGATTATTATAGTTTGTTCATAAATTGTACTTCCTATTCTAATATAACATCTATTTATATCCAATTTATTGCTTTTAGCTTTAATTTCATTCATTTGATATTCCATTTCCACTTCATTTTGTTTGCCTGATATTTTTATTTTTTGCCTATTTTCAACCATTTATAACTTTGTCACACATGTATTTTTTGAAGCAATGAATAGTTTTTTGTGTGTGGGTTTTTGTTTTTTTTTAATAACCCCCCCCCCCCCACATACACAGTTGGATTA
Organism: Pipistrellus hanaki; assembly: GCF_964339955.1. Lineage (NCBI taxonomy): Eukaryota > Metazoa > Chordata > Mammalia > Chiroptera > Vespertilionidae > Pipistrellus > Pipistrellus hanaki. The sequence goes on from NC_140504.1 coordinate 17,723,244, forward strand.
ATGTTACATTTTGGTTTGTTCACATTTAATGTAAGACTTATTTGTTCTATTCCTTCTGTCTTTATGTTTGTAAGTTACATTTTTTGTTGTTGAGTTCTTTTCTCCTTTTCTGGCAGGATTGATAAAGTTGCAATTTATTCCATTACCCCCTTGTCAATTTGGAAGTTCTACTTTATTATCTCACTAGAGACCTGGTGCATTAAATTTGTGCATGGGGGGTGTCCCTTAGTCCAGCCTGCACCCTCTCCAATCTGGGACATCCCTCTCACAATCCAGGACTGCTGGCTCCCAAATGCTCGCCTGCCTGCCTGCCTAATTGCCCCTAATTGCTTCTGCCTGCCAGCCTGATCACCCCTAACCACCCTCTTGACAGCCTTATCTACGCCTAACTGCTCCCCTTAACTATCCTTCCTTGCCAGCTTGGTGGCCCTAGCTATCCTCCCCTACAGGCCTGGTTGCTCCCAACAGCCCTCCCCTGAAGGCCTGCTCACCTCTAACTGCCCTCCTCTGCAGGCCTGGTCAGCCCCAGCTGCTCACCTCTGCAGGCTTGGAACCTCCAACTGCCTTTCCCTGCAGGCCATTTTGTGCCTACAACTGCCCTCCCCTGCAGGCCATCTTGTGCCCACATTGGGGTGACCATCTTTGACCACATGTTCTGTTGTGATTTATTTTGTATTTGATTATAGAATTTTAGATTGTCATTTATTTTCTCTCATCACTTTGAAAATATTACTCCACTGACTTTTAGCCTCTCCATTCATAGTCAAGTTATTGTTTCTTAGAACATGATTTTTATTCTCTACTAACTTTAAGAACTTACTTTTTGGATTTGTTGTTTCATAGTTTTCACTAGATATTTTTACATGTTGATTTAATTTTGCTTTTATTTTGGATCTCTGTGAGTTTTAAATATGAATATAAGATGGCTTTCATCTATTCCAGAATTTTACTAAGCACATATGTGTTGGACCTTTATTCCTCTTCTGTCCTTTAACATACTTCTTTTTCTTTTTCTTTTTATCGCTCTTCTGCATTCTGTGATTTTATCCTGTTTTATTTTCAATTTTACTGAAAAATTTTAACTATGCTCAATTTTCATTTAATCTTTCCATTTAAATTTCATTTTTAATGTCTATATTTTTTATTTCTAGCAGTCTTCTTGATTCATTTTTATATGTTCATTCTTTTTTTATGAGCTTTGTACCATTCTTAATATTTTAGTTCCTTGTTTTATTTATTCTATCACTGAAAGGATACCTTTATCTTTTCAATGTTGTATTCTTGTTTCTTTTTTTACACAAAGTTCTTGGATGTTAACTCTACTATGTACTTTATTTGGGCACTATCACTCATCATCAATTGATTTTGTGTTGTGTTTTTACTATTTTGTTGTGAGCTCATTTTTAGTAGACTTAATTTTTAATTTTTTTCTGTGAGAATCCTTTGTAGCCTGGCTTTTAAGGATATATTCCATAATTGGCTGTACATTATTTCTATTATGTATTCCAGGAAAAGACAATTTTATGCTAATCTTTTGGCTTACTGTTCCTTGAACCATTAAGGTAATGAATACCTGTCTCCAAACACATCCAAAATGCAAAAGGAGCTTGACTTTTAGTGGATACATATTTTTTCCCTGCTGAGAGCACCATCAGAGATAGATGAGTTTGTTTGTATTTCCTGTGCTATTGTACATTAACAAATCAACAAATGACAAATGCTGGCGAGCATGCAGAGAAAAAAGGAACCCTCGTGCACTGCTGGTGGGAATGCAGACTGGTGCAGCCACTGTAGAGAACAGTATGGAGTTTCCTTTAAAAATTAAAAATGGAACTCCCATTTGACTCAGAGATCCCATTTCTAGGAATATACCCCAAGAAACTAAAAACACCAGTCAGAAAGGATATATGCACCCCTATGTTCATAGCAGCACAATTTACCATAGCTAAGATTTGGAAACAGCCTAAGTGCCTATCAGCAGGTGAGTGGATTAAAAAACTATGGCACATCTATACAATGGAATACTACCTGTGGTAAAAAAAAAAAAAAAAAAGAAGGAATTCTTACCATTTGCAACAGCATGGATGGAACTGAAGAACATTATGCTAAGCGAAATAAGTCAATCAGAGAAAGATAAATGCCACGTGATCTCACTCATTGGTGGAATATAATAAACAATATAAAGTGGTGAACAAAAACAGATCCAGAGACAGAGAAGCACTGATCATGAGCATCTGATCAGTGCTTCTCTGTCTCTGGATCTGTTTTTGATCAAACCTCAGAGGGAAGGTAGGAGAGGATGGGGTAAAGAGGAGAAATCAACCAAAGGACTTGTATGCATGCGTATAAGCCTAACCAATGGACACAGACACCAGCGGGGAGAAGGTATGAGTGAGGGGAGGGGAGCAAGATGGGGGGGTAAAGACATATATGTAATAATCAATAAAGAAAAAAAATAATTAAAATGGAACTGCCTTATGACCCAGTGATTTCATTTCTGGGAAGATATCCAAAGAAACTTGAGACACTAATTTGAAAGAACAGATGCACACCTATGTTCATTGCAGTGTGTTTTACAATGGCAAACAATTTAAAGCAGCCCAAGTGCCCAGCAATAAATGAGTGGACAAAAAAGCTATGGTAAGTTTACATAATGGAATGCTACTTGGCTGTAAAAAAAGAAGGAAATCTTATCGTTTGTGACAGCACGGATGGACCTGGAGAGCATTACACTAAGTGAAATAAGCCAGTCAAAGAAAGACAAGTGCCACATGATTTCACTCATATGTGCAATCTAGTAAACAAATCAACTAACAAGCAAAATATATAGAGACAGACTTATAGAGAGCAGGCTGACAGCTGTTGGTGAGGATGTGTTGTGGGAGTGGGGTGAATAGATTGAGCAAAAAAGTTTAAAAAGATTTAAAAAAACAACAACCATGGATATGGACAACAGTGTGGTGATTGCTGGGCGGATGAGGGATCATGGGAGGTGAGGCTATAGGGGGAATAAATACTGATGGATGGAGACTTGACTTGGGATGGTGAACACATAATACAGAGTGCATGCAGATGATGTGTTGTAGCATTATGCACCTCATTCCTGTATACTTTTGTTAACCAGTATGAATTCAATAAAAAGGAAACAAAAGTTTTAAAATGAAACAAAAAAAAATAGGAACATAAGGAAATGACATATATCTTCATTAAAAAGAAAGGAAATAAAATGTGTTTCATAATAGGCAATACAAAGTTCCATATGTGCTTTCTGGACAAGCGCTATAGAAATTCAGTGGAAGGGGCAGGTAGCAGTAACTTTATCTTTAGAACTTGGGATAGTCTTTGTATTTCATGTTGATATGGCTAATTAATGCTCATTTTTTATTTGACACATCTGTTTGTGAAAACTATGTGCAAGGCACTAGACATTCCATGAAAAAGGCAACACTTTTTCCTTGTCAGGAATTATGATTTTTAGGAGACTCGACTCAGGAAGGTATTCCTCTTGAATTGATTTTTTTTTTTTTTAGGCTTTGTCATAAACTTAGTTCATGACCCACAGCAAACATATGGCTATCATTGGTCATGTTTAAGAATGAGAGTTGTAATGAGGGAACAGAGCAAAACAAACAAACAAAAACTAGTCATTGTATAATAATAACAAAAGAAACAAAATAAAACCTTTGTTTTAAGCAGACTCTTCTACCGGTCTATTGAGAACAGTGTCCCTAATGGCTGATGCTTCCCAAAAAATCAGCAAATGCAAAATTTGATAGTGATTCTTTATTAAGATTTTGAAGGCTTCTATGAACATGACGATATTATAAATTTATCTGTGTTTGGCATGCTAGATATAGAAATAGAATGTCCACTCATTCTGATCTTGTTGTTAGCGACTAAATGGGGAATGCAAAACAATACATTTGACTTGAAAGTTATAAATACTTTCAAAATGACAATGTAAAAAGAATACTGTTCAACTTGAAATTCTTCGGTGAGTCCTTGATAAAGGGGCATTCAGATTCATAATATCTTGAGTATAATATTAATTATAATTTTGCCTTTCTCTTTTAGCATAATGGATTTTATAAGAGTTCTTTATATGCAAATCCAGAACTAGAAAAAAAATTAAAATTATGTCAGTTCAAACCCTTTTGTTTCTACAATTGTTTCATGGTTGCCATGGCTTTGAAAGAAGTATTCATGTATTCAGAATGTCTTCTCTCAGTGGCCTGTGGCTTTTCTCAGAAACCAGCCTTGCTACTGTAAGGGAACCAGGGGCTCTCCGTTGCTACAAGGAGCCTCGTTACTCCTGCCAGAACACAGAGCAAATGAGGGCCCAGTCTGCATTTACTTACAGAATCCTATCTGCAACAGATCAGCTGTTGAATATGTATGCCCAGAAAGTATGGGGAACCCAAACAAGATTTCTCTGGCACTTGCTTTACAATTCATGTTTTCTTCAATTTGCTTAGTGTTAATATTCCAAAGTATGATGCACAGATATTTGCTTTAGGCAAGCTGCTCTGACTCCCCTCTTTCTTGGGTCTCACAGTATCATACTTCCTGCGCCACTTGGATGCATGTCCATCACCACCTCGTCAGAAAGCTCCTTCAGGCAAGCAGCCTTGTCACGTTTATCTTTGTACCTACACTGTCTGATCAGTGCCTGCATCAGAGTGAGGGAAAACATGCCAATGGAATAAATCAGCCATTTTAAATCTTAAAAAAAAAAGAAAAAGAAAAAAAAAAAAGAAATCTCATGGCACACACAAACTGAGTACTAAAATTCTGAGGCACACCAAAAGATATATATATTTTTTACTGACCTGATTTTAAAAACGGTATAATTTTGATTTATTCAGATTGGACAGTATTGTGTTGTCATTTTTTTAAATTTGACAATCTAAGGGAAAAGAGGTCAGTGCCCCTAACTAGTCAGGTATTGCATGTTCTAAGAATTCTTGCAGCACATGGATCGAAAAATTGTTGGAATAAATCAATCCAGGTTTAAATTCTGGAAGAACAACAAACTGATGAAAATGGGAGTGAGGTAATCTTTTGTGGAATCATATACTGTACCAACTTACTTATATGTATTAATTACTTGTCATTCATTTGCTACAACTATTTTCATTTTATAGACAAATGTATTTGCTTTTGTTTGTTTGTTTGTTTTTACTAACTTTCTAAAAAATGCAGAAGAATGAACAAAGATCCCTGGGAGCTGCAAGCTTAATCTGAAGGAACAGTCATAATTAAAATATTTTTATGTTCTTGATTTCTTAAATGTGAAATTTCCGTCTATTATCCATGCTTATTTTATTACTAGAGGACTTATGCACTAAATTCATGCAAGGCGGTTGGCCCTCCGCATTCCCGGCTTTGTTTGGAAGGTCGTCCAAAAGAACATCTGGTCTAATTAGCATATTACACTTTTATTATTATAGATAAACATTATATATAAACATATAATATCTCTGTATTTATTTGCTTATAAAAATGTTTTTATTCTATAATTCTTTCATTTAGAATACCTAGGCATATTTATTATATGTGCTCTATAGGTTTTTGTAAAATCTGACTGATAAATGTGGCACTAAGATATACCTTTTCAAAATCAGCCATTTCCATCAACAAATGCCACTTTTTTCCACTGTGGCACTGAATGTCTTGAATGCTTTCCCACATAACACATTTAGAACCTTAGGCTTTTACAGAGATTGAATTTGTTCTGAAATATTATATTAAAATGAAAATAGATAAATTTAGATTTTTTGATAGATCAGTCAGGATCAGAAATATTATCCTATTTGGGTTCACATAAAATATTAAATATATAACACAACAGAGGGAAAATAGAAATATTCTTTCTGTTGCTGTTTATTAAATAATTCCTTTGCTCTTCATTCATTTTTTTTCTGTTGCCATTTATTAAATTATTCATTTGCTCTTTACTTTATTCAAACATGTAAAGAGCTAATAACTTATTAGGAAAGGTAGGCAAGCAAATGGTTTATCACAGTGAAGACAGAATGTCTGTGGTATAATCTTGGCATGAGGATGCAGGGAGAGGTAAACATAGAAATAGAGAATGGAAAAGGCTCTGTGGAGGAAGGAGTGTATACATGCAACTAATAGGAGTTGTTAGGATTTGAAGTTTGGGATAAGAGAATCATCACCAAGCCTGGCTGGTGTTGCTCAGTGGTTGAGCCTGGACCTATGAACCAGGAGGTCTCTGGTGTGATTTTTAGTCAGGGCACATGCCTTTGTTGTGGGCTTGATCCCCAGTGAGGGGCATGCAAGAGGCAGCCAAGTGATGATTCTCTCATCATTGATGTTTCTATCTCTCACTTCCTTTCCCATCATCTCTGAAATCAATAAAAATATATTAGAGAAAGAAAGAAAAAGAAAATCGCCATAAAGCCACCAGAGCAGGGCTACCAAACTGGCTATTGCAGCAAATAAAGGATATGGTTTTAGAAAGCGTGTCTACCACATCTGTGTCCTAATGTTATGAAAATGGAATATTGTGGAGCTGGACAGTTAGAAGCAGTCCAAGATTTAGCTGCATGAGCCCTTTTAAAACAGCAGCTTAATTATACCATAACTCAAATATGCGTATTTCATCTTAAGAGGCTTTAACTGGAAGAAATCATCTTGAGTTTTTCTAATAGTTACTGGCACAATTTGTAATGCCCCGTCAAGAATTTGAAACAAGTTATTAGCTTGTTATTATTCAGCACACTTTGTTCCCTACTGATGTGTAGCTATGCCTGATCTTAACGACATGGCCATCCATCTATTCATCATGACATTCATGGGCAAAAATACCGGTAGGTATTCTGTGTTGTTTAAGGCAGAGCTTTAGAGAAACACTTTTGGTCCTCTCTAAAGGAAGGAGGAAGACTTGCAACAAACTGGTGAAATAATAAAGAACGAATTAAATTATAGCATCTTTTGCAGGATTTTTAGAGGTTATAAAGACTTTTCACATAAGGATATATGTCAATGAGCACTGTTGTGTGTTTTTTTTTTTTCTTTCATTTGACAAATTAACTGTGATTATTTCCAAGCCATCCAGTTAGCAGGCAACATAGGCTACATAGGAACTAGGTTTCGCTTCCTCGTTTCTCTTGCTGCTATTGTTTCCGCTGAGATGGGTAACTGTCAATCATGCATGCGATAGCCTAGGTGGATTTCAATGCCATTCCATGTCCTTGAAATTCTAAGAATCCTTGAGTCTGTGATAAAAGTTTCAACTCAAACACAGGTCTGTGGGTTGTACTGAAAGGGTTGTTGGTTTTCGAAAATGCTCTGTCTGCAGAAGCATTGTACAAGGGATGACTGTGCAAAATAAAGGAGGAAAATAAGTATAACGCAACTCAGGAATTTATTCCTTGGTAAATTGGTGTAGTAGTGGGTTAAAGGGAAATTCACATTTTAAATCTCAGTTAATGAGTAAAACAGGGTCCAAGCCTCTTTTGGCAAGTCATTAAATAATAGAATTAATTTTAATCTCTCAGCCATGTCCACTGTAACTCTTCCTCTTGGTTCCGAACTTTTGGAATGATATTCTTTCTATTCTCCTATATATGTTCACACACACACATATATCCTTTCATAATGCAGTAAAAAACTCATCCTGTCTTTAGCTTACTGTGATTCTTTTATTCAAATATAGAAATGTGTTGTAATTATTGTACTATGAAGACTGAGAAGTTGTCTACTTCTATTAATTTTTCAGGGCTTGAATTTGCAGACTTCTCTATCTAGGGACTTCAAGGACAGCAACTCCAAGGACAGTTGCCAGCAGCTATTTAAATGAGTTTAGCATTATTCTTAATTTAGTATATGAATAAAATGTACACTCATAGCCAATAAACATTGTGAATCTCAAGGACTTCAGACTTCACAGTTTACATGGTAACCATTTGAAGGAGAGACTCTAAATATACTTATATTTATTTATATATATTTATATATATATTTAATGGCCATATTATTATGATCTCTGAATTCATAATAATCTGGCCACTCAGTGTGTGTGTGTGTGTGTGTGTGTGTGTGTTTTAGAGGCCGAGTGTATGAATTTCTGCATGGGTGGGGTTCAGCCAGCCTGGCCAAGAGGAGAGGACATGGGCGGTTGGCTGGCCTGTCTGCTGGTCAAACCCCTGGTCAAGGGGACAATTTGCATATTAGCCATTTATTATATAGGATATACACTGAGTGACCAGATTATTATGCATTCAGAGTTCATAGCAATCCGCCCACTCAGTATATATATCTACATTAATAAAAGAGAAAATGCAAATTGATCATACCTTCACGATGTCCACCAGCCAATCAAGAGTGAGTATGCAAATTAACCCAATAAGAATGGTGGGTTGATTTGCATATGCAGGTGCTGAGCAGCTGGGGGTGGGGCAGGGCGCTTGTGTGGGAAGGGGCCCCTGGGCAGTGTGGGAAGGTGGTGCCAGCAGCCAGGGGAAGGAGGGTCCATTCTTGCACGAATCTTTGTGCATCAGGCCTCTAGTATATAATAAAAGCCTAAGCGACCCTTACAGCAGAACGACCAGAACAACTGGATGCTACGATGCGCACTGACCACCAGGGTTCATACACTCAACGTAGGAGCTGCCCCTGGTGGTCAGTGCACTCTCATAGGGGGAGTGCAGCTCAGCCAGAAGCCAAACTCACAGCTGGTGAGTGTAGCAGCCATGACAGGAGCCTCTCCCACCTCTGTGGCAGCACTAAGGAGCAGCAAGCCAAGTGGTAAGGAGCAGCGAGCAGGTGGGCAGTAAGGAGTGATGGGTCCTGGACTATGAGAGGGATGTCCCACAGGAAGCAGGCCTAAGCCGGCAGATGGACATCTCCCAAGGGGTCCCAAGTTGCAAGAAGGTGCAGGCCAGGCTGAGGGACTCTCCTACCCCAATGCATGAATTTCATGCACCAGGCCTCTGGTGTTTACATATGTACATTCCAGAGACTCAGTGTATGAAATTCGTGCAAGGGGCTTGGCCCTTGCAGCTATAACAGCTGCCTTGGCCCTCAGCTCTTGCAGCCCCGGCTTCATCTGGAAGGTCGTCCAGATGGTCATTCCACTGTTTGGCTGTCCCAAGTTCGATTCCAGTCAAGGACATGTACCTTGGTTGCAGGTACATCCCCAGAAGGGAGTGTGCAGGAGGCAGTTGATCGATGTTTCTCTCTCATTGATGTTTCTCATTCTTTATCCCTCTCCCTTCCTCTCTGTAAAAAAATCAATAAAATATATTTTAAAAAAATAAAAGAGATCCCACGGAACTCCCTCATACCACCTACCAGCTGAGGTTACAGAAGAGGTAGGCAGTGTATAACACAGAGAAAGGCCCATATCTAGCCATGCTGACACCCTGATCTTGGACTGCCAGCTTCCAGACAGTGAGAAATAAATTTCTGTTGTTTATAAGCCACCCAGTCTGTGGTATTTTGTTATAACAGCCTGAAAGAACTAAATTGAAGCATTTATGAAACTACTTTGTAGGAAAAATTAAATATAGGCATGTAGTCACCTATTTCTGGAGACCCAGAAGAAAAACTCGTATTGGTAAAATCAACTTATCTTTTTATTTTTATTTTTTTATTTCTAACTCTCTTTGGCAGTTCTTTCAACTCATGGCCTGAGTGCTGGCAGCCTAATTACATCCAAAGAAAATTCTCAGGTCCCTCTTTTTTTTTTATCCCCCACATTGCTATTGCTCTCCTGAATATCCCCGGAGGTCTAAGTAAAAGTCAGGTATTGGGACACAGGCCTGAAAGCTTCTTCAGAAATTATGTGCTGGCAAATGCATTTGTCTAAATAACTATTTCTAAAACACTGAATTCAGTTCTGGAGCCTCCAAATGAAAATGCTCTCTTTCTGCTCCTGGCTGAGAATGTCTCTGATAAAAGCCCGCTCCACAGGGATCATATTAAATGCCAGATAACAATGTCTAGGTAGATGCCACATAGCACTATTTTCCAATTCATTCAAAGTTTCTTTTAAAAAGTGGGTTTCTTAGTCCCATAGACAGAAAACTTTATGATGAGGCTTTATAATTAGGATAGTGCCTTTAAAGGGTTTACATGCCAGGATATGTCTTTTTGTGGGGGGAAATTTACTGTTCAACTGAATTCATTTTATGTTGAGGATGGAAAAGGGAACGATGGGTTGTCTTGAAAAGGGGTATTAGATATGACTAGCAAAGTGGTATGTTCAGTATAGATGGGGCTTTAATATATCTCAGGGTTTTCAGTCTAGACTTCTCCCTCACTAAAATTTTGTATTCAACTTTATAGCTTATAAAGACAAAAGACAAATAAAATGCAAAAGAGAACGTGGTCTCTCTCCTTTCTTGACAAAAATTAAATATTTGTTTTTATCCACACCATGGTTTCCCACTGAAATAAGTGCTTTTCTCTATATTTCCTGAAAAGCTCATGTTTCCTCTACTTTACCAACTTATGGAAAAGTTTATTTCTCTAAACTCTTTTTTACTGAAATAAACTTTGACTGAGTTTGAAGAAATAAAATCAGTGGCTATAAAAGGAGATCTTAAATCAGTCAAGAAAACTTTCTTAGAACTTGTCTTGATGTAAAACCTCTATGTCAAGAAGTAAATACCTGAAATTATCTGTCTGCTACAAGGGGACTGAGATAATGTCTTATTAACCTAGAGGCTTGAGTAAATGTTCTTTTTTAATGTGTTATCTGAATATAACACATCATAATATTTATAATATCTAAAATAAAGGGAATTCTGGAATCCCAGAACAAGGTGAGTTGAATATGTTGGCGATTGTATCAAAAGAGAATTGACTTGCAGAAGATTGAGACAGCTTATTCAGTGAAGACAGAGGAAAAGTCCAAGGGCTGGGAAGGTAACCTGGGCTTCTCCCTCTCTTCGCTTTTTCTACTTTCCTAACTGTGCTACCTTATTCCTGAAAAGACTTAGATACTTGGCAATGATCATAAAGCATATGCTCTCTCTAAGAAAAAACATAACCCACATTCTTTAAACAAAGAATTTGAGGGTTATATCATTCAAGATCTCTGTGGGAGAGGGATAGCATACACCCACAGGGCAATTGAAAAATCTTTAATGAAGGGACTGAATACAAAGTGTAGGTAGGGCTGAGGGAACTGATGGAGAATAGTGAAACATGCCTTCGCCAGTTTGGCTCAGTGGATAGAATGTCCTCCCTTAGACTAAAAGGTCAAGGGTTCGATTCTGGCCAAGGACACGCACTTCTGTTGCAGGTTTCATCCCCCAGCCTTATTAGGGGTTCATGTGGGAGGCAACCAATCGATGTGTCTCTCCCCCTCCTACTCTCTCTAAATATTAATGGAAAAATATCCTTGATCAAGGTTTAACAACAGAAAGAATAGTGAAATACCTAGGAACTGGCTGTCAAAAGTGGGAAGCCATTATCATCCTTAGACTTAAAAGAACAAGGAAAGGTAACTATTCCGAGAATCCAGTGAGTAGCTGGAACTGAGTACAGTGTCTCAGCAGGAACTGAGGCCTGAGGTAAGGGAGAACATCGCTGCCAAACCTTGGACAAGCAGACAGAACAGAAATAAATCTCTTGACCTCTCTGCCTTCTTCTACCATCTCTTCAGCTGTCATCTTCTACTGACAGAATCCAACTAGAAATTGGAATGTATTTGAGCTAGGTTGAAGGCAGCATACAGCACAAGATAGAGAAGGCTGAGAATTGATCTTGGAGGGCAAAGAATACCCAGCACAAGTATGTGACAGGCAATACATTAAACATAGCATCATACTTTTCTTGATAATGCATCTAATTACTGTGTTAGATTAGGCTGTCAAAGAGAGAACAGATTTTTGTTTTTAGAAAAGAATTTATGAATTTCACCAATAGAGGTGTCCACATTTTCTTCCTCCTTATCTCCATGTCGCCTATCTTAAATGAATGTGAGTCTGCCTCACTTTGTGACTGTACCCCAGCCAGTTAAAACTACCAGTGACACTCATCTCACCAGACCCAATGGCCATTTCTCTATTTTTTATTGGTATTGGACACAACTAACCATCTCCACCTTTTTGAAACACTTTTCTATTTTGTCTTTTGTGACACTTCACAATTCTTGTTTTCTTCATACTTAATTATCTATTTCTTCTAATGCCCTTTGGCTAATGCCTCTCCTCTGAATGATTTCTAATGACTAAAGGAAGCAGAATTTAGTCCTTTGCTTTCATCCCTAGATAATAGTTTCTGGTTTGGTGCTTTAAATTTCTTAATTCATATTCTTATTTAAGACCTTCCCCCCTGAGGACTTGGATGTAGACCACATGTGTCAAACACAAGGCCCGCGGGCCAAATCCAGCCCGCCAGGCCTTGCAATGTGGCCCGCACCGCGCTGTCATCACTGCACTCCGCTGTCAGTTTATGACATTGTCAGTTTATGACTGTTCAGTAAACCATTCGGCCCGCGATTTAGGCTGGATTTTAGATTTTGGCCCCTTCTCTGATTGAGTTCGACACCCCTAATGTAGACACCCTCACTTGGATGTTTTCTAGTATCACAAGACAAAAAAGCATATGAAATACCAAAATCTCAATTTTATTCTCTAAACCTGTTCATCCTTAATTTCCTTACCTCAATAAAATATACCACCATTGTTCAAGCCAGATTCCTAAGAGTCTTGATTTTTCACTTTCCTTTCCCCATCTATTAGTAAACCCTTCAATTTCACCTCTAGTATAGTTTTCTAATTTAACTACTTTTTTCAAGTTCTAATTACCACCACACTAATCCAAACTGCCATACTCTTTTAGCTGGATGACTACATTATCTCCTTGCTTCTACTCATTCCCTTAGACTGTATAACTGCCAGAGTAGTCAATTTAAAAATGTTTGTAAGAGAACAGCCTTTTCCTACTCATACCCCTAATAATATAAGTTTCAAATTCTTGCTCCATCCCGAAGACCCAATGATCTGGCTTTTTTCTATCATTTCAACCTCTTCTTTAAATTTGGTTAGAAGAATAGATTCCAGAGATGTACATGACATTATAATCAACTAGATGCCCTTTGCAGGAAGATTCCTACAATAGGGCTTCCTACAGTGGTCTCCGCTGCCCCGCCTGCTTCCCTCTCTTCTCCCCTGCTGTGCCTGCTTCCCTTCCTTCTCTGCTGCCCCACTTGCTTGCTTCTCCGCAGCTTTACTCCCTTCTGCAGCGCTTGGCTTCTTTCTATGTTGTCTTCAGTCTTTGCTCTGGCCTGGATATGCAAATTAACTGCCATCTTGGTTGGATTAACTTGAATACTCACCCTGATTGGCTGGTGGGCGTGGCTTGTGGTGTGGTGGATATACGGTCAATTTGCATGTTTCTCTTTTATTAGAGAGGATGTTTTGGTAGTGGTTTAATCATAAATGGAGACAGAATAACCAAGGAAGAGATGGTAGAGTAAGAAAAAAAAAATTCTAAGAAGGAAGCCTGCATAATGCTAATATTTAGGAGTTGGATGAAGGAATATAAGTTTGTAAACCAGGTTCCTAGAAAAATAGGAGGTATATTGTAAGTAAGTTACTTCATAGGATTAAAAGCTGAGAACTGAAAAATTCTCCATTGAATTGGATATATTGGAGGTGATGGCCAGTTTGGTGAGAATAATTTTAGCTGAGTAGTGGGGTTTGTACACTAGATAGATTGGACTTCAGAGGTGATGTAGAAGAAATGCAGTGTTGAAGGTTCCATGGAGGCTGAAGATCATGAATTTGTAATGATAACAAACTACAGATTTAAAATATTTTTTAAAGTAATCATTCTGCAAGGATAGTAATAGAGATATGTGACTGGCTGAATTAATTCATTGGAGAAGGCTTTTATATGCTATAACCATCAAAAATGACTTCAAGGAAATTGGGGACATTAACATTTCAGATACTAAATAAAAGAAAACAGAAACTGATAACATTAGAATAAATGCCCCTCCCCTCATGTTAGACATGGATAGATTGAAATCACATTATTTGAGTGTCAGACCTTTGCTGCAGACTGGAAAGGTCTTCTTTAATCCTATATACATCCTTCAGTAAATGCACAAATTCCCTGAATGTAATAAGAATGTGCTCTTGGTATGGCAAGGACACTGATACAGTTGACAGCATAAAAGATCCAGTGTGCTTGCTGAATGATTACCGCATACTCTTCTTTACTCTTATGTTTTATCCAGAGGAGCAGACTCATTGTGACTTGGAAGAACCTTAGTGTCAAGGCAAGCATGTCAAGTATCTGTGATGTGTATAAGAGGTGTCAGGTCATTATATAAATTATAATGCTCTGGGGCTTTTGTCAAAATGTAAGACTCTGAGACTGAGCTGCAAGCACAGCTTTCAACTATAGCGTTTTATTGGAAAAAGAAGAACAAAATCTACATGAGACACACCAATAGTCTAACTATGCATACAGGATTGATGAAAATAGCTTACAGGAAGCTAGGCAAGCAGCCAGTAAGTAATTTAAGAATGGAGAGACATCTAAATAACTGAAGGTGGCTAGCAAGTGAATGCAGAAACGCCATTCCAGCAGTACCACATGGATCGGATAGGGAAGATCTCTCTGCTACATAAATTAGATGTGGCCAAACCTAGACTTGAGATAAATATCTTCTTCATCTTTTTAATAATATACTTTTTTCAGGATGAATGAAAACCGTGATCTCTTTCTTTATCCCAGAATTCTGTTGTGGGGAGCTTTATTAGAGCTTGTTAAGCAATTCTAGGGCAAAGGAAAAAAGGAAATATTCATTAATGATGAAAAAATTATATATATAATAAACCTAAGAAAAAACATACAGTAAACTCAGAGCCAAGTGAAAACTTACTATAAAACTTAGTATAATCATACTATGTGATCTTCTCTTTTCGTTAATTGTAGAAATAGTCTGATTCTTATCATTCTGTTTTCTCAAAGTTCACAAATTATGAACAATTATCTGTACATCCCTGATGGTTAAAATTAGCACAAACATAAGTTTCCCCAAAACAGCAATTGTAGTTGTTATAAGTAAGTCTTGAATGCTTCAAGAGATGAGAAAATTTTTAGTACAGACTAAATTAGCAAAGAATTATACAACCATAGAAAATACATAAAAATGGAAACTAAAAACAAAAAGGGATGAAGCTTAAGCTCCTATAGTTATATATAGGATATGCATTTCATAAACGCAACCATTTAGAAAACAGCTAGAGATGAAGAAGAAAATAAAAGAAAAATCTCTTAAGGAGCCTAAGTAGGAAACTTAAGAGTCAACATAGTAAAGCTCACATATCAATTCCAGTGAAAAGCACTACTTATACTTACTTATACATGATTGTGTATCTTTTTCCCAGCCAGCAGAAAAACTATTAGTAGTAAATATGAAGCAAATATGTCTATTGAAGAGGCCTTCAATTTGAGCAGAAACAGTGAGAAAGGCATGGTTAGGACTGGAGGTTAGGTTAGTGAGGAATAATTCACACAAATCTAGTCATTAAGAATGCTTGAGATTAAAAGAAGTTAAGCCCAATGTTACATCTATGAGTACCAGATGTGGAATCTGAACAAATATAATTTTTTGGGAGACCTAGCTTTGAGCTCTGGCTTGGTCACTTACTGGCAGTGTGATTTTTATGGGCAGTAAGAGACTTATGCATCTACATTTCCTAACCATAATAAGATTGTACTAAAGTTGCATTTCATTGACTCCAAGCAGCACACTGATTTACATTTTAATACCTCTGCTCTAGAGCTGTGTGTTTCAGGTGATGGCATCTTGCCATTGCAGAAAGCCAGAAAATAGTTACCACCTGTTTATGCACAAATGTAGTTCCTGTTGTGCAACCCACCTATGTGTTAATTGATAAATCACCTAAGCACCAGATACAGAAGAAGGTGTCTTGGTCATTGTCTGAAACCTTTTATTGGCATCTTGTAAGATCATTGAAAAAAAAAATACTTTAGCTAGTTTACCTCACTTCTATTATCCTTCTGAAGTATGCAGAGGGGTAATATATATGATTGAATTTTATGCCAAGCAAGTATAAAGAAACATTTTGAATAAATATTATAAGTGGTAACCAATGTTGGTTTAATTAGAAGTTTTTTTATTTCATAGTGGTGCATGAAACAGTATACTTAATTAAATATGGTATTTGAGAGATATATGCCATTGTTTTAGTGTAAAGTGTACAATATAATGTTTTGATATAGGCAAATATTGCAAATGATTACCACAATAAATTTAGTTGAAATCCATAACCACACTTAGTTATAATACTTTTGTATGTGATGAGAACTTATAAGATCTGTTGTCTTAGCAATTTTCAAATACTATATAGAACTGTATTGTTAACTGTGTTCACCATGCTACCATTATATCCCGAGAAATTGCTGTATTTGTCTTATAATTGAAAGTATGTACCTTTTGACCACTTTCACCTATTTTGCTCAACTCCTACCTCCCATTTCTTATTCCTCTAACAGCTTTGACTTTTTGTGTGTTTCTTTATGGATCCATACAAATTTTAGAATTGTATCTTCTATTTCTGTGAAAAATGACATGGGAATTTGATAGCTATTGCATTGGATCTGTAGTATATATTTTCTAATTTGGAGAAAATTTATCAACAAACTCTTCATTTGTGATTTCTATTATTCTAGGAACTCTTATTATTTAGATGAAATGGGCAGATGTTTTTATTACTATATGCACTATTAGATGGGCTTCTTTCTTGTAGCCTTTTCATTAGAATAATTGACACAGGTAGAATAGGGGCCATGCTTTTACCTATTAAAAATTAAAGTGGCAATGACTGAGGAACTGTGGACGTGATTTATGTCTTCAGTGACTCGGGTATAAATGTTTATCAATCAATAAGTCATGGGTAATTGTAGTAGGAATAGAATTTCCCACTCCATATTCCTACCAAGGTTGCAATTATGTATTGAATTGCACAATTTTTTTTTTTTTTTACTTTTTTCCTCCACTTGTGTATGATACTGAAAGTAAAATGTGAAGCCATTGGAATGAGTAAATGAGAGGGCTGTGGGGTAAGAACGTGGATGCCTGCTGCCTGTCTCTGAGGAGGAAACCGGAAGGCAGTGAACCATGATCGGCAATTCACTGGCTCAGGCAGTGGCCGTTTTTTTGTTTTTGTTTTTTAATTTTTTATTAAATTATTATCTGTGTACATATACCATTGCTCCCCCCTCCCATACATGCCCTCCCTCCCCAGAGTTTTGTGTCCATTGGTTGTACTTATATGCATGCATACAAATCCTTCGGTTGATCTCTTATCTCCCCCAGATCTCCCTCCCCTCCCACTGTAATTTGACAGTCTGCTTGTTGCTTTACTGTCTCTATATCTATCTTTTGGTTCTTCAGTTTATAATGTTCTTTATCATCCATAAGTGGGTGAGGTCATGTGGTGTTTCTCTTTCATTGACTGGCTTATTTCACTCAGCATGATGTTCTCCAATTCCATCCAGGTTGCTGCAATTGATGAGAATTTCTTCTTTTTATGGCAGCATAATATTCCATTGTGTAGATGTACCATAGTTTTTGGATCCAATCATCTGTTGATGGGCACCTAAGCTGTTTCCAAATCCTAGCAGTAGCCGTTTTGTAATAAGAAACTTTCCTTGGAAACAAATGAAAGCTTTCACATATCTGTACAGATTTATAAAATGCGGATGGGATATACTCATATTCCTAAAAAAAAAAAAATGCTGTATAAAAGAGCAGGCAGTACAATAAGTATTGGGTCATGAGGCTGTTTTTAATCGCTTGAGCCAATAACTCCTTTACATTTCTTATCAAGCAAGGACAAATAAACTGAATAGGCAGTTGGCTCCTTCACTATGCAGTTAGATAAATGTCCATACCATACAGTTTATATGTTAGTTGCCAAAATAAGTTATTATTAATCCATTTAATTTGTTTTACAGGGAATAAAATTGCATATTCTTTCTCTTAGTATTAGATTCATAATAAGAATATATTGCTATTTTAAGTATTTTCAAACCCATGAAAAATATGACATTCAGATAATCATTTTAATGTGTATTTCATTTTCTTTACTATTATTATAAACTATAATATTATCTAATTGATATTTGTGTATTTGAATTAAATAGTTAATGGCTTATAAAGATAGCCATTTCGCTCATACATTTATCCTTTCATTCATTTTTTAAAATATATTTTATTGATATTTTACAGAGAGGAAGGGAGAGGGATAGAGAGTCAGAGAGAATCATCGATCAGCTGCCTCCTGCACACCCCCCACTGAGGTTGTGCCCGCAACCAAGATACATGCCCTTGACCGGAATCGAACCTGGGACCTTTCAGTGCACAGGCCGAAGCTCTATCCACTGAGCCAAACCAGTTTCGGCTGTCCTTTCATTCATTTAATAATTACTTATTGAGTACTTAGGTGCGTAGATCCAGTGTTAGGTGCCATGGATGCAATGGATAGTTCCTATTTGAGAGAAATATTATAGTATAGAACAGAAAAAAATATTCAAGGTTGTAGAATGCATTGGTAGTAGATGGAGAGGTTAAGATGGAAAACTGAAGCATGGGGGAGGCAGCTGGAAGGAGAACTGGACTTGACCCAAAGGGTAGAGAACAGCCTTTCTTACTTACCTTTCCCCTCCTGCCACCAAATGATTGCTCCTTCCAGAGTGGATGGAAACTGGCAGATCACACAAAGAAAGCCAGAACCCCAATGAGGCTGGCTGTGGCTGGGCACAGGCTTTCATAAGGGGACCCTAAGAGATGGAGAAGTGGGGACTGCCTGGCCCCCAGAGCCATACAACTCAGGGATGCATGCTGCATGGCAGCTGGACAGCAGAGCCCCGCTTGACCACCAGTCCTGTGCACCCGGACCTGTGGCCAGATTGTGGACTCTGGCTGCCTGAAGCGCACCTATTTGTGTAGCGTTTTCCTCCATTAGCAACTACAGCTGGCGCAGATGTCCTCCACATCGAGCACACTGGTTCTGCTTCTGTCCCCTCAAGTTGATACTTGGCATTAGCATGAAACTTGTGGATGCAGGAGGGTTTTCAGAGAATTCTAACACACAACATCCTATTAAATTGTACCTGAGAGGTGAAAAAACTCCTATTGTATTTGGACAATTATTTTTTGTTAAAATACATTTCCATGAGCAATCAGGAAAAAAACTAGATCTGAAACTGGAGAACTTAATAGGGGCCAGATTATGAAGGTAGCAATTAAGAGTTTATGCTTCATCTCAAGGGCAGTGGGGGAGTTTCAAAGGGTTTACTCAGGAAGTTAACATAATTAATTAGTATTTTAGAAAGATCGCTTTTGGCTGCCACGCAGAGAATGGATTAGAAGAAAGCAAAGTGCAGCAACTAGTTATGAAACTGTTGTAATAATTTAAGACAAAACGATGGTGTCCAAATTAGGTAAAGGCAGCTTATAAACATGTCTATTCAGCTGTAGCCGGTTTGGCTCAATGGATAGAGCGTCGGCTTGGGGACTGAAAGGTCCCGGGTTCGATTCCAGTCAGGGGCATGTACCTTGGTTGTGGGCATATCCCCAGTAGGGGGTGTGCAAAAGGCAGCTGATTGATGAGTCTCTCTCATCGATGTTTCTAACTCTCTATCTCTCTCCCTTCCTCTCTGCACAAAGTCAATAAGATATATTTTTTAAAAAGAAATCTTTAAACATGTCTATTCAGAGAATATGTATAGAACCAGGTATAAGAAGAATCTAAAATTCTTAGGAAAATAATGTTTATGAATTGGATAAAGAGAGAACCCACAACAGAGACTAGGAGTGGCCAGAGAAATGGGATTAAATCTTGGAGATTGTTTTGGGGAAGCCCATAACTAAATGTTATTTTCCATTGCAATGAGGCTGTTGCTGTGCACAGGCCTTCATAAAGGAGACCCTAAGAGATAGAGAAAAGTGTTTTAATGATGTGTTAGGAGGAAATAAAGTAGTGGTTCCCTTTTCAAAGCAGAGGCATGGCATCCAATAAGTTATCACTGTTATTTGGTCCATTGTCAATAAGTTGATAGTTCTTTTGGGAAAGGGAATTGTAGCAAATCTCGTTGATGAGACTCTCTAAGAGAATAATCTGTCAGCAACATCATTCTATTTCAGGGATACAGTGATGATAAATGTGCATATGGGATAGTTCAAGACTTTAATTAATTACCACCTTACAATTATCTTCAGCCCTTTATTAACAACATTTAGATTTGGTTTTAACAATCTATCATAGTCCTTTCAAGTAAAGGGCTTCTAGCAGTTGTTTTCATTAGCTGCCAAATAAAGAGAAATACGACCATGTGCTCTGTGCAAGTCAGTAAAACACTTCTGCTTTCCCAAATGTCACGGAGATTCAGGGAAAAACAATAACACAATTAAAACATGACTACTTTTCATTCAAATCTCTATTTCAAATGAAATTTAAATATTATCATCACATTTTTTATTACTACCATCTAATTGGTATGAATGTGACTTTTACAGTAAATATATAATGAAATTCTATAACAATCCTATGAAGTGGTGTTTGCAGTGTCTCCAATTAACCAATAAGGGACCAGAGGCCCCCAGTGGTTCAGTTTACAAATCTACAAGTGGAAGACCTGATACTAACATATAGGCCTTTATGTGTTCTGTCTCTGGTCCATTAAGTTTTCCAGTTTAAAAAAAATTGCTTGTCTTGAGTCCAAATTTCTATAAAGAATGCTGATCCTCCCCTATTCCAGGGACTCCAATGTCCCTTTTCAGAATCCTAATGTCTCCACAAAGCTAATCTCAACTATGTATCAGCCATGGGCTGCCGCCTTTTTAGATGAATTGGGGCTCCAGTACACAGAAGAATAAAACCTAATTAATGTGTTGACACATTTTAAAAAGCTGTTTATGTATATTGGATACAGTTCAATGCTATCTGTAAAATTTTTTGGAAAGTACATTTCTGCCATCACTTTTTTAACTTTTAATTTTGAAATAATTTTAGACTCAAAGTTGCAAAAACAGATTCTCTCACCCATGTTAACATCTCACATGACCAGAATACATTGGTTGAACCAGAAAGTAAACATTGCTGATGACTAGTAAGTAAACTACAGACTTTAGTTTTGCATCCGTTTTCCCCACCATTTCTTTTCTGTTTCATGATCTGGTCCCTGTCTCACATTGCATTTAACTGGTTGTTTCCTTCATTCTGTGACAATTCCTCAGTCTTTACTTGTCTTTCATCATTTTGACATTGAAGAATTTTGTAGAATATCCCCCAGTTTGGGCCTGTGTAATGTTTTCTCATGATTAGATTTATGTAATGTATTCCTGCCAAGAACACCACCAAAAATTATGTTGTGCTGTTTTCAGCACATAATGTCACTGTCTTATTGGTGATGTTGGCTTTGATCACTTAGTTAAGATGATACTTGCCAAGCTTTTCTGCTGTGAAGTTGCTATTTTTTTCCTTTTAATTAACACATATTTTGGAGGAGGGAAGACCTTGAAACTATACAAATATCCTGTTTCTCCTAAAACTTTTATCCACTAATTTTAGCACCCATTGGTAGGCTTATTAAAACAATTACTACTATGGTGTTATATTGGTGATTTTTGTATTTCCCCCATTCCTTATACATTTATTAATTATAATAGAACTAGAATCCCAGTGCATGAATTCATGCACTGGTGGGGTCCAGCTGGCCCATCCCAATGGGGGGCCCTGATTGGGATGGGAGATCCTGTTCGGGGGCGGTGCTGGCCAAGCCAAGGAGCCATGGTCATTTATTATAGGTTATTTCATCATTCAGTCACTGAGCTTTTAATATATAGGATTCTTCTATATGGAAGGGGTGGCCCTTTCTCACATTTATTGCTTATATTCATCAGTATGGACTCATGAGTAATTATTTCATTCTATAAGTTATAGTCCAATATCATTGTTGTTGTTTTATTGCTCATATTATTTCAGCTTTGGTCATTGGGAGCTCCTTCAGGTTGGCTCCTGTGTTCTTTTGATGATGCCCTTGTTCCTGTTTGAGAACTTCCTGGTACCACAAGATGCTGCAGGGCTCATTTTTTAATTCTCCTGACTAAGTCCTGGAATAAACCACTTTTATAAGGAACCCTGGTTCCTTTGATGGAGAATGGTATGTAGAAAGCAAGACCTGGGTGATAGGTATGTGTTATTGGTCCTAGGCCCTCTCAGTGGACAAAGCTTGGAAATATACGTATGTATTTTAAACCATGCATTCACACATCTATATTTCTTCCTTTCTGTATTTATTTATTAAACCTACAAATTTATGAACAAACACAAGTTTATACTGATAAGTCAGCCATCTGGTGAACTGAATTGATCATATAAACTGTTCTAATTGAAATCCTTGAAAAGTGAAATATTTTTCCAGTTCCAAGTACACTAGGTTCTAAGTGAGGAATTTGTGTTATGTTTCCAAATTTGACAGAGACAAGTTGTACCACCTTGATATCTCCTTTTCTGTCCTCTAACTTATAAAAGTGAAATAACAATGCCTACTGCATCTAGGTCACCAGATGGTTGCAGAGGTTTGGTAAGTCTGGATTTTTGTCTCTCCTCTGTAAGTATTTCTCTTGTTTACCTTCATAGCCCATCTTCTTCCCTGCCTCCAGTCTTGTTCCTCCTAAAGCTCTCCATCATGTTGTCAGGATGATAGATCAAAAATGAAAATTGGGTCTCATTTATCATCGTGTTCAAACATTCAATGGCTTCTTATCTGTTAAAAAATACAATCTAAGAGCATGACCTGGCAAATAAGTCACTGTGTGGTTGAACTTCTTCTTGTCTATGAGTATCATCTCATTATTTGTACCCTCCTATTTAAAGCTCTAATATTATAGGATTGCTTAAAATTATCTTCCCTAGGCAAAAGGTATTTATTTTCATGATACTATTTGGTCAGATTTGGATTGGACAATTAACAGTTACCTTTAAGTCTTCTAATTAACTCTAAATTTCAAAAATAAGTTTGGTGTCATATATCTATCTTCTTATGTGTTTGGTACCAGGTTAATTCCATGAGCTTGATCAGTTATCTTTCTGTTAACATTCCCTTATTATTTCTCATACATTGTATCTGATATCACTGTAGCTTGCTTTCTGTCTACATTAATTGTTCTCGATAAGGTACTAATTGCCAAATCATAGACACTTTTTAGTTCTTATCTAACTTAACATGTAAAGTGTATTGGAAGTTCAGTGTGGTTGCCAGGCACAGGGTCATTTCATAGCTGCTTGAGTTGAGGTGGCTTAGTTGGGAGAAGAACAGTGCTGAGAGACAAGGCTGGAGAGTGAAACCAGGGCCACCTCTCACATAAATCAGTAGACCATGTTAAGATCAAATTTATCTGGAATGCAACAGAGGCTAGAAGAGATTAAATAATGAAGGTCGTATTTTAGGGGCATAATTCTAAATGGATTTGGCAAAACTGGAATGCATGTGAAAATGAAATAGAGCAATATTGGAAAGAAGGGAAATTAGGATGTTAAATAATCTTAAAATGAGATCAGTATCTGTGATACACAAACAATAGTCTTTTAAAAAATATATTTTTATTGATTTTAGAGAGGAATGGAGAGGGAGAAAGAGATAGAAGCATCAATGATGAGAGAGAACCATTGATCAGCTGCCTCTTGCACACCCACACTGGGAATTGAGCCCACAACCTGGGCATGTTTCCTGACCAGGAATCCAACCATGACCTCTTGGTTCATAGCTCAACATGCAACCACTGAGTCACGTTGCCCAGGCAACAATAGTCTTTTGATGAATGCTAATGGCTGGAAGTTTTAAGAGAATGGATTAAGTAATAATTATAGACATTTTACATACTAAACATTGTGGCTAAAGAAGGCCAAAGAAGAGAAGATAAACTCTAAAATTGTATACCTGAGATCTTTTGAGAGTTTGTTGAAAGGCAGGACCAAGGTAAGGGCAAACAAAACTGATTTTTATTTAAAAACATTTTTTTTGTGTGTGAATAAAATTTCTTAACCAATTGAATAGACTTTTGTTTAGTCCTGCTATTTTAAATACTTCCTTTCTTTATGTGAAATGCCTGGAGACAGTTTGTTTTTTATACTGTCTTTATACCACTAAACAGAGGACACTCTAAAAAACAAGGCAAACATTTACTTCAATTTCTAAACAGCAACTTTTATTATAAATATGGGGAGTTTTAGAGTATTGAGACCAGTAAACCACCATAGAAAAATAGTGAATTTTGATTAAAGAAACATAATGATTCCCATAAAAGTCGTGTTCATTCATTGATTAAAATGTATTCATTGGGAAATAAATAGTTTATTACTTGACACTATTGGTGATAAAGGGATACAGCATTGAATAAAGCAAAGTCCCTGCCCTCACTAAGCTTACATTCTAGAGAGGGAACTTAACAATAAGGAAGTAAATACATTATAATATCAGTTAGTGAAGGGTGCCAGGATGGAAAATGAAGCTAGGTTCTGAAATAAAGAGTGAAAGAGGAATTGTTTGGAATGGAGCATAATTTCCAACGGAACATCTAGGACTAAAAGTGTCCTAGTATTTTATCTACACTTGGTTGGTGGCACTGTGTATTGCAATCTGTGTAAAAGTGAGATACCTTATAATAATGTCTTATAATAATGTGCATCCCTTATTTTTCAGAGGCATCATATTTATATATTTTGATCTTAACATACCATAAAAAGAGATAAGTTCATTCTTTGTATTTTGGAACAGGCTTAAAAACCTCAAGACAGCTCTATCAATTACTCATGGAGTTATGTCATTTTTATTCCTCATAGCCAGAAAGATTTTAGCCCTATGATTAAAATGCTAAATGTACCCTCAGGAGGCAGAAGGGCTGAGACAAGGACAGGTGCCCTCACATTGACTACTTCAGGCTGAAGGAGGCGGAGTAAATGGTTCTATGTTCACAATGCATATTCATATTCAACATGGCTACATTTTTGCAACACTTTACATTTGTGATCTGTCCAGAGAACGACTTAGGACTCAGTAAAATCTACCAATTTCCTTTTAAAGGATACAATTACAGTATGTTCTTCCAGAGTGAGGCACTGCTGTCCAATAGAAAGATATGTGAGCCATATATGAAATTTTTAATTTTCTAGCCACCACAGTTAAAAATTTAAAAATTGTAAAATTAATTTTAGAACATATTTTATATCAAAATATTACCATTTTAGTATATCAATGTAAAATTACTGGGATGTTTTTATACGAAGCCTTTGAAACCTAATGTGTATTTTACTAACAGCATATCCCATTTGAATTAACTACATTTCAAGTGTTCATTAGCAACATGAAGCTAATAGTAACCCTGTTGGACAGCATGTGTCTATCTTTTGAAGCAATCTTCATTTTATTTTATTCTGAACCTGTTTGGGCCTATAGGTTTTTTCCATTTTGTCATGCATGTCTTTACAACAGATATATTCTGACTGTGAAATACACGGAGAGGTATACTATCTGTGTCATTTCCTCCTCACCCCTTCAGTTTTGTCTGACAGAAAATGATCGGGCTTGTGTATAATGGAATACCAATAATATTAATCAAAGGAACATGCTTTGCATATCTAAGTCATGCAGGGGTCCCAAATACATCAGATCCAAAATTGGCAGTGGCACTCTCACTATAAAAGTCGATCTGATTCAATTGTTGCAAAAGCAAGCAACAGAAAGGGTACTCTCTAGCTTAAATTAGAAAGTGAAATGTTTTTTATTGTTATACTACCTCATGGAACCAGAAATGAGGGATAATAAAGCATCAGAAGGTGCATTACCCCACATCTCAATGGGAGTGTCCTTAGACCCTATCTGGACAACTGTCATTTAAAAAGTCTCACTTCAAACATTATTCTGCTTCTGGGTTTCTTGCTTTATTCTAAATATCATTGAAACAAAGCAAGAGAACCTGCTTGACTCGCTCATGTCTGTTCTCCATTGCTGGACCATTCAGCTAAGATAAGGTATAGGGTGATGTAGTAAAGGCAGAGTTACTGCAAGTCTAGCCATATATACCAGGGACCATTCTCAGAAAAGGGAAAATCACTGTGGCTAATAACCCACCCCTCTCCCCATCTCCCCAAAGAAATAAGCCTTAGCAAATGCCAACTTAGAAATAGTGCTTTTGTTGCTAAATAGATGCTTTTAATCTTATGTACTATGCCACTACCCTTTGCCTCTTCATCTGTATTCCCAATGGTGCTAAGATGATGGAATTTTTTGGATTAAAGCCTCTCAGCACTGATGCATTATAAACTCTGATAGTGTTGAGATACTTATACTTCAGAATATTTTAAGTGGCAACTCTACTTGAAAGTAGATTCAAGAAGCCAAAGACCTGATATAACTGTGAAGAATAAAAAAAAAAATCTCAGGGTATAACAGTGAAAAATTCAAAAGACTATAGAAATAATACAGATTAAGAATAATTCTGAAAAAAAAGAATAATTCTGAAAAAGAAACTCAAGATATATTGGAATAAATTCTTACTTCCTCCTTACCCTGCTAATTATTTTCAGTAGCAATTATGCAACCTGACATTATAGTTATATTAATTTGTACATTTGTTTATTGTCTTCCTGCTTACCAGCATTTAAACCTTGTGACAATAGAGCCTGCTGATTGTTGCCATTTTCTCTGTGCCTAGAACGGTGTGCACATAGCATGCACTACATGAAGGAGTTAATCAGTGAAATTAAACTCTCTGACTACCTTTTGTTGCTAGGACCAAATAAAAAAAGATGTGTGGAGATTTAGAGTTGAAAATGACCTTGGGAATTATTTCAGTTTTCTTACTTTATAACTGAAATAATTGAGGCCCTTATAAAAGTACCCTAGGAGACTACAAGAAAGATATGGGGTCAAACACTGAAAATTACCTATGACTAGATTTTCTTTAAGAGTATGAATAGCTATGCTAATGTCAAATGAATCACAAATTATCTATTCATTGACAAGATAATTGAATAACCACTACTTCTCTGGCTTTAGTTTCCTGCAAACACAGCTCTGCTCCCCAAACCTCTGAAATAAACATCTATATACATGAAAACCAAATATGCAAATAGACCAAACAGCAGAACAACCGAACAACTGGTCGTTATGATGTGCAATGACCACCTGGGGGTGCATGTGGAACATGGCGGGTGTTGGCAGCAACAGCAGAGCATGTATATGGCAGGCGTTGGCCGTGGCGGAATGATGGAACAGGTGAGCAGGGGCGCAGGACCAAGGCAGGGTGCTGGTTGTTGTTATCGGGATGAGCCTCTGGTGGTTACTGAAAATTCTTTGCTCCCATGTGCCATGGTCCTGCCTGGTGCTCACACCTGCTGCCAGCACTGGCCTCACTTGCACCTGCTGCTGGTGCCAGCCCCAACCACTAGGTGCCAGCCCCGATAAGCCTTGAAGGCTTCTCCACCTCCCCCTGCTCCCGAGAGGTGATTGGAGCAGCAGCATTAGCTTGCACCTGCTGCTGGCGCCGTCCCCAATGCTTTGTGCTATCAGCAGGTGCAAGTGGGCCCAGTGCATTCAGCATGTGAGAGCAGTGATGGTGGGAGCTGGGCTGCCAGCAGACAGGGGACCAGGGGCTGTGGCAGGAGAAGTCAGGTGGAGGCATGGAGGATGGGCTGAGACCTACCTCTGTGCCCACCGCAGCCTAGTGGCCCACAGTTCATTTCAAGGTGCATGAATTCATGCACTAGGCCCCTAGTTTTTAATAAAATGTTTATTAAAAAATTAAAATTTGGAGCATCTGAAATGCATTCTACAGAGACTACAAATATGTGTTAAAATATTAAATATTCACCAATATTGTATGTGCTTATGTTTTGTTAAGTGCAATGGGAGCAAAGAGGAAATGCTATGAAGGAAAAGTCACTGATAGCAATAGAAAAGATGTATTTTTGGAGAGTAAGGCTATCATCAGTTGGAAGAGGAATTCTGGCTTTAATTACTAAACAGTTTTGTTAACAGGCCTTGTGATTCTGCTCTGTGGATCATGCTACATGCTGTGTCTGCTTATTTGTTAATTTTTAGCTGCTTGTTCTAGTGGTCCCAGGTTTGAGCTTTTCCATTTTCTCTGACTCTGCTGGAAGTGGGAGGTAGGCAGCAGCTTAGCTTGGATCAAGGATAGCACAAGGAGTCAGTGGAACTAATCTCTTTCTTTTTATGATCTTCCACAATCCAAAATGCAGAATCTGGTGCCCAGCCTTTATGGATGCTGCTAGAGCTCTCATTAATGGTTTCTGAGTATAAGACACTTCCAATCCCACTAGTATTCATGCAATAAGAAGCTAGTTAGCAACGTAAACGTTCTGAGAGCCATGAGATACTTACTCATGGCCCTGGGTTTGCAGGCATTTCTTGGTTTCAAATGATGAATATTTAATCCTACTGAGCACTTGGGAAACACTTCAAAAGCTTTGCTAAAAATCCAATTTTAACAATGAAAGTTTCTTGTACATTCTTGTTCTGAAAGTCTTTGAATTTATTATATTGAATGACTAAGGAGAGGACATAGGTTTAAAATCTGTTACTGGAAATTACTTAGGGTTTTTTTTGAGAGTGGTGAACAATAAATGTAATTGCCCTAATCTCTCCGTGGCAACAAGAGCCTCTTGGATCTGCTACTGACAACCATCAGAAAGTATTCTAATGTTCTTATTATATTCCCAAGACTCTGATAGTGATGGTAATGGCTTTTTTATAAACAGACGAAATGGCATCTCTTTTAATCAGCAAAATTCTTTTTCTTACTTACAAGAATCTTATAAATCTATTACAGACCCAGTGCATGAAATTTGTGCATTGAGGGGCGGGGGGGGGGGGGGGGGGGGACGGGCGGGGGGGGGGAGCATTGTCCCTCAGCCTAGCCTGCATCCTCACCAATCTGGGACCCCTTGAGGAATGTCTGACTGTCTGGGCAGTCAGACATCTCTCTCACAATCCAGGACTACTGGCTCCCAACTGTTCACCTGCCTGCCTTCCTGATTGCCCCTAACTGCTGCTGTCTGCCAGCCTGATCACCCCCTAACCACTCTCTTGACAGCCTGATTGATGCCTAACTGCTCCCCTGCCAGCCTTTTTGCCCCTAACTGCCCTTCCCTGCAGGTCTTGTCCCCCACAATTGCTCTACACTACAGTCCTGGGTGCCCTCCAACCGCCCTTCCCTGCAGGCCTGGTCACCCCTAACTTCCCTCCTTGGCTGGCTTGGTCAATCCTAACTGCCCTCCCCTGCAGGTTTGATCACCCCCATCTGCCCTTCCTTGCACGCCTGGTCCCTCCCATCTTCCCTCCCCTGCTGGCCATCTTGTGTCCACATGGGGGCAGGATCTTTGACCACATGGGGACAGCCATCTTATATGTTGGGGTGATGGTCAATTTGCATATTACTCTTTTATTAGGTAGGATTGGTCAGAATTACCAACATGGTGGACATATAATTTTAAAGGTATTTCAGAGAAGTGAGAGGGGAGTGCTTTCATTTTCTGTCCTCCACAATGTTCCTGAACATTTACCCAATTCAACCCCATGAATGTGTGTGCAGTGGTTTTTCCTTTCTTTGTTTTACATTTCACTCTGGCTCTCTGGTCAAGTGATCCTTATTTCCAAATTTTCTGTCTTTTTCAATGATGCTTGGAATAATCTTACACATTTAGTCCTCCATCTAATACTCTATTCTCATTTAAAGGACATTGAGAATGAAATATGCATTTTCAATAATTTTTAGAATTTAAAAAAAATTGGGAAAAAAGTAAATTTAAATTTTTAGAATTTAAAAAAATTGGAAAAAAAGTCATTAAGAGAATGACTGCTTGCCCAATCTGGTGTGTATCTGTTACATTAAAATTCCATCCTCTGTTTTGGGATGATTATTTGCCCTCTTGTAAAAATGCCTGGAGATTGGGGAGGAAATGAGAAAGCACAGGGAATTTGGAGATCCTGAAAGTGATGACTGGACAGAACTGAGCCCGTTCTTGATCTTGGTCTTAATTTGCACACTTGCACTCTACAACTTCTAAATCGTTTTTCTTAAAATGCTGAAGTAATGGTAGAAAGTGCAAGGAGTTCCAAATGAGAAAGCTGAAGGAAGGCTGAAGCCTCTCTGGTTGCAGTCTTCATATATCACTATTATTTTATGCTACCTTAAACATTTCCTCTTCCCATTCTATTCATCTTTCCCCAGAAAAATTAATTACTATGGAATGGAAGGCCTCAGACTTTGGACAAGACTTGCCAGAAACCAATAGGGACTTCAACAGATAATCTATCAAAAACAAGGATTATTTTTTAAAATTGTTTCTCAGGGATAAAAGGAGTAAATTATGCCAAGAATAAATGCTGCATTATCTCAGATCTGTTCACATCAATATTGTTTCTGCACACTAGAACAAAACTGCAAAGAAGTTGTTTTTCTCATTGTTTGAGGTCACAACCTTTCATAGCTTGATATAAATCAAGAGTTATAAAACAGTGACACGAGAGCCAGTAAAATCAGAGTGATTTAACAATGCCATTTCTCGGGACTTTCTTTCCAAACCAATTATCTCTTATTCATTGAAATAAAACTTGCCATTTGTTGAACCAATTTCTGTTGGAAGAAAACAAGAACAGAGATGAAAGCAAAAATATAGAAGATGCTTGCAATTGTAAGTAAAAGAAAACCTCACTCAAACTAGCTGAAATTTAAAAGACAAAGGATTAACTCAATGGACACATAAAAAGCAGTTGAAAAATCCAACACTCTTTCATGATACAAATACTAAAAACATTGGAATACAAGGGAACTTCCTCAATATGATAAGTAGCATTTGTGAAAAACCCACAGCTAACCTCATATTCAATAGTGAAAGACTGAAAGCTTTCTCATTAAGTCAGGAACAAGACAAGGATGCTCACATTTGCGACTGCTATTCAACATCATCTTGGAAGTCTTAGTCAGAACAATTAGGCAATATGAAGAAATAAAAGGTATCCAAATTGAAAGGAAGAAGTATAATTATCTCTGTTCACAGATGGCATGATCCTATATGTAGGACAGCCCAAAGAGTCAACCAAAAAAGTATGCTAATAAACAAATTCATCAAAATTGCAGGGCACGAGAGCATCATACAAAACTCGATTGTGTTTTTATATACCAGCAAGAAATAATGCCCCCTCATTCAAAATTAAGAACATGATTCAATATATAATCACATCCAAAAGAATAAAATATCTAAGTATAACTTTAACCGAGAAGGTGTAAGTTTTATGTAGTAAGAACTATAAAACATTGCTGAAAGACCTAGTTAAATTGAAAGACATGCCAGGTTCCTGGATTGGAAGACAGCACTGTTAAGATGTCACTTTCTCTTTTACCCCTTTTAATTCCCGGCAACAACTATTCTGTTCTCTGTCTCTATAATTTTGTTATCTCAAGAATTATATATAAATGGAATCACATAGTATGTAGCATTCTGTGACTAACTTTTCCCTCTCTGTATAATTATCTTAAGATTTATTCAAGTTGTTGCATGTTCCAATAGTTTGTTCTTTTATTGCTGAGTAGTATTTCATGGCATGGGTGTGCTACAGTTTGTTAACCATTCCCCACTAAGGGACGTCTGGGCTCTTTCAAGGTGTTGGCTATTACAAATAAAGAAGCCATAAACAATTATGTACAGGTTTTTGTGTGAAAATATTTTTTTTATTTTTTCTGGGATAAATGCCCAGTATAACAATAGCTGGGACATATGATAGTTGCATTTTTAGTTTTATAAGAAACCGCTAAAATGTTTTCCAAGTAAACTCTATCATTTTACATTTCTAATAGCAATGTGATCCAGTATTTCCACATCCTCACCAGAATTTAGTATTATCACTATTTTTTTTTCCTTTTAGCCTTTCTGTTAGGTATGTAGCAATCTCAGGGTGGTTTGAATTTGCATTTCCCAAGTGGCTAATGTTATTGGCCATCTGTATATTCTCTCTCAGGTCTTTTTCTCATTATCTAGTTGGAGTTTTGAGAGTTCTTTATAGATTCTAGACAGAAAGCCTTCGTCAGATATATGGGCTGCAAATATTTTCTCCACCCTGCAGCTTGTCTTTTCATTCTCTTCACAGTCTTTTATTGGTCAAAAGTTTTTCATGTTGATGGGATGCAAATTATCAATTTTTCCCCTTTTATGTATTGTGTTTTTAGTATTATCTATACAACACAGTTTTCAATGTTAGGTGTGTAATTTCATTATAATTCTTTTAAAAGTGGGGAATTTATGGAAGACATTGATGGACACTGAATAAGCATCAAATTAACCAGAATGTACAATTCTCTCACTATCTTGAATAGGTAGGAACATATTAAAGCAAAATTTAAATTATAGAAGTTTAATATGGTATTGTGCTCATTCTTAACTACATCTTTCAGGAGCACAAAGGAAGAAATGTGATGTTCTGAATAGTATCTATAAAATAACTATGCCAATTCACTGTGAAAAATGGCAGAAGAATATTTTACAAAAGTGTGATTTTTTTCTATTTAATTGTAATAAGCTGGTTGGAAATGTAATTAAGGTACCTAATAAAATATAAGACTCTTAGCTAAACTTGAATTTTAGATAAATAGCAAATCTTTTTCTATTTTTTAGTAAAACGTGTCTAAACTTTGCATGGCACATATTAAATCATTTTTATTGTTTATTAAGAATTTAAATTCAAATGAATGTCCTGTATTTTTATTTGCAAAATTTGGCAACTTTAAATGTAGTAAAATTTTTTGATAAAAGAGGTATTAATGGACTCTTAATGTAATTCACAAATTAGATATATTGAACAAATGTCCCTTCTATGAATTTAACTATCTTATTATTATTCTTCGTGTTATCTAAGAAACATTTACATTAGAATATAAAATAATAAAACTGGAATGAACCATAGAGACCACATAGTTTAGTCTTCTCCATTAACAGATGAGGAAAACTGAGATCCATCACACCACTGTAATTCTAGGGATAGAGGTAGAAATAAATATTTCCTACCTAACTCTCAGTAGAGTTCCAACATTCCCCACAATCTCAGAATACATGAAAAGTATAAGCATTTTACAGCCCATGCCACTTAAACACCTAAAATTTGAAGCCAAAAGAAAACTTCCAAGAATTACTAGAACTAATTATGTTTTTACAGGTGTCTACATTAATACATTAAGTAGGAAAAAATGAAATACAAAATATCGATACTAGAAGTTTAATATTTGCTTTGAGAACAGAATAGGCATTTAAATGGAAAACGTTGAAAAATTACTAGGAAGTTCCAAATATTAGGGCAGAGAAGTATAACCTCTCTAGTTATTTCTCACCTATTACTATCACTCAATTAGAGCTCAAGTTGGCAGAAATACATTTTCAAAAAAGAATACACATTGAAGATATTTTGAGTAGCAATGGGCATTCTGGTGGCCCACCTGCATATTTTGAGTAGCAATGGGCATTCTGGTGGCCCACGTGCTAGGTATGTTTGTCTCTTGCTGTTTGCCTTCTTGGTCTAATTTCTTGCTTATTCTTTTTTTTCCATCTTAAATAATTTTTAGAAACCTCTCTATTTCCATGAAAAAACATTATCAAAAGTCTCAGAGATACACACAAATTTTCTAAGAAGCACGCATATTCTTTTAACTGTGCTTTAATTATTGTCAGCCAAGGCTCAGTTGACTTTATGTTCTTAAAAAATATGCATAGGTTCGCAGCTATGTCGATACTTGGAGGAAGTTAATAATATGCAAGAAGAATTCAGTTTGGTGGAACGTGAACAGTAAAATAAAGGCAGCCAGACACTGGAGGATAAGAAATGATAAAGGAAGCAAAGCTGTAAGGGTCAGATCAGGTTGTGAGATCAAGTAATGATGCATTATTGAGCCCGTATAACTCTGTAGAGGAAAAGCTAGGCTGTCTAGTGTGGGAAGCAGTGTTTTCTTCATCTATCACTCAAAAGAAATGTAAATGTTTACATCACAACTCATGCTTAACTCATTTGTATTTGCTCACATGACCCTCCCTGTATTTTTCTGCTTCATTTATATGTATTCTTTAGGGGATAAATAAAGAACTATGTTCTCTCAATGTCATTCAGTGTTTCTGTCCCCTCAACCCCCTTCTTTAAGATAGAAATGTAGCTTTTCCAGCACTTTGTGCAATGTGTATTGACCTTGCAGAGGGAGACCTGGGCACTGAAGGAGCAGGCCAGTTTTTCCCTTTAGCTGACCAAAAGGACAGGCAGACACTTATTAGACTCCTGACTCTGGGGAGCTGCGTCTCATTCCAATCCACCCATTTCCTCTGTGTTTTGATTTTTTTTAAATTGAGAATTCAATAAAATAGGTTTAGGTTTCCAACTCTATAAGGTTTTGGCTGTCTGGTCCTTCATTATCTGGATATTTAATCCCCTCCCCCCATCCCCAAAAAATAGAGTGGAAAGGATCTTATAAAAGCGACCTTTCAAATGTGCATCATCTCTCTCATCTATTTCTCAGTTAAAATGAAACTTTAGGCAAATTCATTATTTTATTGATTTGTGGCAAGAAAGAAATGTTGAAACTTGACACTTTATCTCTGTCACTGATTTTCTGTCCTGTGGAAAGTCAGTATATATTTTTTAATGTGGTTGCTGAACATGATACAAAAACAGGGAAAAAAAATATATATATATATTCTTATTATTTCCCCTTTTTCTTTAACTTCCAATAACATGTTTATTGCCTCACCATTGCTAAATATAGAGTAAAATTAGCAGGAGGAAAAGCAAAAAATCATACAAGTAAAAGTTATTTTCATTTAAAATTAGTTTGTATTTGAAAATTTTTTATTGAATCCAAAACTCATTAAGCACAAAAGTAGTTGAGCAGTAGAAACCACTGATATGCCTACTTTTCCTCCCAACAATCAAGATTTAACTACAATAAGGCTGTACACACAGTCCACAAATGGGAGCACCAAGAGTGTCCACCTCAGGTAGCTGGGGAGGCTGACCCACTGGCCCATATAGAACACAAAGCTCACAAAGCTACCCTTCCTCAGGGAAGCAGCGAAAACGTAGAGTCAAAGAAGCAGACCACAAATGAAAGAAATGGAGAACAAATGACTGGATATAGAATTTAAAACCACAGTTATAAGTTTTTCAAAAACTTCCTAGAAAAGGCCAATAAATTTAATGAGACCCTTGAGGATATGACCAACTAGAAATTAAAAAATGAAATAAAAAATGACTGAAATAAAAGAGACCCAACTGCAGACTTGAGGAATGCAATAATCAAGTCAAAGATTTGAAGTACAAAGAAGCAAAAAACCGGAAAGCAAAAAGAAAAAAAGAGTCCAAAAAGTTGGAGATAATGTAAGAAGCTTCTGGGACAACTTCGAGTGTACCAACATTGGAATTATGGGGGTCCCAGAAGAAGAGAGAGGGCAAGATACTCAAAATCTATTTGAAAAAATAATGACTGAAAACTTCCCCCACCTGGTGAAAGAAATAGACTTACAAGTACAGGAAGCGTACAGAACCCCAAACAAAAGGAATCCAAAGAGGACCACACCAAGACACATCATAATTAAAATTCCAAGGACAAAAGACAAAGAGAGAATATTAAAAGCAGTAAGAGAAAAATAGTTAGTTACCTACAAGGGAGCACCCATAGGATTGTCAGTTGATTTCTCAACAGAAACTATGCAGGCCAGACAAAAGTGGCAAGAAATATTCAAAGTGATGAATAGCAAGAACCTACAACCAAGATTACTCTACCCAGTAAAGTTATCATTCAGAATTGAAGGTCAGATAAAGAGCTTCACAGATAAGAAAAAGCTAAAGGAGTTCATCACCACCAAACCAATATTATATGAAATGCTGAAAGGTATTTTCTAAGAAGAGGAAGAAGAAAAAAGTAAAGATAAAAATTATGAACAACAAATACACATCTATCAATAAGTGAACCTAAAAATCAAGTGAATTAAAAATCTGAGGAACAGAATAAACTGGTGAATATAATAGAATCAGGGGCAAAGAAAGGGAGTGGATTGATAATTATCAGGGGGGAAGAGGTTTGGGGGGTGCAGGAAGAAACTGGACTAAAATCATACACCTAAGGATGAGGACAATGGGGAGGGGGGTAGGTAAGGGTAGAGGGTGGGGTGGGAATCGGGTGGAGGGGAGCTATGGGGGGGGGAAAGGAGAAACAATTGTAATACTCTGAACAATAAAGACTTATTAAATTAAAAAGAAAATAAACTCATTATATCTCATTTTCTGTTGCTTTCAAATAAAAAGATAAAAAGTTAAAAAATAAAAGAATTAGCATAAACATGTGAAAAATTTATATCTGGACAGAAGACAATAATTGATTTTACTAAGTTAAGAGTTGATGGAGGGAGAGAGGATTCATCTAGCCTAGTCTTTCTCATCTAGACTATGTATACCCATCAAAAAGATAAAAAGTTAAAAAATAAAAGAATTAGCATAAACATGTGAAAAATTTATATCTGGACAGAAGACAATAATTGATTTTACTAAGTTAAGAGTTGATGGAGGGAAAGAGGATTCATCTAGCCTAGTCTTTCTCATCTAGACTATGTATACCCATCACTGGGGAATCTTGTTAAAATGATGCTTCTGATCAGTGGTCTGGGTGGAGCAGAAGAGTCTGCATTTTTGAGAGGGTACCAGCTGACTTTAACACTTCCGTTCCCTGCCTGGACCATAATTTGAGTGTTAAGGATTAAAAAAATGGAGATGTTTATATAACACCACACATAACATAAATAAGGTAACATTAACTTTTGTTTTACTTTATAATGTGAACTGCCAAGATAGAGTCATTTATGTCAAGGGAACTTGTAAATTGGGGTCAGGATGCCATGAAGAATTTTGCCTTATTCCCATCTCACAAATGAACCTTTAAGCCAACTGTGAAACCACATCCTGAACTTTACTTTCTCTTTACCATGGCAACCAGAGTATTTGCATTCTTTCTTTTGAAAGGAGTTAATCTGTTTCACTAGCGTACATCTTTTGTTTACTTTAAGTACCTAACCAATCCTGTTAACAGCTGTATCCTTTAGTTGTAGAGCACCTGAATGGGAACTGCACTTGTCATTTTTTTCTTTCTTTATAAACTTTGTCTTTCTTTGTTCCCTTCAAAACACAAGTTAGGTTGCTACTTGAATTTGTGCCCTAGATTCAAAGGTTCAAATAAATGCTTTTCATTCTTTATTACAACCTAAAGTTTTATTGTTGTTAGCAATAATAACTGAGATAGATAGAATGGTTTGGAAATTCTTCTGTTAAAAATTATTACCTAGGGAGTTATTTATTTTGATCAATTTTGTATTAATTTCTCTCTTTTAACAGTTAGAATGGTTTGTTCCTTTATAAACATGGGCAGTGAAGGGTAAGCAACCTTCCAGTATATTATATTAGAATTCTGTATGTCTGAGTTTAATTCATATGTGTTTTATTGTTGACACAATAACTTTTAGTGAATTGCCTAAACAATGTTTACTTCTACTCTAGATTACTGAATATGATATAGAGCAATGGTTCTTAACAAGGAGTGATTTTAATTTTGTCACCCAAGGGACATTGGGCAATGTCTGGAGATATTTTTATCGTCTCAATGTTGGGATATATGGGTCCAGGAGATTTGCTACTGGCACTTAATAGGTAGAAGCCAGGAATTCTGCTAACCATCAAATATTTGGCAATTCTGAATTGCCAGAATCTCTACTCTTGCATTTTGGGACTATTTTGAGTAAAGGAAGGGTTTGTTGGACACAATCACTGCAATAGTGCAAAAATGGATCTGATAACCCACCTTCCACCAAGTCACTTTCCTACTGCTCTATTCTTCCCTCTTGCCATAACAAATTTCTTTCAAACCCTTGAATAAGACATGGTTTTTCTTGACTACAGACCTTTGTACACACATTTTCTTCACCTGGAATATAATTCAGAAATCATATTTTTTTATTCTCTATTTATCCTGTAGGTCTCAGCTTAAATGTAGCCTGATTTCCCTAGGCTAGGTTAGGTTGTCCACTGCTTTTCTATTAGCATCCTGTAGCACTCATCACACTTTACTGGCATTGTTTGTTGAACATAAACTCTTTGTAAGAGCAAGAACTCCTTGAGTCTTGTCTCTAAGGCTTAAGATACTTTTAGCACATAGTAGATTTTCCATATATATATATTTAAGCAATCAAAAACAATTGAGAAGAATGGTAACACAAATACAATAAAACATATCTTCAGAAATATTTAATGACATAGTAAAATGGTCAGATATAATGATAAGTAAAAAGTATGTGTGCCCTGCTGAAACCGGTTTGTCTCAGTGGATAGAGAGTCAGTTTGTGGATTGAAAGGTCCCGGGTTTGATTCCGGCCAAGGGCATGTACATTGATTGCCGGCACATCCCCAGTAAGGGGTGTGCAAGAGGCAGCTGGTCGATGTTTCTCTCTCATCGATGTTTCTAGCTCTCTATCCCTCTCCCTTCTCTCTAAAAAAATCAATAAAATATATATTTTTAAAAAAATATATGTGTGCTCCGCTGGTGGGGCTCAGTGGTTGAATGTCAGCCTATGAACGAGGAGGTCATGGTTTGCTTCCCAGTTGGGGCAGCCTAGATTGTGCACTCCATCTCCAGCGCAGGGCATGCAAGAGGCATGATTCTCTAGTGCATCACTGATGTTTGTATCTCTCCCTCTCCTTTCCTCTCTGAAATCAATAAAATATATATATGCCATGAGATTATATATATTGTACTTCAAATTTTGTAAAATAAAAATATACAGATTTTTGCACTAAAAATGTTAATTAAAAAGGGTGGTTTTGTTTTTTTCTGTAGAAAAATAAGTAATTTAAAAAATATATCTCTTGCCGAAACCGGTTTGGCTCAGTGGATAGAGTGTCGGCCTGCAGACTGAAAGGTCCCGGGTTTGATTCTGGTCAAGGGCATGTATGTTGGTGCATCCCCAGTGGGGGGTGTGCAAGAGGCAGCTGGTCGATGTTTCTCTCTCATCGATGTTTCTAGCTCTCTATCCCTCTCCCTTCTCTCTAAAAAAATCAATAAAATATATATTTTTTAAAAAATATATGTGTGCTCCGCTGGTGGGGCTCAGTGGTTGAATGTCAGCCTATGAACGAGGAGGTCATGGTTTGCTTCCCAGTTGGGGCAGCCTAGATTGTGCACTCCATCTCCAGCGCAGGGCATGCAAGAGGCATGATTCTCTAGTGCATCACTGATGTTTGTATCTCTCCCTCTCCTTTCCTCTCTGAAATCAATAAAATATATATATGCCATGAGATTATATATATTGTACTTCAAATTTTGTAAAATAAAAATATACAGATTTTTGCACTAAAAATGTTAATTAAAAAGGGTGGTTTTGTTTTTTCTGTAGAAAAATAAGTAATTTTAAAAATATATCTCTTGCCGAAACCGGTTTGGCTCAGTGGATAGAGTGTCGGCCTGCAGACTGAAAGGTCCCGGGTTTGATTCTGGTCAAGGGCATGTATGTTGGTGCATCCCCAGTGGGGGGTGTGCAAGAGGCAGCTGGTCGATGTTTCTCTCTCATCGATGTTTCTAACTCTCTATCCCTCTCTCTTCCTATTTGTAAAAAATCAATAAAATATATTTTAAAATATATCTCTTCTATTTTTATAAGGAATATATATTAGTTTTATGATTAGAAAAATTAAAATTAACATGTATATTATTTTCCATATTCATGTTAAAGACATAAGTATGGATTAAAAAACATTATTTTATAATTCATCCTTTAGTCACTTTTGATGGAAAGTTTTGGCATTTTTATAAATTTTGTTACCCATGTAACATTTTCCCATCCAGATCCAGCAACAGTAAGCAAATATACCTTCTCCTTGGCTTGGAGACACCATGACCACTAATATAATTCTTTAATTCCATATTATATTTGGAATTAGATGTAATTCTATAATGTAATGTAACATGTGGTGGGGTTTGCTTTTTTAAAGATGTGCTTCTCTCCTAAATATTTACTTATGAAAACACCATTATCTTTTTTTACCAATTAGGATTTTGATGGGTTTTGCATTCTTTCCTCAATAACCAAATCTAAAGAATGCAAAACTCTTTATACTTTTGTAGTAAAGATGTGGCATTATTAAAGAGCCAAAGTTCACCATTAAATGGTGAATTATGTCACAATAGGATAATGCACAAAATACATTCATTTTGCTATCTAAGTGTTTATTCTGGCTGACTTACTAATATTGACCATTTCTTATATTTTTATGTTACTTCTTAATTACATATTAAAAATTATTCTGAAATAAAAATATAAGCATTGTTCGTTGATATTAATTTTAACTAATTTGTTCCACAAATGCTGAGTATCTTAATATGCTTGGCAGAGTGCTAAGTTCCAAGAGTACAAAATGAATAAGATGTGGTCCCTGTGTTTGAGGTGCTGACAGACTATTGAGAGGAAAATATTACAACAGATGCGTGATAATACAGCAGACTCAGTTTTGTCAGATGGGGAGAAAAAAATGCTTGAGGCTTAAATTCCGTATTATTGTATATTAAAGTGGGTGTCAAATAAGCATGTACCTTTCGCTCTTCTCCAGTTCAAGCCACATCACCACTTACCTTGGTTGGTAAAATAGCTTCCACTGGTCACTGTGCTTTTCTCCATGTCTTCCTGTAATCTATTCTCAACAATGCAGCTAGAAGATACTTTCAAAAGTATGTTTAACTACGCCCCTCGTTTACTCAAAACCTTCCAGTGGCTCCCAGTTTGAATAAGAATGAAAACCAAAGTCTTTTCAAGTCCTTTCTGATTGTCCTTCCCTTGCCCCACCAGAATTGCCTCTATCCTCATCTATTCTATGCTCCCCTTTGCTGAATCTGCTATAACCATATTAACCCTTTGATGTTTTTCAATACTACCAGCATATTTATATTTTGAGAACTTTACTTGCCTTCCCTCTGCTAAAAAGCTCTTAGCCCAGCACATTTCCCTCCTTACTTCTAAGTCTAGATCACATGTTCCCTTCTCTGAGGCCTACCTTGAGCAGAACATCTAAAATTAGAACTGATATTCAAACACTCCCAATCTCCTCCTGTCCTCATTTTTCTTATTTGCATTGCACTTAGCAGCATCTAACATTCTCATTGTTTCTCTCTCTCCTTCAGTCACAGGTTGTTTTATTTACTAAGATAGTGAATACATTTGCAGAAGGGCTCTGCATTTATTAAATGATGAAAGGATGAGTGAATCTTGTTTTTTATTACAATAAAGTCTTTGTTTTTACTAATTCAAAATTAGTGGTAATTCTTCTTGGATTCTTTTGAGATTTATCTTTACCTTTTCTATTACAACATTTTGCTTCCTTTGCAACTGAATAATAGCTTTTAAGTTGGAATGGATGAAAGAAAAGAATAACCTCTTGAAAAAAAAAACTGTTTTCAATTAATTTTTACTGAATTCATAAGACAATAAATGAAAAGCTAATTTTTCAGCTGAAAAACTTTGCCTAAGATTTTGCCAGTTATTTGTTGGTATAATTATATATTATTGAAGTTATAAAATTTCATTTCCCTTTCAAAATTGGTAAGTCCTTCAGACTTGAACTAATTTGGACTAGCTGCCTCAGCTAATTGCTCTACATTAAAGAACAATTACAATAATATTAAAAGAAAACATGCAGATATAGATATAAAATGGAATGGTGCAAGAATGTAGTTTTCAGGTTTATACACTTCTGACATTTTAGGGGTCTAGGTTTCTGATGGAAAGCATCAATAAGAGCCGTTAGTCTCTCTCACCAATAGCTAAAGCATGTTCTGATGGATAGACACGTTAGAGACACATTCTTAACCGGAGGCAATTGGAGTACCATTAATTCACTGCAACCTTTCAGAGACCTTAATAAAGGGAAATGGAAACAATGGACAAGTAACAAAGCCCCGTGACAATGATTTCTTCAAAGCTTGGAACATTTAATGAATGCCCAAGTGTTCAGTAGTCATTGAAATTTTAGGTCCCTCCTCCAATTAAATCATTGTGCTGCCTCCACTGAGCAGTCCAGGGGTGGGCATCTTGAATTGACTTTTCCAAGTCCTGCAGAGTCATTGATTACCTTGGACTCTTCACACGATGGGCAATTCCCCATTACATGTAAAGACATATATTTGCCCAGCAGTTGGGCAGGGATATCGTTGAGTTTCTGGCCATGGATCTGTGATCCTGAACTCACTACCATGGAACAGGTATTCACTTTCAAGAGGACCCTAGCTCTTTTTTGGTGGCACTTAAGGAAGTTAACACTGTCAAGGGAAGAAAGACATGATGATAATAAAGATCTATTTGGAATCTTAAACGACCCAGGGCTCCTCCCACTCTTCCCTGGAGAAATTACCTAACTGTTAATGTGCTATACAGAGAAGCCTTCCAAACTGCCTGCTGCCTAATTAGCTGTGTTAAAAATACACATTAAACTTGTTTTGAGTGGTGGGTTTATTATGTGGAAGATGAGACAAACACAAGATTACTGAACGAAAACAAGTAAACAGATGCTCACTTCTCATCAAAGACGTTAGAATTAACCAAAAAGCAAATTAGTAAGTTGGTCTTTCTTATCAAATTGCCAAGCAGGTGGGAGGTTTGAATTGCTGTCTTTCGTGAGCTCTTGGTTTAAAATGAAGAGTGTGAGCTTCCCTCCGCCCCCCCATTATCTTATGTTCATTTTAGTTTTTAGTTCTCAAAGATATTTCAAAGTGAGATACTGTTCTTTCCCTTCCTCTTTGAAAGTTTCATCAATTAGTGTTTGACATGTGTATGAAATGATGAGCATTAGCTAGCATAATAAGGAAGCGAGAAAGCAATTTGTCTTTTACAGCCCTATATTTGAAAAATTAACCAGTGCATATAAATCTTTCTCAACTTCTTTTCCCCCCTAACAAATGAGTTTGGGTTCTGATATTATGAGATTGAAGAGTAATGACTGTATAAACTGAAAATGCTGAATAGGGGAGGGTTTGGCTGAATAGAGTCTACTTAGCACTTGGCCTCTGTTTCCATCATTGCTAATTAAATGAATTCAATCTAGGTTGAAAATGAGCTCATGTATGGAAGCTATAAAAAGGCACACTTATGTTCATTTGACCAATAAAGAAATCTAACTTCAGAGAGTTTTAGTAATATATCCAAGGATTGAAATTGATAAACGATAGGACCAGTACTAATTTCAATATTGGTGTTCATTCTCTTCCACCATGGATTTCTCCCAATAACAGCTACCTTGCCTATTGTATAGGTCTATTGTAAACAACAAATAAAATACCGTGTTTGAAACCATTTTCCGTAATTGTACAATTCTGTGCACACATTAAATAAATATCTGATTTCTCCTTTTGGGGGAGATTTCATGAGAAACTAAGCCACAAGCAATACAATATAATGGAAAGAACTTAACTTTTAGGATCAAATGGAGGGGGGATTAAAATAAAGTCTTCCTGGGATGCTATTTTACACTTTATCTC
This sequence comes from Pipistrellus hanaki, assembly GCF_964339955.1. Lineage (NCBI taxonomy): Eukaryota > Metazoa > Chordata > Mammalia > Chiroptera > Vespertilionidae > Pipistrellus > Pipistrellus hanaki. The sequence goes on from NC_140504.1 coordinate 17,766,883, forward strand.
ACAGTGAAAAAAATCTATGGTGTTGCCTTTGCCATTTTTTTCCATTCACAATACGGTTATGGCCAACTCCTCTTCATGACTCATATCCCAGCATGAAATTCTCAGACTCCTTCCCTGAATACTTTGTTTAATATTCCCATTTCTACTAGGCTACTCTCTACTATGTGTTTTTCCCAATCTTAACATTGTAAAAACATTTGTTATTTAAATTGACAATTTTTGTTATTTTGTTTGCTTGCTTACTGTCTTCTGGGGATCTAGTCTTTCTTTGCTGTATCTGTATCTCTTGGTATACAGTTGACATTTCATAAATATTTGTCAGAAAACTGTTAGGAAACCTCAAGGTCATTTTGAGCTTTGCCACTAACTAGCTGTGTGACATAGCAAGTTAAAATTTTCACCTTTAAAATAGTAACAAAACTATAGAGTTCACAAGAGAGTTTTCACATACATTATTGTCTTAAAATAAGAAACGAGGGAGGCCCTAATTGGTTTGGCTCAGTGGGTAGAGCATCAGCCTGGGACTGAAGGATCCCAGGTTTGATTCTGGTCAAGGAGGGCATGAACCTTGGTTTGTGAGCACATCCCCAGTAGGGGGTGTGCAGGAGGCAGCTGATTGGTGTTTCTCTCTCATCAATGTTTCTAACTATCCCTCTCCCTTTCTCTCTGTTAAAAAAAAAATCAATAAAATATATATTTTTTAAAAGAATACCAATGTTTTAACAGGAGAATTATTCAATTAATAGGAGAGTGTTCTTACAAATTTAGAGAAATTATACATCTCTGTGAGATGCTTGTTAGAAAATTGTTTCCTTGTTGAGAGTTTATAATGGACTGGTTCCAAAAATTATCAGTTGTGGTAAGAACCATATATGTGCTCTTCCAAAACTATATTTTCTTTATTTTTCCTTCATATGTGAAATTTTTTTTCTTACCTTTACTTATCTAAAATGCAAAGCCTTTTAAAATGCTTTCATGTAACCTAGGAATAACATTATCATGTATAACTCATACAATAGTTGTAACTCAATTTCCTCATCTTTAAGTTAAAAGTAATATTAGTGCCTTTCTCATGTGATTATTTTTAGAATTAAATAAGTTCACATATGCAAACACTTAGAATAATGCCTGATACAAAATAAATGGTGTCAAATTATTTGTTATTCTTATTACCTTCCTTATTAAAGTAGATATTTTGAGTTCTATGTTTTACATTTATTTCAGGATTTGTAGTATACTGATATACCTTATTTATAAGTTGTCCAGAATTACATTGTTGGGTGAATTATTTGTATCTTTATGACTTTTTTATGCACTGGAATTATCTGGTCCTTTGGAATTAGGTCATGTTCTCTATATTTTATTTCTCAAAGGAGCTAATAATTCACTCTTATCTGAATTAAACCTCTTTTTTCATTATTTTTTACTTACAAATCAGTTTCTGTCAATTATTTACAGTGTTTATTTTGTCAGAAGAGCATTGAAAGCTTCTGGGTTACATTGAAAATACTTTTTATATCAGTTTCCAGTTCATTTTCCTTGCACAATAAAAGCTAAGGCTGTTGGGCCAACATGAAAAGGTACTCTTAAATTTGATTCTGTTAGGCTACTGCTTTCGTGGATGAGGTTTAAAAAGTCCACACTTCAAACTTTCCCCTTTCAATTCTAGTTAGCAAAACAAACTAAACTCTCTTTTTCTCTTTCTCTCTTTCTTTCTCCTTCCTTTTCTCTCTCTCAAACACTACACACACACACACACACACACACACACACACACACACACACACAAATATGCACACATTTAAAAAAAACCAAAAACCAAAAAACAACCAAAAAGACATAGAACTTCTATCCACAGCGGGGAGGTCCATCGAGCAGCTGAGATGCCCGGATCGGCCCAGACACGTGGATTCAAGGGAGTTCGTCAGTCACCCACGGAAAGGAGAAGGAACACCACATAACCAGACATCCTGAGAAGAGAGGCCATGGGGAGACATAAACATAGTCCGCACATGAAAGAAAAGCAGGCATCACCAGAAAAGGAAGTAAACGAGCCAGAGGTAAGCAGCCTACCAGAGCAAGAATTCAGAATAATGATCATAGGAGGGCTAAAAAGAATGGAAGAGAAATTTGACAATAACCAAGAAGAAATGAGGAATTGAAGAACCATGAGAAATTGAAGAAGAACCAAGAAGAAATGAAAAATGACATCGCTACCATGAAGAACTCAATAGAAAGCATCAAGAGTAGACTAGATGAAGCAGAGGACCGCATCGGTGAGCTAGAAGATAAGATGGAAAAAAATACCCAAGTAGAGCAGCTTCTAGAAAAAAAGATTAACAAGCAGGAGGAGAGCCTATGGGAGTTTTGGGACAATACAAAACAAAATAATATTCGAATAATAGGGGTTCCAGAAGGAAAGGAAACTGAGGTAGACATGGAAAAAGTATTTCAAGAAATAATGACAGAAAACTTTCCTGAAATAGAGAAGAAAAAACCCACACAAATCCAAGATGCTCGCAGAGTCCCAAGCAAAATGAATCCCAGAAGACAGACTCCAAAGCACATTATAATCAAATTGGCAAACAACAACGACAAAGTAAGAATCTTAAAAGCAGCCAGAGAGAGACAGAAAGTTACATACAAAGGAACCCCCATCAGACTAGCAACTGATTTCTCAACAGAAACTTATTAGGCCAGAAGGGAATGGGATGAAATATCAATATACAAAGTCATGCAAAGGAAGGGTCTGAATCCAAGAATACTGTACCCAGCAAGGCTATCAATCAAAATTGAAGGGGAAATCAGGAGCTTCACAGACAAAAAAAGACTGAAGGAATTTATCTCCACCAAACCAGCAATGCAAGAAATGCTAAAGGGTCTTCTGTAAAAATAAAGAAATAGGAAGTGAAGAAGGAACACGGGTATAGAATAAAAATGGCGTCAAATGTGTACCTATCAATAATAACCTTAAATGTAAATGGATTAAATGCTCCAATCAAAAGACATAGGGTAACAGATTGGATAAGAAAACAAGACCCATACATCTGTTGTCTACAAGAAACCCACCTCAGAAAAAAAGATGCACACAGACTGAGGGTGAAGGGATGGAAAAAAGTTTTCCAGGCAAATGGAAATGAAAAAAAAGCAGGGGTAGCAATACTTATATCTGACAAATTAGATCTCAGAGTGAAGGACATAATAAGAGATAATTAAGGCCACTTCATAATACTAAAGGGAACAATCCAACAAGAAGAAATAACCCTGGTAAATATATATGTACCCAATACAGGAGCAACCAAATACATAAAAAAAACTGCTGGAGGACATTAAGAGAGAGATTGATAGCAATACAATCATAGTAGGAGATTTTAATACCCCACTGTCACCCTTCGACAAATCATCTAAACAAAAAATCAGCAAAGAAATATCAATCCTAAATGACTCACTAGACCAGATGGAATTAATTGACATCTTCAGAACACTCCACCCCAAAGCCACAGAATATACATTCTTCTCAAGTGCACATGGGACATTCTCAAAGATAGACCACATTTTGGGACATAGGCAAAGTCTCTTCAAATTCAAGAAGATAGAAATCATATCAAGTATCTTCTCAGACCATAATGGCATAAAACTGGAAATTAACTACAATAAAAATAATCCAAAGAAATCAAACACATGGAGACTAAACAGCATGCTATTAAACAAGGACTGGGTTACCAGAGAAATCAAGGAAGAAATTAAAAACATCCTGGAAAAAAATGACAATGAAAACACAACAATCCAAAATCTATGGGACACAGCAAAAGCAGTTTTGAGAGGGAAGTTCATATCCTTACAAGCCTATTGCAAAAAATTAGAAAAAAGGGTAACAGATGATCTAACTCTACAACTCAAAGAGTTAGAAAAGGAGCAACAAGAAAAGCCCAGTGTAAGCAGAAGGAAGGAAATAACAAAAATCAGAGCACAGATAAACGACATAGAGACCAAAAAAACAATACATAAGATCAACAAAACCAAGAGCTGGTTCTTTGAAAGAATAAACAAGATAGATGAACCTCTAGCCAGGCTAACTAAGAAACAAAGAGAGAGGACCCAAATAAACAAAATCAGAAATGAAAGAGGTGAAATAACAACAGACCCCACCGAAATACAACAGATTGTTACAAAATACTACGAACAACTCTATTCCAACAAACTGAACAACCTGGAGGAAATGGACATATTCCTAGAAAAATACAAACTGCCAAAACTCGATCAGGAAGAATCTAAAAATCTTAATAGACCAGTGACTTGGGAAGAAATTGAAACAGTCATCAGAAAGCTTCCAGCAAACAAAAGCCCAGGGCCAGATGGCTTCACAGGAGAGTTTTACCAAACATTCAAGGAAGAACTAAAACCTATCCTCCTCAGACTTTTCCAAAAAATTCAAGAGGAAGGAACACTTCCAAACTCCTTCTATGAAGCCAGCATCACCCTAATACCAAAACCAGATAAAGACAACTCAATGAAAGAGAATTACAGGTCAATATCCCTCATGAACATAGATGCCAAAATCCTCAACAAAATTCTAGCAAATCGGCTCCAGCAGAGCATCACAAAGATCATACACCATGACCAAGTAGGATTTATTCCAGGAATGCAAGGTTGGTACAATATCCGCAAATCAATAAACGTGATACATCACATAAACAAATTGAAAGATAAAAATCATATAGTCATATCAATTGATGCAGAAAAAGCATTTGATAAAATCCAACACCCTTTCCTGATAAAAACTCTTAACAAGGTGGGAGTACAAGGATCATACCTCAACATAATAAAAGCTATATATGATAAACCCACAGCCAACATTATACTGAATGGGCAAAAACTAAAACCATTCCCTCTAAGAACAGGAACAAGACAGGGATGCCCACTCTCGCCACTCCTGTTTGACATAGTACTGGAAGTACTAGCCATTGCAATTAGACAAGAAAAGGAAATAAAAGGCATCCAAATTGGAAAAGAAGAAGTAAAGTTATCCTTATTTGCAGATGACATGATATTGTACATAAAAAAACCAAAAGACGCCATTGAGAAACTAATTGACTTAATAAATGAATTTGGCAATGTAGCAGGATACAAAATTAACGCCAAGAAATCCATGGCATTTCTATACACCAACAGTGAAACTACAGAAACAGAGACTAAAAAAGCAATTCCATTTACCATTGCACCAAAAAAATTAAGATACCTAGGAATAAATTTAACTAAGGAAGTAAAGGACCTATATGCAGAAAATTACACGACACTGAAAAAAGAGATAGAGGATGATGTAAGGAGATGGAAGAACATACCATGTTCATGGATTGGTAGAATCAACTTCATCAAAATGTCCATTCTTCCTAAAGCAATCTATAGGTTCAATGCACTCCCCATTAAAATACCAAGGGCATATTTCACTGACCTAGAAAGAACTCTCCAAAAGTTCATTTGGAACAATAAAAGACCCCGAATAGCCACAGCAATCCTGAGAAAGAAGGGTAAAGTAGGAGGGATCTCAATTCCGGACTTCAAACTGTATTACAAAGCCACTGTTCTCAAAACAGCCTGGTACTGGCACAAGAACAGACATATAGATCAATGGAATAGAATCGAGAACCCAGATATCAACCCAAATCAATATGCTCAATTAATATTTGACAAAGGAGGCACGAATATACAATGGAGTCAAGACAGTTTCTTCAATAAATGGTGTTGGGAAAATTGGGCAGACACATGCAAAAGAATGAAACTATCAATAGATCACCAACTTACACCATACACAAAAATAAACTCAAAATGGATACAGGACTTAAACATCAGACGGGAAACCATAAAAATACTAGAATCATCCACAGGCAGCAAAATCTCAGACGTATGCCAAAAGAACTTCTTCACTGATACTACCCCTAGGGCAATGGAAGCTAAAGAGAAAATAAACAAATGGGACTACATCAAAATAAAAAGCTTTTTTACAGCAAAAGAAACCATCAACAAAACAACAAGAAAGCCCATGGTGTGGGAGAACATATTTGCAAATAACACCACTGATAAAGGTTTAATCTCCAACATCTACAGACAGCTGATACAACTAAATAAAAGGAAGATGAATGATTCAATTAAGAAATGGGCAATGGACCTAAATAGAATATTTTCAAAAGAGGACAGAAGGAAGGCCAAAAGGCACATGAAAACATGCTCAAAGTCACTAATTATACGAGAGATGCAAATCAAAACAACAATGCGGTACCATCTCACACCTGTCAGAATGGCCAACATCAACAAATCAACAAACGACAAGTGTTGGCGAGGTTGCGGAGAAAAAGGAACCCTCGTGCACTGCTGGTGGGAATGCAGACTGGTGCAACCACTGTGCAGAACAGTGTGGAGTTTCCTCAAAAAACTGAAAATGGAACTCCCATTTGACCCAGTAATCCCATTCCTAGGAATATATCCCAAGAAACTAGAAACACCAATCAGAAAGGATATATGCACCCCTATGTTCATAGCAGCACAATCTACAATAGCCAGAATTTGGAAACAGCCTAGGTGCCCGTCAGCAGATGATTGGATCCAAAAACCATGGTACATCTACACAATGGAATACTTTGCTGCCATAAAAAAGAAGGAATTCTCATAATTTGCAGAAATAAGCCAATCAATGAAAGAGAAACACCACATGACCCCACTCATTTGTGGATAATAAAGATCATTATAAACTGATGAACCAAAAGATAGATATAGAGACAGTAAAGCAACAAGCAGATTGTCAAATTATAGCGGAGAGGGGAGGAGGATCTGGGGGAGATAATAGATCAACCAAAGGACTTGTATACATGCATATAAGTACAACCAATGGACATAAAACTCTGGGGAGGGAGGGGATGTGTGGGAGGGAGGGAGGGGGGCAAAAAAAATCAATAAAATATGTAAAAATAAATAAATAAAAAAATAAAGTAACATTAAAGCCAAAAAAAAAAAAAAAAAGACATAGAACTTCATTTTCAAATAATTACTTCAAAATAATTTTCTAAAAATATAGCCTGAAGATTTTACAATTAATAGGCAAATTTATCAAGGTAGAAAAGCATATTATATGTCAACATTTTTAGCTTGTTTAATTACTCTTAAATATTTAGACATATAACAAGTTGGCCTCAATTTTTACTCTTTTATTGTATTAGAATGGTTTAATTCTTTAATGACAGTTAACTGGGTTATACTTAATGTGGACAGAATCTGTAGGGAGCTGATTTTAGAGAGAAATGCATATTTATCGAGGTAAAAAAGCGTATTATATGTTAACATTTTTAGCTTGTTTAATGACTCTTAAATATTTAGACATATAACAAGTTGGCCTCCATTTTTGCTCTTTTATTGTATTAGAATGATTTAATTCTTTAATGACAGTTAACTGGGTTATACTTAATGTAGACAGAATCTGTAGGAAGCTGATTTTAGAGAGAAATGTCATGCTACATCAGCATGTTAGAGTTTCATAAGTATTAGTGTTTCTATTTATAACAATTGACTCATCCAACAAATATTTATTGAGTTCCAACTAATCCAGTCATTCTTATACATACTGAATGCATAGTGATGCACAAAACAGTCCAAAAATGTTTGCTGTGAAGGAGCTTATATTTTAGTGGTGGCGGAAGATAAGCAATAGACATGTAAATACTATAATATAAGATAACTTATTAATAAGTGCTATAGAGAAAAATAAAGCAGGGAAGAGGAAACAGTGCTAGCAGAGGGTGTTGGTGGTTTATATAGTAACCAGCATAAATTGTAATTTGAGCAGAGCCTGGAGAAAATTTGCAGACATCTGTGCAAAAAGCATTCCAAGAAGAGGCAGTGGTAAGTGCAAAGGCCCTGAGATGAGAGTGAGATAGGCATATTCAAGGAACAAGATGCTGGCGGGGAAGAGTCATCAAGGAGGAGAGAGGTCAGAAAGGAATACTAGGCAACAAGACTCTAAGGTCTTGGTAGGGAATTATAAAAACTTTGGCCTTTTCTGAATGATACGGGAAGCTATTGGTTTTGAGCAGAGGAGTGACATTATCTGAATCAGAGTTAAATAATACCCTTGGCTAGGACTGGATGCATTACAGGATGGAAAATCTATAGGCTATAATAAAAAATATGAATGGCCACATTGGGCATTGTTTCTATCTCAGAGGCATTAGTCCAAGCAAGAATCTTCATTTTAGACATTACTTAAGGATAAGCAAAATCTTTCTTAAAGGGCCAACGTTGAGTATTAGAGTGACCTATGCCTCAGATTACTTCATGGTATACCAACATCCTTTTAAGGAATAATACTTACCCTGAAAAAGAAAGGATGCTGGGTATAGAAGCTTTGAAATAAAATTTTTCTGACATTGTAAAACATTACTAATATATCAAGTCAAATGAGTTAGCACATTTTCTTTAATTATTGCAATGGAAGAATAAGCTGTAGATAGTCTAACTCTCAGAGAGCAGATAAGTGCTATCGGAGAAGCCAAAATATAAAATATTAATGAAAACACATTAAATATGGATTTCATAAGAGCATGATTATGAGATTGGAACAAATTTAAATATGAAATTAGTTCATCTTCTGTGGCTCTTACAATGTCAATGTCATATAGAAAAGATTCAAGGTAAGTCATTAAAGAATGAATTACTGGTAGCTATAAATATATTCATGTTTGCTTTATTGGTGAAACTGAATCAATAGGAAAGATGTCCAACAAAATCAGAATTCCCTTTTCCTGCTCAACTCACCCCTATTACTCCTCTTTGCATTTTGAAAATAAATACTACTAATAGCTGGTGCTGACATATTCATTTACCGTATTTCCTGGAAACCTATCTCTTGAGCAGGTTTCAGCTTCTCTACTGTGATTCTAGAAACTGTGGCTGATTGATGCTGCATGTTATTGTCCATTATATGTGAACATTGTGATGATGCTTAAGATACTAAAGCACTAAATAAACAGAATTTCTAATTACTCTTGTTTAATGGGTATTGACCACCATATAAGTGTACAAAGATTCTTCAGGCATAGATTTACTTAGCTGAGCCAACTGAGATTATCATTTGCCTTGAAAATATAGAATAATTTTTAGATATATACTCATTTACACATCATTATCACCATTTTATTCTATTGCTTATTGTGAATCCATTAGCCAACAAATAAACTCTTATTAAATTTCTGCAGTGCTTGGTGCTTAGAATAAGAATAACGAATTAAGGCCCTTACTTTTAGCGTTATTATATAACCTGGAAAAAATATTATACTGAAAAGATTTAAGGTTTTTCTTCTTACTATGTGTAATTTAGAAACTCTGTTGAAGGATTGAATTTCATTAGCCTTAATGAGAAACCATTTTTTTCTCAGGGCCATGGTAGGTGCAGAGAAGTTATAAAGCTATCACTCCTGTTCTCACAGAGGTTACCATGGCTACTAGAACCACATATGACAATTATACTGAAGTTTGAGAGTGAATGATCAGACTGAATTCTGTAGGCACTTAGAATGGTACAATTATGGACTTGGCTTTGTCAGAAGTCATGAAGACATAGTTCTGGAACTATGGCTTGAGCTATGGGAAGTCTGTGGAATGCAAGAAAAACATTTGAAATGTTTTGTCTATTGAGCAAAACAAAACAAACAAACAAACAAACAAAAACTATAGCTATAGATACGCTTTCAGGTAGTAAAATGAATAGGGTTATGGAAGTGCCATAGTAAAGGTGCTTTGATATTATTCTTCCAACCTCCCAGCCTGAAAGAATTGACTGATAAAAGATTTAAACCTTTAATATTTTCAGAAAAATATTTTTCCAGGTTATATAATAACCTTAGGGCAAGGGCCTTAATTCATTATTCTTATTCTAAGCACCATGTACTGCAGAAATTTAATAAGAGTTTATTTGTTGGCTAATGGATTCACAATAAGCAGTAGAATAAAATGGTGATAATGATGTGTAAATGAGTATATATCTAAAAATTATTCTATTTCTTGGTTCTGAATCAAATAGCTATTTTGGCATCAGGGAGTTGTTGCAGAAGTTTTCAGTCTTGCCATGTGTCACTTTTCTCTGACTTAAAAATATGGATCACAAGTTATTCCGACCACTTTTGGTTTAATAATAACACTTTGTGAAAGCAATTTATGTACCAAGCTAAGATACAGAGCACAAAGCATGACTCTTCTTCCAAGCAATGCACTTCTTGCAGAAACTGGAGAGAATCCAAGAGAAAAACCAATCATCATTATCCTGCAGTGAGGTATACGATGTTCTCTTGATGTTATTACCTATGAGTTCTCTGAGAGCATTAACAATGTCTGACTCACTTTTGATTCCTTCAGTGCCCATCACTATGTCCAGAAACTAGTTTGATGTAGATGTTTGCACAAAAAAATAAGTACATTTTGACATCTGGGTCAGGAAATCCAGACATCTGTTTTTTACTCATTAACTACATCTGATATTGTACTCCCCATGTCATTTGAAATATAGAATCCTCTTTCATGCTTATTAGTGTAGAAAGTCTTCATAATTTTTTTTAATGTCCTACAAAGTAAAAGCTGAGATAAAAGATCTGTTCTCAGAATTGATTTTTTAAAATTTTGAATTTCTATCCCGCATACTTCTGAAATCTGCTAAGGTGGCTGGCTGTTCTGTACACAGATTCATTCTCTCCAGGGAAGGTGCTAAAAGAGTCAGAACTTTTCCTGAATTTGCCTTTGGGATATTCTGCAATGTTTTTGGGGTGACCTTTAGAATCATGAGGTAGAGAACATTCACCATGGGGCAAGGAGGAGACTTCACCACAAAAAGCCCTCATGCTCTGACAGCTACTCAGCTTTCTTGCTTGGGGCAACAACCAGGGCTGTTGTTCTCGGGCAATTATATTTGTTATTCACGAGAGCAGAGGACCACCCAGAGGTTTTGCATATACCTTCTGTAAGAAAAAAAATCAGTCAGTAAAATTATCCTTGAACAAGAAAGCCAATTATTATTAGAAATCTAGATGGGGATTTCTGGTGTTTGAGGAAATGGGATACATAAAACACACTTTGAACTTAAACTATGTGGGAAGCAATTTACTCTTCTATGGCTGAGAAAAAAAAATTTAGATTTCCTGCAGTCCTTCATGATCCTGAGACACCCAATTCATTATCATTTTACTGGTATTTGCATAAAGAAAAGTGCAATAATTCTGCAATAATTCTGTGACATAACTACAAAAAAGGGTTCTTTTAAAAATCTTCAAAAGCTATTTATACACTATTTTTCCTCTGGAAATGTGTAACTGCTTAACCTTTACCCTATTAGTTAAATCACATTCCTAGTTGGGAGATAATTGAATAAGCCTGGATTTTAAATAACCATATTTCTGTGTCCTTCCGTATACCTGTCTTCTACTTCACAACCATGGTAAGTCTTGAGAGTATAGTACTATAGAAAGAAAAAAAAAGACACATGGAAATATTTTGTCTGAACAGTGAGAAAAATGAAGAGTGAGTGAGACTGAGAATTGAAAGTAACATCGACAAAAACAGCTTTCTCACTTGAGGTGACCTTAGAGAAATAATAAGTGAAAGAACAGCTACTCTCAGTAGCACATGGTTTCCAAAGATAATACTTTGGGCTTTTGTTGTGGTTGTGGGAAGATGAGGATGTGCTCATTTGAAGCAGAACTTTATAGGCAGAGGTACTTCTCACCTAGTTTAAGGGACTGTTTCTCTGAAAGGGTTGCGTTTGTGTCTGCCTGGTACTCCAGAAGTATCGTTGGTCCTAAAGTGTATTTTGTGTTAGACCCTCCACTAGTTAAATTTTACTGACAAGATGAGTGCTGTAAGCGTGAACCCAAGCCAGTGATGGCTTTTCCCAGGGAATTGTTTTCTATTCTTACTTTTTGTGAGCTCACCTACAGGATGTTTATTATACTCTATCTAAAATATTTACCTTTTCTGTAATTTTTTCCAGAAATGGACATTGATGCTTTTAAAAAAATATATTTTTTATTGACTTCAAAGAGAAAGGGAGAGGAAGAGAGAGAAACATGGTTGAAGAGAGAGAATCACTGGGGATCGATCCCGTGAACCAGGCATGTGCCCTGACTGGGAATCAAACTCTGACCTCCCAGTTCATAAGTCAATGCTCAACCACTGAGCCATGCCAGCTGGGCTGATGCTTTTATTTCATAAATAAATGTGTATACTTTATTATTTAATTTTTGTGTTCTATCTTTTTCTTTGAAACTTTAAATTCTCAGACACTGTTCAAAACAACTTTATGAATGCTGCTAAGATCTCAGTTTTAGAGATGAATTACTCCTTGAGATCCTCCCAAATTTATAAATCCACTTATATTTAACTTGCTGCAGAATTTGCATTTTTGGACTTTAGTAAATATCTTAGTAAATAATTAATATCTTCTGTGGACATATATTACTCTATTCACTTTGGTCTGATTATGTGTGGGGTTTTTTTGTTTTTTGAAGGCCCTAGACATCGTGTGTGTGCTGACGTCATTACTACGTGGTATTGCTATATAAATCTAATGGGTGAAACTATTCAGGTTCACTCCCCAAAGATGCATCTTCAAATCTATGGAAAATGAGGAAAATCCTTTGAGAGTATATGTCATGGACGACCCCTGAACAATGGGGTTCAGAGGGCCTCTAGGTTGGTGAACACCTTGAGGTTCTAGGAGCGTGGCACACCTGCAAGAGCATGGCAGCTCTGTTCCTCTCCCCCATACCTTGCCCTGTGCCATGCTTCCATTTGGCGGTTCCTAAGTTGTATCCTTTATAATAAACCAGTAAATGTAAGTGTTTTCCTGAGTTCTAGAGGTCACTATAGTGAATTATTGAACCTGACCTGGAGTTGTGAGACACCATGAATTTGTAGCTAGCTGGGCAGAAATATGAATAGCCTGGGAACATCATTTGTGGCTGGTATATTAATGTGACCATTGTTGTGCGCTAACCCCTTAACCTGTGGGTTCCGAGTACAATTCAATTGGTTATTGTCAGAATCAAATGAATTGCTGAATAACAGTTGGTGTCAGAGAATCTGAGAATTGTTTAGTAACAGGAGGAACTTCGCAACCTCCCCCGCCCCACAGCAGTATATCTTCAGTTCTGTGAGATTGTTCAAATGTTTACTAAATCCTCTGGCTCTTAACTGCAGTTTCTCAGCTTGATGTCTCAGCCTCTTGTCCTACACTTAAAACTGTCAAACGATTTAAGGGAAAAAGTGGATCAAAGAATGTCAGCTCACTTCTCTTGAGATTCTCTTTTCACTCTGGTCTTGGCCTCCCACAGGCTGGTTCTTTTTCAAACATATGTTTGTTGTTTGTTTGTTTGTTTTATATCTAGCTGTATAGTAGAAGTGGCAGTTTGCTTCCAGCTACTCCTTCATAGCCAGAAGTGAAAGTCTGTGATTAAAACACACACACACACACACACAAAAAAAAAAAAACCCCACAAAACACCATTACTGTAATGCCATTATCTTTATACAATTATATACAAATATTTCCTAAACTGGTTATTTTTATTCAGTAATTCTACAAACGTTTGTTCAGTGTATACTATATATAAGGATTCTGCCAAACAACAGCAATGCAGCAGTTTTTGAAATAGACCCAATTCTGCCTTTATGGAGCTTCAAGTAGGAGAACCAGATGTAAAACAATGATAGATTATATACATATGTGATCAATATCAAGGGAATGGCTGCAGTATATGAAAATTGAGAATCTTAGATCCAGGCCTTGGAGAATTACAGCCTTTGTGGTAAATAGAGATAACTAAGGATGTTGAAAAGACGTAACCATAGGATAGAAGTAAAACTCTTAGACATTCACATAAACTGAAAAAATAGACTCATGATAATGATACTAGTGTTAACTATGTCGAATGCTACTGAGAATTATAAAGAGATAAGGACTAAATTCTAGTGTTTGGATTTAGTAAATGTACCTTAGAAGGAAGAATAAGAGAGCAGTGTGGGCAGAAAGCAGGAGCGAATGTACTGTGAACAACATTGGTTGCCTGACAGCATCCTCAACTTTGTCCTTGATTTTGTTCCAGTTTAACATGTTCTTTCACTACCCAAACATCCTAATCAACTCTAGAGATGCTACTCCATCCTCAGCTCCTGGTAAAATTATTCAAAACAAATTGTGCCAATCCCATATTCTTTACTTATCTCTAATGGTTTAGGAATCCAGACTTAAACCAATCAATGTATAACAATCCTTTGGTGACTGTTAATGGTCCAAGATTGTGCACATGAACTTATTTGTCCAATTAAATTGAACAGAAAAACTTATAACATTTGGTTGTAAGAGAGACCCTCCATCTTTCCTGATGGAAATAAATAAGGAAGCATGTTTTTTTAGTTGATGCTGGAAGGTATCTATAACCAAGAAATAAATCTGCCAAGGTCAAAGACAATACACAGAGGAAGGAAGAGCTCAATAATTTCAGAGATACTAAGTTGTAACTTATGTTGTGCATAGAACAACCATCTCCCCCCTACCTTTGGACTTTCTAGATTTGCAGATACACTGACATATTACACTTATTAGGGAAACTTACTATTACAATAATTTGAAGGCCCAATTAAGATATTATAAATTAACTAGAGGCCCAGTACACAAAATGTGTGCACAGGTGGGATCCCTAGGCCTGGCCAGAGATCAGGGCCTATTGGTGTCATCTTGCCCATTCCTGATTGGGGCTGGGCTGGCTGGGGCCTGCTGCTGCTGGACAGGGCCTGAGGGCCTACTAGATGCCAGACAGGGCCTGCCAGACGGGGGGAGGGACCCCAGGAGGTTTGCTGGCCAAGTGAGGTAAGCTATTATAGCTCACTGACCACAAGGGGGCAGCTCCTGCATTGAGTGTCTGCTCCCTCGTGGTCAGTGTACATCATAACAACTGGTTGACTGGTTATTCCAGTGCTATTAGTCTGTCCAGTTGGGGAATTTTTTCCTGCTGAGCAGAGCTTCAAGGATATAGAGGTAGATGAATGGATTGTAAAGTGATAAGAGGAGGATGGCTAATGGATATTGAGAAATTAGAGATGTTAATGGGGTAGATAATGTACTGGCATTAAAATAATGTAGTGGCAGATATACTTAAGCAAGTAAGTTGGAGAAAAAAGTTGTGGTTAGAAAAAGATAACATTTGAAAAAGTGGTAATGTATATGACTATAGAAGTATGGTAGAGGAGAGGCTCCAAGGGGCAAGGAAGTGAAGGAACTGAGTGGTTAGTGATGGCTAATCTATGGGAAGGCTCCAAGGGGCAAGGAAGTGAAGGAACTGAGTGGTTAGTGATGGCTAATCACTCAGGAAGCTTGACAGGAGCTGCAGTAGAGACGGAGGCTCTATGTTTGGAGAAGGGCATTGTAAATATTTTTGAATTTTTGTTAGTGCTCTCTGTTATGTCTGTAGCTCCCACTATTTTTAAGATATACTTCTGAATTATTTTAAACAGTAGGAATCTGTGCTAACCAAAACCATTCATAGCTACCCTTCAGTGGCCCAATGTTATAGCCACATAGAACTTCAGTAGGGTTGCATATTTATATGTTTAACAATAATTTGTTGAGTTTTCAGTGGGGAAAAAAGGCTAATAAATTACTTCTGATATAAAAGTTAACATTTTTCCAGCAATGGAGGGTTATGTGGTTGTATAAAATCTATAACCTTCACTTAGTAATTCAACACATGCTGAAACAATACCCAACTCAGCATTATAATGAATTATATCATAGTCCTTGGCTTTTAAAATTATCAAGGGGTGAATTTTCAGAGGCTTTGTAATATATAAAAATATATTTTTCTAGGTAAATGTCTCCTTGGAGGATTAGGTTCTACAAAGGTAATTTCTGAAGTAACTGAAAATTAAGCTTTTCAAGCAAAACATGCTTTTATTTCAACCATATTTGATGGAAACACTTTTAAAATGAAATATACATACCACTTATATAGAAATATCACTTATATAATGTAGTCAAACTTATGTCTATGCATCATAATTATGAACATCAATTAGGTAACTGTGCTGTGGTTTAGTGACTCAGGACAATTGACTGGATTGTGTTTAGTTTCCTCATTTACTGTCAAAATGTCTGATTTCACTGCTTATTGTACACATCTACCTTCCACAGTCCTTTATTCCTAACTGTTTTCTTCTAATTTATTTTAGGAATGGGGAATCAGATAGCCAAACTTAATTTAATTGCATGTAAAATAGACTTAGGTAGTCTATTTTAAGTACCTGAAATAATTTACTCTTATGATATTAGTTAGGAATATATCTCCTTCTAAAGGGCCTTTTGTAGGTTCTGTCCACTTGAGGTTACTAGTACATGACTTCAATATCAGCAATATATTACTAAAGCTTTTATAAAGATTTTGACCTAATCTTTTTTCCTATGTAGAATTATAATGAATAGAATTGCTGTTACTATTAATCAATTGAAATCTTCATAGCTTAGTTAGAAAAGCATAGCCTCATAAAATTTTCCAGCTGCAAAAGACCTTAGAGAACTATGTTCCAGGGTTAGGTTTAATATATTATTGTCAAAGCATATTTTGAAAGAGTCATCTATAAAGGATATTGGATATCTTGCTATAAGAATGAGGAATATTAAAAAGTTTGATATGATTATGTCACTCAATCAGATTGTCATGATTCTTCTTGACCAACAATTGAAACTAGAGTTGCCTAATATTGAAACTAAGCATAATTTTTATACTACATTTATTTAAAACTTATCTTCATAATCTTTAATAAAGCTATCTTGAAACATTACTACAATAAAATAAGGAAAAATATTCCCTCAACTCCCACATTAATTTATTCAAGATTAATTTAAAGTATAGTTATGAACATACAAGTGAGTCATTAAGTATTTAATGTTAATGACAAAAATATGACTGCTAAATTTAGAAGACATAGTCAAACATTTTAATAAGAACATGCTTTATAATTGAATTGAGAAAATAATTTTAACACTGTAATAATCAAGATGAGCCGCTGAACGTTAGAGGAATATGACCCTAGTGATGGTCCAGTTACACTTAATAAAATTTGAAATAATCTAATCTTCTTTGGAGAAATTGAGTCTTAGAAAATTCACTTAGAAGTGAATTGCCCATGGTTACACAGAGAATCTTCCTCCCTCCTTTCTTCTTCTCTCCCTTTTTTCCTTTCTTCATTCCTTTCTTTCTTTCTTTCTCTCATACATTCATTTCTCACACATTTACTGTATGTCTAGTATATGCCAGAAAGCATGTAAGAACTTTGCACCACACAATTTAAAAATATTTCCAAGAAATTCATAATCTAATGGCAAAAATGAAACTGGAACCCAACATCAGAACTAGACTTCTGATGCTTGGGACTTGGCTGCTTTCCAGCACATCTTCACACCTCATTTGCTACATCAACAGTTCAGAAGACCTTGATTCTATTCTGTAGATCCTAACTTTGAACACATTATTTTCAGGATTTTAGGACCTATTTTCCCCATTTTAACCTAAAAATATGTCTTCATCTATTTCTCTGGTCTGCTTTAATAACAACTAATATAATATTTATGAAAAAATATATAAATTTGTCTTACAGAATTGACTCTCATGATTGTGGAAGCTTGAAGAGTCAAATCTGATGGGCTGGCAGGCTGGACACACAGGAAAGAGTGGCAATGTGAATCCAAAGATAGTCTGTCACAAAACCATGAAAAGTCAATGTTGCAGATGAATTCTGAAGGGAATCTTCTCAAGAATTCCCTCTTTCTTTGGTTTGTTAGCCTTTTGTTGTATTCATGCCATCAACTGATTAGATGAAACCCACCCACGTTATGGACATTATGGAGGGCAACCTGCTTACTTAAAGTTCACCAATTTAAATGTAAATCTTATCCCAAGACACTGTTACAGAAACATTCAGTATAATGTTTGACCAAATATCTGGGTACTGTGGTCCAGCTAGTTGACACATAAAATTATCCATTGTACTTAATGCTGATAATAAATGTTTATAACCTGGGTTCTAGTCTAATTTAGTTTGAAATCAATATAGGAGAAATTGCTTTACTCCTTCTGGACAGTTTTTTTTTTCATCTGGAAATTGAATGTTATGAATAGATAAGTTGTAATATGCTTAGGTATTACATTCTGTTCATTTTTGAGCCTTAATTAAAACTAATCAGAATCCATCAGAATTTGAATTAAAACAGTGTATCAAGGAAATAATAATACAATTTATTCATTCAACAAATATTAATTTAAAGAATAAATTTGCCCTAGCTGGTTTGGCCTACAGACTAAGGGGTCCCAGGTTCAATTCTGATCAAGGGCTCATGCCCAGGTTGCAGCCTCAAACCCCAGTAGGGGGCATGCAGAAAGCAGTTGATCAATGATTCTATTTCATCATTGGTGGTTTTTTTTTTCTCTCTCTCTCCCTCTACCTTCCTCTCTGAAATCAATAAAAATACATTTTTAAAAATAAACAATTTAGTGCTTCTTCTCAGGTGCCACCTCAAGCATTATTCTATATTATGAATTCAAATGAAACTTTGAAGACAGTTTTGGTTTCTAAAAGTGAGTTTTAAAACTTGAGATTTCGTGACTGCTCATTTCCAGTTTATTTATATTTGCTCAACAACTATATTTCATTTTATTACTCTTAACTAGAGTTGTAAATGTATTCAATTAATATTTTTATTGATTGGAAAATCTAATAAATCAGCCAATCAAATATCCACCATGCACAGGCTATTTGACTAAGCAATTTAAAGTCTTGAAATGTGACTCTGGGTGTATGCTCCTATTTGAGGATGGAGGAGGGAAATGAGGCTTCAACCTCAAGGGATGCTTTTCATTACCTTGGATCAAAGAAGCCTTTACTAAAGAGAAAGGGCAGAAAGTGCCATCTGCCTTTTGTAAATACCTTTAAGGGAGGTTTAAAAAATTTCCAAAGAGCAAAGCTATGAAGAGCTATGCATAATAAATGCTCATTTATATGATGTAACATTAATAAAATACAAACATTTTCATATCTGAAATCAGGCCAGATTTCTGAGCAGCTTTGAAGGATGATAATTATTTATATTTTTTTTAATTCTAATTTCATCCAAAACTATAATGTTATGCACATAATGGCAGTGCTCATAAAACTAAAGAGTTTTTGTTCTGGTTCCTTCATTCTTTAGCTGCATGCCTATGTTATATTTTTACTTTTCCTGGGCCTTAGCACAGGATAAATTTTCTGATTATAAACTGGAGATAATGGTGAATACCTTAATGAAAGCAAAATACCCATTCAACACACTGAGGATTCTAAGCCAGTGAAACTCAAAGAACATAGCTTCAACTTGGGGTTACCTTGTAGATCACCATGGCAGACATGATCAGAGGGTTATGGTCAACCATACCTTTTAGGAAATGAGCATTATAACTCCAAGGTTAGATTAAATATAATTTTAGGGATCTGATTATATATGAAATTCAGTAGTCCCAGCCACAAAATCAAAAATTTCTCAAATAATAGTAGCAAAGTTATCAAGAAAACTAAATTTGACCTATATAGAATCAAGCTATATCTTATTTTGTAGAGTCATAAGAGTACAATGCTCTCTAACTACTTTGTTTCATGGCTTTAAAAGAAGGGAAAATCCTAAAAAGGGATTTTCATTGAATTTATGACTGTTTAAAAATAAATTTTCCTTCTGTTTATGGTACCTAAATTATTCATTTTCATCCCTAAGACAGTTAGCAATTTCATTTTTTTCTTCTAAGTGTGTGTGTGTGTGTGTGTGTGTGTGTGTGTGTGTGTGTTTGGTGTGACGGGGCAGACGGGGCAGTTGGTGTGTGATCCGGGGCATGCTTTAAAAACTCTGGTTTCCATGAAACTTAAAACTCCTTGCTCCTTCAACCCTGCCTCTGGGGGAAGGAAGAAAGTTTGGAGATGATGGTCATCACTGTGCCATTCACCCCCTATTATCATGCTGCCCACACTCCAGTTGGACAGGGACACATTTGCAGAACTCAACAAACTCTTGGCTGATGAACTGTGTACATTTCTCCATTTCTACATATAATTCCAACCTTAGAGTCATGTAAAGAGAAAGCTGGGCAAGCAGCAACTGTGACAGAGTCTTAGATTCCCCAATGATCTCCCAAATGCTTCTTTCAGTTCCTGGGAGATACAGCATCCCCTTTACCAAGGACTTGTGCAGATCCTGGAGCCTCTGCCTCAAGTTTTCTTTTTAACCTCACCGCACTCCCCTGTCTTAACCCAACTTACACTTCAGCAACTCAAGTGTCATCCCTTATGGAACTTTATGTGATTTACAAAATTCTTTCTCCTGCACTTATCTTTTGTTAGCAGTTGGGAGCCCTTCAGCAATGGAAATGACACCAGTAGCTAAAGGACATCGGTATTTGTAGATATATATGTATATATAGATATAGACATAGACATAGATATAGATATAGATATAAATATAAATATAGATTATATATATTGATAAGAATATATAGAGAATAATGATAAGTTGACCTTCCAGTTTGCTCATAACTGAATGAAGAATTTCAATAATACTTGCTACCTATAATTTAGAAGGCTGGGGCTCATTTATACAATAATTGAATATCAGTGGTACTGCATATAGGTGATACTCAATAATATAATATGTGCTGACTAAATAAATAGATGAATATTAGCTTAAGGAATTTTGACTAAAGAAAGGATATCTAGTGGCTTTATTGTCACAAAGCATACATTTATATGCAAAAGCACTGTAGATCAAGTTTATCAGAGTGGCAGTGAGCTGTTTCTTTCTTCCCAGGAGGAAATGCAACTGCAGTGAAGTCCACCCTTGAGGTTCTGATGAATGGAGCTTTGGTGACTAGATCAAAGAGCAAGGCTGGAACAGCAGAATGAAAAATAACCATTAGATGCTCTAATAAGATATGCTCTATGTTTCATTTTTTTTTTTTACATGAAAAAGGTGGCTTTGGTCACAATTTCCATTGTGGTTTTTATTTTCACTTTATGACAGCCCAGATGTTTGAAACAATGCCAAGTTTTTAATAATGATGAAGTCAGAAGCTGCCAGATGGAGACATTTGAGTAATGAACCTGAGCTTATTAAGAATCTGTTGCAAGACTTTGTAAATATATATATCTTTAAGTGGACTATCTTCACTAAATTTAAAAGAGAATAATTCAGCTCTTAATTACTAAATTAATGCATTCAAGCAAACTCTTCATCTTATGACAAATACATTTGTCTTCCCAGTCTCCTATGCCCATGGCAAACATTATCAGTGTGAATTACCCATAAATCTGTGTTCATTCTGAAGTCATTAAATTTGGGAACATTGCCATTTCATCTTAACTGTCTCCTGAGTACACTGAATTGCAGCAAGGTACCAGAGACCTGGGCTTGGAGCTAATAAAACTTTCACTTTCTTCTCACCCTGTCTGTCTCTGAGTCTATCTCCAGACAGTTCTGCACCTGAGCAATACCATCCAAAGAAGACCTTGTTCCCTTAAAGACAATCATAAAAGGTGGTTACACAACCTTTACAAATATACTTTTATATGAGTATTCAACTGAGGTTGGAGACACTGAGATTATTCTTATTCATGGGACAATGCTCAACCACCGAGACACACCGGCCAAGAGGGGGTAATATTATTTTTAAATGATTTTAGCAGCCGATAATTGATCTCTAAATAAGAATTAAATAAATACTGAAATCATATTAAACTGCCTTTGGCTATCTATTTTCTTCCTAGAATAAAAACATTTTTTAATAGTGTTTTGAGGATTTTCAGGTGTCAAGCTACTTGGAGTTACTTGACTGAATCAGTATTTTTTAAGCATCTACTGGTAATTAGGGTTTTCTTTTTGGAGTAATGTGGATTAAAATTGGACATTATGTGCTTAGTTCAATAGGTAGAAACCTCTGAATACACAACAGCTGAATACATGAACATATAAGTAGAGAATTTTAACCTGCCAGAGCTCACCATAGTAGATGCAAGTTTGACAGCTGCCTTTGCAATTTCCTTCTTTCTCCATCCTAACTCCTTAGAATTGAAAGGTGGTGTCTAATCGGGGAATGTGCCCTTCCCCCCAGAGAAGCTCCAGTCTCCTATCCCCTATCTCCCTTGAGTCTACTGCTAATGTGCACACTCCCACAGTCACTCCCCACATACACACATGCACATATGCATACACACATAACATCGTGAAGCTTGAGAAATAAAATAATAAAATAAAATAAAATAAAATAAAATAGTAGTTATCCACCCAGATTTGGAGTATGTAGGATCCATTTTACATTCTTAAGCATAGGAGCATTATTATTATCATTATTATTATTATTATTATTACTACTACTATTATTATTTAAGTTCTTCCTCCGGCCACTGCACAATGATACCTTGGGTTCTATTAATTTTATTTTTATTTTTTAAACATGTTTTTATTGATTTCAGAGAGAAGAAGGGAGAGGGAGTAATAGAAATATCACTGATGAGAATCATCGACCAGCTGCCTCCTGCACAACCCCTACTGGGGAACTGAGCCCTCATTACAGGCATGTACCCTGACCAGGAATCAAACCGTGACCTTCCAAGTTCATGGGTTGACGTTCAACTACTGAGCAACACTGGGCGGGTGGGAGTAATATTATTTTTAAGTGGTTTTAGCAGCAGGTCCATCTGGTAGTGAAGCTGTGCTGTCCTTGCCAGATTAATTTATCACCGTTAGGCAGTGTTTATTGATGTCCTGAATTTAGTGGGAACAATGAGACAGGGAGATTTATCTGGAAATGGCTGCACTGAACCAGGCATGAGTGAATAGGGGTCTTTTATAAGTGATATGATGGAGAGATGGATGGGAGTTGAAGGATAGAAAGAGGCACAGATGTTTCTTAGTTTGGATAAAAGAAGAGGGGGTGACTCATGGGGATAGAGAATAAAAGGAGACATTTGCTTTTAGGCATGCTACTTTATGATCATGCTGTCTATCCAAGTGAATATTGCTGTGTGGGCAGCTGGAGATGGATGATTGAAACTCAGGAGAGGGAAGGCAGAAAAATGAGGGTTTGAAATACAGAGCTGTGGGATCTTTTATATCAATTTCAGTATCTTATTCCGTTCAAGGCTACACTGCCTTTTTAAATTCTTACCTCTTTTTCCATTGTCAGATAGATAGAAAGAACTTGAAATTTTCTTCATTCTGGTACTAATTATACCTTGACTAGACTATCACAGTATCTTACAAATTTGCCTCTTAATTTGTTTTGACCTTGTTCTAGTATGTTATGTATGACTTTACAAGCCTTGAGTTTCCAAATAGCTCTTTACAAATAGTATTTTTGGCTTTCTGTTATTTACAGAATCCGAGCTAGACGTCTCTTAACCTGGCTTTTTAGCTCCAGTCCACCATTTGCAATGTAGTAGTTTATTATTCTCCTCCACAAACCCTGTTCTATAGCAGATTGATGTACTCACTGACCATCAGGCATACTTGATTACTTCCCCTCTCGGTGTACTGCTTATGCTGGTTCTGGGTGCCATTTCTAAGTCATAATGCCAAGTCCTAAGCCAAATGCTGGTTCTACATTAAGTGCCCCCACTGAAGAGAATCCTTTTTTTCAGTTCTTGGGCATTTCATTTTGTCTCTTAGGCCACTAATCTCCTTTTACTTCAGAATAAAATTATTTAATGATCTTCCTTAAAAAACAAACCTTCAAGTTGCTTGAAGACAATAATTATTTCTGAAAGAATTTTGAAATTTTGGGGTGTCTGCTATCATGTCTTGTACATAGTAGTATTCAATAGTTATTATGATACATATGCTTTCTCCTACTTGTATTAGATTTCCAATATTTAGCTTGTTTTCTTTGGTTTGTGTTTCTTCAAGCAAGAAAAAATAAATTGTCTTAACTTATGCCAAAAAAAAATCATTAGAAATCTATGATGCAACTCATAATAATGAAGGAAAGGTTGAAACATCATCTGCCCAAAAGCAAAGAAAGTAGGATTTTCCAGGCACTTAGGGAGTAGGAATTAAGGGAAAATCTTCTTGGTGTCTTACAATTGACACGAATCAGCTCCAACAGTTTTCCTTTTCTTAACATCATTCTGGTCGAGATTGTAATTCTCTGAAGATGATTGGCTCTGACTGAGCCACATGTCAGAAATGGGTGGGACATCTTAGTCCACAGTTCTAGTGAAACTTCTAGTTCTAGTGAAGTGAAAACTGAGTTATTCCCAAACCAAAATCAGAAGGAATAGATGCATAGCAGCTAAGAACAACAGATTCCAAAACATCCATCTTATAAAACCTCTGGGTTTAAACGTTCGTGCTTTTTTTTCAAACAACCAACATTTATTGGGTGCCTCCTCTACTGGACAATTGCTCAGGCTGCATATATGAGTAAATTGTAATCCATATCTTTTAAAAAAAGGATTACAGTATGTTTTTATCCCTTACCTAGTTCATTTGTCTTACTAAAATGGATGGTTAAACAAAAGTCCAGGTCCCTTGAGAACTTTTCATTGCATCATAGCTCTCTTGTGCTCTATGTGACTTCAGGAACAGATGAATGGCCCATTTAGCATCCTGGTCTCTAAGTTCATTGAATTCCTCATGTATAATAAGTGTGGTGGGAGACAAAAATCAGAAGGTTTACAGGGACAGATTATAGAGTCTTGAAGGCTTTGGTAGGAAATTTAGATTTTATTTAAGGTGTGATTGAGAGCAACTGAAGAAGTCCTGAATTCAGAGCAGGGTACTCCTCTGGCAAGTATGTAAACATGGCATTATGAAAAAATCAGGGAGATGAGAGCAAGAGCAAGACATCTGTTAGCAGATGTTGTAGTCATTTTATATTAGACAATGGTGTAAAGAGAGGTTTAGTTGGGAAGCTAAGACTTGCTTATGGAATAGATATGGGGATAAGGGGGGAATCACGAATAATCTTTAAATGTATGGAGATACCAATTTTCTAAGATTCTATTTTCTATTTAAATTACTGAGGGTTTTTAAATACCCACCCGAGGATATTTTTCCATCGATTTTTTTTAAGGGAGAGTAGAAGAGAGAGGGAAAGGCAGAAACACTGATATGAGAGAAAAACATTGGTTGGTTACCTCCTTCAAGAGTCAAGACCCGGGCCAAGGAGAAGCCTGCAACCAAGGTATGTGCCCTTGACTGGAATTGAACCTGGGATCCTATGGTCTGCAGGTCAACACTCTATCCACTAAGCCAAACCAGCTAGAGCTTAAATTAGTTTTGATATGCCAAATTTTCTATCTCATTTTGACCACCGATCGACTGACTTTTCTATTATTTCCATATCAGCTCTATCTGATATTCATTCCCTTTCTTATAGAGTTTGGATCAATTGTTCATTATTTCTACCACACTTACAAACATCTCAAAAACCTTACCTCATCCTTCTACCATTGTATCTATCTGGTGAAGCACTGACCAAACTGCCCACCTCTTATGACACTTTGGACTGTGAAAATATCACACAATAAAACTTATTCAGAACATAGTAAAGTCAGACTCCATTCTCAACTCAAGCATTAGGAATTTTTACCAGTCCTCTAACAATTCTTGCTTCTCTTCTTTGTCTTGACTGTTTCTAAACCTCTAACTCTTCTTCCTTACTGGTCTGGTTCTCACCATATGACACCACTTCACAGTAAAAAAGAGAAATTTGAGAAAGGATCTCACTTTGCCTTCCTGCTACAAAGTTTGCAAACTTATTTTTGTCTGTAACTTTTTAATTTCTCTTTGACTTCTGGTAATTAGAAGAGGGTTCATCCTCTTTCATGGACCCTTCTTCTCATCTGAGCCCTCCATAACCTAACTTCATTAATTACTTGATTTTTCCTTGCTTCTTTCAATGAGGACTTAGATAGCCAGAAGCCTCTTCCTTAAAAACAACATTGTAAATACAATCAACCGAACACACCTCACTCATTCCAACTCTTCACTCCTTCCTGCTCCTTCAGCACCTCCCTAAAAATCTCTCATTTCCTTCATAGCTAACCCTATTGAAACAACTACCTACATTACTTCTCTGATTATTCTCATTCCCCACTTTTTTTTTTTTCCCACCTGCAATCTGGCTTCCTAATGGAAATGTTCTTGAAAAGGTTGCAAAACAAAACAAAATCACACACACCTTGGGTGTTGACATTCCATGGATATGCTTTCATTCTCATTTTGTTTAACCTTTCTTCAACATTTTACACTAGACAGTGTCATCTTTTCTTGGTTTGTGTATCACCATGCTTTACTTTCCTAGTTTTCCTACTTCCTCTCTGTCTTGCTCATACTCTTCATTTCCTTCCTTCCTTCCTTCCTTCCTTCCTTCCTTCCTTCCTTCCTTCCTTCCTTCCTTCCTTCCTTCCTTCCTTCCTCCTTCCCTCCTTCCCTCCCTTCTTCCTTCCTTTCTTCCTTCCTCTTTACCTCCCCATTACTCCTCTCCTTTCCTCCTTTCCTTCACCTATTCTTCCATCTCTCCCTCTCTTTTAATTTGTCCTTGAATTTTTTTTCTGTCAGTTCTTTAAGTGTTGCTCTCATCTTGAGTTTCTCTAGTAAGCTTTGTTCTCTTTAGATAATATATAAACCTGTAGATCTTTAGTCTGGACCTGTGAAGTTTCTCTAGAGAGGACTCTTTCATTGATCTGCTGCTGAGAGAGATAGAGATAGAGATAGAGATAGAGATAGAGATAGAGATAGAGAGAGAGAGAGAGAGAGAGAGAGAGAGAGAGAGAGAGAGAGAGAGAGAGAGATTGAGATTGACTAGCTGCCTACATTATTTGAGCCAGGCAAGGAGTGGTAACTAGAGGGCTGGTGAAGGCTTTTTTACTGTGTAGCCTGCAAGTATTCAATTAATCCCCCTGTTCTCAGTCTGGCTCCTCACCTTTTCCTTCTGCTGGCCTGGTATACCCAAATTCATATCCTCTTTTGTTTAATTTGTTTCAAGAATATATCTCCTATATTCTTTAGGGGCGAAGGGAGGGAACTCTGGCCTGACTACTTTGGTTGAAGTGGGGTTTCTAATAACCTTTAAAAAGGTAGTGTCTGGACAGTTTTTCTTTAAATGACATCAGCTTTATACTTAAGTCATTCATTAGGTTGAGAAATTAAATTTTAGAAAATTGGAAAAACAAAAATTATCTCATGAACTAATTAGTGACTGTGTAAAAGAGAATGCTTGGAGTCTTTTTATTTAATTTCTTGATGTCTGGGAGTAGCTGCTAAAGATATTGCCATATATTATGAAGCTATTTTAGTTTAGAGCATATGAAGTTCATTGGCTATGTTAGATATTAACTTATTTGGCTTACCTATTAGCCTTAATAAGATTGCCCTTAAAGACAGCCGTGGCTTCAGAGACTTTATTTTTGCAATGTTTATGTGTTTTAACTAAAGAACGTTCTCAAGGCTTTTATTTCCAATTTCTACTCTTCATTTAGCAGGTGCTCACTCCATCACCCTGCCCCCACAGTTCCTTTCCTGTATTCTCTGATGAGTCAGTCCCTGGTCCATTACCTACAGAAAAGTAAAGTACATTCTAATCAAAATTTTACTTTCAGAAGGTTGCCCAGCTGAGGACCATTAGTAACAACACACTTTAAATTGGTCTCTTTTCATATGCACACACACATGAGCCTTGGAGTCCTATGTGTTTCTCTCTTTTGATCCAGAGGATATATACCAAAGGCTGTTGGTATAGGATAATGTCCTTAATTAAAACACTATTGTACATAAAGAAAATGGAAAGAAAAATAAAGCTTATGCTCTATGAATATGCAACTGCAGTAAAGTATTCTCAGTTTAAAATAGATTGCTTGGTATTGTAGATAAGAGAACAAATCTTATAAGTGTGGGTTTTTATACTATAAAACAAGGCCATCCTTCTTCACTTATTCTTCTCCTTATCTATTCAAATTGGTATATATTAATTAGTTAGATAAGAAGATCAGTCATTTGAGCAGTGATGCCTATGTCAATTCAACTTAAGTTCAAACCATGTTAAGACTGCCTGCTCTGCTCTAAGTGGTGGGGGGGAATCCTGTTCAGAGATAAGTGGAAATTCCACAAAGGAGAGAGGATTGTAGGACATTCATTGCAGGTTGGATTTCTGGTCAGGAAACATTCCAATATTGTGGGGTTATATCCCTGGTCAGGGTGTGTAGGGGACGCAACTGATGTTTCTCTCTCACATTGATGTTTATTGATCTCTCCCTTCTACTGTCTCTAAAATCAATAAAAAAAATATCCTCTGGTGAGGATAAAAATATATAGATGTATTCTTATTCACATGGATAGTTTTGTAAAAACCACCTTTATTTTAAAAAATTGTTAAATGTGGTCATATTTTGGTAATGAGAGAGGATTATATTTTTCATTTAGACATTCCATATTTTATCTTAGACACCTCTTCATCATGGTAATTTTTGCAACTGTTTGCAAGCAGAATTTTATTTATAAGACTATTTTAATATTGAAAGTATATCATTACAAATAGGGGACCAAGAATCTAATATGTAGCTCATCGGTATAAAGGACAAGTATGCAACCTTAGGAAAGAATTAAGTTAAGTCACAGGGACATTTAGGGAAGCATGTCCAGAATATAATTCTGAATATAAAAATGTAAAATTCACAGATGGAACTGCATAGTACAATCCCCTTTGTGTATAGAAGATTGTGTATCTGTAAATGTCTGTTAATAGGATGATGTTTTAAACATTGCGGATTCATACAAAATGGAATATTACTTGGCAGAAAAAAATAAACTACTGATATATGTGATAGGTGGAAACCAAGAAGCATTATATTGAGCAAAGGAAATCTGAGTATTAGATTTCCTCCAGGGCAGTGAGGATGTGCAGTTGGAATTGATTAGAAAGGATCATGAGGGAACTTTCTGGGGGATGGATAGGTCTTAACTCTTCATTGGGGTGATGGTTTCTCAGGAGTATATACATTTGTTAAAATTTATTAAATTGTATACTTAAAATATGTGCATTCCATTTTATGCAAACTATAGCTCAATTTATAAAAATTAAGCAAGTGCACATATGTGTGTATATATGCATATTGTGCATATATATGTGTGTGTGTATATATGTATATATGTATATGTGTTTAAATGGGTATATAATGTATCAATATATATAATATGTGTGTATATAGATGTGTGTGTATGAGGTAATACTGGAAAAAGAATATATATCAAGCTGTTAGGATTGAGGAAAGATGCAACAGAGTAAGTTACGCTCTTTTTTTAAAATGTATTTTTTATTGTTGATCATATTATAGATAGCTTCCATCCCCCCCCCTCATTATCCCCCTCCTCCCTGTCCTTACCCACCCCCAACCCCAGGTCTCCACTACCCTATTGCCCATGTCTATGCATATAAATATATAAGCTCTTGGATTTATCTCTTCTCGTCCCCCCAACCCCACATTATGGTATGTCAGTCTATTCCGTGCTTCCATGCCTCAGATCTTATTTTGTTGGCCAATTCATTTTGTTCATTAGATTCCACAAATAAGTGAGATCATGTGATATTTGTCTTTCTCAGATTGGCTTATTTCGCTTAGCATAATATTTTCCAGGTCCATCCATGCTGTTCCAAAAGTACACTGTCTTTTGTTTTAATTCTTATGAGCATATTACTCATAATAAAATCAAAGAGATATATCTAAAAGGCAATTTTAATTCTAAAAGGGACCAATGTTCAATGCTATAAGCCAAAGGAGCTCTCCACCAACCCAGTGCGTATGCCTCCCAATTGAGAAGCCTTTTCCAGGGGGCTTGTCACATGGCTTTGCTCCTCCCAGGGCTGGGATGCTGTGAAGGACAGAGCTGCTATGGGCTAACTGGAGATTATTTGGTCTAAAACTGAGCACATGAGAGAGATAGAAAACAACAGAGGAGGAGGGAGGGGGCAGGTAAGAAAACCAGGTCAGTTTTCAGCAGAAGTGTGTGAAGGATCAATCTCAGAGAGGAAAGTTATTCTGCGAGATCTCTGATTGTGGAGTTTTCTGCCTGTGTCTGCAGCAAGCTTCCATGTACAGTATATCAGGGTCGCTTGGAAAAGCGCATATTGGGTGCACTGGTAAGGTCAGCAAGGCACTGCTCTCCCTGCAGGAGGACAAAAAAAAAAATTGGATGTGACCATGAGGTGCTCAGTATGAGGCATAAGCCAACCTCAAAGGACTTTTAATGATTGCTTTGCCCTAAAGCCTCCTGCTGCTACCAGCTTTTAACTCAGCATTCCCTTGGCTTATTTTCCCTTTTCATCCTTTCATTTAATACAAAGTACCTGCAGCACCAGAGCCCAGTGGCTAGTTTGGGCTAACAAAGCCTTTTCTTACCCAGCCTATTCTTTTGACCTTTGGACAGCTTTAAATCCCAATGGTTTTTAACCTCAGGCAATTAGTGCTTTCAACCCAGACATTTGCAGAGGCAGAAGAGAAATTAGTTTTTTATACGGAAAAATAACTATTTTGCATGCTAATTACCCCCTATTATTGTTTGGGGAGACATTGGCTCTTACTTTTGTTGTTGGTGTTATTTTGTTTATTTGAACCATAGAGATTACAACTTTCATTTAATAGCAAAAAAGCATATTCCAAGTTTTCTATAATTCTTTGAAAATTATATATATATATACACAAATATATTCAAGTTTTCTATAATTTTCTGATAATTATACATGTCTTTATAAAACATATGTGGATGGATAGATAGAACTCAGTGGGTGCATTGTTTTTGAGCAATAAAGCAATAAAGTGAATCTTGTACTTTTATTCAATATTTGTCTTAATTTGCAAAACATTCAGCAATAGTCAAAGCATTCTCAGACATAGTGAGAGGAGAAAGGCCTTTTAATAGTGTCAGCTTTTATGCATGATTAGCCTAGAGGCGAAGTGAAGGGTGCATTACTGTTTACTTCTGTTTACCTGTGGATGTAAGTGGCCTATAGTGATTTTATCAATATTAATGAGACATAATTGTTGTTTTTTGTCTTAACATCCCATACACTAACTCCTATTACAATGGCATGTTTTGTTTTGTTTTAAAAAATTATAGCATGCAGATATTTTATTTATGAGGTCTTCTATGTTGACTTCCACATTCTGTTAACCATTCAAGTATGCATTTTCAGCTTGTGGCAGTACAGTGCTGTGTGATTACCAAACTATTCTGTATTCCTTTGGGGTACACAGGAAGACAACCTTTCCCAGATCATTTTGATGGGGTCATATGATTAGTTATGGACAATTAAACATAAATGGAAAGATGTATACTGCCTGACTTTTAAAAGGGCCTCATGATCTTACTCGCTCTCACTCACCCAAATAGTGAGGAGCAAGGACTCCAAGATGGCAGACCTGACTGGAAGAAGCCTAGATCTCTGAGCCATCTCAGGAAGTAAGTCAGAAGGTGCTCTTGACACATACCACACTTGGTGAAAGCAGGAGGTAGGAACAGTATAGGAGGTGATCTAGAACACCTGGCATGTCCTAATCACCCCATCCTTGATTGTATTAGCCTGTTAGACTGTTATAACAAAACACTCTAGAATGCGTGGCTTAGTGCTGGCAGATATGTCTGCTGAGGGTCTGCTTCCTGATTCATAGAGTCTTTTTGATATGCTCGCACATGGCTGAAAGGTCAAGGGAGCTCTCTGGGGTCTCTTTTAGTATAAAGGCACTATCCTTATTCAGGAGAGCTTTACCTTCATGATCCAGTCACCTTCCTCAGACTCTCCTAACCAACATAACATTAAGGATTGGTTACAACATACAAATTTGGGGGGACACAACATTCAGTCCATAGCATCTCCTATATACCTGATAAAATTTACTTAGTTTCTGAAAGAACCACTTTCTAACAAGGTCAATCAATCAGGGTCAAGAAGCTAATGGGGTTATAATTGTCTCATCTTTTTTTTCCCCCCTATTCCACCTGGGAATTAATAGGGGTGATGGAGCTGAGATTTATTGGAAGTTAGAACAAAAGTAGATGGGATGAAGCAGATTCCAAGATGATGGAGTCTGACAGGTAAAAGCTTTGTAAGAGTTGCTTCTTCTTCCAGGCAGTTCTCCAAAATGAGCAGTGGGAGAGTTTGGTAGTCACAGAGGCAAGGACATATCTGCACAGGACTAAGAATTCTCAGGATGGCAAAAAAATCTGGGAAGGCTAGACAATCTAGGATGGGGAGCAAAAGAGAATGAAAGCAATTTTGTTTGAAAGAGATTAGAATATGTCATCCACTCCAAAAATATATTTCTTAGCTACCCAAATCTAGTAATATACAACACCTCCCTCCCCACCACCATCATCACTAGTTTTCTATTAACAAACACACTAGCAACATTTTAGTACGGATAACTTGGAGTGGTGAACACACACTACAACATACAGAGGATGTATTATAGAATTGTACACCTTAAACCCATATAATTTTATTAATCAATATAACCCCAATAAATTCAACTAAAAATGATAGTTTAGTACTCAAAAGTAGGAAGGAAATAATCTCAGAATAAAAGCCAGTATTTTAAATTGAAAAAAGAATACTCGATGTTATACCTAGTCTAGCAATATTAATAAAGTATATATATTTCTTTTTTTCTATCTTATAAACTATATTATTGGCAAAACATTTCAGTAGTAGGTATATTTTGTTTTCTAACTGAATTTTTTACTTTATTTATTTCCAACCTGCATTTTTCTTATTTATGCTTTTTTGTCATATATATTACCCCACTGTAAGTTTTCTGTTTTTTGAGAAAGATAATATATGGATACATTATGAAAATAAGTATTTCCAGTAGAGAAGTGTTGATAGTGACATTTCACTTGAATTTTTTGTCTGGAACAACATGGGCAGAAGTAAACAAATTAAACATTCCAAATAGAGAAATGTTAGAGCTGACATTCCATCTGGGATAAGAGCCATGTGAGTGGCTTAGGGATTGGTTATTTTTCTGATGTAGCAGTAGTATTAGTGCCTTCTCCCCTCTCCTCCTTCTTTCCCTTTGAAAATATCCGTTGTTTTAAAATCTCAAATACAAAATAAGATATCATGGCTCATATGATTTTTTTTGGTTTGGTTATAACAAAATGATGTACCTATTGGGTTGTACTCACTCAACTATCAACTTTTCAGGAGGAAATAAAGCAAAACCTCACCACATTTACTGAAATGTAAACTTATATATTGTTGATTGAAAAAGGCAGGTTTCCAACAATGTATCACATTGTTGTGTTAAGTGAATGTATATCTTTATAAATATGTATTTCATAGAATAAGATCTAGAAGGACCTGCATTAAGGTATTTGCACTGGAGATCTCTGAGGAGTAAGAGTGTTTTCTCATTTATTTTTCAAAACTGTTATTATAACACAATTGATCATTATATGAACTCATAGGTTGTCAGGAGTAAACTCCTGACTACTCCCACATAGGTTATATCATGCTTGTAATCATTAATATACTGTGCCTCCTACTTAAATTGTATTACAGAAATTCATTTCACTAAAAAAGTTAATAAAAACATTCAAACAGTTAGTCAAGAAATGTGCCAGACAGCTTGTTTCAGGGATACAGTAGAAGATAAAATATATATAGGCACTGACAGGTGAATGGAACAGAAAACTAGAAATATATTAAATGAAGGATTACACTAAGAACAGTATGAAATGATTTTACTTACATACCTATCTGTTTGTTGTTTGTATACTTTCCACAATAGATCATAAGACCTCAGTGGGCAGGTTTACCTTATTCTTACATAGGCCCAGAGTAATGTCTGGCATGTGGCAGGTAATCCATAAATGAGTTGAATAACTAAATTGATCAAATGCATACAAAATTAGAACTATGAAGTACACAAGTGGGGTGATGACATGGAGACAAATAGGAGATCAACTTTAGCTTGGGTGGTTAGGTTAAGACCCTACTGAAGAGCTTATATATTAGCCAAAATCTGATGGAAGGCTTGAAAGCAAACCAGTTAAGTCAAAGAATATTGATGTTGTTCTTTATTTTTTGCTCTTATGTTTGGGAAAGTAAGATTTAAGTACTCTGTAGTCTAGGTAAACACAACTCAGGAAAATGTCTTCTTTCTATCCCCTCAAATATTTCTTCAGAAAGCATATTAATAATTCTTTAAAAGAAAAAGTGGACTAGGATCTCTATTCTTTGAAGTAACTCCTGTATACAAAAGAGACATACTTTGAGTCCGTTTTCCTTCCTGCTTTTGAAATAATTTCAGGAAGAAAGCTTATTTATTTATGAGCTTTTGAATTGCTCAAGACTACAGCTAATGTTTTGTTTGCTCTGTTAGAAAATGTAAATGAATCATGGATCATTTATATTTCACCTTCTTTAGAAATCTTTTATTAATAACAGGTAAGTTATTATTTAAAAATTAGTTAGCAGATTCAACATTTTAAAAGTGTTTTCTGTGTGTGTGTGTGTGTGTGTCAGGGGGAGGGAAGGAGGAAAAGGAGAAATGACACTAACCCTAATCAGAGCAATCAAAATGTGAGATCTCTGTGCTAGTCTAGCTTTGTCTTCTTCATTTCATTCCATGTTATTCTTAGTCCCCTGAAGGCAGGTAACATAAATGAGTGAAGCAGCCTGTGCCTCCTATACTGTTATGCAGTCTATCCATTGAGCAACACTGGGGAGCTCCATTCAATTCACATTTGTAAACTTTGTAGATGAGTAAATACCTATTAAGACAATTTTCTGGAGGATGGTAGTATATTATATTTTTTAAGTGTATCCCTTTCTAATTTGCACAAAGGAATCTAATTTGGACTATGGTAGAGCAGAGGCTATGGATAATGGGGAGGGGCATATTATTTCTATGGGATCATCTGCTACTCAATGACAATCAATTGTCTTAGGGCAAAAAATGCTATTCTATGATTGAACTACATGGATTTTTCCCCATCTTCAGTTTTATTTAAAATATATGCTTTCATTTGTTTTTTACTGAGAAGAGACAGTGTCTCTTCAAGAGAACCATGACCTTTAAACATATAACAGAAAGACTGTTTTCTCAACAAAGTTTGCATAATTTAATATTCAAAGAAGAATTCAAGGGAAAACCCCTAAGTCTTCAAATCTTCTTAGTGTATTTTTGAGAACCTAAGGATATAGCATTAGGAAGTATATTCCAATCAAAATAGCAAGAGGAGATTTTTATTTATTAAGCTTCATAGAATCTAGTAAATTGCCTAAGCTCTTCTCTGTTTCTCTTATTTGTTCAGATTTGTTTCATTCTTCAAAAATGCCAGTTTGAATCTCTTCTCTTTAATGAGATTCCCCTAACTTCTCTAGGTTTCAGAAATACCTACAACGTATACCAAATATTCTTTTATAATAATTCTAATTACTCTTGTTGTTTTATGACTTTTAATTTTGTAACCTAGATTAGATTATACATTTACTGTGGTGAGAAACCATAATATATAGTCATATATTGTTACACATTGCTTAAAACAGAGATTAGTACATGGTTGTTAATTAGTAAATATTTGCTGCAAAGTTCTTAACTGTTGATTATGGAAAATGTCAAAATAATGTATGGGATCCAAGAGTCCATCATCAACAATTATCAACACATGACCAATTTTATTTCATTTTTATCCCTATATATTCTTTTTCCCTGGATCATTTTGAAACATATGACTGTGCTTACGACAATGTGTCCAGTTGTGGTCATACTGATAGATCTCTTGTTCCAGTGAGAGGTGGCAGAAGGTAGGTGTTTTTTTTTTTAATTTTCAGCAAATGAGTTCTTAGTGCTGATGGGATTGGAAGGATGGCGAGTATTGAGTCTTTTTATTAGATCTTCTCAAAATGCTAGAATAACAAGAAACTAAGTAATACAATGATATTAAAAGAGATTTTGTAATTGGCTTTTCATGATGCTGTCATATATTTTATTTTTTTAAAAAGAATGACATTCTTTTTAAAAATTATTTATTTTTTATTGATTTTAGAGAGAAAAGAAGGGAGAGGATAAGAGTGAAACAATGATGTGGGAAACATTGACTGGTTGCTTCCTGTTCACATCCCAACTGGGGATCAAACTCACAACCCTGGGATATGCCTTCACTGGGAATTGAACCCACAACACTTTGGTTCACAGGGACAGTGCTCCAATCAACTGAGCCACACCAGCCATAACTACTTCATATATTTTAAGGCACATGTATTATTCAACAGAGATTTTTACTTCACAATTATCTTACCTCAAATTTACAGTTTCCTTAATAAGGAGCTTATAAAAATGCTAACATTGATATATACATAAAGTAATAATAAAACATTAATTATTTTTACTGTCACCATTATTACTATTCTATTGACTTTCCATTTTGAGAGAGCATAGAGCATGAAGTTGTTAGAATTCATATTCTTTCTCTGGAAATAACTTTTAATGAGAAAGCATAAGGAGAATTTAACAAAATAAAACAATAATTAAAAACAATTACATTTTCCCAAGTGATTTGTAGAGCTGAAGTTTCATTTTTTATTTTGTGTGATATATTTTATTGTTTTTTTACAGAGAGGAAGGCAGAAGGATAGAGTTAGAAACATTGATGGGAGAGAAACATCAATCAGCTGTCTCCTGCACATCTCCTACTGGGGATGTGCCTGCAACCAAGGCCCTTGACCAGAATCGAACCTGGGACCTTTCAGTCCGCAGGCTGACACTCTATCCACTAAGCCAAACCAGTTAGGGCCTGAAGTTTCATTTAAAATGCTGTTTTCACAGACTACTTAAAAATAGTTGGTTTTATTTAGATTCTATTTTTTTCTTAAACAAAATTATGCACATATTTTGTTATTCTTATTTTTAATTTATTCTTACTAAATATACTGGTGTAACATTGGTGAATAAGATTAAATAGGTGTTATCTATAGATTTCTATGATACATCATCTGTATATTGCATTGTGTATCCACCACCCAGAGTTAAATCATCTCCCATCAGCATATATTTGTCCCTCTTTACGCTTTGCTATCCCTTCCCTCGGGTAACCACCATACTGTTGTCTGTGTCTATGAGTTTTTGTTTATTTTTCTTGTTTGCTCACTTGTTACTTTCAGTTATTTTAACTCATACCTTCACAAAAGAACACCTTCTTAAGATTCTTTTCCTTAAGGAGAATATATGATTCCAGAATGCCTAAAGAGTTCAGTTCCCTCATTATTATTGGTCTATAAATTATTAACTAAAAGACTTTCTTGCAGAGAACATCACACAGCAACTTCGCTGGAAGAGGACAGTTGCCAGAAACCACATTTGTACCCGCAATGTGGATTCAGCCTGTCATTCAAAATTTACAGTCATTTGAGACTGTAATTTACTTAACTAAGATAAGATTTTTATTTTTTTTATTTTAACTCACAGAAAGACTATTATATTAATGGACAGCATCTCATGTCTGCCCTTTGATCATTTCAGTAGTATATGTACTACATTAACTCTTGATCAACCTGCTCTCAAATGAGGCTCTTTTCCATTTTTCAATCATTTAGAGGCATAAATTAC
Organism: Pipistrellus hanaki; assembly: GCF_964339955.1. NCBI lineage: Eukaryota > Metazoa > Chordata > Mammalia > Chiroptera > Vespertilionidae > Pipistrellus > Pipistrellus hanaki. Next base: position 17,804,587 of record NC_140504.1, read on the forward strand.
ACATAATAGTCAGTATAGAGGAAGAAGATAAGCCATCTTAGATCCATTTTTAACTGTAAAGGAAGGTTATTTATAAAATGGTGGCTAATGAGGGAGAATAAATGAGTTTTATTAAAATGAAGGAAATTGTATCTTCCAAAAATTCTTCAAGTAAATAATTCTAACAATGAAGGAAGCAAAATCTCCCCTCGGCAATAGAGTCATCCAGGCACGTGACCATCCTTGATTAATAATGAATGTGGTTTTAAAACCATCCTAGCACTATATTGTATTACAAAGCCAGCACTAATCATTTGGAATAGAAGCAGCAAATGTGATTACTCTATAATCAGAATAGATGAGCAAATGATGGCTCATCAGAGGAAAGTGTATAATATAATTCTATAAATTGACCTTATGTAATAAAACATAAAATGCAACCAGACTAGGTTCTGCTCAGTGGTTCAGAAATAACACTATAATTCTCTCAAAGAGGTGACCGTGTTGGAGGGGCTGTAAAAAGGGGCCAGGGGCTGAGGGAATGAGGAGGTGAACTCAAATGAATCAGGATAGGCATGAGTTGATATTCTGAACTTGTGTTAGACTGCATTTCTCTTATCTTTGTTCTCCTGAAGAATGCTGCCCCTGCTTTGTAATACCTTGCATCTTTTGTCAGTGGTAATCACAGAGGATATATTAAACTGACCTAGGGTCTGAGTTTGTATTTGTCTTCTCTTCTGTTCACGTGGACACTTCCTATGTAACAGAGAGCACCATCTCACATATTGTGTTCTCTGCAGGTTCTTTGTGGCAAAAGTATGTTTAGATAGTCAGAGCTGGAATTTTTGCTAGCCCTGCATGATCTGTATTACCATGGTGGATCCATATCTATTGATGGGTCAAGTGCAGAGGGCACCTATCTGGTATGTCTTATTCCAAGAACTCAGTGGTACCTTCTGGTATGTCTTATTCCAAGAACTCAGTGGTACCTTCATATATTGTACAAGAACGTGTACATGTATGCTTTAGTCAGTTCATAGTAAGGAACCACAAGTTCTATGGAGAAACTCTTGAAAAAAGAAAGACCATTAATCTTTAGGAAAAAGTTGAATTTTCACGTTTTCTTCTTTCAGCTTTTCTCACAATGGCCCCATAACTATTATGATGGAGGTTGTTATTATCATGGGATATAATGGAACTAAAAGGGGATCTGTAAAGCTGTTTCTATGTGAGAAAGACTTAACTACATGTTAAGTCTTATAAAAGTTTATTCCTGCCAGGACCGGTTTGGCTCAGTGGATAGAGCGTCGGCCTGCGGACTGAAAGGTCCCGGGTTCGATTCCGGTCAGGGGCATGTACCTTGGTTGCGGGCGCATCCCCAGTGGGGGTGTGCAGGAGGCAGCTTATCGATGACTCTCTCTCGTTGATGTTTCTAACTCTCTATCCCTCTCTCTTCCTCTCTGTATAAAATCAATAAAATATATTAAAAAAAAAAAGTTTATTCCTTAGAGTTAATTTTGAGATAGCATGTGACCTTATAATGCTTTTGTGTACACATCCCTGGAAGTTATAATAGTTTCTGTCTATACTAATTTTCCCTTTAACTCCACAGAGGGCGTGGCTATAAAAGTTCTGAGTTCAAGCTGAGTGCCTTTTTCTTACTTGATTTGAGGTGTCCTCTTAAGGAAGTTGAAATGAACTTGATGAAAAATCAACTTTCTCTTTCATTTCTAAAATACGTTTATGAAGAAGCAATAGAAAATAAGAAAACGGCCCAGTCTAAAAGTCATTGAATTCTGTGTTTCTCCTTTAAGTATGTGTTTTTTAACCATTCACGTGGGTGTGTGGGAAGATCCATACATGTCCTCCTCCACACTTCCCTGTCTCGTCAGATGTCTACATCCCCTCAGAAAAATGGGAATCAGCCATTCGTTGCTCTCTATGCACTTTTTTTAAAAAACACAATTCCAGATAATGACACTTCAAATGCTTTTTTTATACTAATGTTTAATAGGTGGTATAATGGATTAGGAGTAAGATCTTTTTTTATTATTCATCTCTTTCGTAAATATTTTTTGTGTATCAGTTTTGTGTAAAGTATGGAAGATTAAAACTCTTAAGGTAATTGTATATGTGTGTGGGAAAAATGCTTCATATTTTTAGTGTCAAAATATTTAAACATTATCTACTTTAATGGTGCAATTTTAAGGGAATTGATGACACATATATGAAATAGGATATATTTATTTGGATACTTGAGGCCCGGTGCATGAAATTCATGCACTCAGGGGTCCTTCAGCCCAGCCTGAGACCTCTCACAGTCCAGGAGTCCTCAGGGATGTCCGACTGATGGCTTAGGCCCACTCCTGGACATCCTTAGTGTAGCCATGGCAGCTGCATTCACCATGAGCCTGAGCAGCACTCCCCTGTGGTCCTGCATTGAGCATCTGCCCCCTGGTGGTCATTGCACATCATAGCAACCAGTCTATTTGCATATTAGCCTTTTATTATATAGGATTCATTTTTATGTCTTGTAAAGTTTTAATTTCTCTATACATATAAAGGCCTCTTATAAGCCTCAATGGTCAGAATTTTAATTGAACCTTGTTGAAATTATGTGATCCCATATACTGTTTCAAGTACAAAAGACACACCAAAATTATTATTCAACACTCCTAGTATTTGAGATAAGAAAAAAGCATGTTTCTCTGTCTATAAAATTAAATGTATCTTCCATTGTAGAAAATTTGGAAAGTTGGCCTTACTACCAATTTTCAAAAAAAAAATTGACTTTATTTATGGTTTTGG